>NC_137497.1:1350000-1360000 GCF_041902795.1 Electrophorus electricus
TCCTTGAATTGACTAAGATTTACCACTGGAAGTTTCATGCCCAATCTAGCAGGAATAAACAATCTATATATAACAATCTATTTATCTCTTTTCTTGTAACTCCTGTAATGAATCTTTTATGAATGAATCTAAAAGAGATTAACATATGTTCTGTTGTCTTCCTCTTTTAACAGAACTGGCCCCTGCTTGCCACAGAAAGCTCAAATCCAAACTGAGGGACAAATGTCAGAAAATTCATGAAGGAATCTCACAGCAGGGAACCACAGCACTTCTGAATGAGATCTACACAGAGCTCTACATCACAGAGTGTGGGAGTGGAGAGGTCAATAATGAACATGAGGTGAGACAGATTGAGACAGCATCCAGGAGACCAGCATCACAGGGGACACCAATCAAATGCAATGACATCTTTAGACCCTTACCAGGACAAGACAAAGACATCAGAACTGTGCTGACTAAAGGAGTGGCTGGAATTGGTAAAACAGTCTCTGTGCAGAAGTTCATACTGGACTGGTCTGAAGGAAATGTAAATCAGGATGTTCTCTTCATATTTCCACTTCCTTTTAGGGAGCTGAATTTAATGAAAGAGAAAAATCTCAGTCTGATGGAGCTTCTTCATCACTTTTTCCCAGAAACATGTGAATTAAAACCTAAACATTATACAAACTATAAGGTTCTGTTCATCTTTGATGGTCTGGATGAGCATCAACTTCCTCTAGATTTCCAGAATAATGAGAAATTGTGGGATGTAACAGAGTCCACCTCAGTGGATGTGCTGCTGACAAACCTCATCAAGGGGAATCTGCTTCCCTCTGCTCTCCTCTGGATAACCTCTCGACCAGCAGCAGCCAATCAGATCCCTCCTGAGTGTGTTGACCAGGTAACAGAGGTACGAGGGTTCAGTGAACCACAGAAAGAGGAGTATTTCAGGAAGAGAATCAGTGATCAGGGCCTGGCCAATAGAATCATCACACACATGAAGTCATCAAGAAGTCTCTACATCATGTGCCACATTCCAGTCTTCTGTTGGATTGCAGCCTCTGTTCTAGAGAGAATGTTGGGTGAAGCAGAAAGTGGAGAGATCCCCAAGACTCTGACTCAGATGTTCACACACTTCCTGATCTTTGACATCAAATACAAGAACCAAAAGTATGATAAAAAAAAAAGTCCCACTCATCCATACCACACAAGAGAACATGTTCTGGCACTGGGAAAATTGGCTTTCGAACAGCTGGAAAAAGGAAACCTGATTTTCTATGAGGAAGACCTGAGAAACAGTGGCATTGATGTCAGAGAAATGTCAGTGTATTCAGGATTGTGCATGCAGATCTTCAGCGAGGAGTTTGAGCTACAGCTGGGGAAGGTGTTCAGCTTTGTACATCTGAGTGTTCAGGAGTTTCTGGCTGCTTTATATGTGTTTATTTCCTTCATCTCCACCAACACCAATGTGCTACAACAGCAACACCCTGGATTGCTCAGTTTTTTCAAAACCCCAATGTCTCTCTTCCTCAACAGTGCAGTGGACAAGGCCTTACAGAGTCAAAATGGACACCTGGACCTTTTCCTTCGCTTCCTTCTGGGTCTCTCACAGGAGTCCAATCAGACTCTCTTACGGGGCCTACTGACACAGTCAGGAAGCAGCTCTCACAGCAAAGAGGAAACAATCAAGTACATCAAGGAGAAGATCAGGGAGAATCCCTCTCCAGAGAAATCCATCAATCTGTTCCACTGTCTGAATGAACTGAATGATCATCCTCTAGTGCAGGAAGTCCAAACATACCTGAACAGAGGAGGTAAACGTCATCTCCCTGGAGCCAGACTCTCTCCTGCTCAGTGGTCAGCTCTGGCGTTTGTGTTGCTGAACTCAGAAGAGGAGCTCAATGAGTTTGACCTGAGGAAATATGACCCATCAGAGGAATATCTACTGAGACTGCTGCCAGTGGTCAAAGCATCCAGAAAAGCCATGTGAGTATTTTCATTTAGAGAGGAACAGTGGATGTAGCAATGGATGTTCTTGACTCATAAGATCTTCTGTGAAAAATGAAAAGGAGAGTGATAGAGAACATTAGAGAGAGAGAGAGAGAGAAGGATGGAGAGATCCTACATTAAAGCACAAGTAGGTGATTGAAGGCTCCAACACCAGGCGCTTAAGTTAAACCATAAAGTTTCCTATAAAGTTGTAGAACACTGGAATGTACTAACACTGTCTAGTGATTCATTAGTCTAAATGTATTAATGATGGATAAATGATATTTGATATCATGGATAGTTGTGTGTCTGTGTGTTGAGAATGGTCCTACATTTAAAACAGTGGCCAACAGTTTCACACTCTTTGTGAAACAGCCAGAGAAAATGTGCTGCAGTGTAACATAAAGAAGTGGTCAAGTATGAACTATCAGTGTGTATACACGCACACACGCACACACACACACACACACACACACACACACACACACACACACACACACACACACACACACACACACACACACATTTCACACTGATGGCAGTTTTCTAACTTTTTAGAGATATTCAATAGAACTGATGAGGGTGAGTGGACACTTTATAAAGGTGTAGGTGTTAATATGACTCCATTTCAAACACTTTATAAAGGTGTGTGTTAATATAACTTCATCTGAAACACTTTATAAAGGCGTAGGTGTTAATATGACTTCATATGAAACATTTTCATTGTTTAAATATTTTGCCAAGGCATTTTGTCATAATCTATTAGCAAATAGTTGTTGTCAATGTTACTTTGTGTCATGTTAAACATAATCCAATTCAGCTCTGTGTGATCAGTGTAACATGCAGTGACGTTCACAGCTCTGTGTGATCAGTGTAACATGCAGTGAGTCCCCCAGAAGCTAATGCTGTTACTACTGTCACTCACCTAAAACTGTAGCAGGTTACTGATGCTGTTCATATATTGTGGGACCAACATCTGAGACCACTAGTGAAAATTATTGTTTTGCATTTCATACAATGTTTTCTTTATAACTCATATAATCAGCATAATTTGAGTGAACAGTTGAAATTAATTCATGAATTTCAAATGCATGTAAGGACAGTTGTGAAATTGACCATGTCAGTTCTTTTGTACAAAAAGTCAGATGTCCTTGAGCCCACATGCAAGCAGTGCAGGAGAAATGAGTCAAAGTTCTGATCCGACTGAAACAACATGTGAACCGTCCTCTTCTCCCCAGTATTTCACTGCCACACATACAGTTCATGGAGAACAAACTTTGTGAACTCCAGGGATACATTTCATGTCAACAGCAGACATGAGATCATTGCCTCAAACACTGACTGACTGATGGGAGCTGCCTCACACACTGACTGACTGATGGGATCTGCCTCACACACACCTGACTGACTGATGGGGTCTGCCTCACACACACCTGACTGTTCATTCTGCCATAATCAATACTGCAGTGTTTATTCCTCCATAATCAATACTGTGGTGTTTATTCCTCTACAAGCAGACACTGACCTGGAGCTGCAGCACTTGTATAACCCCATTATCAAACAGTAAACCAGGTGTGTGGAGTCTGTGTTCACTGTGCTTGGGGTCTTTAATAAAGCAAACTTGAAGACAGTTCGGGAGAACTTCCAGCACATAATCTGCATCATGAGACAGAGCTACACATTAGGTCACTGTTACTCTCCCTTATGAGAACCTCCACACCCCATTTAGCAAATCAGATCAGTGCTCCGTTCTTCTCCTCACCACCTATGGGCAGAGAATAAAACAGAAAGCCCCAGTTAGTAAGACAATCTACTGCTGGTTGGAACAAATGGATACTATACAGGACTGTTCACACAGCATGGGGCATGTTCCACGATGACCTACTGTCACAGTTTCCTCCTCCTGGTGTCACAGCTCCCACACTGATGCCTTCACATGCTTGTTTTGGTTTCATTCCCCTTGTCTGTAATCCTGCCTGTAATTATGTTCATCTGTGTCTGGTTAGTCTTCATCAGTCTCGGTTATTTAAGCCCTGTGTTCTGTTTTCCAGGCTGTTTGTTTGGTTTTGTGTAGATTTGCTTTTGCTATCATAGTTGCTGCCAATGTTCCTTACTGGTTAATTCCTGAGTCCTGCCTACTTCTGTGCAGTCAACATTTTGTTAATCAGCCTTTTGTCATTTTCTGTTGATATTTCATCATCTTGTATTTCATCATCCTCTGACTGACCTGCATTTACTCCTTTGCAGGCTATCTGACTGTGGTCTCACTGAAAAGTCTTGCAAAGCTCTCACATCAGTTCTACAAACAGAAAACTCCTCACTGAGAGAGCTGGAGATGAATACTAATGACCTGCAGGATTCAGGAGTGGAGCAGCTCTGTGCTGGACTGAAGAGTTCACACTGTAAACTGGAGATTCTCAGGTTACTTTTTGTGACTATTTTTGAATGTAAAAAAGTAGTAAGGTGTGGTGACATTGTAGAGGAATATTTAAAAGGTCAGTGTCCTTTTAGAGGAAGATAAAGATACATGAAGACAGTTCAGTACCCGACACTATTAGAAACAGTTCAGTACCCGACACTCCTAAACACGTGTGTAGAGAGGGGGTGGGGCATAAGGTCCTCTTATAAGCAAGTGTGTAGTTAGAGAGGGGGCAGGGCATAAGGTCCTCATAAGCAGGTGTGTAATTAGAGAGCAGGTGAGTTTCTATGACTATTTTTGAATGTAAATAAAGAGCCATTTTAAAACGTCAGTGTCCTTTAAAAAAATTAACTACCTTATAGTACAGTATTATGAACCAGCAGTTTTAAGCTCATTTTTGAATGGTTTGTACTTGTTCACTTTAACACTAGGTATCTGAGAATGTACACATAGCACAATGATCATTCAGGATTCAAATTGAAGTAGACACTTGGGACAAAACATCCGTTCACATCTAGGCTTATTTGTCCATCATTTAGGTTCCATTTGAGATCATATAATACAGAAGAAAATGTCAAAAAAAAAACATAAAACACCTTTGATTTTTATTTGGTGTATAATGTGTCTATTGATGCTGGAGATTGATTTTCACTCATACTCTGCATTTTCTGATTCACCAGGGTCTTGTGTAATAAATTGAACAGGTTTGAGCATATACATGAAATGACTAAGTAGCTACACAATGTTTTCCACTAGGTGTCCTAGACTTCTCCGGAGTGTCCAAAAACCTCTCCAAATACACACACAGTCATTTATCACTATACATCAAGTTTGGATGTTTCTTTTTTGCTAAAACATCACAATAAGTTAATTTATTAACTTCCACAACAATATTGGCTTCATAGCATCATTGGTGGTATCATTAGGGGCAAATACTTTACTAGCTACTACTACTATATTAGCTAATACTGTAAATGCTGGAGAAAATAATGTAAATTCTGTAATACTGTAAAGAAAAGTATAATTTCTCATTTATACTTACGATTTGTACGATTTCCAGCAGTGAATGGAAATATCCAGTGATTTGCTATGCAAACATCACAATGATTCCATGCTAGTAGCTAAACTAATCTATGCTAGCAGTCAAGCTAGTCCATGCTAGCAGCACTCAAACAATTCCACATAAACTTCAGCTAAAATAAGCCTCTTCCTTTCCATGATGTCCAAACATATTGCCAAAATCATCAAATCATTCTTATGGTTTCGCCAAACAGCGCCAAACCGATGCGCTATGCTATCTGCTAACAACACTGAAGCACTGACAGTACACAGTGCGCAGACCTTTAAGCATTAAAGGGATGACTAAATAAGGCAAATGAGGGGTTTACGTTTTTGTCGAACCATCCTCTATTTGATGAAATAGCTGCCAATCAAGCAGCTTGCCCTGGAAACTCTTGGAAATGCCTGGAAGTAAATGCTAGTCACCCTCCCTCCAGCTTCCCCTTTCACACATAGGTGTGAATTGATGTCACTCCAAGACAATGGTGCTGCAACGGCCAATAAAAATCAATATAAAATAGAAAAGGGGGACTTAACATCAGTAGCATGCTTTTTCAGTTAACCAAAGGCTTGCGTAGTTTGGGTTTGTTACAAAGGAACCGAACCAAAAGAAAAACTTTGTAATTAAAGAACTTTACTAACACTCTGTATACCATTTAAACATGTCACGCAGTTGTTTTGATGGTAATTGAATTTTCTATGACAAAATTTGAACTTATCTTATACTGGAAGAATGATTTAAAAGGCAACTTAAAAGAGCAGGCATGTTTTTGTGGAAATTTTACCTGAAAAACACAATGTCTTCAGTGTGCAATTTCTGGCGAACAGATGCATGTAGATGGCTGAAAATTGGTAAGCAGGTGCTTGAATTAGTCCTAAGAAATGGTATGTTGATAAATGTACTGTACTTTAAGAATATTCGATGTTATCAAGTAATTTATTTGAGTATGCCTGTTTGGGTCTGCCTGCTAGGGGCCGTTGGTGTGAATAGGGGTTATAGAGGTGTAGGTATTAATATGACTTCAACTGAAACGCTTTATAAAGGTGTAGGTGTTAATATGACTTAATTTGAAACATTTTCATTGTTTACATATTTTACCAAGGCATTTTGTCATAATCTATTAGTAAATAGTTGTCATTGTTACTTTGTTATGTTAAACCTAAATCCAATTCAGCTCTGTGTGATCAGTGTAACATGCAGTGACATTCACAGTTCTGTGTGATCAGTGTAACATGCAGTGAGTCCCCCAGAAGCTAATGCTGTTACTACTGTCACTCACCTAAAACTGTAGCAGGTTACTGCTGTTGTTCATATATTCTGGGACCAACATCTGAGACCACTAGTGAAAATGATTGTTTTGCATTTTGTACAGTGTTTTTCTTTACAAATCATATAATCAGCATAATTTGAGTGAACAGTTGAAAGTCTTTTCATGAATTTCAGAATGTATCAGTATTTGGCTCTACACAAATGCATGTAAGGACAGTTGTGAAACTGACCATGTCAGTTCTTTTGTGCAAAAAGTCAGATGTCCTTGAGTCCTCACGCAAGCAGTGCAGGAGAAGTGAGTCAAAGTTCTGATCCGACTGAAACAATATGTGAACCGTCCTCTTATCCCCAGTATTTCACTGCCACACATACAGTTCATGGAGAACAAACTTCGTGAACTCCAGGGATACATTTCATTTCACACCTAACTGACTGATGGGGTCTGCCTCACACACACCTGACTGACTGATGGGGTCTGCTTCACAGACACCTGACTGTTCCTTCTGCCGTAATCAATACTGCAGTGTTTATTCCTCCATAATCACCTCTGTGGTGTTTATTCCTCTACAAGCAGACACTGACCTGGAGCTGCAGCACTTGTATGACCCCATTATCAAACAGTAAACCAGGTGTGTTGAGTCTGTGTTCACTGTGCTTGGGGTCTTTAATAAAGCAAACCTGAAGACAGTTCAGGAAAACTTCCAGCACATAATCTGTATCATGAGACAGAGCAGTGCTCCATTCTTCTCCTCACCACCTATGGGCAGAGAATAAAACAGAAAGTCCCAGTTAGTAAGACAATCTACTGCTGGTTGGAACAAATGGATACTATACAAGACTGTTCACACAGCATGGGACATGTTCCACGATAACCTACTGTCACAGTTTCCTCCTCCTGGTGTCACAGCTCCCACATTGATGCCTTCCCATGCTTGTTTTCATTTCATTCCCCTTGTCTGTAATCCTGCCTGTAATTATGTTCATCTGTGTCTGGTTAGTCTTCATCAGTCTCGGTTATTTAAGCCCTGTGTTCTGTTTTCCAGGCTGTTTGTTTGGTTTTGCATATCATAGTTGCTGCCAATGTTCCTTACTGGTTAATTCCTGAGTCCTGCCTACTTCTGTGCAGTCAACATTTTGTTAATCAGCCTTTTGTCATTTTCTGTTATTTCATCATATTGTATTTCATCATCCTCTGACTGACCTGCATTTACTCCTTTGCAGACTATCTGATTGTGGTCTCACTGAAGAGTCTTGCAAATCTCTCACATCAGTTCTACAAACAGAAAACTCCTCACTGAGAGAGCTGGAGATGAATACTAATGACCTGCAGGATTCAGGAGTGGAGCAGCTCTGTGCTGGACTGAAGAGTTCACACTGTATACTGGAGATTCTCAGGTGAGTTTCTATGACTATTTTTGAATGTAAAAAGGTAGTAAGGTGTGGTGATATTGTAGAGGAATATTTAAAAGGTCACTGTTCTTTTAGAGGAAGATGAAGATGCATGAAGACAGTTCAGTACCCGACACTATTAGAAGCAGTTCAGTACCCGACACTGCTAAACACATGTGTAGAGAGGGGGTGGAGCATAAGGTCCTCTTATAAGCAGGTGTGTAGTTAGAGAGGGGGCGGGGCATAAGGTCCTCATAAGCAGGTGTGTAATTAGAGAGTGGGTGAGTTTCTGTGACTATTTTTCAATGTAAATAAAGAGCCATTTTAAAAGGTCAGTGTCCTTTAAAAAAAAATTAACTACATTATAGTACAGTATTATGCACCAGCAGTTTTAAGATCATTTTTGAACGATTTGTACTTGTTCCATTTAACACTAGGTATCTGAAAATGTACACATAGCACAATCATCATTCAGGATTCAAATGTTCACTGGTCCCATCTGTCCCACCACTAAGTATGTTCTGCAGGCCTCAACTGGAGATTTTTTTGCTAAAATTCTTTGCCAGCCAGAGCTCACACTGTTTGGTTCAGGACCAATATAACTACTGTTTATACACAGTAAACCAGACCTCACACTATTTCGTTCAGGACAATATAACTACTGTTTATACATAGTAAACCAGACCTCATACTGTTTAGTTCAGGACCAATATAACTACTGTTTATACACAGTAAACCAGACCTCACACTGTTTACTAGTGTGGAGTCCTGGGTGAGGAATTAATGAGACCTCACCATGTCAGTAGTTTATCATAAATGTCTACTAGACCTCCATACTAGACCTCACCATGTCAGTAGTTTATTATAGATATACACTATACCTCCATACGAGACCTCACCATGCCAGTAGTTTATTATAAATGTATACTAGACCTCCACACAAGCCCTCACCATGTCAGTAGTTTATTCTAAATGTACACTAGACCTACATACGAGACCTCACAATGCCAGTAGTTTATTATAAATGTACACTAGACCTCCATACGAGACCTCACCATGTCAGTAGTTTATTATAAAGCACAGGGTGAAGCCTCCACTATAGTTCCAGACTCTCTAGCTGCCCCATGTAGGCTGATCTGGAACTGCGTCTCACTCGCTGTCTCTCTCCCTCTGTCTCTTTCCTTTATGCAGACTGTCTGGTTGTTTGGTCACAGAGGAAGGTTGTTCTTCTCTGGCTTCAGCTCTGAGTTCAAACCCCTCACACCTGAAGGAACTGGATCTGACCTACAACCACCCAGGAGAGTCAGGAGTGAAGCAGCTCTCTGCTAGACTGGAGGATCCCCACTGCAGACTGGAGACACTCAGGTATGGAACTTTATCGTGTGTGCATGCATTATGTGTGTCTGTATGTGCTCGTGTGTGTGTGTGCGTGTGTGTGTGTGTGTGTGAACAACTGAACTGGTGAAGGCCATAATCATCTGTTCCTTATGTATTTTTGATTGGTCTCATTATTAATAATTAATCCTGTTTGTAGACTCTGCTGTGCAGTAATATATTTGCATTGTATTTGTTGTCTACTGTTTGGGTTTATAGTGAGTTGGAGAATCAGTGTTGCAGTAAACTGTATTACTGTGTGTTGTGAGAGTGTTTTAGTAAATTGTACTGCTGTGTGCTGTTATTGTGAGTGTGCTATAATAAATTCTTCTACAGTGGTGTGTTATGGTGAGTGTGTTATATTGAACTGTATTGTAGTGTATTATGGTGAGTATATTATATTGAACTGTACTGTAAAGCGTTATGGCAAGTGTGTTATTTTGAACTGTACTGTAGTGTGTTATGGTAAGTGTGTCAGTGTTAGCGGGTGGAGCTGTGTAGGCCAGAGGGCGGAGCTACAG
>NC_137497.1:1365000-1385000 GCF_041902795.1 Electrophorus electricus
ACACAACAGTAGTAAATGTAAGTGATTTATTATTTGTTATTATTTATTAGCTAAATATATGCAGGTGACTTACTGTGTTGTCTTAAGATTAATATGATAAGTGAACTTTGATGGCAAAGTTATAGGTTAGTTCATTATGTAACATAATGTAATATTGAATATAGTCTGATAATGTGCTCTCAGTGTACTAACTAGAGTAAGTGAGTTATAGGTTAGTTCATTATGTAACATAATGTAATATTGAATATAGTCTGATAATGTGCTCTCAGTGTACTAACTAGAGTAAGTGAGTTATAGGTTAGTTCATTATGTAACATAATGTAATATTGAATATAGTCTGATAATGTGCTCTCAGTGTACTAACTAGAGTAAGTGAGTTATAGGTTAGTTCATTATGTAACATAATGTAATATTGAATATAGTCTGATAATGTGCTCTCAGTGTACTAACTAGAGTAAGTGAGTTATAGGTTAGTTCATTATGTAACATAATGTAATATTGTATATAGTCTGATAATGTGCTCTCAGTGTACTAACTAGATTAAGTGAGTTATAGGCTAGTTCATTATGTAACATAATGTAATACTGAATATAATCTGATAATGTGCTCTCAGTGTACTAACTAGAGTAAGTGAGTTATAGGTTAGTTCATTATGTAACATAATGTAATATTGAATATATAGCCTGATAATGTGCTCTCACTGTACTAACTAGATTAATTGAGCTCCTTTATGTTTTCTTCTTGGAGGCAGTACAGAAGTTTGGCTTTCCACTAAAGTCTGATCAACAAATAGATGTGGCTCACCCTGGTACTCATTCCTCAGTGATTGGAGCATTAGCTGTCAGTTAAAGATGTAGAATCTTATTTTTATGTTATATAAATGGTATACTGGACGTCAGCTGCTGTATTCTTCTTTTTTTGAGTAGTCTGATCATTTCAACCATTTACAGATTCTTTAGGTAAATAATTTGTAGTCCTTCTCTAAGCAGCGCTGGTGACAGCAGGTTGTTCTGGTGGAGTGGACGCCATCACAAGCAGATGTTATGCTGCACTCAGAGCTACCATGAAGTGAGAAACCTCACACTGTAAAGTGTCTGTTGATCTGCACTTTATCAGTTGATACCACACCCCCCATGTCAGATACTGCGACCTGTACGAGGGTAAGGACGGGGAGAAGAAGAGGTAGGTAGTGAATTCACGCATGACAAACAGAGCAGCGACCGCCTCCCCATCTGTGCCTGCTCCGGCACCAGCGCTCCATCTTCCAGGTGTGTGCGTGCAGCCGAGCTGCTGGCTGTGTCCTTGGAACTGAACACTGAAGGTGAGTTGTCTTGCTGAATGGACTGAGACTGCTCAGTGGCCCAGCGTCAGCCGCCTTGTCAAGGCCGTCTCCCTGGAGCTTTGTCGGCTTCACCCGGCTGGTCAGACCATCGCTGGCATCAGCGTAAACAGGTGTGCTGCCGTCACGAGGGACTGCGGAGTCATCAGGGACGTAGTCCTGGCCAGCCACAGTCTCATGGCCTGGACCCGAATTCAACTTTGAGCACAGCAGGTTTCGTGAGGTGCACTTCTGCACGGCAGCAGCGGGGGAAACCGTGGCACAGCGGCTGGAGGAGATGAAGAGAGGAGATGCTGGACAGGGTCAGTGATCTGCTGACCACTCCACTCACCCCATTGTAAATAGTTGTTTAATACTATAAAGTGAATGAGCTCTGTTTAATACTGCATTCTACTTCACAAAGTGAATGAGCTGTTTAATACTATATTATACTTCACAATGTGAATGAGCTGTTTAATACTATATTATACTTCACAAAGTGAATGAGCTCTGATTAATACTGTATTCTACTTCACAATGTGAATGAGTACTGTTTAATACTATATTATGCTTCACTACATGAATGAGCTCTGTTTAATACTATATTATACTTCACAAAGTGAATGTGCACTGTATTATATATTATATTATACTTCACATAGTGAATGAGCTGTTGAATACTATATTATACTTCACAAAGTGAATTTGCAGTGTATTATATATTATATTATACTTCACATAGTGAATGAGCTGTTTAATACTATATTATACTTCACATAGTGAATGAGCTGTTTAATACTATATTATACTTCACAAAGTGAATGAGCACTGATTTCACTGTTTTACTGTATTTTACTTCTCACAAAGTTATTCTGCTTTGTACTTCGCAAAGTGAACGAGCACTGATTTATTCTGCATTCTTTTGCACAAAGTGAATGGGCACCGATTTAAAGTGCTTTAATAAAGTAAATAAATAACTTGTTGGTAATTAGACACACTCATCAAAAGGTGCACTTGTTATTTTGAGTGATATTATTTATTTATTAGCTGTAGTCAGATAAGCTCTGGTGTATTAGCAGCAGAGGGAAGGTATTTATGGGTTTAAGTTGTATACAAGGTCATAGGGACCATAAGGCACAGAGCTGGTTGGGAGCAGGTGGAGATTATCCAACTGCTACCAGTGGTCATAAATTCTACTGATACAAGAGTAATCTTTTATGACAAAGCACTCCCCCTGGTGGTTGTACAGTGGAACTGCTCTTTGTCTTGTAGAATATCTTTCATAAGTTTGCTTCAGAATCTCTGACATGTTAAAGCCCTTGTTTAAGTGGCTCTTATAGTTCTTTATACACTGCAGAGAACACTCTAGAAATTTCATCCAGCTCCAGATCCTCATCTTTTACATCAGTTACCTTAAAGTCTCTCTCCCCCCCGTCTCTCTCTCTCTCTCTCGCTCTGTCTCTCTCTCTCTCTCTCTCCCTCTCTCTCTGTCTCTCTCTCTCTCTCTCTCTCTCTCTCCCCCCCCTCTCTCTCTCTCTCTCTCTCCCCCCCTCTCTCTCTCGCTGTTGCAGCTGTTGACAACCTGTTTAAATACAGTTATGGCGTATGTGCACTGTTATCACTTGGTGTTGGCACTAATGGATATGTAGATGTCAGAGTGATTGCAGATGTGTCTTATTATTGGTCTTATTTTGGCACCAATATATTTTACCTGGTTTGTCAGTGACAGACACTTCTGATCTTTTTTAGAAAATGCCAGTAACTCAGATACCACAGATGCAAATTAAAATTAATAAAAGAGTGTTTACAGGGAAAAGAGGTTTAACATTGAATTAGATATATTAATTACAGAAAACATGCCGGTCATGCCGAAGGTCATGGAACAGGACGCACAGACTCTCTTGACGTGGACAAACATTTATTTACATAAAACATAAAGACTACAGTGGCACTACCATATAACACAAACAGTGAACACAGAGACACTTAACACTAACGATTTTTAACATTAACACAAGCTAGACAAACATGGTTACGAATGTTACATTTAGACATTAACTCACAAACAACATGCTACATCAACAATGACCAACAACACTGCACACACTGACGAGGGTTTAAATACACAAAGACAAACAAGGTGCTTATGTGTTGTAGGTGTGGTTACAAACAAAGATCCTCCCACTGCATGAGGAGGGCCAAACCACGTGACTCGCAACAGGCGAGCGTTCCGTTACAGAACCTCCTACCAATGGGCGTGGCTACCGATGTGTCCTTCCAGTGAATGCGAGCCTCAGGACGCCGTGTACGTGTACACAGAAACACACAGCACAGCAGTGCCCGGTGCCCACCCATTACCAGGCAGGCCAGGTTCCTCCAACAAGGGAGGCGTTGTGGTGAGAGGGACAATTGCAGCTTCCCTGCCTCTCTCAGGGCAGTCCGGGGCACTCCCAACAACGTTGCGCCTGTAGACGTACCAAAGGCGCAAACACAAACAAACAATAGCGCCCACATACAGACATATAAGGCACTGCGACGTGGTGCTTGTTGCCTGCGCAGGCGCCCTGAACGTGTCTGTGGCCTCAATGGACACGCGGGGTGCATGTCCGCCCCGTTCCAGACGTGCTACCTCCCCCAACGGTCCTCCTCTCGCCTGCCGCTCTAGGATCGTCCCAGAGGCGGGTTGCCTCCGGGGCTTTGGGCAGACCCCTCCAGTCTCGCTGGTGAGTCTGCTGAAGGGAAGAGACTCTGGCTTCAGCTCTGCCCACTGGAGATCCTCATGGGTCCACCCAACCACCCTCTTTCTGGTTGTTGTGGTGCCCTTTGGTCCTCCTCGGCCCAGGCTCAATAGCCCTAGGCCCACCCAAGAAATTCCTGGGGATTTTCCCCTCCACTTCCGGAGTGGACACTGACAACAGTCACAGCCCTCTCCCCAATCTCCTTGGATCCAGGCAGCAGGAAGTCTGTCTTTAGCCGAAGGAGATGGCGTCCTGTGGTGCTTGGTCATTCTGTAACGCGTCGGCCTGTGTGCCGAAGGGCGTGGAGCAGGACGCACAGACTCTCTCGACGTGGACGAACATTTATTTACATAAAACATAAAGACTACAGTGGCACTCCCGTGTAACACAAACAGTGAACATAGAGACACTTAACACTAACAATTTTTAACATTAACACAAGCTAGACAAACATGGTTATGAATGTTACATTTAGACATTAACTCACGCCCATCCTGCTAGGAAGTCCGTCATTTGCCGAGGGAGTAAGCGTCCTTTGGTGGTTGGTCATTCTGTAACGTTGCTGCTGGCCCGAGTGCCGCAGGGTGTGGGGCAGGACACACAGACTCCCTTGACTTTGTGAAACATTTATTAATGTTAAACATGGACAACACAAGTGGCACTCACATACAACTGTAACAGTGAACATTATTAAACATGGAACACTAACGATCTACACATAATACGAAAACGGTCAAAACAAATACAGATGTTACTTGCTACAGGTTTTTTTTACACAAGAGACTGAAGAGACTAAGGTAGTGACAATGACCAACAACGGTGCACACAGTGACAGGGGTTTAAATACACCGAATTATACACCGAAAGATTTTAGTGGTCCATACAATCCCAAACCAGAGAAGCAAACAACTGGAGGATAACATCAGAAAAAGTGACTGATGTTTTATTCTACCAGGGAAGCTGCATCATCCCGCGGAACTTAGTGGACCCTACCTGCAAGACAACCTAGAACAGATGTCAGCTGAGCAGTGTGACAACCATTAGCATCGCTCACAGGAGGGCTTTTTGTCTTCTGCTAGCAAAGCATTTCTTAGGGAGAAAACAGGATGACTTTCTATTTTCCTTCACTCTGCTCTAAAAAATAAAGAGGGTGTTACAATCAAGCCAACGCAGGAGGGCAGCTCGACAGCGCACCAGTATGCCGCCAAGCTGAAGACCAAAATGGCTGCCTCTGAAGGAAGGGCTGTATGGTATGAAATATGCTTCCCTCTTCAGAGGCCCACAGCATCAATTTCAGATGCCATAGTGAATTAATACTAAGCCCTCTTTAAGAATGAGTCATATATGATGTGAACTAGTGCCCCAAATACTTCTTTGTGGGATTGACACGACATGGTCAGCATGACTTTAGACTGCTGGTTTTGTTTTGTATTTTTGACATACAAGATAATTTACAAGCAGGAAGAGAAGTTTCTGAATTGGTTACTACAAACCCTGACCAAGCTGAAGTTTTTAACTGCTGATCCTAGAGCCCAGGACAGGTACAGAGACTTTTTTCCTTCAGAGCATCTATATTTGTGATGACTATGAGGATTATTTATTCAGTGTTTTTAAATGAACATTTCTTACATTTGCTATTAGAAAGTATTATAATTTAGTACAAAATGTATGTGCTACTTCTATGCCACATATTTTACCTTCAAGCATTACCTATAATATTGTATATGTGTAACGTGGTGGCCCGAGTGCCAAAGGGCATGGAGCAGGACGCACAGACTCTCTTGACTTTATTACACACAATGTTATGGCACTCACATATAACATGAATGATGAACATGAACATGAATACATATAACAATGATGAGACAAACCATAACCATCACGCTACACCAATAATAACCAACAGCACACAACGACAAGAGTTTAAATACACAAAGACTAACAATACAGGTGTGTGCAGGTGTGGTTACGAACAAGACCCTCCCACTTCACGTGGTGGGCCAAACCACGTGACTTTCGGGAGGTGAGCATTCCGTGACAATATGGTATACATCATTCTTATTAGGTTTTTACAGACCTTTGGCATATGTGGGGGAAGCAGTGTGTGTGTAGAAGGCATGCTGGGCCATTTATGTGAATATGATAATTTGCACATGATTTGCTCTGCTTGTTACCGTTAATGCAGTCAGGATTTAAAACAATGTGTAATTTGTGGATGATACATGCTATACTGTAACTCGCCATAATTTTTTAATATGGGAATTGTTTGGTTTTCATCTTTCTAGGAAGTGATTTTCCATAGTGCTGGTTTCGAATGACCTGTTTTCTTAGTACATCAACATTTCATTCAGGTGATATGAAGAAACAGACAATCACGAGAGGGCTGAGAGGGTAGATGGGTTGCAAAAAGAAAGTGAAAGTGATGTGGCATTTAATAAATTGTCATCACCATGTTCAGATGAATAGTACAAACTTGTAGCTGTAAGGTGAGTGAGGTGGGGGGTGAACACATGCAAAGTACCAGTGACTTGGACTTGAGAACGAGTAGAATCCAAAACAGGGGAAGACAAATTGAAAATGATAAACAGGACAATGTAAATAAATGACTAGTTTAATAACAGAAACACCAGGAACAATCCCAAAGGATAAGAGGTCAATTCAGGGTGAGGGTGAGCACTGGATAAATAAGGGACTAAATATTAAAGGGAACCTATGGGAAAACAATGAAGCATAAAACTCAGAAAAACAGGGTAAAAAGCAAAGAAGGGGAGTACAAAGAACTGGGTTACTCAACTAGGTAAACAATGACCAAGACTAAATTACAGGTAACAAATATACAAGGACAACCAAACACTTGTATGAGTTAACTAAAGGGAAAGAAACCTAAAGGGAGCAAAGCGACGAGGACAGAGAGTAGACTACGATGTGGGATGATAGATCAGGAAAGAAACTTAGGAGAGTACACAGAAATAAGGTATAGCGGGCAGGAGAGCAGAATCAACTTAACGAACATGAACCGGGAAGGCTAAACTGACAAAGAAGATAACAAGAACAAGAGAGAACACTAACAGGAGAATGACAATAGTAAATGGAGAGAGTAACTTAACTTGAAACACAAAGAACGAGTACAGTGTAACCATAAGCGAGGCAGAGTCAGAACATCAAAAACACATAGACACAGAAATGGAATTAAAAATGACCAACCAGCCTAAGTTGCAGTGACACGGTTTAAATATACAAAGCTAACAAGACTATAAACAAGGAGCAGGTGAAAGCAATGATGGGCATTGAAAACAAACAAGGAGGTGGAGAAAATGAAACTAAGGACTGGAACACACGGAAGAGATCATGAAGCCAGGGAAACAGGAGAAGCTCCAGGCCAAGAACATGACAGTAGCCCATTCAGTCAATGTTTCCATTGACATCACTGAGTACCACGGACAGTGACACTGCCATAGTGGACCTCCAACAAACTAAACAGAGAAAGAGAGAGAGAGAGAGAGAGAGAGAGAGAGAGAGAGAGAGAGAGAGAGAGAGAGAGAAAGAGAGGGGCTCTCATGTCACTGCTGCATGAGCCAGTACTCCTCAAACAGCACAATGCTGGCCCTATAGACATCTACCTTGGAGCACTCTACTCACTGCAGTGATAGCAGGAGCTAGCTTTTTGATAGCAGGTGACTCAGGAATGGAGCTGGTACAGATGTGGCCTGCAGCCTACAGATCAACGCTGGACCCTGCTCTTCAAGAAAATGAGCTTCAGCATCTCAGTAAACAGATTTGGTTTTTGTTGGGTTAAAAACATTTTCTTTATCAAGCTGAACTCAGTGTCTCTGCAGGCCAAAGTTAAAATGGAACAGATTTGTTATAGAGGCGATAAATAATGAAAATGCCTCAGAGAGAGAGAGACAGAGAAAGAATGTACTCAATAAACCTCTCGGTCCATGCTTTTACTATTACTAGTGAATTACTTTTCATTTCCTACTCTGGGTCCAGTTCAGACAGAGCTCCATGTGTGTATAGCATCTAGCACCAAGGGGTTATTGAGCTGGTCCTTTCTAAGTTATGAAAGATCCATTGATGAGACTGGTTGTATGCTGGGCTAGATGGAAAACTGTATTGTTTTTGCCATGGTTTTAAAATGATGTGCAGTGAAATGTACTCCTGGGTCAAATTGCTTAGATATAGTATGACTCATCTGATTCGGACCCAGATAAGTCAAAACAAGGACTTGGGCAAGTGTTTAGGGCTCTAGGTCTCTGGTGATAAATATCTGGGTCAGCCCATTTAACAGAGTGTGTGAAGCTTTTCATTAACTTTTTATTGCTTATTGGTCAACGTGTATTGTCTTTTCTTACCACTCAGTTTTAAAAATCAACAAATAGGACAGAACAAAACATTATTTTTATGCTATGGTCAACTAGTGTTTACTGGCAAACCCAAGAAATTGGTTAGAGTGGGGATGGTTTTGAATTAGTATCAGCATAAATTAGCAGAACATAGATGTTTGTAAACTTTTGGATTCGCCTGTCTACTGAAGTTTTAGATGAAGAATCTCCCTCCTTAAATGTCACATATCTGTTCTTCAGTCATTTGTGGCCTTTAGAAAGGCTCCGTTAATTACAGCTATAATAGTGTTCATGCCTGTGTTGAATCGCACGATGTCTGGCACAATTCAACTGTGGAACTAGGTAGAGAGAATCTGACTGGCAGTACATTGGAAAGGTTTGATGCATATCCCATAGTCATAAAGCCTTAAATGAAGATGAAGGCTAAGAGAGCAAAAGTTATGTAACTCTTCAAACATGAATACTAAATGTACAATTCTGGGAAATCATGTCAAACAAATGTCAAACAAACATAGTCTTCCTTCCCAAAGTTATATTGACTTCTTATACTGACATTTTTTAAACATGTACAGACAATTTTATTCCCTGGAAAGTAACATATACACACAGACAGACACACACACACACACATACACATATATCAGAGATTTTGTCAATGTTCAAATATAAAAGGCACAGCACTATTTTCAAATATAACAGTGTAGTGTTTTTATTTTAGCTCTGCACAAAGAGTATACAGCATGTATGTGTAAATACGTGTACAAATGTGTGTTCAACTGTATTTTACACAATGCCACAGTGGCCTGCTCTACTTCAGCTTGCTCTTTACTGCGCTACACTTCACAGAGAGCTTTTCATGCTGACTCTTCAGAATGTCTAGTTGGCTCTGCAGGTCCTTGCACACATCCTTCACCTTCTCAAAATCTTGGAGCAGCGCAGGTTGTCTGCACACAGCTTGTCCTTAGCTATCATTACCCCTGCCAGAGCTTTCAGCTTGTTGCCGATCATTACCTTTATCTTGGCCAGATCGGCTAGTTTGGCCTGGATCTCCAGCTCCACAAAGTTGATTGTTTCCTTGAGAAGTGACTGAAACTGAGAGTGGAGGTACACAACACTGAGATTATTTTCTATGCCTTCAAGACTCTACTGTGTAATACATCTTCCCATCCTACTCTGTGGTAATACATTTACTGCATTTTCAGTTTTAAATGGGGGCTCGAAATTTCCAAGTTTTGTGGTGGGATTTATGGGATGGGTGTTGTTATGTTTTCACTTCTACTTGACAGTTCCATGGGTATCTAAAAAGTCAACAAAAGTTGTCCCCTCATTAGTCTTAATCTACTGAGTTTAATAGGACGTCATACCTCTCTAGTGCTGGTAATTCCTTTCTTTATTTGAATAATCTCCTCTTTATACTCCATGATCAGAGTCTTATAATTCTCATTTTCAAACTTCAGTTTTTCACCTACAGTTCTCCAATAGTTTCTTCCTGGCTTTGTACCCTCATCTGCAGCGCAAGGTTCCGTATTTTTGCAGCAGTGAGCTTTTTCTCAGTCTTCTGCTCAGCTGCAAGGAGCCATTTCACCTCAACAAGAGCTGCCCTCTTCCCCAGCCACCGGGTGAGAGCCGCAACAGATACATCTTGCATCATCATGATGAAGGCTTGATATTCACAGTCCTACTGCTTCTTCTTCTCCTGGCACTGGGGCCGGAGTTCTTCAGCTTGCTGCTGGATTTGCACTGCGACTGCAACTTTAGGTTCTCTAGAATTTTCAGATGGTCCTTGTAGCCATGGCGACTCCGCCTTGTACACACGGGCATTACCACATTTTCCCTTTCCAAACAGTCAGCTATTATCATCTGCTGCTCGCTGCTCAACTGGTAGAGTTCATCCCTCTCTGACAGGAGGCTCTGCAGAAGCACTTGGTGTTCCTTATACTCAGCTTCAAGGTTACATCTCTCCATCTCCAGCTGTCATGAAATCCATCCAGACCAGTCTTCTGTAGTTGTTCATCTGAACCTAAAATTACGGGGCAGAGTTATACTAAAGAATCATCCAGTTCTATTAGTTAACAGATGGCAACAGCTGATTTTGTCCTCCTGGAACTGAGCTATGTTCAGCTGAGAAGGCTCTGTTTAAAAATATATTACAGCCATTAAAATGAAACCATATGTTAAAAACCAAAAGGAATGAATTGGAATGTAATTTTCTCTGGAATGTATAGACTTTATAGTTCTTTACCTTTTTTTTCTCTGAAATGGTAGTGGATGGCCACCATTGATTGGAGGTAGAACAAGTGGAGCAAAATGTGTGCTGTCTCTAGTTTCTGGACTGTGCACACCCACATCAAGAGCCTAAACAAAGTATACAAGGTTTTTTTCCACACTAGAATCTACATACTGACACACAAACACACATAACCATACACAACCTTCCATAAGGCCAAACAACTTTTTATTAAAACGTACTTAAAATGTATTTCTATTTTTTCCATTCTTGAGGCAGCAGTACAAATATTTTTAAGGTATCCCATAGAATGTAAAGACTCAAAAACACATGCGCCTACATTTCAGCTTTTAAATAAATTATGGATACAAATATCTGAACATTGTTTGCTTTCTGAGCACTGTGGTTTGGTCTTATTGGTGGCAGCTTTGTGCAGCCACCTTTCTGCTTTTCCATATCTACTGGCACCTCTCGTCTTTTGATGTGAATTCTAAAGATCGATAAGCCTTTTATTTTGGGGGGAACAGACCTCAGCCAATTACAATAAGCAGCACCTAAGCAAATGTGTACCATGGGAATGGTGAAGCTAGCACAGTACAGCAGCTAATATTAGCTAACCAGTTAGCTAGATTGTAGCATACTTTTTAAACCTTCTAGTTTAAAATATTTTAACGACCGAGTACAGGTGGAGTGTGGACAAACACTAGCTAGCTACAAATCACTTACACAGCAGCGTGTGATTGGCTGCGCCAGTACCCGCTCCTATTGCCTTAACAGCCTTATGAATATTCAGGAACTTTCCACAGCTCTCTCTGACCTCAGTGAGAAAGCCTCCTTCCTATTGGCTGTGCCAGTTCTCTGTATGACGCAGAGGTGTTTTGAATATTCATAGTGGTTTTAGAAGAAACCCTCTGATACAGATAGAAATAGAAATAGAGTTTACTGCTGTGTATATACCCTCCGAACACTATATTCTAAATATCTACTGCTGTGTAGAGTGTAACGGTAATTTGTGTACTGTCCCTTTAAGTTGCGTTTTACGTAAAATGCGTGTGCATGTATGCCACGCAGAAGAGGACTTTTTGTTGTACTGTACATGACGGACCATACTGGACCCAACACTTCTAATGTTCTTAATTTAATTCCTCTATTGACGTGTTTATGAGTTTTGGACATTTCTACAGTTCATGTATGCACTGTCAACAGGATTACAAGAGCAAGCCTATGTCACATATTGAATAAACTGACAAGATTACTCCAAAACTGAGTTGAGTCTGACTTGCGTCTCCTCCACGTGCTTTACAGGCTTCTCTCTACCAGTTCCAAAGCTCTCTGCTAATCTGGGTTGGAGTATAATGTAAATAGGATTAACTCCAAACGCTACAAGAGGCACCTCATGGTTGCACAGTTAGAGTCCATTCTGCCACCATCCACATTTTTAGACATTTTCCAGCTCTTTATCAGTGGTTTGCTTCTGACCAAATGACTGCAGCTACCAAGATATTTTGGGTGGCTGACCACTATGCAGTGACATTGACATGCTGGAAATCTCCAGCCACCCTGCTGGGCACGGCACACTTGCAACACTCACTATCTCAGTGCCTCCACTGTGCCGATGCTTTGAAAGTATATGTTCCATGCTAATAACTCTGAAAAATGTACAACTTATTTAATTAGTCTACTATTGCATATTGAAGACTGTACAGCCAACAGTGCATGGGTATGCTCAAATGAAATGTGGCCAGAGTTCCTCAGTGTGTTGAAGGTTTATGAAGAGTAACATTAACATCTCAGGAAATGTTTGAGATACCATGCTTGTCCCTGGTCTAATTCTCTCACAAGCAAATATATTAATAAAGCACAACTAAAGCAAAGGCAGAATTTTGGGAACTGTTAGTGAAAGACAACAGAGTAGCATACAAGGATAGAAGAATAACATAAGAGAAAAAATGAATGTATATATCACTAGCCTAAGACCCTTTAAACATAAGAAATACTGAGAGCTAAAACTAATACATGCATATGTTGTTCATTTATTGCCTCATCAAAAAACAGGCCAACACCAGGATGTTATTACAAGATGGCGCTGGTGAGGTCGGCTGCCGTCACGACTGCTCCGTCCACACCTGGCACTTTTTTCACTATTTTTTTCACTCTTTTCACTATCTCTGTCATCTCTAAAACCCTCCTCTCTGCATCATAACGTGCATCTCATACAGCAGAGATGCTCTTATTTCTCTTGATCTACATAACACTCACCTCAAGCCGTCTCTAACCCCGGACCCAAGATGGCTGACGGAGATCCTGAGGGAGAACAAAGGATGTGATGCGAGTAAACGGCCTCGAAGAAAGCGAGCTGGCATCAGGAACAGGCTGAGGACTTGGGCACACCGAGCTCCCTTACCTAGCATCCTGCTAGCCAATGTCCAGCCTCTGGACAACAAGCTCGACAACCTCCAGGTCCCTCCAGTTCCAGAGGGGCATTCGGGACTGCAACCTACTCTGCTTCACCGAATCATGGCTGAACCCAGCGGTACCAAGCCAAGCTACCGCATGGACAGGACGGCAGATTCGGGGAAGTCGAGAGGCGGTGGAGTGTGTGTGATGGTAAACAACAGCTGGTGCAACGATGTCAGTGTTGTTACTCTTGCCCGCTCCTGCTCATCCAACCTGGAGCTGCTCGCCCTCAAGTTTCGTCCCTTCTACATTCCTCATGAGTTCACCTCGGTCATCGTCGACACTGTGTACATTCCACCTCAGGCCAACCCAGACATTGCACTGTGTGAACTTCATGAGGCTCTCACACAGTTTCAGGTACAACACCGGGATGCTGCACTTATCCTGGTCGGGGATTTCAACAGTGCTAACCTCAAGCGTGCAGTGTCCAACCTTTACCAGCACGTAACCTTCCCCACCAGGGGAAATAGGACACCAGACCACTGCTACACCCCATACAAGGACAGCTACAATGCACGAGCTCATCCACCATTTGGTGAGTCGGACCACACCGCTATCTTCCTCATACCAAAATATAAACAAAGGCTGAAACGGCAAACTCCAGTTCAGAGGGAGGTCGCGCACTGGACAGACCAATCGGTGGCCGCTCTGCAGGATGCTCTGGATGATGCGGACTGGAACATGTTCCGGCGCAGCACTGATGATGTCAGCAAGTATACGGAAGCAGTAGTAGGGTTTATTGGGAAACTGGTGGATGATACGATCTCAAAAGCCACCATCAAGATGTTTCCCAACCAGACGCCCTGGGTGGACAAAACCATCTGCGAGGATCTGAACTCTCGCACTGCTGCCTACAACATGGGGATCATCAGCGGGAACATGGATGAGTACAAGTCTGGGGCATACGGAGTGCGCAGGTGGTGAGAGAGGCGAAGTGGTGCTACGGGAGGAAACTAGAATCACAGTTCCAGCAGAGTGGCTCTAGATTCCTGTGGCAGGGGCTACGGATAATCAGGGATTACAAGAGCCCACCCTCCAGACTGATGACCAGGGACTAGATAGCATCTGCTGTAGAGTCCTCAAAGCATGTGCATACCAGCTAGCCCCGGTATTTACCGACATCTTCAACTTCTCCCTGATGCTTGGTATTGTCCCATCCAGCTTCAAGCGATCCACCATCGTCGCTGTCCCAAAGAAATCTCGACCTTCCGGCCTCAACAACTACCGCCCTGTTGCCCTCACATTGGTCGTGATGAAGTGCTTTGAAAAGCTGGTCAGAGACTTCATCACCTCTTCACTGCCAGCCTCCATGGACCCACTGCAGTTTGGATACAGCCACAACCGCTTCACTGATGATGCAATTACACATCTGCTTCAGACCATACTGACCCACCTGGACAAAGGGAGGGGTAATTATGTTAAAATGCTGTTTGTTGACTACAATTCAGCATTTAACACTATCATCCTCTCCCTACTAACTACTAAGTTGGAGGATCTAGGACTGCATCCATCCCTGTGTGACTGGATCTCCAACTTCCTAACAGACAGACCACAATTAGTACAGGTGGGCAAATGCGTCTCATGCACCCTCCCCCTCAGCACTGGAGCTCCTCAGGGTTGTGTCCTAAGCCCCCTGCTCTACTCACTGTACACCCACGACTGCGTGGCCACTTCCAGCTCTACCATCATTGTCAAGTTCGCTGACGATACCGTTGTCATGGGCCTGATCTCGGAAAACAACGAGAGGGCCTACCTGGAGGAGAAAATAATCTCCTCCTACACATCAGCAAGACAAAGGTGCTGATTGTGGACTGCAGCAAGAAGCAGGAGTGGCACTATCAACCTCTGAGGATCAACGGAACCACAGTGGAGAGAGTTGACAGTTTCAGGTACCTCGGAGTTCACATCTCGCAGGACCTGTCCTGGTCCCACCACACCAACTCCCTGGCAAAGAAGGCTCGTCAGCATCTTTACCAACTCAGACACCTAAGAGACTTCAGACTGCCCTCCAAGGTGCTTCTACACCTGCACTATCGAGAGCATCCTCACGGGGAAAATCACAGTCTGGTTTGGGAACAGCACCAAGCAGGACAGACAAGCACTCCAGAGGGTGGCGCATTCAGCAGAGCGCATCACTCATACGGAACTTCCTGACCTGCAGACCATCTACTACAAGCGGTGCCAGACCAAGGACCCCACCCATCCCAACAATAGTCTCTTCTCTCTGTTGACGTCAGGGAAGTGCTTTCGCTCCCTGAAGACCAACACAGAGAGACTGAAGAGGAGTTTCTTCCCGCAGGCCATTTGGGCCCTGAATCAGGGCAACTGATGAACTGTGGGGACCACTCTGTGTACCACTCTGTGTACTGTGTAAAAAGACTGCAATAACTGTAAACTGTAAATTGTAAGAAAAACTGGAAATTCTACAGTGTCTATATACAAATATACACCCACACACATACATACATATATATATATATATATATATATATATATATATATATATATATATATATAGTACACTGTGTATATATACATGTTATACAAATATTGTAATCCTTGCATCTCTCCTCAGCTCGAACAGAACAGTCACAAAGGCATTTCACTGCAAGTTAGACCATGTATGATTATGTACGTGACAAACTTTGAAACTATTTTATTCACCTTCCCACAATAGGAAATGTTATGAGTAGCTAAGAAAGTGATCGCAAGATATGTTTAATTAAATAATCTAAAGAACACATTTATTTTAGATTTTCATTGTGTGCGATAAAGGAGCAAGAAAGCTTCTCCCTAGGGATGATGACGACACAAGATGTAGTCTCGCGCGGAAGCCTTCAGTGCGGATGTGGGACGTGCATCAGATGTTACGACCACAAAACGGGGTTTACCGCACAAGAGTGTTTACCACAAGTGAGGATTTCCTGTGTACAGGTGTTAACCACACAGGTATTTAACTAAAGATTCACAGCTGGATCACACCTCAGCTTGTGTGGGTTGATCTGCTTTGATCCACCAGACGGTGAGCAGCTGATATGTTTACATATAAAACGTTGGCTTGGGATTCGGTCCGCTGACCTAAGGTCGGGCCTGTATGTTATGTAGAAGCTAGCTTACTGTCTAAGTAATGAAATGGAATTCCAACAGTTACGATTTATCTTTATTTTGTGTAAACACATCCGTTAGTTTGCTGAATGCCCGCTAACTCTCAGAAATTTTCTCATTCTGGGTCCGTGCTTGTTAGCTAGCTCTCCTAGCTTCGCTAACGTCTGTAGCTACAACGCTAGCTAGGTTAACTGGAAATTTAGCCTATCGGAGTATGATGGTTATTTCTACATGGGATCCTCAATTCCCCAGAAATGATGTTTAGATCCACGTGGCTTGTTACATATGAAAGATAAATGCTTTAATCCATATTCACCTTGTAGCGCTATTTCTGCTAAGTTAGCAACAGCTATCGGGCCTACATCAGCTCTCCTTCCATAACACAACATCAATAGTCACGAAGAGGAGTGTTTGTGCTCTTATAGACTTTAATCTAAGAAGTGTGAGGCCTTCTGCACTAATGCTTGTGCTTGATCAGTGTCTCATCCTTCACGCATTATGATGACTGTTCAGATACTCTAAACCAGATCCATGTAGAGAGAGATCTCGGAAGTTATCATCAAATATTAGCAGTGCAGTTGTACACAAAAGTCGAGACTGACCAATTTTGCTTTTCACAAAGTTTACTGCCTCAGTTTATTAGATGTTTATATGGTACAGCTAAGTACAATTAAGCATTTCAGACTAATGTTTCACCTTGGCATGCTGGATATTGGCTTCTGGGCAAAGTCTTGACTGATGGCAACCCATTCTTGCCTAATCAGTGCTTGGAGTTGATCACAATTTCTGCATTTGTCCACCTTCTTTTTGAGGATTGACCACAGGCAAAATCTTGAGCAAACCCACTCCCTTGGATGAGAAGCAACCCCATACATGAATGATGTCAGGATGCCTCACTGTTGGCATGACACAGGACTCATGGTAGCGCTCATCTTTTCTTCTCCAGACAATCATTTGTCTAGATGTCCCAAACAGTCTGAAGGGGGCTTCATCAGAGAAAATAACTTTACCCCAGTCATCTGCCGTCCAATCCCTATACTTCCTGCAGAATATCAGTCTGTCCTTGATGTTTTTTTCTGGGAGAGAAGTGGCATCTTTGTGGCCCTTCTTGACACCAAGCCATTCTCCAAAAGCCTTCACCTCACTGTGTGTGCAGATGCACTCACACCTGCATTCTGCCATTCCTGAGCAAGCTCTGCACTGGTGGTGACCTGATCTTGTAGCTACATCCTCCTTAGGAGATGGTCCTGGCACTTGCTTGACTTTGAGTGCTCTGAAGCCTTCTTCACTGCAATTGAACCTCTCTCCTTGAAGTACTTGATTCAATAAATGGTTGATTTAGGTGCTGTCTTAAAAGCAGCAATTTCCTTGTCTTTGAAGACCTTTTGTTGCAATGCAATGATAAATATACGTGTGAAAACACCCAGTTAACATAATAATAAACAGTTAGCTACCCAGCTCAAATAATTTGGGTTTGGTGCTTCTAACAGTAATGTAATAAATATAGCTAACTAACCATAAACCTGACATCGTGTGTGACCTGTTTAACACAACAATGTCAGCTGAACAAGGTTAATTCAGATATGTGGCTGCGAACGTTATCTTCTAATTGTTCAGCTAGCGCTAGCTAGTAATATAGTAAACCAATGTTAACTGTGTAGATAGCTCGCATAGGCTAATATTCATGAATATTAGGACAGCTACACGGTTATCTTAAGTCTAACTAACCTAGATAAGCTACCAATATTCAGCAGAGTTCCGAGTAAACGTTACTTTGTTTCCTGGCTAGGATAGCTTAGCTAGGCTAGCTAGCTTTTCTTATACAGGCCAGGCGCTAACATGGCTAAGATATTTACGACGGGCTGATTAGTTAAAGTTACGTATCGTGTCTAGATATCTAACCACAGTTACAGCGGTTGTCCGGCAGCTCTACCTCCACTGTCCTCGGCCAGGGGCAGTGAGGTCCGAGGCTGTCTGAGGGGTTCCCGCTGGCTGAACATGGACACACGGGCGTCCCCGCGTCCTAGCTCGGGCTGTGGGCCGGTATCTCCCGGGCCAGGACCGCTCGACGCTGCCCGGGTCCTGCCAGCGCCGGGCGCCCTGTCGAAACGCTCCATCATCACTCGATAAAGACGTCTGACTGTATATTATACAGATTATCTGTCGATAAAGTCGAGCCGTCAAATGCGAAGTATTATTTATATGACCAAACGCTACACACCATCTCTCTCTCATATTTAGCTGCCACGCTAACGCTTGCTAGCTCGTTAGCTGTTGTCTGGTGAGGGCTGTCAGCCCGTTTTCTTGCTCTAGTTTGTCTTTAGCAGGTCCGTTACGAACACCGACACCTGTCCCGCACGCAGTCACTGTTTAATGCAACTAGTTCAGACTATTATAGAGCTTCAAGTAGCGATATATAGTCAACTGAATAGACATTTAACAGCATATTCCCATCCCATTACTCCAAATTCCTACAGTAAAAACAATACAATGTCATAATCTTAATATGTTGCAGTGTTTTCCAAGTATATCACAGAGTGAACTGATAATTTGATTTGTTTTTTCATGTAATTTCAAAAATATATAATAGTGAACTGATTAGCTATTTGCACAATATTGCTCTATATTTTATCCACCTTCCCACATTAGGAAATCTTATGAGTAGCTAAGAAAGTGATCTTTATAAATGTAGTGGATTTAACAGAAAAAAAGGAAGGTTTGAATTTCCAAAAAATAAGATTTCTCTTCTACATATCCTCCTGACTACCAGAGGAAAAAAAGTCTCCTATTTCATTTTTTTTTTACTTCCCCATTTGTTTGGAAGGTAATGAGCATACTGAAAATATTTTGGTTTTTTTTAATGTTTTTTAAAAAAAATATATAATGTGTGCACTACAGTGGACATCTGAGCACACTACCTATGAAACTGAATCATAATCAGTAAATCAATCCCAAAGAAAATACCAAGTTGTCATAATATTTATGATGAAAACTACCAACAGCTGAGCTAATCTATATGTAACTCTTTTCTAGTGTATGTCTAGTGTTTGTATTTTGATGTTATGGAGTTATGTTTATGAAGTACGATATTTCAAACAGCAATTCCCTCTCTTTGAAACACAGAGGAAGATCTTGCATTATGTACACATCACATACATTTTGCTGTTGCTACCAGACCTGTGACACATTGATGCATGTGTTTCATCCACCATCTTTGGGAAATGGATGGCCTCATAGTGTCTCAAAGCTGCATTTGGCTGAGGTTTTCACTGTTGATGTGGGGGAGTGTCGTCTTCACTCTCACTAGAGATTCCTACTTGGACCTGAGTAATCATCTGCTCACCAAGGAGCAATTTGAATTCAAGGAACTGCAGTGGTTTCTTTCCCAGAACTTAGCAGTCAGTCAGCCTTATACTGAAGCCATGCACTGGTGATTGCCAAATCAAAAAAGTGGAAAATTGTATGCACTGTCCATTTCTGAGTGCGAGTGGCCATCCTATAGAAACTTAGCAACTGGTTAACTGGTTTGTTGTCAAACCACTTGACAGCAAGTTCAGGATCTCACCTGACCACCATCTCAGATGCTTCTCTTCCTTTCCTTTTGATGGCCTGATCCCCTATAATGTTACACTCCTTTGGAATTCTGTTCTTCATGAGAGTTCCTGTACCTCCCAAGCATTTCTCCATCATGGTGTCCAGGACATTTGTAAAGAACCTGTCAAAAAACAGGTGGGTTCCTCTGGAAACAGTCTCTGTCAAATAAAGAGCATCTTGTTCTCCAATGCCCAATCCCTCTATGACTCTGAAGG
>NC_137497.1:1387500-1402500 GCF_041902795.1 Electrophorus electricus
GAGGGAGAGAGAGGGGGTGTGTGTGTGAGGGAGAGAGAGGGGGTGTGTGTGAAGGAGAGAGAGGGTGTGTGTGTGAGAGAGAGAGAGAGAGAGAGATGGTGTGTGTGTGTGTGTGTGTGTGTGTGAGAAAGGTGTAGTGTGTGTGTTTCCCTGCAGACTCAGGTGTTCCTCCAGGACACAGGAGGCTATTCTAGCTCACACACATACACTGAGTAGTCAGGAATCCAAACCTCAAACCCTGCATAGAGGGGCTCAGTGAATCTGGAGTGGAATGTGTGTAAGTGTGTGAGTGTGTGTGTGTGAGAGACGCTGTAGAAGGACAGAGTGCCTGCAGCCCAGTCCAGATACACTCCTACTCTGTTAGAGTCGCAGGGGGTAGAGAGGGCAGTTCTCTTATTATTGTGACTGACAGTGTATCGGTTATTAGAGCAGATTAGACTCCAGGACTTTATATTACATCCAAACCAACATTCTCTACTGCCTCCTTTCCTCCTGATGCCTTTATATGTCACTGATATATCAGCCCTCCCACTCCACTCAGCCTCCCAGTAACAGCGTCCAGTCAGACTCTCTCTACACACAACCTGCACACAGTCAAATCTCTCTGGATGATCAGAATATGGCTGCTCCTCCTCCACACACGTCACCTTTCTGTTCCCCTCAGACAGAGTGAGACGTGTGTTTGCTGTGTTTGGGTCCAGTGTGAGATCACACGCATCTGCACACAAGAAGAGACATTAGAGGACACACATACAGTGAGTGAGTGAGTGAGTGAGTGAGTGAGTATTTACTTCTTACATTTTCTTAGTCCTGGTTTGATTCTGATCTCCCCTGCATACTCCAATCTAAACACACACACACACACACACACACACACACACACACACACACACACACACACACACACACACACACACACACACACACACACAGATAATAGTTCTGTCTCTCTCTCTTTTTCTCTCACACAGATAATAGTTCTGTCTCTCTCTCTCTTTTTCTCTCTCTCACATAATAGTTCTCTCTCTCTCTCTCTCTCTCACACAATAGTTCTCTCTCACACACACAGAAGTTCTCTCTCTCTCTCTCACAGATAATAGTTCTGTCTCTCTCTCTCACAGATAATGGTTCTCTCTCTCTCTCTCTCACACAGATAATAGTTCTCTCTCTCTCTCTCTCTCTCAAACATAATAGTTCTGTCTCTCTCTTTCTCTCTCACACAGATAATAGTTCTGTGTCTCTCTCTCTGATAATAGTTCTTTCTCTCTCTCTGTCTCACACACAGATTCTCTCTCTCACTCACACACACACACACACACAGGGTTAGGGTCAACACCCACCCCAACAGACGGCCGACCTACGCCTGTAGTACAAACGCCACCCTCCACACACACACTACAGAGATGGAGAGATCAAACAGATGCTCAACCTCATATGCAACAGACTGCTGAGCTGTCACAATTCATTAATCAAGAAATAAATGAATAGATAAATGAATTAATAAATAAATAGACAAATAAATAAATATCACTGTTTACAGGTTAGTCATTAGACCATCTTAATATGTATGTTTATATATGTATGTTTGTACATATATCAACATAATCCTTCACTTTTACAGGTTTCTCTCACTTTGAATATATTTGTATTTGTATTTTTCCTTTCATACTTCATTTAAATAATGAAGTATAAATAATGAAACTCTTCTTTGTCTCTCTCTGTTACATTCGAGGCATAAAGTCATATACAAAAGTATAAACACTGAATTCACAAATAACACAGAAGATAAGGACATTATAATTCTCCAGGAAACCTGGTGTAAATCTGATTGGGTGACTCACTGTCCTGTAAACTACCAGGAAATCATCCTCCCCACTGTTAAGCCCCCTGACATTAAAAGAAGGAGATTCAGGTGGAATCATTATCTGGCAAGAAATCAGAACTGTCGAAATTTATAATTCCTCTGAAATAGAAAAATCACACATTTGGCTTAAAACCAACAAAGAGATTCTAAACACTCCAAAAGAAATATTCCTTTGTACAATCTCCAGTCCTCCCAGTGATGCCCTTATTATAATGAAGACATCTGTCCCAGTCTCCATGATCAGAGCAGTGGCTTCCAGGCCCAGGGAAGTGTGCTGATCTGTGGAGATCCAAACACATGTACTGGATCTCTGCCAGACTCCAACACAGAACAAGGTAACACTCACATATTTGGACACCATTACCCAAGAAACATAATTAATCTCTCCTGATATAATTCTGACATACAGCTGAACAGGAATGGAAAAGACCTCCCTGCAGATCTGTCATAGTCTGGGTCAGTACATTGTCAATGGTGGGTTACGAGGGGACTCTGGGGAGATGCACCTTTTGCTCACCTCTTGGTAATAGCACAGTGGATTGTATGATAACAGATTTAGACCCTTTCTCTCACAGTGTATTCACTGTAAAGCACGGTGGCTTGGTGGTCAGCATGTCTGACTCTCTGCACTAGGGTCTTGGGTTTAAGTCCCTATCTGGGTGGAGTTTCCATGTTCTGTCTGTGTGGGTTTCCTCCTGGGTCTCTGGTTTCCTCTCACAGTCCATAAACATGGAGGTTAGGTTGACTGGATATTCTAAAATGGTCCTGTATGAATGTGACCTGTGTAAGTATATGTAGATATGTATTACTGGAAAGTGGTGTAGGGGGTAAAGCATATGACATTAAATCCATGCACACAAACAGGTGTGCTAGAAAGACTGACATCAAAAGGACCGTTATCTTTTCTCAGGAGCGTGGAGTGAGACAAGGCTGCTGCTTAAGCCCAACATTATTCAACATTTACATCAATGAATAAGCCATCATTTTAGAATGCTCTGCAGCACCTGGTCTCACTCTACATGACTCAGAAAGAACGTTTCTGCTCTACACAGATGACCTGGTTCTACTGTTACCCACAGAGCAGGAGATACAACAGAACCTGGACCTGTTGGAGCAGTGCTGACAGACCTGGACCCTGGACCTATTGGATCAGTACTGACAGACGCACACAAACTAGAAACCTGTAGATAATATGATTGAAAATTAGTTCAATAATTAGATCATCCAGCAGTCAGTGAACTGAGAGTGAAAACACGCAGGGCATCTGTGCAATCAAATGTCACATTCACATTCAAATACCAATTCAAATTTGCCTCAAAATATTCCAGTCTATCATAGAACCAATTCTGCTGTGTGGTTGTGAAGTGTGGGGGCCACTCACAATGGAGCAAATACCCAGCTGTAGATCTAAATTTGACAACTTTCCACTATTACTCAAAATTCAGAAAAGGATGATTAAATACTGGCTACACTTAAAAACAGAGACCTCCACTCACACCACTACAAAGCCCTGCAGTGCCAAGAGCTGAGTAGAGAAAAGAGTCCCCTCACACAGCAGAGAAAAGAGTCCCCTCACACAGCTGCTCCTCTCATACAGGAGAGAAAAGAGTCCCCTCACACAACTGGTCATGACACTGAGTTCATTAACACACATTAACACTGTAACACATCAGCACCAGTCTGAAATACAATCAGACCAAATTATAACACTACAGAAACAAACCTACATCACCCACTGGAACACACACACACACACACACAGCAAAATGCAGTGTGATCTGAACCTAAAACATCAGTACACTATAGCAGACGACCTGTACACAGTTCCTGCTCCACTGTGTGTGAGAGCAGGTTGTATTTGAGAACACACAGTTGAGTATCAGATCAGTTCAAGGACAGGGGATTTCTACATACCTGAGTGTCTCCAGTCTGCAGTGGAGATCCTCCAGTCTAGCAGAGAGCAGCTTCACTCCTGACTCTCCTGGGTGGTTGTAGGTCAGATCAAGTTCTTTCAGGTGGGAGGGGTTTGAGCTCAGAGCAGAAGCCAGAGAAGAACAACCTTCCTCTGTGACCAAACAACCAGACAGTCTGCAGATAGGAGGGAGAAAGAGGAAAATGTGTTTGCATGTAGCAGACTTTACTGTAAAGAAAAGTATGGAATTACAAACCATGAAACAGTAATTTTTTTTATCTGGAAGTTTTAAAAAATTTTTTAATATTCTTAACTTTTTCATGATAAAATATGCCTATTATCTTCTTGATGTAATTATTCCCAATGTTATTAAAAATTTGTAATGTCATTGGTAGTATTTTTGTTTCCATAGCAACAGATGAAAGTCTAAAGAATGTTTTGTACTTTATGGTTCATTTTCAACATCATTATTTGTTTATATATATATAATTTTAATTTATAATTAGAAAAGAGAACTGCAGTCAACTGTACCCTTAAACCATTAAGAAAATGGCTTTTGATGTGATATAAACTTTCCCAGTTTGCTCTTTGGTCCCCACTGCCATGATTCTCCAGTCTTGTTTCTTATGAGTTAGTTACTGTTTTTAACTGAGTTTTCAGCCACTGGTTAACGTGGAATAACCCAGTAGGTTTCTGTAAATGGTGAACCTCCTAAGATTGTTCCTGCTATTCAGAGGTTACTTACATGTTGAAAAAAGTCTAGTACTGTAATCTTCAGTTTCATCGTGTATCTCACATACCACTTTGTAAAATGACAGCTCACTACACTTTCCCCAAACCTTAAGGTCCATTAGTATTTGTACAGCTCACTACACTGTCCCCAAACCCTTAAGAACCATTAGTATTTGTACAGCTCACTACACTGTCCCCAAACCCTTAAGAACCATTAGTATTTGTGCAGCTCACTACACTGTCCCCAAACCCTTAAGATCCATTAGTCTTTGTACAGCTCACTACACTGTCCCAAAACCCTTAAGATCCATTTGTCTTTGTTCAGCTCACTACACTGTCCCCAAACCCTTAAGAACCATTAGTATTTGTACAGCTTACTACACTGTCCCCAAACCCTTAAGAACCATTAGTATTTGTACAGCTCACTACACTGTCCCCAAACCCTTAAGATCCATTAGTATTTGTACAGCTCACTACACTGTCCCCAAACCCTTAAGATCCATTAGTATTTGTACAGCTCACTACACTGTCCCCAAACCCATAAGATCCATTAGTCTTTGTACAGCTGTCTTTAGATGTTTATAAACACTGTGTTGATCTGGGAATATATTTGTTGTTAACAATATAAAGAGGCTCTTACAGCACAAACTTAAAAACTGTGGACTTTATCCCATTTGTACAGTGTAATGAAAGATTGGTCTACCCTCCTTCTCCAATGTAGAATGATGTAAACATTGATGACTTGTGGCAGTTAGATAAAATCTATTCTTCTGAGGTATTATCACAAACTCTACCTGTAGCATGTGTCAGATATGAATAAAATAAATGAATAATACCTCTGCCCTAAATAATTTCTGTTTAACTAAACTAGATTTTCTTGAACTAAGCCCTTTTCCTGAAATCTTATATAAAAGACTGGTAAATCGATATTCAGACTTTTAAAACTATGAATCACAGATCACAGCATAAACTTTGCATTTCAACAATGAATTCACAGAAAGTTCACCTGAGAATCTCCAGTTTACAGTGTGAACTCTTCAGTCCAGCAGAGAGCAGCTTCACTCCTGAATCCTGCAGATCATTGTTAGACAGGTCGAGTTCTCTCAGGCGGTAGTTTGTGAGTTGTAGAGCTGCACCCAAAATTTCACATGTCTGCTCTCCAAGATTACACAATGGCAGTCTGCAATGGCAAAGATTTTACATTCAGTGAGGAATATTTGAATGCATTAAGACCAAAATGTATTTAGATCATGGTGCCTGAAAACTAAAGTTATGTGGGTTTTTAAAGAAGATGAAATGAGTGTAGTTTGCTGTGCAATTATTGGATTCCTGCTGTACATTGTGTTGATCTTAAAGACATTTTCATAATACTGGTTAGAGTCAATAATCTTTTTTACCAACACAATCAAAGGAGTACGGGTTAGTCGTTAGGGGTTAGTAACAATTAGAGGGGTAGGAGTTAGTAACTTAATGAGAGTCACTTCATAAAGATGTATTCACAGTAAAAGAGTTATATCTTTATGAAGTGACGTATTCACAGTAAAAGAGTTATATCTTTATAAAGTTTTGTGTTCACAGTAAAAGAGTTATATCACTTCAGGATATAAGGCGTGAAGCAGGACGCACAGACTTCCTCGACAAGGACGAAAATTTAATTGAAACATACACAATGGCACTCACACGTATTACAAATAAGGAACATGAAATGGTTAACAATAAACAGACACGATAAATGGGAAAACGTATAATAATGATAACACTTATATTTAACATTAATAAGCTACATTAACAATGACCAATGATACTGCACACACTAACAAGGGTTTAAATACACAGACAAAACAAGGTGCAGGTGTGTGCAGGCGTGGCCACAAACATCCTCCCAAGTCACATGGCGGGCCAAACCCCATGAATCGTGGGAGGAGAACGTTCCATGACAAAATATATGTGCTCTCCTGAGCATCTCCAGTTTACAGTGTCTCACCTGAGCGTCTCCAGTTTACAGTGTCTCACCTGAGTGTCTCCAGTCTACAGTGTCTCACCTGAGTGTCTCCAGTCTACAGTGTCTCACCTGAGTGTCTCCAGTCTAGAGTGTCTCACCTGAGTATATCCAGTTTACAGTGTGCTCACCTGAGTGTCTCCAGTTTACAGTGTGAACTCTTCAGCCCATTAGAAAGCAGCTTCATTCCTTCATCTTTCAGGGTGCTGATATTGATACTCAGTTCTCTCAGGGAGGAATTTGATGATGCCAAAGTGGAACATAGAGTTTTACACAAATCTGTGTCCAGACTACAGTTACCTAGTCTGCAAATACAGAGGAAACAAAGCACATTTAAAACAGAGTGAGACATCAAACTGCACAGAAATGGTTTGAACAGCTTGAGAAAGAAAACAAGAAAACAAGCAAGTCAGTCTAACCAAACTAGTGGCAGAGTTACTGAATAAAAAGACTTGCAGTTAATGAACATTTACAACATTAATATCTAATACCTGTTATTACCTGCTATTCACTTTATGTTATATAAATACAATCAGTATAAGACAGCTACATAGAACTAGAACTAGACAGAACTAATCAATGTCTGAAAGAGTCTGGAGCAGGTGTGTTAGAGACTCAGGAATTACAATAATTAGAGCTGTAATATTAATTAATGAATCAACAAACCTTGGTTAAGTCATTAAAGTATTACTACACAACACAAGATTAGAACAGTGATGTAACTGCTTACAAGGAATTAAAAATGAAGTAACAGCTAAAATTATGAGATAACTAAGATATAGGTACAGAATTTAGTGATCAGATCACATTCGGATTTCACTCTACCAAATGAAATACAAGTCATAAACAACCAAGACACACTGTAATCTGATCATTGAAACCACAGTCAGAAGTGGTCAGAGACGGATGTTGATCGCATTTGATACAAGTGAAAGTCTCTGTATCTGCATCCAACTACTCAAGTGGAAGCCCGTCTGCTGGCTGACTGCAGAAATTACTGCTGCTGCCAGTCAAAGCTTCTCCTGCACTGAGGCATACGGGACTGAATCACTTAACTGACAGTTCACCAAGTAGTAAATTATCTAACCTAGCTAATGGTGAACATTAATCACAACATCCTGTTTCAGTTAGTGGTAACATCAGCAGCTAGTTAGGTAATTCTCATAAGTCCATTTATGTGGTTTAGTAGTATTAACACAAAAGTCAGCTGCTTAACTGTTTTTTTAGATAGACATGCTTTTTCATGAACTTTTCTTGCTTGGTAAACACTTCTGCCCATCACAGGGCTGATCCTTTCAGGGGTCTGATCTGTCTGTAGGGCTACAGCTGGACACCTCGTTGCCAGTTGTAGATGGTTTCTGCCTATATCTGAGAGTGTATAATACAATCGTAATAGTCTGCAAGGAATCTTGTTTACCGTGTAGGTTGCAGGAAGCAAAACAGAAATGATGTGTGGACTGGTGTGCTTTTAAAATGTTAAAATAAGATCGAAGCACATCTGGTCACTCTGAGGACACATTTTAGTGAAAAGTGTAAACAGAATCCAGCCAAAGTGAATTCCGGTACAATCTGGAAATGAAACACCTTAATTTAAGGTGTAAACAGGCTATTTGCTTGCACAGCTGATGAAGGACCTCTGACCTAAATCTGGTTTCTCTGGAAACCTTGTGAACTCTCTTTCCATGTCTACGACCTCTATATCTTTAACTACAATACACTGTGCCATCCACGTATGTACACAGGGTAAGGCAAGTATTGTAGAAAGAGCAGAGAGAGAACTTCCTGTGTTTAACTTTTGTAGTGATAGATTACAGTGGGTGTAATTAGCTTCATTAAAAGACTTCACTTAATATTAATAGTAAAGTGGCTAAAGTTTGGTGTGATAAACTGAAGTCAGTAGCAGTCAATAATCCTAGCAAAGTGATCTAAAACTGAATCATAACCCTGACTGTACATTCACTAGTTTTAATTCAAAGTCACATACCTCTCATTAACACTCATTACAACTAGCTTTAATTCACAGTCACACACCTCCTATAAACACTCATTAAGACTAGTTTTAATTCACAGTCACATACCTCCCTTTAACATTCATTATGACTAGGAGCGGACAAAAAGATGTTAAGGTCAATGTTTTCTGTAAATTTTGTTTTGAAACAAAAATTAAGTGGTACTTTCATATTGAAACATATGAAATGTTTTTGCTGTTTCTATTCTGCTGCCTTGTGGAGTGTTGTGGTGTGTGTGAGTTGAGGGAATATAATAAATAATCCAGTGTATCAATTCTAAAGCTGTGTGGCATCTTCCTTGTGAGGGTGAATGAAACATTTAGCCATCAGTACTCAATTACTAATATAAATTATTGAATAAATAATAGTTAAACACTCACAGAGCCTTTCTGCAGTTTGCAGCAGCTGGGATCAGCCTCCTGTAACCCTCCTGTGATGTGTTGTATTTCTCCAAGTCCAACTCATCCAGCACCTCCTCTGAGGTCAGAAGCATGCAGGCTAGTGCTGAACACTGTCCAGGAGAGAGCTCCTGTCCTGGGTGCTTCTCTGATTGTAGATACTCCTGAATCTCTCTGGCGAGAGACTGGTCCTTCATTTCAGACAGACAGAGGAACAGACTGATGGATCTCTCAGTGGGGAGGTCCTCTGTTTGTATTTGGTCTTTGATGTACTGAACTGTGTATGTGATGCTCTCTGGGCTGCTGTGTGTGTGTGTCAGGAGGCCTTGTAGGAGACACTGATTGGACTCCAGTGAGATGCCCAGCAAGAAACGGAGGAAAAGGTCCAGGTGTCCATTCTGACTCTCTAAGGCTTTACACACTGCTTTCTTCAGCAGGTCACGGAGAGAAACTTTCTTAGACCTGGAACTGGACTGTAACTTAAAACCCTGCAGTGCCCTCCTTTTATTGCTGATAAAACAGTGAAACACATAAAGAGCAGCCAGGAACTCCTGAAAACTCAGATGTACAAAGCAGTAGATCTTCCTCTGGTAAAGCACAGATTCCTCCCTAAAGATCTCAGTGCAGATCCCAGAGTACACGGAGGCCTCAGTGACATCAATGCCACACTCTCTCAGGTCTTCTTCATAGAACATCACATTTCCCTTCATCAGGTGTTTGAAAGCCAGTTCAGCCAGTTTCAGAATCATCGACCTGTTGGATTTCAGATATTTCCTTTGATCTCTTTTCTTTTTCCCCTCATACTTCTCATTCTTCATATTGATCTGAGTGTGCAGGAACTGTATGTACATCTCAGTCAGAGTTTTAGGGATTTCTGTAGCAGTTTGTTTTAGTATTTCCTGAAGCACAGTGGCTGAGATCCAACAGAAGGCTGGTATGTGACACATGATGTGGAGGCTCTTTGCTGTCTTTATGTGTGAGATGATTTTCTCAGCTTGGTCTTGGTCACTGACTCTCTTCCTGAAGTACTCCTCCTTCTGTGGGTCCGTGAATCCCTGAATTTCTGTCACACGGTTAATGTACTGAGGAGGGATTTGATTGGCTGCTGCTGGTCGGGAGGTTATCCAGATGAGAGCAGAGGGAAGCAGCTCTCCTTTGATGAGGTTTGACATCAGCACACCCACTGATGATGTCATGCTTATGTCAGACACTTTATTACACTGGGAAACGTTCAGTTGAATTCTGCTTTCATCCAGGCCATCAAAGATGAACACAACTTTGTACATATCATATATCTTTTGGTCCAGGTCTTTTATCTCAGGATGGAAGTCACACAGGAGTCTATGCAGACTGTACTGGTTATCTTTAACCAGGTTCAGCTCCCGGAATGGAAGCACAAACATGAAATCTACATCCTGATTGGCTTTTCCCTCTGCCCAGTCCAGAATGAACTTCTGCACTGAGACAGATTTCCCAATGCCTGCAATGCCTTTGGTCAGAACAGTTCTGAGCTTTGGCACTTCTGGGTCTTTATCTTCTTTTGGTTCTGTGACACCTTCAGCCATCACAGCTCTGATCTTCTCTTCCTTCATGTCTCCTTCAGGACCTTGTACAGGTTTAAAGATGTCTGAGCAGTAGATTGGAGTGTCTTGTACCAGCTGTTTCCTGGGTGTTTTCTCCATCTGTAAAACCTCATGTTCTTCATTCACTCCTTCACTCTCTCCCTCTAGGATGTAGAGTTGTGTGTAAACCCTGTTCAGGAGGTTTTTATTCTCTTGTGATTTGTTTCCCTCAAATAAACTCTCATACTTGTTCTTCATGCTGGTTTTGTGTGTGTGTAAGACTCTGTGTAGGACATCATCCAGTGGTGTGTGAGAGTCCTGCTGTATGGACTCTTCCATGTCTTTGTGTGGATGTAGAACAGGATGAGTTCTTCTGTAGAAACATACAGCCAAAATGTCAGTAATGAAACTAATGTATAATGAAGTACTAATGAAAACATTAACAGACTTGTGTGCTGAAATAAATGAACTTGGATAGTTATGGAGAACTGGGCATTAATGAGGAACAGACTGATACACAGTAGAGTGGGAGATACACCGTGAGATTTACACTGTACAGTAACACTCAGGAGTCAGAGGTGGGCGGGGCTAGAGGTGGGCAGGGCTAGAGGTTAGTAGGATGTAACTGACATTATAAGGACGATTCCTAATAACAGGAAAAACAGATCATAATACACACGGGGTCATATGGCAAAAACAAACACTTAGAACAAGCAAAACAAGAAGAAACAGTCAGAAATGATGGAACAATGTTAACAATCACTAGAGAACATTAGCAAGAGTCTGACATGTACAGATAGATAGATAGATAGATAGATAGATAGATAGATAGATAGATAGATAGATAGATAGATAGATAGATAGATAGATAGATAGATAGATAGATAGATAGATAGATAGATAGATAGATAGATAGATAGGAGAGTAACAATACTATACATATATAGACATGCAAATGAATGATATACACAGTAATGAAATCTCTATATATACAGACATGTAATGAGACCACACACACACAAACACACACAAACACCTGCACACATCAGAGATGAGTCACTATACAGATACCTACATGAGGTCAATGAGGAGACTATATACACACATACAGATATGAGGTCAGTTTACTAATTACCTCAAAAACTCTTGAGGGACATCTTTAAGGGCAAAACTAAAAGTGAGCATGTCACTAGAAACCCCAAAACTACTACTAAAAAGCATTAACCAAAAATCAAAAATGATTATAGACAGAATCTAGTAGCACTACATCTACAGCACTGTCTCACCTGGGGTCAGTCAGAGTCTAGTAGCACTACATCTACAGCACTGTCTCACCTGGGGTCAGTCAGAGTCTAGTAGTACTACATCTACAGCACTCTTGATAGCTTAACAGATGCACTGCTGGTTTCTGAGAGTAGTTCAGGATAACAGTGCATGTTATGTTCCCTGCATGTGAGTTTAACTCATTTTACACACATACAAGGAACACTAAAACACATCCAGGCACCCTGGTTGGTTGTATACAGTGTTAGACTTTTCACACTGCTTCAAACCCTTCCAGGAAAAATTAGAATATATAATTTTATATTTATGGACTGATCAAGTAATGTGTATGTATCACGGGACGCTCCCCCCCACGAGTCACGTGGTACGGCCTGCTGCGTGCAGGGGGGTTCACCGTCAATTGTAACCAAGCAATTCTTGACTGCACGCACCTGCACGGGTTACCGTCATGTGTCTATTTAAACCTCTGCTAGTGTTTGCATTGTGTTGGTCATTGTTTGCTGAAGTCTGTTTAAACGTGTGTATATCCATTGTTCAATGTTGTGTAACCTGTGTCTAGTTAAATGTACCGTTATGTCTGTCACTAATGTTGTGTGAGTGCCACCGTTGTTTGTGGTTTATGTTAATAAATGTTTCACTCTGTCGAAGGAGTCTGTGCGTCCTGCTCCACGCCCATCAGCACTCGGGGCAGCAGCAACGTTACAGTATGATTTAGTATTAAAATTTGATCAGAAAATGCATCCATTTTTATCCTCTCTTAGGAAAGTAGTCCAGGGACAGCCAGCCCAGAGAAGCCAGTCTGCATTATGCTATTGTAACAATCTGAATGTCGCAGGACGCACAGACTCCGTTGACGTAGACAGACATTTATTGATAAAGACAGAAGACAACGGCATTCACATTTAACGTACTCGATGGACATTAACGCGGTGAACAAGTATTTAAACAACATGACCATGAACAATGACCGATAATCCCGCACACACCAGCCTGGGTTTAAATACACAGACATAACGAGACTAAACCAGGTGCAGGTGTGTGCAGGCGTGGTTACAAACACGATAAACAAACAAGACCCTCCCACTGCACACGGCGGGCCAAACCACGTGACCTGTGGGAGGAGAGCGTTCCCTGACAGCTATCAAGTCACAAGCACATTTCAAAAGAAACACATTCTCTTCTCAGCCAGACAAAATACAGACACCAGAGACACATAAATCTGCAGAAACCTCTCCACTGGCTCCCACTGAGATAGATGAAGATTCCTCAAGGTGAGGAGACATGTAACTCTGCATAGGTATAAGATGACATTTAGTGGTGATATAGCAGTATTAACAGTAATAACATGTAACTCTGGGTAGGTATAAGATGACATTTAGTGGTGATATAGAGGTATTAACAGTATTAGACATGTAACTCTGGGTAGGTATAAGATGACATTTAGTGGTGATATAGAGGTATTAACAGTAGGAGACATGTAGCTCTGGGTAGGTATAAGATGACATTTAGTGTTGATATAGAGGTATTAACAGTATTAGACATGTAACTCTGGGTAGGTATAAGATGACATTTAGTGGTGATATAGAGGTATAAACAGTAGGAGACATGTAACTCTGGGTAGGTATGAGATGACATTTAGTGGTGATATAGAGGTATTAACAGTATTAGACATGTAACTCTGGGTAGGAATAAGATGACATTTAGTGGTGATATAGAGGTATTAACAGTATTAGACATGTAACTCTGGGTAGGTATAAGATGACATTTAGCGGTGATATAGAGGTATTAACAGTATTAGACATGTAACTCTGGGTAGGTATAAGATGACATTTAGTGGTGATATAGAGGTATTAACAGTATTAGACATGTAACTCTGGGCAGGTATAAGATGACATTTAGTGGTGATATAGAGGTATTAACAGTATTAGACATGTAACTCTGGGTAGGTATAAGATGACATTTAGTGGTGATATAGAGGTATTAACAGTAGGAGACACGTAACTCTGGGTAGGTATAAGATGACATTTAGTGGTGATATAGAGGTATTAACAGTAGGAGACATGTAACTCTGGGTAGGTATAAGATGACATTTAGTGGTGATATAGAGGTATTAACAGTAGGAGACACGTAACTCTGGTTAGGTATAAGATGACATTTAGTAGTGATATAGAGGTATTAACAGTAGGAGACACGTAACTCTGGGTAGGTATAAGATGACATTTAGTGGTGATATAGAGGTATTAACAGTAGGAGACATGTAACTCTGGGTAGGTATAAGATGACATTTAGTGGTGATATAGAGGTATTAACAGTAGGAGACACGTAACTCTGGTTAGGTATAAGATGACATTTAGTGGTGATATAGAGGTATTAACAGTAGGAGACATGTAACTCTGGGAAGGTATAACAGTCAGTCAGTGTCTCTCTTACTGAGATGATGTTTACTGTCTTACAGTCAGTGTCAGTGATCAGACAGACAGACTACCTGTACTACACACCAAACACTAAGAGATCAGACAGAGAGAGACTACCTGTACTACACACTAAACACTAAGAGATCAGACAGAGAGACTATCTGTACTACACACCAAACACACACCAGACAATAAGAGATCAGACAGCGAGAGACTACCTGTACGACTCACTTCACTCATCACTCTCATCTCTAGGTGATGTACCCTTGTAAACCAGTTTTCCATCTGTACATTTATACCTACTTTACTAACAGAAAAGGTTTATGTAAAGGTTATGCAGGTGTCCATGCCAATAAAATCTCCTTAGGCTCCTTTGAGTGTTTAATAACACCTCACCCTCACCTGGTGTGTACTGTAGCGTGCCAGTTACACTGTCTCACCTGGGGATAGTCAGACTCTAGTAGCACTACATCTACAGCACTGTCTCACCTGGGGTCAGTCAGAGTCTAGTAGCTCTACATCTACAGCACTGTCTCACCTGGGGTCAGTTAGAGTCTAATAGCACTACATCTACTGCACTGACTCACCTGGGGTCAGTTAGAGTCTAGTAGCACTACATCTACAGCACCATCTCACCTGGGGTCAGTCAGAGTCTAGTAGCACTACATCTATAGCACTGCCTCACCTGGGAGTTTAGCAGCACTTCATCTATAACAATGTCTCTTGTAAACCAGAGTGTTCCATCTGTACATTTATATGTACTTTACTAACAGAACTGTTGTAAAGTTTATGCAGGTCTCCATGCCAATAAAATCTCATGAGGCTC
>NC_137497.1:1405000-1502500 GCF_041902795.1 Electrophorus electricus
GATCACGTGTATTTATACTAGTGCTGTATACTGTGTGTTAATCTGTGGAGAACACGTGTATTTATACTAGTGCTGTACACTGTGTGTTAATCTATGGAGAACATGTGTATTTATACTAGTGCTGTATACTGTGTGTTAATCTATGGAGAACACGTGTATTTATACTAGTGCTGTACACTGTGTGTTAATCTATGGAGATCACGTGTATTTATACTAGTGCTGTATACTGTGTGTTAATCTATGGAGAACACGTGTATTTATACTAGTGCTGTATACTGTGTGTTAATCTATGGAGAACACGTGTATTTATACTTGTGCTGTATACTGTGTGTTAATCTATGGAGAACACGTGTATTTATACTAGTGATGTATACTGTGTGTTAATCTATGGAGAACACGTGTATTTATACTAGTGATGTATACTGTGTGTTAATCTATGGAGAACACGTGTATTTATACTAGTGCTGTACACTGTGTGTTAATCTATGGAGAACACGTGTATTCATACTTGTGCTGTATACTGTGTGTTAATCTATGGAGAACACGTGTATTTATACTAGTGCTGTATACTGTGTGTTAATCTATGGAGAACACGTGTATTTATACTAGTGCTGTACACTGTGTGTTAATCTATGGAGAACACGTGTATTTATACTTGTGCTGTATACTGTGTGTTAATCTATGGAGAACACGTGTATTTATACTAGTGCTGTATACTGTGTGTTAATCTATGGAGAACACGTGTATTTATACTAGTGCTGTACACTGTGTGTTAATCTATGGAGAACACGTGTATTTATACTTGTGCTGTATACTGTGTGTTAATCTATGGAGAACATGTGTATTTATACTAGTGCTGTATACTGTGTGTTAATCTATGGAGATCACGTGCATTTATACTAGTGCTGTATACTGTGTGTTAATCTATGGAGAACACGTGTATTTATACTATTGCTACATACAGTGTGTTAACCTGCCCGAGAGGAAAAGGAGCAACCACATGATTTCTGACACACACACCCTCACACCAGAGATAACGAGTCAAATATAAACCCAGGCTGTGTCTGTAATGGTCTACTCACTCACTCACTCACTCACATTCCTCCACACAGACGGGTCTATATAGAACACTACATAAGGTACATGTTAGTGAGACTAGAGACAGAATCTATCAACACCAGTCTGTGATAGAAATATATCACTGTGACCTTTCATCACTGAAACTATCTGGACACTTTAGTAAAACACTTTAGTGATGATTTATAGTTTCAGTTGTGTTATGTTGTGACTTTAATAATACCTAGCACTATAGTTATGTGATACTGAACCTGACATGTCTGATATATGCCTTAATCAGTGTACATCAGTAGTTCGCTACATTTACAGTACACTAAAGGTGGTGGTATGTTTGCCCTTCATCAGTATACATCAGTAGTTCACTACATTTACAGTACACTATAGGTGGTGGTATGTTTGGGCTTAATCAGTGTACATCAGTTGTTCACTACATTTACAGTACACTATAGGTGGTGGTATCTTTGTCCTTAATCAGTGTACATCAGTAGTTCACTACATTTACAGTACACTATAGGTGGTGGTATCTTTGTCCTTAATCAATGTACATCAGTAGTTCACTACATTTACAGTACACTATAGGTGGTGGTAACTTTGTCCTTAATCAGTGTACATCAGTAGTTCACTCCATTTACAGTTCACTATAGGTGGTGGTATCTTTGTCCTTAATCAGTGTACATCAGTAGTTCACTACATTTACACTACACTGTAGGTGGTGGTATCTTTGTCCTTAATCAGTATACATCAGTAGTTCACTACATTTACAGTACACTATAGGTGGTGGTATGTTTGTCCTTCATCAGTATACATCAGTAGTTCACTACATTTACAGTACACTATAGGTGGTGGTATGTTTGTCCTTAATCAGTGTACATCAGTAGTTCACTACATTTACACTACACTATAGGTGGTGGTATCTTTGTCCTTAATCATTGTACATCAGTAATTCACTACATTTAACTGGATAATTGATCAACATATTTAGCCAATGAGACAGAGTTTAACTGGATAAATATGTTATAAGGAAAAACAAAATTAAATAATATTCATCATAATTCATCCATCATGTCTGGGCCTGTTGAACAGAAACAATCTGACATGATCTCCACAGTGGCAACTTCTGCCAACATCTTGATAATTTTTTTCTGTAAAACAACAAAGTCTAAACTACTCTGCCTAGATATTATTCTGGTGGGTTATGCCAGGCTATCGATACATATGATCAATAAATATTTCAGAGAAATTACCATACAAACACAACCAAAGATGCTTCTGTCATTCTGTAAGGTATTTAAAATTCTTGGTATCTATTTAATGAACTTTCCGTGTGGACCATGTTTCATCTATTGCAGAATGAAGTATTGTGAATGTAGATAATTATGATTATGGATAATGAAGTTCAATAAAGTAAAATATCTCATTTATTATAATATTTAGATTTTAAAATGTTAGATGTTCTGCTGTTTGGGAGCTTCCTCTCTTCCCACATTACCTCCTCAGTCTTGGAAAAGATTCATTCACAGTGAACACTTGTTGCTGGCATACACAGGTGTTTTTACCATTATATAAATGTGTGGATATACAGCACATCACTCCTGTCAGTAAACCAGAGGATCTCTCTCTACACACTTTCTATATATTAATGTCACTGTATCTATAACTACTGCTCACTGGATGTCTCTCACTAGCCTATTAGTCAATATGTCCTATCAATAACCTTCTATCTAGATAACACTGAATCTCTCCATCTCTCAAATTCTCTGTTCTCACAAAACCCCTCAAGGTTGGTGTGTGTTTTCTTGACTTATAAGCATTCATAGAGTGTGTGACTGAGACAGATGTGTGATCAGGTGTGTTTCAGACACTGTCAGTCAAAGCCAGGAGCAGCAGCTACTGTATAACACCTGTAGAAACACAAGCTTAGTTCACCTGTGGTCACGTGACATGGCCGTTTTGAGCCACCTTTCGGATCAGAGTTTCAGAAACTCGAAACAAGCGTAGAAACGTCCGTGTCGACCGTCCCATCCTAACTACAGGTAACACTACAGCTAATGAATTAGACAGGGAATCTGAACTGCCCACTGAGAATGTGGACAACACTACAAAATGACTGAAACTGAACAGAAACTAACTGTAAAAAACACACATCACAGCAGCGACTTTACATTTAGGCCAGAGGAGTTTTAACTGGGACCATTTGGAAAGATCACTGACTAACTACGACTTAAAATCCAGATTTACAATAACTGACTACGTATATCTGACCCCGTTAAATTATTATTTTTAATATAACTGTGATCGTACTGGGCGTTCGCCATTTTTAGTGTCCCCTTATTTTAGATGCGTATCGTTAACTTCACCAGGACTTTAATCTTTAATCCACTTTTAGGTAAACCTACGATTTAAACACAGAACTACGTACTTACAAAACACGTTATTTAAACTGCACCGACATCGCATTTTATCAAACAGAATGAACTTACCGTGAAATATTTTAAACGCGCGTATCTCCAATCCTCCCAACTAATGGTGACAGTTCAGAAAATACTTTCGTTTTCTAGAGAAGGGAGAGACTGCAGGAACTCCAGCGGGTAAGTAGAGGGCGGAGCACATGTCAATCATTTCAACTGAAGCCAATTACACAACCGATTTCTGGTGTCAGTCATTTTTATTAAGCCAATCAGCAGCCAAAGTTACCTGTCCGTCATTTTTCTGCAGCCAATCATAGACATACAGTCTATACAGCCAATGGAGTCACAGTCCAAAACGGACTTGTTTTGCGGCTGCGCTGAGAGTAAATCTCCACTATGTCGGTACGTTGAAACACTTCGGAACTTGCCGCTTTGTTTGTAGATCTAACTTACAGATGATTGTAATTTAGACAGATAATCAGACTCACAATAAGCATGTAAGTGTGTGGACGTCCATGGCATGTTGTGCACATGACAAATAAAATTTTATTTCTTAATGGCTGAATGTTGGGAATGTGTGTGTGTGTTTATTTCAAGTATTGTGGAAAAATAATTTATTTATTTATCTGTATCAGAAAATTACATGATGTACAGAACATAGAACACAGAACACACAGAACACATAGAACACAGAACACATAGAACACAGAACACACAGAACACATAGAACACAGCCTAACAGTAAGAAGTAAAACAATAGCAGTAAATGTGTATTAGCATTGCTGGTTACATAACAGTTGATCATTTACATTTTATGTTAAATAAATGCCCTGCAGAGGAGATAAAGATACAAGACAACAGTAAGAATAAATAACAGCTGGATCACTGCAGTGCTCTTCCATCAGAAGAAGGAACCAAACACAGGCTCCCGCAGGACCAGGACCGTGTCACGCACTTTTCTCGCTCACAATCACCTGTCTTCTGACAGGAGACACCTGCACCTCATTGACCTGCACACGTATTTATACACCCACAGGTCTGGAAGGACGGTGCACATTAGTAGCCGAACTACGTGAGCCTACTGGAGAGAAGCTACTCCGCTCCTACCTATCCACTAGACTCGGCGACGTGACGTGGAAAGTATGAACAATAAAGAACTTGTAAATGGAACTTCGCGTCTCGCTTCCTCTCTGCCACCCCTGTCACACTACTAAACACATATTTTCATCTGGGCTACTCCTGTTGTCGATTGGCTTAATAAAAAGTGTTTGACAACACAACTCTGTCCTGATCATCTTTTGCTATCAGAGCTTGAACAGCTTCCATCAGGTCACAAGTTCAGAACACCTGCTGTAGGAATGAAACACACAGTGAGGTGTCCTTTGTCTCCACACCTGTACCTGCTATCGCCATGGCAGCTCCTGTTACTACGGCAAAAATAGAACAGAAAAAGATACGTATCTTATTTTTTTTCTTTTTAAGATCTAAACCCCCTGGTTAGTCCTGAGACACTAGTCCAAGAGCAAAACCCCCTGGTTCATCCTGGTTCCCTAGTCCCAGAGCTCTTCTGGTTAGTTGTGTGACATAACAGCAAAGTAACCATGTAGTAAAGTAGTAAAGTATTCCACTGTCACAACATCCCAGGAGAGATCAGACTAGGTCTGAAGTTGGCTGGCCGAGCTTTTCTTTCCTTTAGCACCAGTTCTGAGCCAGAGAGATGCAAACTGATGCAAACCTCCAAATGGGATCAGTCAAACTATGAGTGGGAGAGAGAGAAATAGTGTATACTAACAGTCAAAATGATGTATTGCTGGATTTGATTGATTGATTTGACAGCTGTCAATCACCCCCCCCACACACACACCACCCAGACCCCACCCCCACATATTTATTATTATTATTATTATTATTATTATTATTATTATTATTATTATTATTATTAATAATAATAATATTATTATTATTATTATTATTATTATATGATATGATGTGACAATATATTATATGAAATTAAACACAATCAGGGATCCTCAAAATAGTTTTTTTTTTTTTAAGAAAATAAAATTCTTTAATTGAGAAATAATCAAGTGATTAAAGTAAATAAAAATTATGAGTCTTAAATGAATACGTACCACCCAGTCTTTAATGTCCGCTCTGCTCCGAGTCCTGATACTCAAAAATGCGTATGAGTCTCATTTATGTCTCTCTCTCTCTCACTCACCCACTCACTCACCCTCCTCCCATTGGCTGATTCTCTAAGAAGTCACACCTCCTCCCAAGTCCTTCCCCCTACCATACAGGAATACACGTTCTGTCAAAAACTGATATAAGGTGTCCCATCACACCAAAAACCAAACTCCTCCCAGGGTCAGAAAGTTCAAATTTTGCCACCTTTTTTTTCTACCCAACCAACCAGACCAAAAGAGGTTTCTTTAATTGAGAAATATTAATGTGATTAAAGAAAATTAAAGTTTTCAGTCTCATACTACACCAGTTTTTCTCCACTTTGTCTGTCTGTTCAGTGTCCTCTCTGACACTCTGCAGCCAGAGATCACTGACACTCTCTCTCTCTCTCTCTCACACACACACACACACACACACACACACACACACACACACACACACACACACACCTCCTCACATCTTATCTACCAGATGTGCTCAAACGGGGCAATAAGCAAACTTTTCACAAAACATCACAAAGTTTTCATTTATTAGTTTTTTCTCAGATCTCTAACCAGTGTGGTTACTCTGTAAGTTTTATCACACGTTGTACTCTTACCACTTTCAGTGCATTCCACAACTGAGAGCGGTGTTGGGGGAGGGACGTCATTTACAACTTTATCCGAAAACCATCTTTCCCCACAGACTTTTTCTTAAAGCCGTGTTTTCAGTACTTCACTCCTTTAGTTCAGAATTGTAAGCGATACATCTGAAAACTTTGCCAAGTCGTCCGAACGAACATGGACATGGATCAACCGTTATCCTTTTTTATATCAACAGGTAAGCAATTCAGTAATGCTTAAGTAATTCATGCTAAACCTTATATTAGTATAAGTTAGTAAAAGGACTGACATGTATTTAGCAATTTATTTAGCTAATGGCTGAAATACTTTATCGTGCGTTGAATAATTTAACTCGGTGGGGCTTAGCGTCGTAATTCATTTCAGGTCTAGTTAAAACATATAAGGCGCTGTCAGGATCTGAAAATTATTAATCGTATTAGAAAATTAATACGTTGGTCAGTCGTCTTTTTTTCACCGCCACATATTAGGGTGAAAATAGTAATGTTCTTTCATGAAGGTATTTTATGAATTAGCGGATTGGATATCTCTACCGGTTGCGTAACTTAATTGCATTTTAGCAAACAATCAATACATATTATGTACAAGCTATGGTAACTATTCTTGTATCTATACAAGTAACTATAAGTCGGTGAATCTATTTACTTAAATTAAGCAATAAATGACACAACATCAATGCCGTGTTGCTATAAAGGATACCATCATGGTGATCTTTTCTGCTCATGGTCTATAATTCTGTTCTATGTATTTCCATAGTTTCCGACGTTTAGTTCCTTGACTCTGTGGAGAGAATTGCTGACCAAGGTCATTTCTTATTTGTGAACTTTTATATATTTTAATTGTATGTATTTTATTTATCATTTAAATTGTTACTTTTTATATGCAGATATAAGGACACAAGCTGATGAAACAGTTCATATACTGAATGAATTGTTACAAGGTAATCTTTTCTAGAGTGCGTCTGCCATATGTTAAAAGTCCGCTTTACGTCTAAAAGTTTAGGCAGTGCGTTAATTGGTCACAAAGCCAGAAGGGGTGAATCCCGCCACCGTCATTCACTATTCATCAAGCCCTCCGGCGGAGCTCTCAAATTTTTCACCTCGTACAACCGGCAACGTCTACAGAAACGTATACAGAGGTCACTGTGGCTTATAACATGTATCTAAATAACTCGGCCTATTCACGCTGTTCAACCACACTAACCTGTAGGACACCATTTCCACGTACATATATTTTTAAAAGCATGTTTATTAATCACATTTATACTAGAATAATTGGATCAATGTTTTTTCTAAGATGACTTGGAAGACGGGGATCAGGAATTGAGTCTGTTCGACTGGGAGGCTGATTTAAGAGTTCCTCCCCCATTTGAGTGGTCGGATAAAGAATTCTAACTAATTACTGAAAATATTCCATATTTTTCCTGCTCAATTCCTGAAGCTGTTATCAAATGTGTTTAGTCAGCAGTGACATGTCATACCAGGATCAGACATTATCAGGATCAGACATGTCATTCATTTTGTAGATGATACTTGATTCTAAAGTAATATTCCAATGGGTTCTGCCATCATTAAAGAACTCAGGATGCCAGGACAAGGTTAGTCAATCATCTAGTTTGGGTCAAAGCAAATATATGGTTTAGTACAGTTTGGTGCAGGTGCAAAACTGCTGTCCTGCTGTCTAGTCATGCAATGTACTCTCATATTTATGAGTCCTAATACATTACAGATTTAATTATTCAGGATGAGCATGTTAGATATAAGATGACTAATATATCTGATCATTTAATTGAAGTGATAAAATGAAGGGTCAGTTATGAACTACATAGTCTGATGCAGTACAGTGCAGGAAGAATCGCGGTGCTTCACTGGTTGTATGAAAGCACTGAGAGTAGTACTGAGAAGACTTTCTCTCATGGATGGCAAAGGGATTTCACTTAATTAACTTCAAAATGGTCCATCTTACATGCCCACTTTAAAATGTTTCTAAAAATAAAGGTTTTTGGCAGTGCACACTGATGCTGATGTGCAGTGAGGAACTGATGGTCATGTAAATGATTATGGGACATGGGTACATGTGACTTTTTGTCAGGGGATAAATGAACTGGAGAGCTTAGTGTTGTGTATTTTTTCATTTATGTATTTATTTTCATATCTTATTTTCTTAGGTAAGTAATATATGTATGAAACTCTGGTAAAGAGTGTCTGCCAAACACTATAAATGTAATCTGTTTAAGTGTGAATGTAATGTTTTGCATTGCTTCATAAAGTTGGTATTGCAAATAATTCTTGAATCACTCTCAATTAGTTACATAGCTGCTTGATGTGGAGTGTAAAGGAACCTTTGTCTTGAGAGGTCCTAAGCCAGCTGATTCTTGCTGTAGTCAATGAGTAATTTATATGTCTTATACTGTGTCAGACTGTAACACCGCCTCACCAGACCCGCACACCTTCAGATACTGGTACAGTGCTCATGTAGCCTACTTCCAGGTACTCTGAAAAGTCCGTCCCTCATGATACTAGCATAGAATATCAGTAAACTGCGTGCACAATGGTTGGGGGCCAATCTTCTCTGTGGCCAGTCCAGGGCCCCTGGATCCCTGCCGAGGTCCTCCTGCAGCACTACGCCGGTCTGAGAGTACAGATACTCCACCCTGATGTGCTCACCTATACAAGTGTTTAATACATCACAGGGAAAAAAGGGTGTGTGTGTGTGTGTGCGCGTGCGTGTGTGTGTGTGCGCGTGCGTGTGTGTGTGTGTGTGTGTGTGTGTGTGTGTGTGTGTGTGTGTGTGTGTGTGTGAGAGAATATGAGAGGTGGGGGGGGATTACCTGTATACTCTCCAGGAATAGTGTAATCCTCAGCCAGCTGGAGCCCAAGGAGTTGCTGGCTCAGCTGGTTGGCGTAGTGCTGCAGCTGGCCGCTGTAGCAGACCTGAGTAGCATCGCTTCCCTCCACTGCCGCTGCCGCGAGGTCCTCGTTCCACCTCACCAACCCTTCCAGCAGGTACGCCTGGAAGTGCAGGGCACTCACACTTGTACCTGCAGCAGTCGAGGAAAGGAGGCTTTTAGTAAACAGTGCTGACATGCATACAGAGAGCGAGCGTGAGAGAGGCACTTACCAGGTACGAAGCGGTTCAGGTGCAGGTGGAACGACTCCAGGGACGTGGAACCGCGTGCGCAGCGATACACGGGCAGGATGACCCCTCCACTGCTCACCTGCCCCACCCTCCTGTACAGCTGAACACCAGGAGGGTCCTGAATGCAGTGGAGGTGGCGCCTCTGGGTCTGCCAGATGTCCTCCATCTTCTCGCGGTCCAGAAGCCTGACGCCCATGGTGTCCGTTACATCCATGTAGTCTTCCAGCAGCTCCTGGACCAGCAGCTCGGTCTCCTGCACCCCGCGCGTGCGGCGCCGACAGTGCCGAGCCAGCTCCAGCCGTGGGTCTGCCGGAAGACCCGGTGTCAGTCAGACGGCCTCTGGACCGCGGTGCCTCCCCGAGCTCCGACTGCCTGGCCTCCTGCAGACGGGCCACATCCTCCGCGTCCCACTCGAAGACGCAGGAGGAGAGGCGGCCCACGAAGAGGCCCTACAGCTGGTGACTGTCCGTGGTGACACCTGCCGCAAACCCTCTCATGAAGTGCCACACGTCCAGCCTGACGACCAGCTGGTCCACTCGTGGAACAGGCAGCTGTCTTGCTCTTCCCCACGCTGGACCAGCAGTCACGGTCCACGTAGAGGAGCTGGGGAGGGGCCTCGCGGGCTCGTCGGTACCGCTCCATCAGCTTGACACACATGGGCAGCAGGCCCTCGCCCTCCGCCGCCGTGAGGATGCTGATGAGGACCTGCCCAAACTCGTTCCCCACGTTTGTAGCCCATGCCGCCGTGCTGGCAGCGGCGTCGGCAAGCTTCTCGGTCACCTGAAGGAACAAAAGGCACACGACGCACGTCACACACGTGACAATCAAGCATATCGTAGAGGTTACCGTTCAGCAGCGCGCGTGTGTGCAGGTTGTCCGGTGATGGTGCTGGGGTCAGTGCCCGGGGTCAGAAACTTCCTGAGCACGGAGAGGTACTCGGAGGACTTGGCTAGCCACTGCTGTCTGTGCCTGTACAGCGAGGTCACACTGTTCCCCAGAGTGCGACCCCGCATCAGGCAAACGACCTCCTTATCGCAGGACAGCCTAAAGAATGCCAACACAATCACAGATCAACCAGCAGGTCACACATTATTCCATCACAAAATCTCTCGCTCACACACACACACACACACACACACACACACACACACATCAGTGTCACATACAGAGAACACTTACAATGAACGCGGTACTACGCCGCACGTCCGCAATACAATACAGCAACACACACGGTCGATCTGGAGTTGTAAAGCAGCACTCCAGACGAGCCACTGCAGACGAGCACGCAAACTACCTGCTCACATTTCATCAGTCATTTTAATGCCATCTAGCCAGACAGATGGTCGGACACCCGCTATTTCGCACATAAACCACCGGCCGAGCGAGCCGCTAATCGGGCCCATGAAATGTCACTTTTACAGTACATTCCCGAGGTAGGTAGACGGGGAATAAAAGCCAGGATACAGAAAAAGAGCGTAAAACATCTGAAAAACGAACGGAAGGGAAACTTCCTTAGCCGTCGATACTTACCGCACGCCCTGAGAAGTGTGACAGTGTGACGAGCCGGCAACGGGATAGCAACGGGAGAGCCAATGAAAACTCGCGAATCCTACTGGAACAGGCCAATGAGAGGACGCGGGCCTTTTAGAACCATTTGGAACAGATTGGAACACCATCGGAACCGAAGTGGTAGCTCAGTGGTGAAGGTGCTTGATTTGTAATCAGAAGGTTGCTGATTCAAGCTCCACCACTGCTAAGTTCCTACTGTTGGGCCCCTGAACCTCAGTTGCCCAAGGTGTACTCAGTCACAGTTGTAAGTAACTTTGGATAGAAAGTGTCAGTTAAATGCTGCTATAAAGGTAAATTCTGAAGGACAAACATACAAAAGCAGCCCACAAGAGCTTTGTGGTTAAATTATTACCTTGAATAATATTTACATTTGTAACTTTTTTTCTGGTTGGAATGAAATAAAATTGAATCATTTTACTTGATAAGAAGGATTTGTAGGGTTTAAATATTATTCAAGACTGTGTTTGAAATATTCAGGACAATGTTGAGAAATTCCAGACCAAGCTCTACACGTAAGGCATTTCCCAGCTTTGATGAGCAAAGCTCATATACAGCATACACACTCTCTACTATACACATATACTCAATAATTTTATGCATGCATTTGCATAATTATGATTTCAATGTTACAGAGTAAAGTGTTAGGTGGTTGTTACTGTGCACTGAAACAAAATATGTAACCACACGAGTAAGGTCTGAGAGAAGTTTCCATTAAAAATAGAGGCTGAATTGATATTCAGTGCCAATGCCAACTGTTCCAGAGAAAGAGACTCTAGAATGTGTATATTCTGCACACTACTCAAATTTGAAGGAAAGTTGTTTTGCAGGCTTTTGAGTTAGCTGTTTTACATATGATGTAGTCAGTTCTGGTGGATCCTGCAGTTTCTGGTGAAATTGGTGGAGAGCAGAGAGCTCATGTTCTAACACTATTTCTTGCTGTTCAGAAAGCAGTTTGACAGAGACGTCTGAGATACCAGGGGATTTGCTGTTTAACACAATGGTGTCGATTTGGTTCAGAACAGTTAAGAAAATGAAAGCTCTGACCATTGAAGCTTTTTGTTTGTAGATTAGAGTAGATCTGGCTTATGTAGTGGTCTGGTTGGACAGTGGTTGAGAGTCGAGGCTGCTTCCATGGAAACGGCTCATTTAACAAATCTGCTGAAAAATGAAGAGCCTCTCTTTTAAGCCCTGCCCTTAGAACAAAAAGCTAAAGGAAGAATTGCAAATAGTCCCAGCATAACAAGTCTGTAGACAACACATGTCACGTAGATAAAATTAAAAACATAGTTGACAAACAGTAGCTGCACTTCAATACGTTTTACGTCACCTCCACATACAAACACACAGACACGCAATTGAGCACAACAACCGAGGCACAGAAGTAAGCACTCGTATCCTTCCCAACTGTTATTGGTAATATACATTCATAGAAACAGTCCTCAGTGTCCTCAGTGTTGTCTTTCAACTCCAGTTTAAATGACCGTGACAGTTGTAGGGAAAATGTATGAATTAATATGTTGTTTAACACAAACTATTAAATAAACTGCTATATTGAATATTTTATTGGACAAATCTGATTATGTATCATTCCATGAAATATCTCTACCCATGAATTCATCATCATTATCTTATAGACTCTAAGTTTGTGATTGTGACAATCACATCTTTTAGAGCATGCACATGGAAAATATGTACAAAAAAACAAAACATTGAAAACAAGTGCCATGAGGGCTTGAATTTCAAGAATGCTCCAAGTTTCTTAAAAGCCAGTCCTCACTCCAAGTAAACTCTGCTCCCATCTATTCCTTCTGGTGTGGGGAACACTTACCCTTTGTCCAAACCAGATAACCTGGGTAACCACTGTCCTCTGGCATCGTTCTTCTAGAGCTCAGCTTGGTTTTCTGTGTTTTAAGGACCAGAGGAGCCCCAGCATGAGCTTCATCTGATGCTGGTGGGTAAGACTGGAACAGGAAACAGTGTCTCAGGAAACATCATCCTGGGAGAAGAGTTCTTCAGAGTTTGGAAGTCTCTTGACTCTTCAAATATCAATTGTGACTGGACAACCAAAGTCATGGAAGGAAGGAGAATCACTGTGATTGACACTCCAGGGTGCATTGATACATAGCTGACACCAGTTCCGACAGGCAAGCATCCATATGACTGTATCTCCACTGTATCACCATGATCCTGTTCACTGGTGGAGATCAGCTTGGGGAAAAACCTGCAGAGAAAGTACTCAATGAAAGTAGCGAGCTTACGAAGCTCGTAGAGATGTGCGAAGGTAGATATAATGTTTTCAACAACACTGAAAGGGAAAACCACAATGAAGTCACCGAGTTATTTGAAAAGATTAATAAAATGCTGTATGAGAGTCTCAGATATAAATATGTAATATGTAATAACAGTATTGCCAAAGCAGTATTATAACAGAATTCTTAATTTCCTTAATTGCAAAGGTTCATTCATGTTGTAATACTGCTTTGGCAATACTGTTATTACATATGGTCATGCCTGTAAAGCTTACTCAACTGAACTGAACAGAACTGTAATTGGTATGAAATAATAATAATAATAATAATAATAATAATAATAATAATAATAATAATAATAATAATAATAATAACTGGAAGAAGTGAAAGTGAAAAGAAAGGAAAATAAATAAAAAATATTAAGGGAAAACAATAATTAGTTAGATATTTTTTATAAACTGGGTAATATAGTCTGTTTGTGTGTGCGTGTGTATGTTTGGGTGATGCACTGCATTACACCAGTCAGATCTGGATGTAACTTCCCCATAAACATATGAGGTAGCTCAACTAACCTACGTGCCTGAGCACAGGCTACCCTCCATCAGGAAAGTGATTTCAAACTAAGTTCTATATATGGTCATATAGACGACGAACAGCCACAAACACTATAATGTATCAAAAAAAGAGTGTAAAACAAAAAAAGCCACAGGAAATTTTACAGGGCAACTGAGCTTTAAGGGTTTTGCTCAGGGGCCCAACAGCAGGAACCTGTCAGTGATGGGATTTGAACTGGCAACCTTCTGATTATTAACCAAATACCTTAACCATTGACTGCCACTGTTCTAGAAGGTAAGGGCTTCTCTTTGTTAAGAAGTGATAAGACAGAGATCATCCTGTTGACAGTAAAGTAATCAGACAACTAATTCACTTTGTTTACTCAAACTTTGTCAATCTTACCCTAGAAAAGCCTATTTTGGCTTTTGGACATGGGAAAAAGGCACACTGAGTAGGACAATGAAATACTGTATCTGCTTACAAACAAACACACACACACACACACACACACATGTTCCAACAGCCTGTTCCTGAGAGCCATAACAAGTCTCCATTCTCCTACTGGACCTCTCAGTTTTCTGCTTGATGTCTGTGTTCAATTTATCATAATGTTACCTTAATCTCTCTGGAGAGAGAACTGGTCTAAAACATTACAACAAGTAATGAACAAATATCACAAAGTAAAACATTTTATTTGCCCACATATTAAAATAATGTCATTCATTGTTCAGACTCTAAAGCACTACAGAAAGTGAAAGTCAAGGCTGCTATGTGTTAGACACTGGAGCCTTTCTGTCTTCAGGCACCCAATGCAAAGTCTCTGCTTATCAGCCGAATTTTGTGGAATTTTGAAGACAGCGTGGGGCACAAGAAAAACAACCATCTATTAAACCAAATATAATGACCTAAATAACTGCTGCAGCTGGGATTAGTAAGCACAACATCCAAACTGTTGTCTGAAGTCCAGGTTTACCATGCTCTGTGTGGTGGCCTTGACAGTATGTGTAATTGAACAGTACCATTAGGTGCACTAAGCCTAGTGTGTTAGTTTGGCCTCCTGTTTCTCATATGATGCTGGAGTCTGAGGTTGGCTGACTGACCCACTCTGACGAGTCACATCAATCCAAACTTTCACTTTCATTGCACATCTGCCAACATTAGGAGTTGCACCAGCCCACATAAAAATCCATCCAGGGGAGTAGGTGCCATGCACAAAGTCAAACACACATACTGTCTAAAGTGTAAATGATGTAGCAATTTTGTGCCATTGTAAACTGCCTTACTTCACATTTCTCTCTATGACAAATGACTGCAGCATGCAATGTGATAGATGAGGGCCAGAGTTACAGACAGCCCCGCAGGCCTGACAGGGACTCATCACTGGGATCAAACTCATCTCACTCTCCTTCCCTGTACACACCTCCAGTGGCCAGCCAAGTTTTGCTCAACACTCAGCACACACAGCAGCCAAGCTTAGTATGAGGAAATGTTTGACTGTGAAGGACAACACCTTCTTAATCAGCCTGTAATGTAGCATCAACAAAACTCTACATCTAAGGGAAGAGAATAAAATAAAAGAAAAAGAAAAAGACAAAGGTCATATACAGCAAACTTGTAGTGTTACCATCTGAACATGATACACATATAACAAGTTTAAAAGCACTTTGTGAGAATTTCATATCACTTCTTCTCATGTCAAGCACCTTTGTGTTTGTTCTTTCCAGCAGGATGGATGTCATGTTTTCTGTTGGAGGCTGTTCACCTGTGACTCCTCTGTACATCCAGAAAGAATGAGACTTAAGAATAATGTGAGGTCTTTCACTTCTTTTGTGCCAATCGCCTAGGTGTAGGCTTCACTAGGTTTTGCTGTTATTCTTTATATCTATGAAATATTTGTTAGGTAGAACTACATATATGCATTAGTTGGGGAAAATAGTACAGATCTTGGTAAATGTAGTTTTAAAATTGTGTCATGTAGCTTATGGCAAACAGAAATCAAGCATTCATGTACATGCAAACCATTCATGAAAATATTCAACCATGTTCCTGCATTGACCAATGGAGAACATGAGCTGACAATGGAAAACACAGTAGGCATCGATCCGCAAATCAATTCTGCTTTATATAAAATAGGATAAAGCATACGTTTCCGTTTGACTTCAGTTACATTTCCACGAAGTCAAAGTGGCAAAACAAAAGCCTTTCTAAGGAATACTACATAAAGCCCAAGAGAGACAAATTTTTATTTACATTGTAATTTTAGCAGAGTTGGAGCGTGAGTCACACTCTGGGAAGAGACATTGTGCTGCAAATACACAAAGCACATTCATCAAAATGATAACACAACGCGGTGCAAATTCAGAAAATGCATGCAACGTCAGAAATGCTGCAAATCCAGTCCCAACACAATGAAAATGTGCCCCAGACTTCAGAATGGCTGCTCGCAAAGGACACAGAGAGGACGTGGATGTGGACCAGTAAGAAACCAATGGTAAGACACTGGACGGGGCTTCAGCACTGCTATTGTTTCCATTCAGTACTGTTGTTCAGGTGTTCCTGAATAAGACCATCACTGGGACCAGGCTTGGGCTGCTCCTGAAGCTCAATCCCTCTACATCCAACCTTCAATAAATCAACAAACACTTCACCCTCAGTATCACTGTTCAAGTATCTCAGTGCTGTAGCACCTGAAGCCCAGACCAGGTGATAACACAGGGAAGGGCAAGACACCCCTATATGCCATCATAAATATAATCCCATAATCCATTATAATCCTGTTTTTAGAGGGAAACAAGGAGAGGAGTTGTGATAATGTAGTTAATGTAGTTCTCAATAACTGAATTATAACTCCAGACCGTTGAAGAATGGCATCTTGTCATCTTAACAAACTCTGGTAGTGTGATTGTTTTTTTAAATAAATCAGTTTCTGACTATTTCTTTCTGTGTGTGTGTGTTGCAGAAGTCCAGCTGTATCAGAGCTCCACAGTGAGTGTTGATGGTCCTCCTGGCTCTGATGGGGGCGTAGCTTGTGGCAGCAGGGCTGGTGATTGTGCAGCTGAGGACAAAAATCAGCAGTGAATGGAGACCATAACCATGACAACAGAGGAGTTAGTATGAATGGACTAAACCACTCAGATGAAGAGCAGAGGGGATCTCCCAATAATAACCATGACGAAGTCTGAGAGATGATAAATGATTTGGCTCTCTTGTACACACACACACACACACACACAAATGTACCCTCACTGCCTTTCTGTGTACCATTCAGGGGTCAGAGATCAGTATATGTTCGATCATACCTGATCAGAGTTTTATGACTTTAGCACTCCTGAACTCACCTGGTAGAGCAGGTACAATAACATACATCTCCAGAATCATGGTCTGATCCTCAGAGAGCACACATAATGTCATACTGATGAATATGTATCAGTCGCTATAAGACCATCTACCCAGTACTGTAAATGTAATATAAAGATGTTTATGTAAATATTACTATGAGATCCTGTGATGTAATTTAATGCACATGTAAATACTTTACACAAAAGTCAAGGAAAAACAGGCAGTTTTGCTTGTAGCATCTTTACATTTTCGTTGCCAATTATCAACATTTTTTATTAAAGAGTTTCAAGGACCAGTATCAAAATAAATGTTTCCAGTGGGAGGATGGAGGGATTAATGAAAGGAGAGGAGAGAAGGAGAAGGAGTACACAGACGAGTGCTGTTGGTGTAATATACAGTTTGGAGCTTGAGGTCCACTGATGAGTCTCTTTGCCAAGCCTGGTGGCTGTAGCCGTCAAGTTCAGTAAAATGTCGTCAGTACAAAATGCAATTTTCTGCCAGGAGTTGCTTAATGTTTTATCTTTAAAAAATTACAAATTTTATTTTTCGTTCTTCTGTCAGCACTAATCTGAGCCAAAGATGTTTTAAATTTTGCTCATGAATATTAATGAGGTACTTATGCTCTGTGCCTCTGTAAAGCCAACCTCTTTCCTTGAAGTGCCTTATGGGTAAAAACCAGCCATGTGTTTTATTTATTTATTTTTTTAATCTCAGACATATAATGTAATGCTGTTTATTTTTAAATACAAGAAGAAATCATATTTTATAGCACTTCTTTTGTTTAAATGTATTACTGTATTTGGATACCTGATGCATTGTTACCAAAATATAATCTTTTAACTACATCTATGGTCTGTTTATCTTTAATTTTCCCATTTGAAACGGCTGATTACAGTCTGATTTGATATTTTTGATATTTTGAATAAGTAAGTGTTAACATAGCATTACTGCTAATAAGTAAAAGTCTCAGTTTGAACACAATGTTTTGCAACAACAGACTCAAAATGAATCCTTCGATTAATGATGATTGAGGCATTTGAAGAGTTTGATCATTTGGGGGTGTCTATGGAAATGATGCATGTAAAAGATGCATGTTATTTCTTAACAAATATTAGCAAGTAAAAACAACACACTAAAAGGAAAAAAAATGTGATCAGTGGATTTATGTTAAAGGACCAACTAGATAAAAGTGTAATTTTGCTCCAAGTATTGATTTAACCATAACCATGATAACCATTAACCATTAACCATTGACCATGACCATGATAACCATTAACCATTAACCATGACCATGACCATGATGACCATTAACCATTAACCATGACCATTAAGCATTAACCATTAACCATGACCATGGTAACCATTAACCATTAATCATGACCATGATAACCATTAACTATTAACCATGACCATGATAACCATTAACCATTAACCATGACCATGATGACCATTAACCATTAACCATGACCATGATGACCATTAACCATGACTATTAACCATTAACCATGACCATGATAACCATTAACCATTAACCATGACCATGATAACCATTAACCATTAACCATGACCATGATGACCATTAACCATTAACCATTAACCATGACCATGATGACCATTAACCATTAACCATGACCATGATATCCATTAACCATTAACCATGACCATTAACCATTAACCATTAACCATTAACCATTAACCATTAACCATGACCATGATGACCATTAACCATTAACCATTAACCATGACACATCCAGGGCAGGGGTGTGCCAGCCATGGTGAGCACACGATGCAGCGCCCATGATGCTGCACACCCCAGACACCCCATCACCCACCGGAAGAAAACCTGTCAGTGACACTGATCTAAGCAAAGCAAACAGATCCTGAAAATTACAAACCAACCCAATGTCCCCTGTTCTAACCACTCATCTTTTTAAATTTCGAATGTTACAATTTTTAGTAGTTGAATCTTCCAAAATTAAAAAAAAAAAATTTAAACAAACTATTTATACATGTGATTTTAATTAAGAAGAGCAGAGAGTCTCAGTCCCTTATTACATTAATATTAAAGAAAGATAAAGACCCTGGTGATTATAGGCCAATCTCTTTAATACTTCTTGATGCTAGAATACTGTCCAAGATTTTGGCAAACAGATTAAACAGAGTAATTTTGTCATTGATCCTTAAGGACCAGGTCAGTTTTATTCTAAACAGAAATTCCTCTGATAATATTAGGTGTGTCATTACTATAATGTCGGCGGTATCTGATGCCAGTATTCTTGTGGCTGTGATCTCTTTTAACGTTGAAATGACATTTGATCGTGAGTAGTGGGGGTACTTGTTTAAGGTGCTGGAGACTTTTGGATTTGGTGAAAGTTATTAAGTGGATTAATGTACTTTATAATAAACCTGACACAGCAGGACACTCTAATGAATATATTTCAGTTTATTTTAAGCTCTCCAGAGGAACTCAACAGGGATCTCCACTCTCACATTCTTTCCTGGTATCACAGTGTTAATATAAGTTCATAAGTTGATGCTTTATTTGGGCAATACTTTATTAGTATCTGACCCAGTTAAACAGGCCTGCTCCTGTTCTCCATGTATTTAATAGGAATGAGTGGATAAACTAGGATCTCTGGAAAGAGAGGACACAACAACAACAACAACAACAATAACAACAATAACAACAACAACAAGAATAATAATTTATTATTATTATTATTATTATTAACAACATTAATGATGATGATGATGATACAATAATAATAATTTATTATTATTATTATTATTATTATTATTATTACTATTAACAACATTAATAATGATGATAATAATAATGATAATTCATTATTATTTTTATTATTAACAACATTAATAATGATGATGATGATAAGGATAATAATGTCATTAATAATAATGATGATGATGATGATAATAATAATAATGGTTATTATTATTATTATTATTATTATTATTATTATTATTATTATTATTAACAACATTAATAATGAAGATGATGATGATAATAATAATGTCATTAATAATAATGATGTGATGACTGGCGTCCCTGTTTAATGATTTCTCTGTTGTTTCTTTTTTTTCCTGCACTTCCTGGTTCCGCTCCTTGGTTTCATTTTCTTCGCCCCTCCTCTGTTCCTTCATTCCAGTCCATGTTCTGGTTCTCCCTGTTCCCATGTTCACCTGAGTCTGTTCTGTGCCTGATTGTCTTGGTTATTTAAGCCCTGTGTTTGGTCTTCTAGTTGTTGGTTATTATGGTAAGTTTGTTCATGTGTGAAGTTGCCAATATCACTGTTTGATTTGTATTCTTAGTTCATGTGTTACTTGCCTCAGTGTCTTTCCCTTTGTCTTTGTTTATTAGCCTCCCGTGGTTTTGTTAGCCTCGCTCATTAAATAACCTCCTGCATTTGCATTCCCTGTTAAAACGTTACAGATGATTATGATGATAATAAAATCATTATTATTAATAATAATAAACATTATTGTTATTATTAATAATATCATCATAATAATAATAATAATAGCTGATGCTGTTTGTTGTGTGTGTGTTATTCCTGTATAATTGTGCAGTAGCAGTGCTGTGTTTGAGGGGTGAAACATAAGACACAGACACACCCACTAGTAGACAAACTCCAAGAGCCAGTGAGGTGTTAAAAGCAGAAGGGCGCAGAGTTGGGGGCTTGAGGGGCTCAAAAGGACGAGATCTGTGCTGTGATTCAGCCTGACGGTAGACTGGATGAGGGCAGATCATTGAGGTTTGTGTGTGTGTGTGTGTGAGGCAGGAGGAAGAGGAGGGGACCTTCAGCCAACCTTCTGCTTCTGAGAAGAGGCATGAGGCTGACCTTTTATCACGCTGCTGAAACCCCACAGCAGTTCAGTATCAGTTAATGCCATAATGATGCGTGCCATGTTGCTGAAGGACCTCAGCTCAGCTAAAAGTAACTCGGGTGTCGGGATACACAAGGGAGCTGGAACACGAACGGCTTGTGGTCCTTTACAGCACGATTATGAGCCATGTTGAATGTCTCCACAGTCAACCCCCTCTCTCTCTCTCTCTCTCTCTCTCTCTCTCTCTCTCTTTCTTTCTCTGCTTTTAGTGGCATTCTTTAATGGAGCAGTTTTAACAATCTCCTTTTTCCTCACTGACGGGTAGAATCAGGGAAAGTCACAAAAACTCACCAGAGCAGCAGTCATCCTCTGACCCTGCACTTCAGGGCAGGAGACCCCGCAGCATTTACAGGCCTTCCCTACTGGAGAGGTCAGACCAGAACAATGTCGTAGAGAAGCACCATGTGGGGGATGTCATGCTCATGGACATGTAGCCAACATATACTTGTGGAATTGAACTGAATCTCTTTGCAGTCACTGTTGGTATGAACCTTTACACCCTTAATTTGACCTTTTAAAGCCTTACTGAATCATGCTTTATGCCCTTAACATTAGCCGTTAGTATAAAACAACCAAAACTGATAATTCTCCAGATACTGAAATGACTCCGGACACAGAAATGACTAATGGACAGTAATATTCTGCTGGTGCATGTTTGCAGTTCTCTGCTTCTATAATCCTGTAGCAGTTGTCTCTAATTTCAGTGGTAATTCTGGAAAAAGAAAGCTGGGAGCTGCAGTAAGAGACTGTGTGTGTGATAAGAGAAAGTTTACCACACAAACAGAGTGGGCAGAACAGGGTGTGTGTGTGTGTGTGTGTGTGTGTGTGTGTGTCTGAATGATTGGGAACTGGACAGGCAATATTGGAGGGGGATAAAAAGCAACACACACAGATGATTTTTCCATGTTTCTACAGTAAAGGTCCACAGTGCCAGTACTGCCGCTTTCCTCCTGATGTTAACACCACCAGAACACAACGCAGCATCACAACCAGTAGACAGAATTGTCGGGTCCACAAGCTGGCTTGGTATTGTGAAACAGTGCTGTTGTGCACAGCTGGATCTCTTGAGTTGTTGCCTATTTGTTCACTGAATGTATGGATGGAGAGGTAGGAAGCTCATGTTAATTGTAGGAACTAACCACAGCTTACCTTGCTATAGCTAGAAGTGTCCAGTACAGCGATACGCTGTGTAATGATCCCATAAACTAAGCTTCATATCATTTTGCTTCAGGTCTCATGGACGACAAGCATCGAGACTATTTTCTGTCCTGGCTCTAAGATGGTGGAATAAACTCCCACTTGCTGTCCGGACAGCAGAGTCCCTTGCAGTCTTCAAACACAGACTGAAGACCCGTCTATTTGCAGAATATTTAAAGGACAACTGACACTGCTCCCATATTGACTGACTAATTTAGTACTTATTGTAGAACATTGTTTATGTTGTTTAACAAACTCTAGCACTTATTGTTTATAGCACTTATCATTGTTTAAGATAGACCTTATGTATTTTGTACTTCTAGATATCAGCATTCATCCCTGTATTCTACATTATTCTAGTTCATTGGTATGTCTGATTCTAACCTACTTTACTGTAGTAGGATGTATACTATGACTAAACGACAAAGCACTTTTGTAAGTCGCTCTGGATAAGAGCTTCTGCTAAGTGCCATAAATGTAAATTGTAAGCAATGGCTCATCCTGCATATTGCAGAGAGGAAGAGCAGGTTAAAGCGATGGAAAATGGAAAGCAAAAACACCAAACTAATTGTCTAAGGCATTGTTTTATCTCTCTGAGAAAGGCATAACCAGGCACGTTGTCTTTATGGCCACACTGTCACATTTTTTCAGCTTCTTATAGTTTGCAGCCACACCACCCTGAACACGTTGTATCTAGTCTGAGCTTAGAAGCTAAGCAGTGTCAGGCCTGGTTAGTAATTGGAAGGGGGGCTTCCTGGGAATACCAGTTGCTGCAAGCTTTTCTTCTCCTTAGATGTGTTTCTGTTCATATTTGCCCCTTTTCACCTATTACGTGGCTACTGTAGGTTTTATTTCATGCTTTCTTTCTTGCTTTTATGTTTCGAGTCTCTTCCATGGTTCTGTGTCTCTTCCTTTGTGTCCAGCTGTTCTGAGTTTGTCCCTAATCGCATTACTACACTAATAAACACTACACTAGTAAACCCCATTCCTGCGTCTCTGGTGTGTCGCTCATTCTTTGTCATTCATCGTCTCTGATTAGATCTCGTCAGTCCTTGCTAATATGTGCTTCTAGTAATATCTTGTCAGTCCTCGCTAATATGTGTTTCTGGTAATATCTGGCCAGTCCTCGCTAATATGTGTTTCTGGTAATATCTCGTCAGTCCTCGCTAATATGTTTCTGGTTAGATCTGGTCAGTCCTCACTAATATGCGTTTCTGGTAATATCTTGTCAGTCCTCGCTAATATGTGTTTCTGGTAATATCTCGTCAGTTCTCGCTAATATGTGTTTCTGGTAATATCTGGTCAGTCCTCGCTCTTTGCTCGTACGTGTTTAGTATTATCCGTTTTTCCTCATCCCTCATTCTTTTATCCTTCCTCTCCGCTCCCTGTTTAGTTCCCCTGTCTGTTGTTGTCCTAGTTTAGTTCTCTGCTGTTTGCTCCACTATTGGACTCTCACTCTGTGTTTGTGGTCTACGCTGCCTCACCCGTTATTGCTGTCTGTCCTTGGTTCTGTTGTGTTATTTTTGTTTGTTTGTTATTAAACTTTTATTTATTTTACTCTATTTGTCGTGCTCTTTATGGCATCCCTCGTTAGTCCCGTTTCGCATTAAACATCCAGCACGTCGGCACTTCACAAGTGTGTTCGCTCTTCACTCCTCCCGCGTTACAGTAACCCCCCAAACATACACACTAACAAACTATATTACCCAGTTTACGAAAGTTACCTATTTATTATTTTCCATCCTTATTTAACTTTCTTTTCACTTCTTCCAATTATTATTATTTCAGACAAATGTCAGTTCTCTACTAGTTCTTTATCATAACAGAAGTCTTAACTTCCATAATGGCAAAGGTTGTAATGTTGTGTAATGTTCATGTTATAATGCTGCTTTGGCAACACTATAATTGTATGTGGTCATGCCAGTAAAGCTACTGAACTGAACTGAACTGAGAGAGAGAAAGAGCTCATGAGACGCTGAAATGGGCCACGTGTGACGCCACTCCTCACAGAAACATCTTGGTCCTCCCCTGTAGATTCGTCTGTCAACATTATAATGTTATTTATTTTAAACCCTCCTTCGCTATAATGAGGTGTTAAAGGGGCTCATTCCTGAGATCCGCTGGTCAGACATGACGACAGCAGAGAGCTGCACTCATGCTCGTGATGAAGCTGGTGAGAACACGAGGCATGATGACGACACACCTCTGACATTTCTGCATTAAAGTGGCGCACGCGGCCTGTGAGCAGGTCAGCACTGGAGGTCTGGAGGTCTGGAGCTCCACTCTCCACTCTGCTCCATTCAGCCACCAGTGCGCTGAAAGGGTCCACTCACAACTCTGGGGTCCAGTGGGACTGATGTGTTGGGGTCTGCTTCCAAGGCTCTGATTGGCTGGTCCTACCCCACTCATAAACCCTGACCATAATTATAGCATCAGCATCACTCAAAGGCTCGGATTTCAGAACCTGCTGGCTCTATCCTTTTCTAAACATCTGTTGTAAAAAGCGCTATATAAATAAAATTTGATTGAATTTTGATTGAAAACCAGACGTGGGAAAGTGGTTTCTCTTTATCCTCAGTCATAATGAAAGCTCATGAATCTTTTATGTAAATATGAGATTTTACACTCAGAATGAATATGCTACATAAATAAATAAAAACATTATTGTTGTTGATGGTGTTAACAATACCCAGCGTTAGACTACTTGATCAAATAAACTAAGATTATTAATGTATTAATAATGCAAACAAATCTAAGAATTAATAAATTACTATTTGCCATACAGTAGACAGCTCTGCATTGAAATCTGAAGTAAATTACTTGAAAAAAATATGCTTTTTCTCTTTTGGTTTGTGTTTTTCACTAAATTACATGACTGCTTTATGCTCTCCTGTCAGTCAAGAAATGCAAAAAGGAGGGAACATAGGTTAAAAAGATAAAATATTGTGCAGTGACTATAACTCTATTAACATGCTCACTCAGGGTTAACACAGTTCACCACACGGGGGCGACGTCCATGTTGAAGTACCTTTGGTGATTCCCCTCGATGGCTTTGGGTCCTCGTTTTGTGGAATCCTGTATGAAGAGTCAGTAAAGAGATCGGTTAAATATGCAAATCTGCAGTAAAATGATGTGCGTGTGTTTGTCTTTGTCCTTCCAACATGTCAAATGCACCCAGAGCCCAAGTCTAAACAACACTGTATATTCACAAGATTAAAGACACATGCAGTAGCATCATAAAGTGATCTGCTTCTCATAGACCATCCTAAGAAAATGTGTGACAATACTTTGGGTTTTAATAGCCATAAATTTAAAACCACACGATGGGCACTTGTATTTATTTATGTAAGCATTGCAATTTACTGCCTACGTTTGCAAACAAACAAGGGCTGATCACATCTGCATTTAGCTGCAAATGTATTTTTACTTTAAATGACTTAAATATCAGTTGTCCTTCAATCCGGCAAAGGTCATTTACGCACCATGTGTCTTACTTGTCCATTTTATGCTTATTAATATCCCCCAAAAGTCTGTTTAGACAAGCGGTAACTTTATGCTCTTTCGTGGTGCTGTGTGGTAGCGTTATGCACCCCAAGTCTTGTCTTAAACAATGGTTGTTTTTCCACAGCCAATAGGTTGCTGAGTGACTTTAAATGAACTACAATGAACTTAAAATGAAATGAAATGCATATTTACCATATATTACTACTAAAAAGACATGTTTCCAAAACATCATATAGTCCAGAGAGCAGTTTGTATTTTATTTGGTTGTTGCATTCATTTAGTCCTCTGAATATATACACTAGGTGTGAGGTTCTAGTGTGTCACTGTTTAATCTTGGGCATGTGGGCTCTGTAGAAAGACTTGTGGGAGAGAGGAAAACTCATGAGAAATGTCTGTACTAAATGTATCTGACCATAATGGTCAAGCCTGTAATGGTAGTACTAGCCCATGGACTAATGGGAGTGATATATAGAGCCATTATTTCGTTACTTTAATTAGTAAAAATATATCTTTGTATATTTTTACTGTTCAGGTGCAAGTGCAGGAGATCAAATCCAGCTAGTGCAAGAGACACATGGTGAGTTCCAAGTACACCAGCTAACTGACCGATTTATTATATGGAGGTTTGTTATATAGAAGACTATTTAGTTTAAAGGATAGAATTTGAAAAAAAAAAACATTCAATCTATAGTAGCTGCAACTTTTAACTGGTGCTGAATTTCATGCTTCGGTTATTTATTCGTGCAATTTTTTCCCTGTAGCTGAACAAAGATTCATATAGACATGTTTTACACTGTGGTGATCCTACCCTTTAATGGCAATGCATTTTATACTGTAGCTAATTCTATACAATGAAATTTAGGAGTATAAGTCTTACTTTGAGGACACTTGGCTAATTTGAAATTTGTCTGTATGTCATTTTCAGCAGAAAAAACCTGCTTCTCAGGGAACATCAGCAGAGATGGCCAGTGGCAGAGAGGAGATTGATGAGACCTTCCCTGCACTACCTCGGGATGGACCAGAGAGTCCAGGCAAGAAAAATACGATTCTTTGGTCAGAAACAAACTGTTCACCAACATGTTTACTGTTACAGGTTTTTAATGAAAAAATATCAGATCACTATTGATATTGGGCGACATTAAATCACAGGATGTTGTTATTGGATTGGTACAGATAAACTGATATCGTGCCATGGCTACTATTTACAACTTTGTGAGAACAGGCTGAAATTGTGGATACATTCCTGTGTCAGAACAGGTGGTTTTGTACTTAAGGTGACATGGTTCTGAAACAATGTGCAGCCAGTTATCCATAGCAGTGATGTTTATGATAGAAATCTGGTTTCTGATTGAATGCTAACTTGTGTTTACACCTGTTCTCTCCTACAGCTAAAGTGAATGTTTACACATTGGCTAAGTGAGCCAGGCAAACTGACCATGACCTGCTTGGCCACGGGCTTCTACCATAAAGATGTGATGATGAGTGTGAGGAAGGACACCACCACCCTGCCTGAAGAGCTGATAACGTCCTCGGGAGTCAGATCCAATGATGATGACACCTACTATTAAGACGTCCTTCTAGTGACCTACAAAGCACTGAACGGTCTTGCCCCACAGTGCCTTAGCAAACTCCTGAGAACAGAAGGAAATACAGAGCAGTGCCATGAGTTCTATATGGCATCAGGTACAATGGACTTTTTGGGATAGTACAAGCAAACAAATATCCATTATGTGTGTGTGTGTGTGTGTGTGTGTGTGTGTGTGTGTGTGTGTGTGTGTGTGTGTGTGTGTGTGTGTGTGTGTGTGTGTGTGTAATACGCCAGCAACATTTAAACTACCATGGCCTTTCCTTGTGTTTCCCTTCTTTCTACGTTCACTTCTGTTAGCTGGTTTTCTCATCACTCTTTTACAGCTTTGTTGCCTAGTGAAGGCCTTAACAGTGATCTGATGATCTAAGTCACAATTATAGACAAACACAGTCTAAATTGATAAATAAACACAAATGCACAGTTGTACTGATCGCATCTGTTATTAAGCACACTAAGTAAACATCCACAGTGTTGGCCAGAAAAGGTCAGTGCACACTTAAGATTTAAAAATGTACAACCAGGGGTCTGTTTCAGAAAGTGGGTTTAGTGAAAACTCAGTTGGCTTAGAGTTGAAAGAAACTTGAGGTTTTCTGTTTCACAAAGAGGGTTTGGCTGACTGGGTTCACTGCACAACACTGGATCTTTGCTATTTATTAGATGGGCTATTTAGTTTTATCTGAGGGACGAGCAGCCAAGACAAAATGATGCTGTACCTGTAACCCTTAATCAAAACCTGAACAAAGGAAAATGTTTTTAAGATCCAGATTTAAATAATCGCACAGAATACGGAGCAGTCCCCATTTACTGGATGTAAACGTAAAAGATGTCAAAAACAGAAATGTCTGTCTTAGAAATGAGGGACGTGCCAATAGCAGTTTCCCTGCACGCACTGCCTCAAGCAGAACGCATGCCAACAGTTTGCACTCATCCATGCAGTCTGTACTCCTCATGTGGATCTGCTATCCAAATGCATCATTGTTTCTTTCTTTTTCCATTTTCATTTGATGAAGCTGTGATTGCATATGTGGTCATGTAAACCTAAACATTTGTAATTTGCAGGACACCCTCGGCCAACTGAATGTTTGCTGTCTAACGCTGAAGCTTGAATATCTGACAACAGTTTACCAGGCTTGAATATCTCTACAGTCACCTGGACATTGAGAGCGCTTCCAAACGCACACGACCTTGACAGACAAATGCCTGCTCCCTGCTTTCATAGACCCAGTCAGTGCAAACACCAGGAAATAAAGGCAGAGGCAAATCGGAATAGCAGCAAATGAATAAGAACAACAGGTACCTTTGTAACATGTTTCAAGTAGAAACTGGTACTGTGTAAATTATCCATATGTCAGGTTTGAGTTGGTCAAGAGCATGTTCCATAATCAGTTTGTCCATCTGCTTATGCTGTGGTATCTAGAATGTCTGACAGTCATTAGAAAAATAAGTAGCAGAATCCTTTATCGTTTTATTTGAAAGTATGTGATTTAAAATAAATAATCTAATTTTAGGTATTTAGCTCGAAACTAGAGTTGTATTATACAGTATGTCATTAGGTTGAATGGGATTGTAAAATAGTAGCTAGTGTGACCTCTGTGTTCCGTCCCACTCAATGATGCACACCAGGTTGTGGATGAAAGGGGTTTCCTTTTATTTTCCACACTATAACAAGTTCAGCAACCACATTTAATTTCACTGAGGGGTCAGCAAACAAGCCCACAGCAGGTATGTCTCACTCTGCCATGCACCTTCCAGTAAATGTTACAACTTCTTCCATAATAACAATATAATGAAATATATAAATAAAAGGAAGCTGTGGTTGTATAGTGTAGTCATTTGATTATAAATGATGATCTCATAATAATCTTCTCTACATATTCTTATACATTTACAGAGTAACATTCACTCATATATTCAAATTCCATATCATACATAGAAAACGGCCACCTCATCTATTTTATAGTTTTTTCCTGATCAATAATACAAAAAAAAGAACAGCGCCCTCTAGCGATGAAGCTCAATTATTTCAAGTTAACTGTAAAACATAGCTAGGTTAAGTCGGCATTAGCTTGCAGCTAGAACAAAAAATGCTCAGATTAACGCATCTGAGTCAAAAATTAAACACAATGAAATCAAATTAAATTGACCCACCTGCAACAAGCTCAGCAACAACATTTAATTTCGTTGATTGGTCAGTTAGCCAGCCTGTACAAAACAGGCTATTGTTAGAAATTCTGCACATGTGATTCACTTAGCTTCACATCTCACACTGCTTCTAATTATAAGATAACGTATGCACGTAATAACGTGGTGAAATCTGCCAAAAATGGTGAGACTGAGCATAATAAATAATTAAATAATAAGACAAACTGAGCACTTCGTCTGCATATTTTGAAATGTGAAGAAAAAGTTCTTACAAACAATATAAAGCACACAATTATATATGGGAAAACATTTGTCATTAAGAGAAGCACTACTTATTACACAAATGTCATAACTGTCCTAATACTAATAGTTCAACAGTCTTCCTCTGTCTATTATACACACTGTACACATGTTAAATATCTGCCTTGAAGTTACAATGAAATGACTTCCGGGCCCACTGAAAATTGTTTTACACACATGCAGCCACACTCATACACGCACAAGCATGGTGTAACTCTATGTTTACGCACCAGGGATTGAATGTGCAAGTTCATGTATATGCAAGTTTAAATTATTATACACAAATGTAAGTAGTAGGCTATTTATGTGAAAATGTTTCATATGCATGTACAAGTGTTTCATATGTGTGTGCAAGTAGCGTTTCTCTGATTTCTCCCTAAACGGGTCCTCATAGTTCAGCAGTAATGAGGCTAGTTAGATTTTGCTCAGAATTAAGTACACTTTGGGATGTTATATGTATCACAGTCTCCGGTTAGCCATACATCGTTAATCAATCCAGGTTGAGGTAGAGTCACTGCATTAATGACACATCTGTTTGCATTGCAAGTTGTTGCTATGGCAGCAATGAAATTAGGAAATTCAAAGAAAAACAACTCATCTACACTCTTGGAACTTTAGAACCCCATATGTCCTGTGGCCCAATGTCACACGTGAGGGGAATCCCATGAACACCTTTACAGATCAGTCTCTGGAAAGACACTGAAGAGGACAGAGGAAAAATTAGGCATTTCTGGAGATGGTGTGTTGGACACATCGAGGAAGAACACACAGACACAAAGAATGTGGAATCCAGGAGAGACCTAATAAAGAAAACCAAAAGAAGAAAGCAGAAGTGAAATCTAAAAAAATTCAAATATAGAATGGAAAAAACGTCCTACAGTTGGTATGGATATTTGATTGTTTTTTTATGCTTTTTGGCCATGCCTTTCTAAATGGATTAATTTAAATCTCATGTATAAAAAAACACAGTAAACTAAATAATATTTACAATAAGGGACAAAAATGTACTTATTGAAAATGCTTTTATCCTCTGATCAGCGATGACTAAGACTCTCATTTAAAATATGCAACACCACTTGAAGTATTAGTGCTCTATTAATCTTTTACAAGGTTTTAGGCTCTTGTCAGGCTGTATGCAATACATACAATACGTGTTTTAAATATATCCAGCAGTAATGATACTTGCTCTGGCAGATTTTAAGATGCCCCATGAACAGACTGAAAGGACTTCGGCAGCATGTCTGAGTGAAGTGAACGATGCATATGACCTGTACAGATCAGCTATGACCAAGCGGAGGCACTCTGTGGCACCTGCTTCACCAGCCCTGAAAAGGGTCATCAAAGACACCAAACCAGGTTTGGATAGCAATCAGCCTTCTTCCCTCTAGGGCCAAGAGAACACGAGTGGCTTGTGAAGTGTGCAGCAGGACAGCAGGATCAAATCTGCCAGCTTCTGCTCCAGGACATCCAGCTGGCAGAGAAGAGAAACTTCATGCCTGGCTTTACAGTACTTCACTGGGCTGCTAAACAAGGAAACAGCGAAATGGTGCACAAGATCCTTCTTCTTTCACGGCAAGGTGGGCCAGGGGTTGACATAAACACCAAGAGCTACGACGGCTACACCCCACTACACATTGCTGCTATTCACAGCCACGAGTCAGTCCTGAGTGTTCTGGTGCGTGATTATGGTGCCAACTGTGACATACGTCACAACAGTGGCAAAAAGCCCCATCACTACTTACATAAAGGACGCCTCACCCAAGGTGAGAGAGATACTCGGAGACCCTCACGCTGGGGATTACAAGCCCTCAGGTCATGAGCAGCACTTTTCTGATCCACCCAATGAGTTCAGCACTTTGAGTAATTTCAGTCCAAGCACAGAAATTTCAGTCCAAGCACAGAAACACACTCAGATGCAAACCAAGATTCCACTCAGCCTTGAAGTAGCTTGACCAGCCTTGACCAAGATGAGGACTATACATTCATTTTCCCCTACAATTAACTGCCCAAATTAAATTGCATATCCTCAGTTAGACATATTCTTTAACTTGTCTTTCACTCCTGATTTTGATTCTGTGAAATAAATAATTTGCACATAGATGTTTGAAATATTGAGTAGTCATATCTGCCTTGAACCATTGTCTGTTTTCCTTGAATATTCTCTAATGTTTTGTCTTTGAGTAATGAAATGTTTTTGAGGTCCTTCTTCAGCTGTGCAAGCAAAGTGCTTCTGAATTAGTAGTAGGAGAAGCCAGTTTATATATGAAAAAAATAGTTGTGTGCTTTATATTGTTTGTAAGAACTTTTTCTTTGTATATATAAATGTGCAGACTAAGTGCTGGGGTGAAATTAGTGTGATAAAAATGTTCCCACCTATTATGGCTTAAAAGACAAGGAGCACCTCTCCCCAAATATCAATATGTCAATTTGCTGTTGTGTTCCAGTTGTTTTGTTTCTCTCTTTCTCTTCTTTTAATGTACTATATTGAATTAATTTATGTTTCATAAGTTAACTGGAGGTAAATGCCTGACACAGTCAAAGCCCAAGACTGAGACAAAGCAGCTATGAGTTTGCATGTACAGATCTGTTGAGCCTTTCCTTCTTATGCTGCACCTGAGATCAGTAGTTAAAAACCATTCTCCTACTGGAGAACCCATTGGCCGTTCTCCATTCTCCTACTGGACCTCTCAGTTTTCTGCTTGATGTCTGTGTTCAATTTATCATAATGTTACCTTAATCTCTCTGGAGAGAGAACTGGTCTAAAACATTACAACAAGTAATGAACAAATATCACAAAGTAAAACATTTTATTTCCCCACATATTAAAATAATGTCATTCTTTGTTCAGACTCTAAAGCACTGAAGAAAGTGAAAGTCAGCGCTGCTATGTGTTAGACATTGGAGCCTTTCTGTCTTCAGGCACTCAATACAAGGTCTCTGTTTATAAGCCAAATTTTGTGGAATTTAAGACAGCGTGGGGCACAAGAAAAACAACCATCTATTAAACCATATATAATGACCTAAATAACTGCTGCAGCTAGGATTAGTAAGCACAACATCCAAACAGTGTCATCTGAATGTGTGATGGCCTTGACAGTATGTGTAATTGAACAGTACCATTAGGTGCACTAAGCCTACTGTGTTAGTTTGGCCTCCTGTTTCTCATATGATGTTGGAGTGTGAGGTTGGCTGATTGACCCTCCCAGACAGGTCACATCAATCCAAACTTTCACTTTCATTGCACATCTCCCAACATTAGGAGTTGCACCAGCCCACATAAAAACCCATCCAGGGGAGTAGGTGCCATGCACAAAGTCAAACACACATACTGTCTAAAGTTTAAATGATATAGCAATTTTGTGCCATTGTAAACTGCCTTAGTTCACATTTCTCTTTATGACAAATGACTGCAGCATGCAATGTGATAGATGAGGTTACAGACAGCCCCACAGGCCCGACAGGGACTCATCACTGGGATCAAACTCAGCTCACTCTCCTTCCCTGTACAAACCTCCAGTGGCCAGCCAAGTTTGTGCTCAACACAAAGCACACACAGCACCCAAGCTTAGTATGAGGAAATGTTTGACTGTGAAGGACAACACCTTCTTAATCAGCCCATAATGTAGCATCAACAAAACTCTACATCTAAGGGAAGAGAATAAAACAAAAGAAAAAGGAAAAAGACAAAGGTCATATACAGCAAACTTGTAGTATTACCATCTGAACATGATACACATATAACAAGTTTAAAAGCACTTTGTGAGAATTTCAAATCACTTCTTCTCATGTCAAGCACCTTTGTGTTTTCTTTTTCCAGCAAGATGGATGTCATGTTTTCTGTTGGAGGCTGTTCACCTGTGACTCCTCTGTAAATCCAGAAAGAATGAGACTTAAGAATAATGTGAGGTCTTTCACTTCTTTTGTGCCAATCGCCTAGGTGTAGGCTCCACTAGGTTTTGCTGTTATTCTTTATATCTATGAAATATTTGTTAGGTAGAACTACATATATGCATTAGTTGGGGAAAATAGTACAGATCTTGGTAAATGTAGTTTTAAAATTGTGTCATGTAGCTTATGGCAAACATAAATCAAGCATTCATGTATATGCAAACCATTCATGAAAATATTCAACCATGTTCCTGCATTGACCAATGGAGAACATGAGCTGACACTGGAAAACACAGTAGGCATCGATCCGCAAATCAATTCTGCTTTATATAAAATAGGATAAAGCATACGTTTCCGTGGTTGGCTTAACAGGAGGAGGAGAAGAGAATTGTGTTTTAGGGGATCACATCATGGTGATTAGGGGTTTGGAGTATCATCTCTCAGGTTTAAACTTGGACACACACACACACACACGATCATACATACATATTCTGTAAGTCTTGCTTTTTTGGGAGGATTGGTACCATCACCTGTGAGCTGTGTCACAGCTGGGTGTTTATTTTAAAAAACAAAACAAAAACCCCAACTTGTTGGGTCAGCCAGCAACTCATTACGATGAACTTCCAGTCACTGAATGTTTTACCATTGTTGTCTTACCTTTGTTTCCAAGTACAGTATATTGTACTTAAGATCTGGCAAAGCTACTGAGATGACTGGTAAAAGATTTACAGGCAGGTGTATTGAGGACTGTTCATGATAATTAATCAGTTTATAGTTACTGAAACATTTCTTTTATATTTTATTTCAGTGTGGAATAGTGGCACCCAGTCAAAGATGAGAGAATTGTTGGTGAAATGTTCTACATGTTCTCTTCACATGTCCACTGTAGATGGCCTTCTCATCCCATGATATTTAACAACCTGTTGGTACAATCAAGCCACATTGTTCACTGCTGTTGAGGTCATTCTCAGTGAAGGTCCTGATGAAATGTGCTGCATCTGTGGCTTTAGTTCTACTTTCTAGATGACAATGTTTCCAATTATATTTCATATGTATGTTGTACATCTTGAAGTTTGTTTTGACCCCTATGAGCCCTATGTGTACAGTTCTTAGCCACAGTAAGAGAGCTTTTTAAATATTTTTATGTTATTCCATAACCCAAAGTCTGGCCTGCTATTGGGGGTATGTGTGGCTGCCTGATCTGCGAGGACACGAGGCCATTAAACCAGTTGTATTGTATATGGTTTGTTTGCACCTGGAGGCAATTTGCATAACTGGACACTAGAGGGCACTAATAACCAAATGTAGGTGGTTACTGTGCCTTTGGAGAATAAAGGAAACTGACGAAAAGCCAACCACCGTGTCTTTTCAAGTGTTGTGTCTACTTACTCTGATGTAGTACTTTAGTGTGGCATTACTGGCTATAGATGCAACAATATACAGAGTCATTACATAAATAATTACGTATAGAAACATATAATAATTACGTTGACCGATTACATAAACGAAGACACTGCGTAGACCAATTATTATAACCAATTATTTTATTAATATGTTTAATGCTCTGCATTTATATATAAGAACTCTGCATTTATATTTAAACAAAAGATGGTTAAAAAGTGAAAGTTTTTTCCGTTGACTATATCAGGCTGTAATTTTCAAACAAGCACATCTATGTAATGTTCGTATGTTTGATTTGAAATAATGAACATGCATTTCCTGGCAGTCAACCCAGTAATGCAGTGAGTGTTCTATATCTGCAATTGGTTTAACCACGTATTCTGCAGATGTGGTCAGTGCTGTAAATATAACAATATAGTGTATATAAGTCTCTTGTTTAAGTGTGGATGTTGTTGGTGTTTGACCTCACGTTAGCCTAAGGGCTACATTGTCTTTGTTGTGTCTTTCAATTAACATCGTCGCGTTTTACACGGCTTGTCTTTGCATCCTACCAAGCCTCCACGTGTTACACTTGGTGGTAATATATATTTTTTATTCTTGATATTGTTATTGTCTTGTTATTGTAGGTACTCCTGTTTTATAGGTGCATTACAGACGTGTGTACAACTACAGACTAATTGATTCTGCATGTGGCCAAGTACAGTATCAGCCACTAGAAAAACTATTTCAGGTGTATTACCATGTTTGTCAGGTACAAGGTTGGTTGCAGGGCAGTGGGTCCCCAAAACTGGACTTCAGAAAATAACAGTAATCCACTTTCAATCTCCTTTGTGTAATGACCAGTGGAAATAACCCCAGGTTATTTTATTCATGTGCACAATGCCATGTTGAAGTAAACATTATGTCATACCCGGTGAAAAAGGAGTTTTCATCTCAAGCCTGTAGCTTGAGCCCTGTGTTTCAATAGTCTGCCTTAAGCATTTAGTCTTTAGTCATGTAGTAGAAACAGGACTAAATCACTAACCCACAGTAGAAACAGGAGTAAACCACTAACCCACATTAGAAACAGGACTAAACCACTAACCCACAGTAGAAAGAGGACCAAACCACTAACCCACATTAGAAACAGGAGCAAATCACTAACCCACAGTAGAAACTGGACTAACCCACTAACCCACAGTAAAACAGGACTAAACCCCAGAACACCTCAACAGCACAGTAGTCTTCGTTTACCAGAGGAGGATTAGTCCAGGAGCCAACACATCAACGTCCTGCCATCATGTTGTATCACCCAGTTCAATTCCCTAATTTCCAGTATACATTTAGATATTTCTGGCAACACTAACACACATGAGAAGTATGAAAGTAGCCTAAATATGAAAGTAGTTTACATCTGCTGGTTTCTACATCTGGTGATTCTGGAAAGCCAATGCCATGCACAGTTTCACACCTGATCCAGCTGATGGAAGACTTGATGATGAGCTGATGACTTGGATCAGGTGTACTGGGACAGGTTTACTGGGACAGGGAAAGCCAGAAACTGTCAGTCATTGGCTGCACTGCTACCAGCCTTAAATGTATCTGACAAACATGTTATAAAACCTGAAACTGTTTTCTTGTGGCTGATAAACCGTGCATAGCAATATGTAGAAGAATCAATTAATCTGTAGCTGTAGGTTATTTTAGTAAATGAGTATTCTGCTAAATACTTCCATTTTGGATTACTTTATCAATCGAATATCAATTGTATCAAATCTGATACAAATTACATTTGCTTTATTAAACAACAATAGTCAATATACAAATCAGAATATGACAAGTCTCTTAAAATTAACAATTTGATTTCTTCCTTAGAAAACTCAACATTTTTATTGTGTACATTGCATACGATAATATCTGTCAAAACTAACCCAAATTAGGGCATTTAAGTGCCATATAACATACTGGGTTCTAAACAAAACATTTTGTGAAATACAAAAACAAATAAGTAAATATAAAAATTTCTTAATTTGTAATGATTTTAAAAATAAACATACCCATCCTATTTTTCATGGGATCTCTGTATTTCAAGATATGTGCAGGAATATCTGTTTGTGAATGAAATAGTCATTAAACACTATTTGGACAAAGCTAGTGTAATGATGCTAAATGATTGTTAATTACAAAAAACTGTAGATGGTACACTGGTTATATGAATGGAAAGATGATATAGACAATATAGAGTTTTGTTTGCACACATGAAAACCGTAAACCAGGTAAAACTTAGTGGTAGCTCTGTGGTTAAAGTACTCAACTTGTAATCAGAAAAATGCCAGTTTAAGCCCCAACACTAAACATTTGCCACTGTTGGGCCCCTGAGCTAGGCCCTTAGTCCTCAGTTACTCAGATTGCATTCAGTGATAATTGTAAGTCACTTTGGATAAATATGTCATCTGTAAATGTGATTTGCCATTTGCTACTTTCCCAAATCTTTGCAGTATGCTCAGTGGGCCTCAACAATTGTGTGAAAACAGAAACAGTTTTTTAAACCCTTAGCTAGATTGTTTGTCATGGATAATAAAGAGCACGTTAGTTTAACTTTGTCTCTCGCTTTTTCTGTGCCGCCAGCATCACACATGCCAGATAACCTACACTGATTTGATTTTGTATGGTTTTTTTTTTTTTGGGTTCTCCTGTATCCTCTGTACAGTACTGACTGGGTCCTCCTGTGTCCTCTGTGCAGTACTGACTGGGTTCTTCTGTCTAGTCTGTACAGTACTGACTGGGTTCTGCTGTATCCTCTGTACAGTACTGACTGGGTCCTCCTGTATCTTCTGTATAGTACTGACTGGGATCTCTTTTGTCTGCTCAGTCATGCTTCTCCTCAGAGTTACACCGTCATATGGTGAACAAACTAGAGTTCATCAATGTTTTTTATCCCCTCTTCAGTAAAGATGAATCTTCATGACAATGTTACTCTCCCCTGCACTCAGACATGTTCTGGTCTGGTCACATAAACTGTGTATCATAAACAACTTGACATTCTGGCTAAGTGTAACCAGACATCCTGCCAGTCAGAGGAGGGATTTCACATGTCACATTATCAGTACCTGAAAGGAGATCCACAGCATCAATGATGCACTGATGCTGATAGAACTTTATTGATCCTGGGGGGGGGGGGGGGGGGTGTTGCATCGTTACAGCAGTAGAATGTAGAATTGTAAACATCACAATCATTAATCATCATTAATGTTCGGTATCAGATTTGCAGCTCTGTAGTTACATGATCAAAGCAACTTTATATTATAATGAAGTTCCTGACTGGATTTCTCCTCAGCTTTGAATTCTTCAGTTCAGATTAAGCATGGTGAACCTCTGATGTTGGATTTGCTCATATCAGAGTCAGTGGAGGTGATTTATAACAGCACAGGTGCAGCTGCTCCCTCTAGTGGACAGATCTGCACAGTGGATGGCCACTCACTGGAGTGTCGTTCATCTCTGCTGTTGAGCTGAGAGGAACAGCATCATCTGATAGTGGAGTTTACATGATCTGGGACACCAGTAATGAAGAGGTCATTCATACATACACAGTTAAAAGGTGAAAGGTGTGTGTTTGTGTTGTTTCTGTAGATTGTGTGTCATCTGTAACTATTGTGTTATGATGGTTTATTATTTGGTGGATTTTGTTATTAAGGAGCATCAGAGTGATGCTACAGTTGTGAATGGTGGTGGTTATTGAAGTGGTTACTATGGAAACTATTTAAATTTTCTTCATACTGTTTTGGTAGGATGTTGTTGGTGTTGTTGGGCCACTGTAGGCATTGGTACTGCAGTGGAAGCTCAGTGGTTAAGGTATTTGCCTTGTAATCAGAAAGTTACCAGTTCAAGCCCCACCACTGCCAAGCTGCCCCTGAGAAAGATCCTCAATTGCTCAATGTTGTACTCAGCTACAAGTCCAAGTCACTTTGGATGAAAGTGTCAGCTAAATACTGTAAATAAATGGTGGTGTGTGTCTAGTTTTTTCTAGGGAAGCGTTCCCTGCTCTATCAGTTGTTTGTCTGGCTACCCTATGCACTTCCTCTGTAGTGTGGTGGTTCAGATGGATGTCCTTGTGAGGGCAGTGGTTTGATTCCCATAGTGGGCTGGTCAAGTGTGTCTTTCTCTAGTTATCACCAAGCACCTGTACACCAAATATTTCAGAGATTATTTACTTATTTATATTTACATCAAGAATCCCATCATGACAAAGAGAATCAGAATTAATCTCTGAAATTGTGCGTTGACAGTTTGCCCAATCTGGAAAGTGTTAATTAATTCACTGAGTCATATATTCTCATAACTATAAATGTGAACATATCTGATGTTTACTTTGCCTGCATACGAACTAAATGAATAATTTCAGCCATCAGAAAAGAGTCACTTTCAAAGGCACTCGGTGACTCAGGCAGACACTCACACACACGCCTCTCCACACAAGCAGTAACACCTGGAAGACAGACAATACAGCAACACAGTCCATCTCGAGTTGTGAAGCACCACTTCAGGCGCGCTGCTTGAATTTGATCAGTCATTTAAATCATTTTAATCATGTCATGTAGCCAGATAATCAGACACTGTATTTCACACAGAAATGACCGACAGACAGGTTAACGAGCGGCTAGCTAACTCGTGCGGTTCGCCCATTAATTCTCACTTTTACAGTAAAGTCTTGACGTACCGAGACCGGGAATTAAAGCCAGAAAAAAAGGACGCTTGGCTTCACTTACCGCACGCTGTAAAGCAGAAGTGAGACAAGGCAACAGCACAGCAACGGGATAGCAACAGGAGAGCCAATGAAAATTCGAGAAGCAAATTGGAACAGACCAATGAGAGGACGCAAGTGTTCTGGAACATACTGGAACAAAATCAGGGTCAGTAGAATGGGGGTCGACATGTAGAGACGGACAGAGCCAGAAAACGAAAGCAAAACACAATAACAAAGAACAAATACACCGACAGAAACACAACTGGGAACAGGTTACATGGCAAAAATGTGGAATAAAGAACACATGCTACACGAACAGCGAACACGACAGGGGCTTAATATAAATGGAGGCTTAGTGCAGTGAACACAGGATGAGTGAACAATAACCAGCGACAAAACTAGAGACACAAGGAATATATACACTAGTTAACAATAATATATACACTAGTTAACAATAATATATACACTAGTTAACAAGTAATATATACACGAGTTAACAATAATATACACACTAGTTAACAATAATATATACACGAGTTAACAATAATATACACACTAGTTAACAATAATATATATATACTAGTTAACAATAATATATATACTAGTTAACAATAATATATACACGAGATAACAAGGAATATACACACTAGTTAACAATAATATATATACTAGTTAACAATAATATATACACTAGTTAACAAGTAATATACACACTAGTTAACAATAATATATACACTAGTTAACAAGTAATATATACACTAGTTAACAAGAATATACACACTAGTTAACAATAATATACAAACTAGATAACAAGTAATATATACACTAGTTAACAAGAATATACACACTAGTTAACAATAATATATACACTAGTTAACAATAATATATACACGAGCTCGAGGGCTGTTTAGCTGTGGGGATAATTAGGGTTGAGTGGTAACTGGCTGAGTGGTAGTTGTGGGTGAGGGTTTGATTAGTTGTCCCTATAGTTCTGGCTGCGGGAGTGAGGGAGAGAAGAGGGTCTGTACTGTTTAAATGAAAATTAAATCATGTTTGATTATGTTAAACACTTTAAGAAAATGACATTTGTGCATCCAAGTACGAGAAAGCTCAACCGATTTCTATCGACTTGCGGCGAAATGGCTGCTCCTTTCCCATAAGTATCATTCAACGTTCATACAACATATAACACAAAGAGAAGCGTTGTAATTTGACAAAACAATAATGTTTTGAGGAATGAGGAAATAAAAATTAGGAAATATATTATTAGATATAAATAGCGAAATGCTCCGTCTATTATAACTGGTATCTTAGCTAGCCTAGCCAGCTAACTTAGCCAGCTAGTTAGCTAATGTACCTCAAGAAAGGTAGCTAAGCTAGTTAGCCAGCTAGCTAAATTACCCAGCCAGCTGTATATTTTAATCTTGCATAACGAACAAATTTTAGCACAAATAGCAAATATTGTAGCTATCTGGTTTCACAAAATAGTGTTGTTCTTTGTAATTATAATTTGGACCTATGATGGTGTAATTCTGTCCTGTTTATTAGCTAGCTAGATAGTTATTTAACGTTGTGAACATGACAGAAAACTCCTAGCTAACTGTATTAGCTAGCTATGTTAGCTAGTTAGCCTGATAAATGTGTGCATGTTTGGTCCGGGGCTTGCTTTATTCAGCTACAGTCTTATTTGGTTAAATTAGCTAGCTGGCTAACTAACAATGCCTAATGAAATCTAAAACTGTGGGTGTCAAGGGGGGGTGCAGGTGTCTGCTTGCGTATCTTCTGCCAAGAGCTTGGTAGGCGAGCTAATTAGTCACCTGACAACTGGCCGTTTAGCAGCTAAATGTAGGCCTGTGAGTGGCAGCAAACGTCTGAGGCATTTTAGTGAGTTGTTTCGTCCTAAAAGTATTGATGATTCATTTTGTTTTGCAACGAGAGACACTGCATTTAAATTCGAGAGGAATTTTGTTCCTTAAACTAGCTAGTGACCTGTTAGATTTTATTATTGCAAATATGTAGGTACATGACAGTACGCATACAACATATTAATTAGTTAGAGCTTATTTGTATCTGGGTAAACATAGCAATGCCTCAGCCCTATGCTGATATTATGCTTATAGTTATATATTATTATTATGCTTATATTAAGATAATTGTTTCACTTTCCATAGGTTAGTTTCTAAAAGTAAGATTAATCTTTCATATTAAGATGGACAGTGACTGCATATTAAGATGGACAGTGATTTGACTTTTTGTCAAATTTCATTTGGAAGCAGTAGACAGCTCACTTGTTTTTTCAATAAATGTTCAAAATACACTCTTAATATAAAGCAGGGTCATATGAGTTGAAAGATATCACAAAAATATTTACAAGCCAGTATTGTTTAGTTGAGACTTTGTTTGCAAGATAAAAGAATATTTTTTTGAGAAATTTTATAAGTTTAAATATTTTGCTTTTGTGTCTGTATGTCCATAGGTCTATGTCAGATCCATTAAAAGTGAGTAGAAAGTTATTAAAACTGCCATTTCTGCATAACTGCGGTGGTTCTGAAGTTACTGAGATTATGTGGAAATACCAGTATACTTGAAAGCATTTGTAAATTAGCAAAATTAACAATACACATATGAAGCTGAAGTGCTTTTATCATACAGCTATGCATTGTTGTGCAGAATACAAAGAGTTAGCTGTCCACATATAAAACAGAAACAGACCAATGGATACTTTCACTCTATGCAAGACATGTTAGTCAGTCAGCTAACTTCAGTATGTATTTACAACTGGTCATATGTCATTGGATTCTATTAAAAACATGTAATGTAGGTATTTGCTGCTATTAAAAGTGTCAACACACTAAGAACATATTAATTAATAACAGCTTATTCTTAACATAATTATGACATTTTAGCCGACATCCAAGTTGCAGTCTAAGCAGGACTTTATCCTGAGTATTACTGGCACTGACCTCTCTATTTTCACATGAACATCTGTATTTGACAGAGACTATAATGCACTTCTGTAAGTCGGCAAATGCTGTAAATGTACACTGATGTCCTCATTTATGTTTCTGTATGTTCAGATTACCTCACATCATCTCTAAGTAAGTTAAAGAATAAAATTTGTGGCTTAGCCTTTGTTTCCTTTTAAATACTTCATAAAACTGGCATCAGTTTTTACCATCTAAATCATAACCTTCTGTATTCAGCGAATACAGAGAGCAACTGCAGCCAGTCTAAATGTAAAATGATTTAAATGAAGTAAATGACAAACATTCCTTTGAAGTATTTTGGCTCTTGTACAATGACACCATAATGTGGGGAAATTCTTTGACTCTTATTCAGTGACATTAGAAAAAAGACAAATTACAAGTATAGAAACATTGAGAGTAACTGGTTATGAAAGGGGGAAACTTGGTGACAGTATATTTAAAGCTAGCTACAACATGTCTCAACAGCTAAAAATACTCCCATCCTCAACTACTCCACATTTTTACATTTCATGTTTAAATACCGTTTAACAGTATTTCAGGATTTCGGCATTATTGCAGGATTACATTTAACATTTAATCATTGACATCATGTGATGTAGAGTAGATTCTAAAATCAGTTTATTCTTTTTTTAATATGACAAATGATGGATTATTAGTATAATAAATGTGGTTGCTGTGGTGTCGCTAGGGTAAATGTTGAGGGATATATTTTTGTGGGGGTAATTTTTCTTGCATGTAAAATGGAATCCTGAAATACTGTTGACCTGTTAAGCCATTCCCAGGGAGTTGTTATGTGAATGGCAGGATGTTACCAAATGGTTGCTATGGTGTCCCAGATGGCTGCTAGGGAATTACCAAGTGGTTGCTTTTGGGGTAGTTGGAGAAAGATGATGGGGTATTTAGATGTTGGGGTAGTTGTGGTTGAGGGCTGTTAGTCTAATGGGGTAATTGTTGTTTAGGGGTATTAAGCTGCGTGGGAAATGGTTGAGGGCAGTTTGGCTGATGGGATAGTTGTTGAAGGACTGTTCAAGTTCAAGTTCAAGTGTGGTTTATTTGTCACATACACAGTCATACACAGTACAACTCGCAGTGAAATGGTTGAGAGTTCTCTGTCCAAACTGAGAAAAAAGAAAACGGGTGCATAGAAAAATATATATTCTATATATGTACAAAATATATTAACAATGTATGTACAATATATGTATATTATGTTTACATACACAATGCACATTGTATATGGTTGTGTATGTATATGTACACAATGTACAGAATGTACAGATCTATTTGTAAAATTATATATTTACAGTTTTTACAGTTTTTATGTTACATGGTGGAATAGAATATCTATATATATACAGTTATGTTACATGGTGGTGGTGGTCCCCACAGTTTATAGGTTTCCCTGATTCAGGGCCCGAATGGCCTGTGGGAAGAAGCTCCTCTTCAGTCTCTCTGTCTTGGTCTTCAGGGAGCGAAAGCGCCTCCCTGACCTCAACAGAGAGAAGAGCCTAATGTTGGGATGGGTGGGGTCCTTCACAATCCTCCTGGCCTTGGTCTGGCACCGCTTGTAGTAGATGGTCTGCAGGTCAGGAAGTTCCGTGTGAGTGATGCGCTCTGCTGAACGCACTACCCTTTGGAGTGCTTGTCTGTCCTGCTTGGTGCTGTTCCCAAACCAGACTGTGATGTTCCCCGTGAGGATGCTCTCAATAGTGCAGGTGTAGAAGTTCCGCAGTACCTGTGGTTGTAATTTGAAGTGAAGGCTAATTGGCTATGGGGTAGTGTCCAATGTCAGCCAGAGGAGGATGCTGCCCCCCCTCCTCTTTGAGTCTTGGTTCCTCTCAAGGTTTCTTCCTCTTGCTCTGGGGAGTTTTTCCTTGCCACTGTCACCCTTGTCTTAGTCACTGGGGGCTTGGACTTTGACATTTGTAAAGCTGCTTTCTGGGGTAGGTGTTGCGGGGCTGTCAGTGGGCTATTTGGCTGTTGGGGGTATTTAGATTTGAGGGGTAATAGCATCAAAGGAAACAAATGGGCAGCTCTGAAAGTTCTCTGTGTAAAGAACTGGCGGAGAAAGAGCGGAAAGCTCTTAGCATGAAGAAAGTGTGACGGAAGCACATGACAGCACCACTCTCCTCCTCTTCCTCTCCTTCATCACGCTTTCTCTCATACACCCCATGTTCTCTCCTTCCTCTCTGGAACCCTGCTGTGCTACAGCACTCAGCTACTAGTGTACACCTCTCTCTCTCTCTCTCTCTCTCTCTCTCTCTCTCTCTCTCTCTCTCTATCACAAACACACACACACACACTACACCTCACTCTCTCACACAAACTATACATCTCTCTCACACACACACTGTACCCCTGTCACACTCTATACCTCACTCTCACTCTGTCACATACACACACTACACTTTTCTCTCTCTCGCACACATATACTATACCTCTTTCTCACACACACTACACTTCTCTCTCTCTCACACACATATACTATACCTCTTTCACACACACACACTACTTTTCTCTCTCTCACACACACATACTATACCTCTTTCTCACACACACTACACCTCGCTCTCTCTCTCTCTTTCACACACACATACATTACACCACTTTGTCTTTATTTGACATGTACAAAAAATCAAAGCACTCAACAGCAATAAGAGTCAGCATTCAGGAAGTTGAAAAATCAGAAGATGAACTTCTGTACTACTGATACCAGCAGGGGTTACTACAAAGGAATTCCTTGACATCAACTGAAACTTTAATTCTGGGGTCTTTTATCCTTCTCCCTCTTAGTGAGTGTCATTCCTCCAATCACGGTCCTCTCTCTTATTTCCATATCTCTTAGTGAAGTATCATTCCTCCAATCACGGTCCCCTCTCTTATTTTCATATCTCTTAGTGAAGTGTCATTCCTCCAATCACGGTCCTCTCTCTTATTTCCATATCTCTTAGTGAAGTGTCATTCCTCCAATCACGGTCCTCTCTCTTATTTCCATATCTCTTAGTGAAGTGTCATTCCTCCAATCACGGTCCTCTCTCTTATCTTCATATCTCTTAGTGAAGTGTCATTCCTCCAATCACAGTCCTCTGTCTTGCCTTCTGTTTTTAATCTCACTTTCTCTTCTAGAGAGCTTTGGACAAACGTCCATTAATACCTGCTTGATCAGACCATCATTGTGTATTAACACCTGCTGTTTTGTCATCACTTTTCTCCAGTTGTTATTTATGATCCAAGTTATGGTGTGAGTGTGCGATGGTGTACAGCATTGTTGCCCTGATATACTGTCTTAAATGAAGTCCCAGGTCAACAGATTTACTGTGTTAAATTAAGTGAGAGCAGTAAAGAGAAGGGGGAGGTATATTTTTATCCTTTTGTTCAAAAAGTGCAAATAATTGGCCGCTTACATTTGTGTACACTTAGTGTACACTTCTCTCTCTCTCTCTCTCTCTCTCTCTCTCATATATATATATATATATATATATATATATATATATATATATATATATATATATAATCTCACACACACTACACCTCACTCTCACACACACTACCACCTCTCTCTCTTTCTCTTTCTATCACACACACATACAGACGCACACACACACACATACAGACGCACACACACACACACACACACACACTTCACTCTCTCTCTCACACACATACATTATACCACTTTGTCTTTATTTGACCTATGCAAAAAATCAAAGCACTCAACAGCAATGAGAGTCAGCATTCAGGGTGTTGTCATATCTCTTAGTGAAGTGTCATTCCTCCAAACACAGTCCTCTCTCTTATTTCCATATCTCTTAGTGAAGTGTCATTCCTCCAAACACAGTCACAACAGTAGACACAACAGTAGTAAATGTAATTGATTTATTATTTATTAGCTAAATATATACAGCTGATGTGCTGTGATGTCTTAGGGTTAATATGATGAATGTGAACCTTGATGGCAAAGTTATAGGTTAGTTCATTATGTAACATAATGTAATATTGAATATAGTCTGATAATGTGCTCTCAGTGTACTAACTAGAGTAAGTGAGTTATAGGTTAGTTCATTATGTAACAATGTAATATTGAATATAGTCTGGTAATGTGTTCTCAGTGTACTAACTAGAGTAAGTGAGTTATAGGTTAGTTCATTATGTAACATAATGTAATATTGAATATAGTCTGATAATGTGCTCTCAGTGTACTAACTAGAGTAAGTGAGTTATAGGTTAGTTCATTATGTAACATAATGTAATATTGAATATAGTCTGATAATGTGCTCTCAGTGTACTAACTAGAGTAAGTGAGTTATAGGTTAGTTCATTATGTAACATAATGTAATATTTAATATAGTCTGATAATGTGCTCTCAGTGTACTAACTAGAGTAAGAGTTATAGGTTAGTTCATTATGTAACATAATGTAATATTGAATATAGTCTGATAACGTGCTCTCAGTGTACTAACTAGAGTAAGTGAGTTCCTTTATGTTTTCTTCTTAGAGGCAGTACAGAAGTTTGGCTTTCCACTAAAGTCTGATCAACAAATAGATGTGGCTCACCCTGGTACTCATTCCTCAGTGATTGGAGCATTAGCTGTCAGTTAAAGATGTAGAATCTTATTTTTATGTTATATAAATGTTATACTGGACGTCAGCTGCTGTATTCTTCTTTTTTTTGAGTAGTTTGATCATTTCAACCATTTACAGATTCTTTAGTTAAATAATTTGAAGTCCTACTCTAAGCAGCGCTGGTGACAGCAGGTTGTTCTGGTGGAGTGGACGCCATCACAAGCAGATGTTATGCTGCACTCAGAACTACCATGAAGTGAGAAACCTCACACTGTAAAGTGTCTGTTGATCAAATAAAGACCAAAAGTCTGAAACTGAAAAAAATAAGATCTCAAAGTGGTTCTAAAAGTGAAAACAGAATTCCTTTGAATTAATCAATCATATTCAATCATTTAATTAAAGCTGATGTATTCTTCAAAGTTCAAAATCAAAAGTCAGGAAATAACGAAGCTAGGCAACATTAATGAATGATATTAATGTTCGTGACGAACACCAACAACATTCAAGATGCCGATAGTGGCAGGTTGTCTCGCTGCATACGGGAGTGATTCAGAATCAGAAAATGAATCAGCCCAATACAAGTCCCGAGAAAGTAGACCCAGACGCAGTCTCACATCTTCAGCCTTTAAAATCTGGAAGAAAGACGCGTTTATCTGTTCTTAATTCAGCACCTGAGGTCGCCGTCAAGGTATGGTACATGTCGGCTAGCATGTCTGGGTAGCTAACGCTAACTAGCTTACTCGCTAACGGTAGCTCGATTAGCTAGTTAGCTAACCCAGCTAAATAACTTGCTCAGCTAGTTAACGCTACCTAGATAAATTTTATTTGACGCGAGTTTCTTCGTGTGGTTATGTTTAAAACCTTTATATAGGACTCATACACAGTGACATGAAGTGTGGTGTGCCGCCTAAAAGACAACAACGCTAGCGTAACTAAGAATATCATGAAGTAACACAATGTGTAAATAGCTTGCAAAGTAGCTAGCTAGGTGGCTATCTTAATAATTTCCTTCATTAATGTTGCCTAGCTTCGTTATTTCCTGACTTCTTAAATAACCAGCGTTCGTTGGCCATCTAGATTGTTAATTTACTATGTCTTCGTGTTGCTGTATTGCAGGAAGATGTTGAGACGGGCACACACATTGATCCCTCACTCAAAGAGCTCCTCTACAACCCTACTTACGAAACCATGTTTGCACCCGAGGTAAGGTCACGGTCAAGAGAGTTTATATGTGGTAAAGGAACCATTTCAGTGTTTTGTTTAACGTAAAGCACCGTCCTCTGTGTGTTGTAGTTTGGACCAGTTAATCCATTCAAAACGCAGCAAATAGCTGCGCCAAGGAACATGCTTTCTGGATATGCTGAGCCCGCCCATGTCAACGATTTCATGTTTGAACAACAAAGAAGGACGTTTTCCACTTTCGGTAAGGGACATGCATATTTTACATTTACTAAAGAGAATTTGTGTCTCAGAATGATTTGATCATGGTGCAATAGCCAGTGTTGTCAGTATTCTCACCACACTAGTTATAGTGAGTATTATGAAATATTCATACTTAGTTTAAATCTTTATTTCTGAGCACGAGATGCTCACTATATTTTAATAGGGTATGCGTTAGACCATCTGTGGACAGCAGTCAAGTCTCATCGAGCAGCTACATAGGAGCAGTGGAGGAAGCAGAGAAAAAGAAAGGTACTAGACATGACCTGGTTTTTCTCTGCTCATTGGTTGCAATTGGTTGTGGGTCTGCCTGAAGCTACAACCACCCCATCCCACCTTCCCTGTTGCTGCTTGGACAGTTCTTTGCAGCTGTGCACATCTGTTCTCCACAGGGTTGACCGTGTTTGAGACGGGCCTAAAGAAGGAGAAGAGGAAGCGGGTGAAAGGGGGAGACGCGTCAGAGATCGACAGCTTCTTGGGGCCCTGGGCCAAGTATCAGGATAAGAAGGACGTGGCCAAACCTTCAGAGGTCAGAGTTTGCCCACATGGGTTCCTTACACTCTATGATAATCACTTGGGCTTTTTTGTTTGTTTTTGTTTTTATCTTTGCTTGCTTTGCACCTTTTGGCAGGCTGTCTAATCCAAATTTGTTAGCCGTTACTTCACAACATAAAGGCTAGGTTTAGCCTAGGCAGCGCGTTTATATATCATTTACTTCAATTGCACTTTGAGGATCCCACTCTGTCATATTCTGTTTGATAGGAGGAGTAGAAGGAGCTGGACGAAATCACGGCAAAGAGGCAGAAAAGAGGCAAGAATGAGGAAGAGGCCTTTGCTGAGGAGAAAACCATTCTACACGGTAAGACACATGGCAGCTGTTCCATCCCATTACGCTTCACAGAGTCAGATTTACTTTTGTCCACAGCATGAATTTGTTCAGCTCCCGTTACTTTCTTAAAGCTAGCAGGACTACCATAATCCCTCTCAAGTTTCTCTGATTTTCTTTTTGTTGAAATGGCTAAAAGCCTCTTTCCTCACCCTTTGATGTGTCTTCGCTCCACAGCGTATGACTACCAGGGCCGCTCGTACCTGCACATCCCGCAGGACGTGGGCATTAACCTGCGCTCGGCGGAAATACCTGACAAATGTTACCTGCCCAAGAAGCAGCTGCACGTCTGGACCGGGCACACCAAGGTGAGGAGGCGTGTGTGTGTGTGTTCTTGTGCATTCACATGTGCACGCATGTTCACATGCGTGCGCATCTGCTTTTATGAGTGAGAGTAGACCGACTCTGATTGATTAATTATCTAATGCATAGTGATATCTAGTGCATAATGATGATGGAATGACAAATTAGTTTTGTGCATGTATTTGGGAGTGAGAGAGCGAAAGGGAAATGCATTACAGAGGAGGATGCGTTTGTGCTTGGTGGGAAATATCCGGAGAAATTACTTGCCTACATGGTGCCGTTTTTGAATGGAAGTGTTTTTACGAAGTGGCACATATGAACAAAATATTAATTTCAGCTATTTTGAATAGAGATTGCACTAATACTTGAGCTGGAATACATCCTGTTTTCAGTTTAGTCTCTATGAAATCATTATGTTACATTTATATTGGACTTTTCTAGCCAAGGGTGCTTTATAAACTATTTTTAAAAAAGGGAAAGGGACTTGTGAACTCCTTAGCCTGGTCTGATATTCACTCACGATGTTTTCTGGAGCACTGGAGGTCAACATACCCGTCTCTCTCCTTCTTTTCTTGCTCCTCCTTTCTTCTATCCCTTTCTTTCTTTCTTCATCTCTCCATCTGTGTGTCAGCCTCAGAGCACTTCCTTTATTTTAGCAAGTGTCAGAATGTTGATTTGAGATCAGCTCCCCCACATTCTTTTCTGTTCCCAGTGCCAATCCCAAGTCCAGAACCTTGGAGCTGTTGATGTCTGTTGGAGTCACATTGTATTGGCATCTAAACTTTGAATGTGAATACATTGTGTGATGTCAGTTATGTCTGTGTGAAATCAAAAATGTTTGCACTTAAGCTAGCAAAGTGAGCTTGCTGTTGAAATGCCCCCATTTTACATGAAATATGTACAGAAAACCGGTCAGGGTGCTACTGAAGTTAGTAGAGCACTTCAGTACCCGTGTCAAGGCCTGATGCTTCTGTTACCACTTCTCCACTGTTCGTTATGGTGTAAAAGGCATCAGTCCAGGCTCATTCTATTAATGGTGGGAAATGTGGTCAACACTGGGTGCAGTCATTCATTCCTTCAAAACATTCTCTGTTTAGTTTATCCACGCAGCCACAGAATAATCAGGACGCAGCTCTCAATTAAGGCAGCATTGAACATTACATTTGTGGGCCATGACGCCAGTGTGCGAAAGAGTAGAAGCTAACCTCGTGGCCCTTGTAAATGGCTCTTGAAAGCAGGTGGTGTTTAATTGCACATGAAGTGCACACACACAGTTGGCTCATCTCCTCTCCACTCCACCTTCCACTCGTAGGGTGTCAGCGCCATTCAGTTGTTTCCTGGGTCTGGCCACCTGCTTCTCTCCTGCTCTATGGACTGTAAGATCAAGGTAGGTTTTATCCCTCACACTCAGACTTATTGAGCATGCCTCTGGGGAAAACAAAGTGGTGTTCATTCTGATGGCTGTTTCTGAGGATGGTGGGTGGCTTGGGGGATTCACAAATCGTTTTTCTAAGCAATTACTCTTTGTAATACAGAGTGCAGATCTACAACAGAGATAATGCAGACAATAACAGTGTTAAATTCTGCAATTTTTGGTCGCATTTGTTGTTAATATTAAATTGTTGTATTTTATAAGGTGCAAAAAGTTATACCAGTATTATATATTACCCATCTGCCTCCCTACTCTCTAAATATTGCCATCAGCCATTGAAAATCTTATAGCGGTTGCCCTCTAATACGAATAAAATAAGTTACAGATAACTGGGTTCTATACCTAAGATGAGTGATTTTTACTTTTGCAAAATAAATTGTTGCTACATGCAATATCTGATCCCTAACCATTTAAGAAACTTTTGGAAGCCTGTATAAGGAGAGCTGAATAATGGCAAAACAGACTTGTGTTTTACTGTGCTTGGCTCTTTTTAGAAGTCTTCCTGACTGGATGTCAGTTATTTTCAGATACCCTTAGACAAACATAGGTATATCATATCTATCAGTCAGTACTGCCTGCTTTACTTTTACCTGACGATATTATCCAAAGCAACTTACAATTTTGACTGAGTACAATTTGAGCAATTGAAGGTTAAGGGCCTTGCTCAGGGGCCCAACAGTGGCAATTTGGCACCAATGGGGCTTGAACTGGCAACCTTCTGAGTACAAGCAAAGTATCTTAACCATTGGGCTATCATTGCCCAATCAATGCTTTAACCAAAGTAGCAGCTATGGGTTTTGTGAAACAAATCCCTGGACAGTTCACTCCGTATGGGCGCCTCTGCACAGAGGACAGCAAAGCAGAGTTCAAATGTTGGGTCATCTTCATAATTTGGAGCATTTTGTTCATAGCCCACTCTGCAGTGTGATTAATTTGATCTATTTGCCCTAGCTTGCTGATTGCCTTTGCTTTCTTCAGCCGTGCTAACAATCATTTCAAATTGCTGAAAGCAGAATTTAAGAAGAGATCATGGATGTGTCCACCAGCCAACCCACGCAAACCTTTACACACTGTTTCCTGGGAAGACATTTTAGCACTGCTTCCAGTTTCTGCCATTTGTCATATCTGTGTTGCATGGGATTTAAAGCTCTTTTTTCCTTTTGTAGCTTTGGGAAATCTACAGTGACAGGAGGTGCTTACGGACATTTATTGGTAAGAAGGGGTGTTTCCTGAGTAGCTGTTTCATAATCCAAAAAGCTCTTGACTCCATCTTAGAGTGCTGTTGTAAAAGGACATTTAAGACACAAATGTTAAGGGAAAATAACTCAGCTTTGCAATGTACCTGCAGAAAGATCTGGTGCTCCAGATGAATATAGTGATGTTATTTTGTTTGCACCTCAAGGCAGAGAATTGATGAGACTGAGCTTGAGAACATGAAAGGCTCTCAGAACACGGTGCCCTCTGATCAATGTCTCTCCCTCTTTCCCTGCTTCCCTCTGTCTCTCCCTCCTCTGTTCTCTTTATTGAGCTTTGTCAGATACCACCAGAATGTTTTTGCTTGTGTTATGGTTTCTAAGGGAGCATGCAGGTAACGTGTACAGAATCTTCTGATGTTTTCCCAGCCTATAGACGAAGTGGAGAAAAGTCCAAACGGGCTTTTCCACTGGTCCGGTTGTGCTTGTCGAGATGCATCCATCGTGTATTATTCAACAGTGTGCGCATGGTGGAGAAAACCAGAGACAGTCCCTGACAGGCAGATGTGGAGAGGGCTGTTAAAAAGGATGGAAAGAGAGTGAAGTGTGAACGTGCATCAGAGCACAGATGCCTTAACTCTGCACACTTGTCTGCAGGATCAAAACGGATGTCATGAACATCAGCGTCAATAGCAACAGCTGAGTATGTTCTGTCGCTAATTAGAATTATGCAGATGCCCTCGTGCTAATTGGTGATTGCCAGGCCTCATTAGCATGGCTTGTCGGCCTGTTCCTTCAGCGCTAGCTTTCTTCTTGAAGTGCTGCTAGATTGTGCTGCCACGTGTGGCTGCAGTGAATGCAGATCTTGGCTCTTGGCCGTGCTTGGCCCTTTGTTTCCGCTGAGGCGAGAGGGAGGCGGTTGCCGGGCGATCGAGCCCCGCAGCATGAGCACCGGCTCACTGGAGGCGTCGTTAAGGGGTCCCTGCTACCCAAGCCAGTATCTGTGGGGCACCGCCCCGGTTACATTCGCCAGCTGTTGCAGAAACCCCTCCAAACCAGTGCTGGGTGGTCCACAGCAAGTTTTGTCTCATAACTGTCACACATGTTCCATGTACAAAGAGAAAAGAATAGAGCAGGATACTCTGTCGGTGTATCTCTCTCTTTCGCGCTCTCTCTCACATGTACTGTCACATTATACTTCTTGTTCTCATGTCATTTTCCGCTGGTGATCTCAGTCTACCTTATTATATGTGCTTGTCTGGGACACAACAGTGTCAGAACAGATGAAGGCAAATGCTAATGGCTTGCTTTCTCCATGGCCCTTCTCCTTGCTGCAGGTCACAGTAAGGCAGTGCGCGACATCTGCTTCAACAACGCTGGAACTCAATTCCTCAGCGCCGATTACGATCGCTACCTCAAGCTGTGGGACTCTGAGACAGGTGAGCACCATGCACACACCTTTTGGAGACCAACCTGTTTTCTGTGCCTCCCTAGCTTCCAAGTGTTTCTCTCACATTGAGTTGGCATGCAATTTTTCTGTAGTTGGGGTCTTTAAAGAAGAGCACTCTGCCAGTCGTGTCTCTGTACGGACGGGAGTCTCCTTCACCAGCATATACTCGTCCCTTCTCTCTGCTCCTCCACTAGGAGTAGCCACTCGTACAGGGCGCACAGGGTTGTTCTTGGGTCAGATTCTGAAACCGGATGTGGGGTAACTCGCACCGCTGTGCTTTGATCAGTGCCATCTGTGTCTGAGCTTAGGATTCACTCACTCAGGCGGCCTGCATCCTTCCCACCCCGTACTCCTCTGGGGAGAGGAGTGCACCTCCTGTGTGCTGAAAGAGGTTGAGGGGTGGTGGTTGTTGGTGTGCGCTGGCCACTCTGACAGAATTCCTTCTGCCTTCAGGTCAGTGCATCTCCAGGTTCACTAACAGGAAAGTCCCCTACTGTGTAAAGTTTAACGCAGACGAGGACAAACAAAGCCTGTTTGTTGCCGGAATGTCGGACAAGAAGATTGTGCAGGTAAGCTATATGCATGCATGGGGGGGTGTACGTGTGCACATGCCTGAGATAGACTGCCTAAGACTGTCCTTAGCGTTCATCTTGCTGTTAGTTTTTAGGTGTTAGACTGTCCACACATGCATACTCGCACCTCCCCAAACCCACACCCAAGAGAAGCCTTGGTTACCCTCAGTAAATCTGAAGACAGGACCTTATTTCACGCTCTGTGCTTCCCTCAATAGAAGGAGAGAGTGTTTGTGTGTGTATGTGCAATGTGAGGAGGAGGGGTACTGAAGGATGGATAGATTCACATGAGGGAGAAGTTGAGGAGGAGAGCGAATGAGTGCAGTCCTTCAGCAGCAAACATGATGGGAGTAAATAATCAAAGCTGAAAAACTACTCACCTCTCCTTCCCTCAGTCTCCAGCTCCATCTCATCAGTCTCTGTCACAGGCAGAGAGCAAAAGTCATCATTTGATCTGCTACCGTAGGGATACATTAGAGTGTGTGTGTGTGTGTGTGTGAGTGTGTGTCTGCTTGGTTGGCAGCACGTGTGGGTGGGTGGGTGGGCGGGTGGGTGCAGTCAGTATTTTTAGTGATATAACTTTAATTTTCATATTCATCATTTGTCAGCAGATCTTTAAAAAAAATAATGAAAAATGTGTACTCAGCCCCTTCACCCAAGTTCTTGGTAGCAGTACTTTTGCTACCAATAACAGCTGCAGTTAACAGCTTTTCTCTTTCTTCCTTGCAGATTTACTCCGGGTTATTCAGGTTAGTTGGATAATGCTTATAGAACAGCTTCCAGATTGTACGTCCAATTTTCAGTTGGTTTGAGATCCGGACTTTGGCTTGGCTGAGTGCAGCTCACTCATCTTTTGTGTTGTTCATCCACTCCTACATTGCTTTGTCCTTGAGCGTGGGATCATTTCCTGCTGAAAGCTGAAACTTCACCCAAGCTTTAGCTTTTTAGCAGACTGAAACAGGTTTTTCTGCAATACTTATCTGCATTTGCACTTTGCATTTGTCCTTGTAACTCTCTTTATAACAAGAAGCCCAGCTTCTGCTGAAGAAAAGCATCTCCACATATGATGCTGCCTCTCTCATACGTCACTGTTGGAGAAATGTTGAGGAACGGGCAGTGGTGCACACGCAGCATTTTGAAAGTGCCCAAAACCTCCATTTCTGTCTCAAGTGTTATAGACAATTGTATTTTCACTCCAGTCTCAGTCACTGAACTGTGTAGCTCCTTCAGAGTTATTGATGTTCTCTCTGTGGTTTTCCTTCACAAGTCCCCTTCTTGCTCTGATACTGTAGTGAATTCATAAAACCTACTGCCAGATTTAACAAGATGTTAATAACAAGTAGCACTGCAATAACAAGATTCCACATTCATATGTGAATTACTGGCACATTTAACCCTTTTACCGTGATTATATGGTGCTACTGCATTTTGTCCTAATTTGCATATGGCCATAGAGATTCATAATTGAACAACCCTCTGCAAACATATAGAACACCTGGGGTTAGTCAGTTATCTGTCTCTTGGCGAGAGTCTTTAGAGTGGACCTATTTACATGTAGATGTTGATTGGCTTTCAGCTTAGGCCTTGGTGGTAGTTTGACACTTGGGCACTAATTATTGCCACGGTAACTTTTTAAATAGGCATTAAATAGTGTAGTGTGTGGCACAGGGCAATTACTGTCAGATGTGATGAACGTAGCAGTTTTTGGGTTCGGCCATGTCTAAGCATGATGCAGCTCCATTTCCTCACATTTGATCCAGTAGCACTTTGTGGTATATCCAAACACTTGAATACTATTTTGTGTGACTTTGCCCTATCTTGTGCATCCCTACAACTTTAGCCCTAATTTCCTTTAGAATACTCTTTGGTAATTATTTTCATAGCTTTTCATCAGATTTACAGTCTGACCAATGGTACTTGAATTAATTTTCTGGATGAAAAGTAAACTTGGAGCTTCCATTGTAAGTAATTTAGTCAGTCATTTTTGTCAGAAAATGTAATCTAAAACCAATATCACTTTAAATTGATTAATTTTGAAGGTCAGCCGTGTGTGTATTTGAGGTAGACAAAAATGAAACCTTTGTCCATATGTAGTTCACTCGAAACTTAGTGAAGTACACATGGTTTCATTTTTGTCCATCATACATACATGCATGCATGCATGCATACATACATGCATGCATATGTATCATACATATTGCTTTCAAAACCATTGTCTTGTCTTGGAAACTGTTGAAATTGTTGAAGGATGTCTAGTAAGTAGGTCGGAAGACAGTGCAAACTAATCTTTGCACACATCATAGATCTGTGGAGAAACATACTCTGACTACAGGTGATTTCCCAGTGGCAGAGCTAATATTCTCATCAATTTCACAAAGCATTGACTTCTGATTAAGTGAAAGCTAGCGTGTTTGCTTTCCTGTAAACAGTACTGCATCATTATCTACTTTTTATCTTTTACTGTGAGCCTCTGACTGGTTTTCAAGGTAGATTCTTCTGTTTGAACTATTAATTGTTTGACACTTCAGTTTTGGTCTCTTTATTCATCCCTTTATTGACACCGTCCACAATTGCAGCAAATGTTCCATTTATCAAAGGCTTTGTAATAAACATCAAGTGTTTGGGTCGCATTTTATAAGGCAATTTGAGATGATCATGATGATGATGATCTACAATTAGGGTTGGCTGTTCTGGCCCTTTCCTTATAGTAATGGAGCGGAACTGTATATCTGGTTTAATGTCTGGATGAGAGCTGTCTGTAGGATGCTCTCAAATGTGCAATTTCCTAGTTTCCTATGTGAAAGTCTTACATAATTGACACCATCTTAAACTGTAGCACGCTTCTTTTGGCTTCGAAAAAGGCCAGCCATGGTACATTCTTCGTGTGTGTGTGTGTGTGTGTGTGTGTGTGTGTGTGTGTGTGTGTGTGGGGTAGGCAGTACAGTTCTCCTGGAGAATATCTTAGTCTGATTTGTTAGTAGTGTAATGGATCAAGGAGAACATGAACTTTTCACATTTTCTTTTTTGTCCTTCTTTTTTGTGTCATTAGCTATGAGACATTAATTTGCTGTTAACTTCTGTGCGACGTTGCCTTTTGATGAATTTTCACATCAATACACTGTCTTCACTGTTTACATCTCCACTTTCTGGAGATTTAACACAATACACATTGAATTCTAAGTTCCAGATTGCAATCAGTTTATAATATTTTCTGTATTGTAAATGTATTGTTTCTGCAGAACTCCAATTATATACTGCACAGGCTGGTTTGGCTTGGCTCAGAAAAGTGTGCATTTTATTTCAAAACACAGTGTCATGTCCTTATGCAAAAAAAAACCCAACCTAAAATGATAGTTGAGTTGCATGGTGAACTGTACAAAAACTCAAACTTATTTAGCCTAAGAAACTCCCTACAATGCCTTTAGAGGGTCTATCAACAATAGCTTTACATATCAGTAGACTGTTAAATTTTATCAGTCTTTAATACTTGTCCTGAAATCATTACATACTCCACACTAACTAGGACTGGGTATCATTTGGGATTTGTTACTACAGGTACTTCCTACGGTACCTTGAAATTGATGCCAACATGAAAATGATCCTTGCAAAGTTAACTTGATCTTGTGGATTCAGCACTTAACATGAAGCAGCAAAAAACTACTTCCAAAATTTAGAAGCTCTCCTTGTTACAATCAGTAAATCCCACTAATGTGGACCTTCAAAAATGTATATGTATTTGACAAACCAGGTGTGAAGAATGCAGTGACCCCAGATGGCAACGTACTACCCATTGCTGTCACCAGAACATTCTGAATAGTTTTCAGAATATTGGGGTAGAGTTCTTCAGATTTGCCAGAGGTTCTGCAATGCTACCATTACCCACTGTAGGTCTGAAAAGTTCAGCCACAGCTTTGGCTGTTACATGCTTGAACGGTTCTCCCTCCTCACCCTACATGGTGAAAGCTGTCAATCAACCACAGGAGGTTGGCTGGAGTGACAATTTTTGCATTTGGCCATGAATTTGTCAAAGTGGTTCCATACAAATATACTTTATGTATATGTTACACAATTTGGATCCTTTATATTTTTGTTACATTCTTTCAATTTCACTGCTCAGTAATATTAATATGATGGTCTATTCAGTTTGTTCCTTTGTAGAAGTGAATTTTGCACACTGTCTCTTCATTTGAAGTGTGCGTGACAGTTGAGTACAAATTCCTAGTCTGATGGATTTTTTTAAATTTTTTAAGTCGCTCTACACTGACATGTGCTCCCTAGGTGGTGAGACGGATGAGGATAAGACTGGACTGCAGTGTCATTGTCTTACAAGCTACATTTTTCTCAGTAGATTTTGTAGCTTCTGCCAGTATTTGGGTTTTGTAGTCTGGGCCGGACTACAAAACCCACTGTCTCTCTTTGGGGTAGGAAAGATGACAAATTTACCTTCTTTGTCAACAGAGTGGCACTGGCTAATCAGGAGTGTTTAGTTACACAGCCAGAACAGAAAGAAAAGGAGGAAAACAACAATAAAATAAGTTTGAGGCTCAAATATTTAAAAATGTAGCTCCACATCATTTGCACTCACTCTAGTTTGTGCAGGTCGAGTGGCCCGGTCTGCTTCCTCTACACCATAGTTTGGTGCTAAACATTAAATGCGCTCATTGCATGAACTGAAGGTGTCTGGTTTTCATAAACACCTCCTCTCGTTTTTTTAGGGACATTCCAGTGGATTTCAAGTACATTGCGGAGCCCAGTATGCATTCGATGCCTGCGGTGACGTTATCACCCAGTGGTGAGTGTGCTTTTGCTTGGGCATTGCTTCACTGGTACAATACCTCCTCTGCATGCACATGCACACACCCACTTTCCTTTCCACTTTCAGACTTCCATTAAATTCTTTGTCCCCAAAGTGAGTAGTTGTGCGCATTTTTTGCCTTTCAAATGTTATTTTTCGACTCCATTTCTCTTTCCCCCAGTGTCTCATGCAGAGTTCTCAGATTTTGTTTTTACACATCTTGTTTCCTTCCTGGTAGTGCATAATTTATGGAAATCTTACGTACTCTCTCACTCCCATAAAGACCAACTGTAGGAAGGAAATGGAAAAGAGGCAGAAAAATGAACTCTTCCTCACCTCTCTTCCCTTATTCTTTCTTTTCTTTATATATATATATTAGAGTCTATTTTCTTTTGTTTTCAATTTCTATTTTCCTTGAAAGCGTGCATTGAAGGGCTTGGGCCCGTACGCCGTTAGGGGGAGCCAGGCAGACTGGTGCAAGTTTTAACTGACTATGCAGTGGGCCTAATGTGGGGCTCATGCAGACTGAGCGGGGAGCCGCCTCCCGAAGAACACACGATAGATGAAAAGCAGCTGTTTTGCAGCTGAAGTACGCACTCGAGTGCCAACTCGAGCGTTCACTCGAGCTGATCAAAGGGATCGCTACTTCAGTGGCAAACGCCACCTTTGATCTCGCTGGCAGCCACGTGTATCAAGGCAGGTGGAGGTTGCTTTTTTCTGCTCCTTCACACGTGCTTGTTCTCTTTTGAGGGGGATTTTGTGTGCTGATCTGTTTACATGCCCTTGCCTTCCTCTTCACGTGGGCAGACGTCTGAGTCGAGAGCACATCAGATACTCAGCTGGCTTTAGAAACAGCCCTGCTACCATTACAAAGTTTAGTTCACCACTGCACAGTTTTGAACTGTATATCTTTATCTGTATGTCTGCTTGCTTTCTTGTAGGCAAATGGCTAGCCTGTCAGTCCATGGATAATCAGATCCTGATAGTTGGAGCCCAGAATCGGTTCAGGCTCAGCAAGAAGAAAGTGTTTAAGGGCCACATGGTTGCCGGGTATGCCTGCCAGGTGGACTTTTCTCCCGATATGAGGTAAGTGCTCTCCTCAGTCACATGACTCTCTTTCCAGTAATGGATCTACCGTACGTCTATAGTGGACGCAGTATCATTGTGCTGTGCTGCCATAATGTGCTTGTCTCATCGCCCCCAACTGTAGTTATGTGGTGTCTGGTGATGCTGACGGGAAGCTGAACATCTGGGACTGGAAGACCACCAAGCTGTACCACCGAATCAAGGCACACGACAAGGTGTGCATCAGCGCCCTCTGGCACCCCCACGAGACCTCCAAGGTCATCACCTGCGGCTGGGACGGACAAATCAAACTCTGGGACTAACAAGACAAGAGGGGAAAGGAAGGGGAAGAGCCGGTGGAAGAGTGAGCCTCAACAGCAGAGGGAGGAGACAGTCAGGTTGCTCCATTCAACCCCCCACCATGGTCTTTGCTCAGCTGAGCAGCTTTAGCATCTGCTCCTTAGTAGAGAGAGGCTCAGTTCTCCAACCCTTGCTGTTTCACTGAAGTATTTTATATTCTAGGCTTTGCTCAGTGCTGTGTGTGAATACTGAAGTTTATGGACTGGCATCCAGTCCTGATTTTTAGTGTATCCCCCCCCCCCCCCCCACATATGGGGCTTTTAAATTCTCTTCTATATTTTCATTTCATTATTAAGGAGTCCTCCAATGCTAAAGCCGTGCATATCAGCACTTCAGTTCAGCGTGAGGCATCTGTTTCTGAGTAATAAAACATTTTGTACATCAGTCTGTTTGGTATCACTGGTGATCAGAATCAGACATGGCTGACAGCACAAGGGGTTGTCATTTGTATATTTGATGTAAGTTGTCTCTATCCTCTGACTACGTTGTATGGGCTAACCAAATGAATCACCATGGCCAGTTCCTCTCCTCTAACCTGGTCTAACTGGATCTGATCAATATTATAGTTGTTTTACATGCAGCTGATATTTTAGGATGATTTTGGCCCTCATTTTCTAATCATCTGAAATGGGACAAATGTGTACAAAACATCTTTGTTTCCAAGCAGGCTGAAGTGCTATAAATAATTTTTCTAGAAGACATTTGGCAGTCTCTGCCCAAACTTCACTATGGCCTTTAAACAAGGTGATAGCAAACAGCCAACACAAAGCCAAAAGCAGATTAATAACACGGAGCTGGGAGGCACTAATCCGCCTCGTGTCATGAATCTACTGATGCAGTGACAAACTGCATTGCTTCCTTTTGATGATAAACATGCCTGATTCTCAAAGGCAAGTCAAATTTCCTTTGGACGGCGAGCGTACTTTGTGCACCACAATCAGATGATGATTTATTGTTTGCTTATCTTTGAACAAGAGGAGTCAAGGTGAGACTGCTAATGCAAAGCCCCTATTTTGCACTCCTTTCTTATGCCACTTTCGTTCCCTGTGAGTGCAGTTCATTTACTCGTTTGTTTGGTTTAATCAAGTGCCCAGAGTTCTGGCTTCAGTGAGGAGCAGATGCCTCGTTGGAAGCTATATAACCAGGCATTTGACTTATAAAGGGGGAGACCGCTTTGTAAGTGTGAAAGGCTGGTTTCTATAGTTTTTTTGTTTTGTTTTTTCACATACGAGACCATAGTACTGAAAGCCGAAGCACATGAACGCGCTTAAGCAAGCACGGCTCATGTCTCTCTCGCACGCATGCACATGCAAGGGAAGTCAACTTCCTGGGTCTCATCCATAATTTATCACGTCACTGTATTCTGACGCAGCAAAGTCAAACCATTTCTATGTAGTCAGCTAATATTTCAGAGAAGCTTTATGTGCTGATAGTGATGATACTGAAAAAAAAATCTCCCCAAGGATGAGGGAGGGAACATTTGTCCAAGCAGTCTGCGTCGACAGCCCAGGGGCTCATTCTCCTGTGCTCTCTGACCAACCTTCTTAAATCGCAGGACCGCTCTGTAGTCAGCTGTGCGTCTCTTAGATTTTGACCATACCGGAGACAAAACTAGTCTGCTGTGTTCGGTTTGAGCTTTTTTCCTGCCTGTAGCTCTATTCCAACCTCATTACTTCTCTTTTTTTGAGCCTGTTCATTTGCCCGCCAGCCAAGACTCGCTCACTCTGTGTCTCCCAGAATGAAGGGTCATCGTTCTCGGACCAGATTCTTCCGATAAGAGGTGGAGGGTCAAACGCCTGACCAGTAGCCAGCAGTAGACGGGCTCTCTCCCGCGGAAGCTTTTCTAACTGCGTCGCTGACTCTCTGGAAATAATACGACCTTTACATAAAACACTGCTGAGCGCTTAGAAGCACTTATAGCCCCCCTTTGTCCTCATCTTTTTCCCTACAAAGGATGATGCAGCTCTGCCATATGAAAACAGCACTACAGTGAACAGGCCAAACTGTCAAATCTGAACATATCTGGTTGCAACTTTTGGCCTCAAAGTTTGCCCTTCTGAACAATGTTCCCCTTAATTCAAATTCGTGCCAGGCAAGTCGATCTCCCTGCGGAGCGTAACGTGTGTTGACCCACCCCAGTATATAAGTGCTGCTTGTGTTGTGTAGGTTCCTCTGAAGAAAGAGGTGTGGTTTTGCGGAGACACTGTAGCTGTGGTAGAGACTGAAATGTGCACGCTCAAGCTCTCTCAGCAGGCTAAACCAATAGCGCACCACGTTTGGCTCGTCCCCGCCCACCTCGAACCCCGCCCAATGCAGGTGGACCTCAAGAAGCAGGAGGCCTACAGAATGCAAAACTCCTTCCAGGACCAGATTCTCTAGAATCTTCCATTCTGCACTCTCCATGTCTACTTTCAGCACATCCACCTGTGAGGAGAAAGCATGCAAACAAGCATTCACTTCATCAGTGATTCATCGTGGACTAACAATCGCACTACATCTGATTCTTTTGTCTGACTGTTGGCAGGAAACCAGACAAAGAACAGCTAAACTTCGACTGCTGAGATCCCTTGCCTCATTATTTCTCATGCATTCAGGACTTTCATTAAAAAGGTTCAGTCTGCTGCTGCCTGAGTGAAGCACAATTGTTACATTTGGCTCATTTCTTTTCATTGGGCAGCTCTGGCTCCATGAGTACACTTTTAATAACTGAATTGAATTGACACCTAACAAGACACTGTAGGCTTTTGTTACCAGTAAGGGGTGATCTTTATAATCACAGCTATTCTTTATTTCCTAATATTGGTGTGCAGCAGCTCATTAGCATTTATCAGTTAGATAAGCTATGTAAATTTGCATCAGACCACGTATAGACGTTTTCATGCATTGTCTCAATATTTTTATCGAAATCATGCACGAGAGTGTGATAGCTCTCCATGTGGATGTCTCCAGATGTCAGTTATCAAATGGTAAGTTTTCAAATTAACTGTGAACTCCAGACGGGTGTTTTGCACACACATTAATTGAGGTGCATTCCCTCTCTCCATCTTGTGTCCAGCTAGAACACTGTCCAAAGTGTCGTGTTTCTCTGGAAACTGTGTACTTCACTACAATTCTGCATTGAATCTCTGCAACTTTTACTACAGTACACTACAGCTGAAGAAGATTCCAGAAAGGAACCAGAACTTTTGTACTATACATAGAAAGGTGGGGCCTCCATGGATCAAACTTTTTTTCCAGCACATCCCACAGATGCTTGGTCGGATTGAGATCTAGGAAATTTGCAGGCCAATTCAAGTTCAAGTTCAAGTTCGGTTTATTCGTCACATACATAGTCATACACAGTATAACTCGCAGTGAAATGGTGGAGAGTGCTCTGTCCAAACTGAGGAAGAGAAACACCCCTATGCACAGGGGTGCATAGAGAAAAATATATATATGCAGATAAATATATATATTCTATGTATGTACAAAATTCAACACCAATTCAACACCTTGAAAGCTTTTTCATATTTCTCAAACAACAAATGAGTTTTTTTCCAGTGTGGTAAGGCACATTATCCTGCTAAAAGAGGCCATTGTCATTAGGAAATACAATTCCTATGAAGGGGTATACTTGGTGTACAACATTGTTTATGCAGGCAGAAAATTGCCCTTGCCTCCTTCCCATTGTGACTGCTGGTGATATCTTCCCGAGTTACGCAAAGCACCTGCACTCAGCCATCCACATTACATAAAAGAAAACACGATCCACTGGGCCAGGCCACTTTTCTGCAGTGTCTACATGACCCTGTTGCTGGTTCACTGCTTGTCTTTGCTTGGGCCACTTTTGGTAGGTACTAACCATTTCTGGGAATACCCCACAAGACCTGCCATTTGAGGTGCTCTGACCCAAACTAGGCATCACAATGTCCTATAGTTGCCAATGTCCTATAGTTCCTATTGGTTGCTCATTTTCCTGCTTCCAGCACATCGACATCAAGAACCTTGACAGGTGCCAAAGGGCTGGGATATATCAATGTTATTCATTTTCCCTATAAGTGGTTTTAACGTGGATGATCGGTGTATATTGAAGGTAGTCTATTGATTTTAAATGTAGTTCTATGCTCCTCTTGACAACAAGGAAGCATGCTTTGGTTACAAATGATGAACACTTTATAATGAATTTAGAAATGATTGGTTTACAAAACAGCTAGATCTAGGCAACTATCTTCAAATTGTTTAGTGGTACCACCGGGCAGTGGTAGCTCAGTGGTTAAGGTACTTGATTTGTAATTGGAAGGTTGCTGATTTAAGCCCCACCACTGCCAGGTTGCCGCTGTTGGGCCCATGAGCAAGGCCCTTAACCCTCAAGTGTACTCAGTCATAATTGTAAGTTGCTTTGGATAAAAGCATCAGATAAAAGCTTAAACATCTGAGGTAAATTAAACTCCCAGCATGGTCTCCTGTGCTAAATCAGATTTCCCTCAATAAATTTTGTTTCCCCCAGAAGACCTTTCTTGAGATGGTTCACAGAGTGTGCACTTCTGAACTTGGAACCCTAATTCCAGCACCTGTTTTTCAGCATTCTTGGTGTGATAAGTGGCTCATAGTTCTGAGCAAACAATATTGGCCATTTTCCAGGACAAAACCTTAGTTCAAAGTTTAATAGTTTTGGCTTCAGGACATGAATTTTCAACCTCTGTGGTCAGAAACCACCAGTGAGTTTGAGGGTTACAAACACAAACTGCACAGAAACAGAAGGGCTAACAGCATCTAATTGCACACAGTGTTTCTTATAGATAAATGTCACTAATGAAGTGGGTGGAAAGTATATGTGGTTGCATATTTATCTTCATTTACCCTGTCTCCATGTTTAGCTAATCAGAATGGTCTATCATTATTGAACGTCTGTCTTAAAGAATATTAGCACCTTTTGACTTATCATATTTTTTAGGATTAAGACAAGCAAAAAGGCATGTGAGAAAATATCTGTTGTTTATCATCTTATATGGATAATATAGAAATTGAACCCTTCATTCAAGTTATTGAAACAATTTTTCTCCTTAAAAATGTCATTATTCTATATATTCTTATAAGAAAAGCTGACAAATATTTATATTCACATTTGACCTTTGACCTTTTTATAAGCACTCCTGCGTCTACAGGAACTCCTAAGTCATCTTGCATGAGTTCCTATTTCACTGGGTGTAATTATCTAGCAATACACAAGCCAGATACCTTTCATCACCCATCAACATTAGAGAATCTACAAATGGTATTAAATATTAATGACCTTAATCAATCAGATGAGACAAAAGCTGTAATAAATAATGCCACTCCTACTATTACTATGTCCACTATACTATATTCACTATTAGGAGAATGATTAAGAAAATTTGAAATGAGCTAAAATGGCTCGGAAGAGGAAGTGTATTTTGCCTCCACAGTAAAGAGGTGAAACTTCTTCCACGGATCACAGGTGGAAAACTGTAAAAGCAGATTAAATCCTGAGGACAAAATGTGTCTAAAATATCGATGCCAATAAATGATTTGCTCTGTTCAGTAAACATTGAAACTCTGAAGAAACCTTTTATCCCAGAAAAGATAAGATAGGAATAGGTGATAGTTGTTATCTTTTCATGTGACTGGAATCCAGAGCATATACTTCCAAATTCATACAGAAATGTTTCAGTGACCACAGAAGCTTCAGAAGCCAAAGTGTCTACAGAAGCATCCTAAACCCCACTGAAAACCTCTGAGTTGCGCTAAAGACGAGAGTCCCCAGAGATTGTCTCTATTTTTTTCCCTTTCCTTTGAATTAAGATGATAAACAAGAAACATCTTTCACAAGAGGTTTTGCTTGTTTTTACCAAGGGTGTCAATAATTCTGGAGAGCACTCTATTACTGGAATGTTTTCCACCTGGGCCACAAAGTTTAATCGATAGAATATAAAGCATCGACTTGCTGATGCTACGCACCAGAGCATGGTTTGTAGGCTTTTCAGTGAAGAGCCTGAATATAATTTAAACTCACAGCGCGAGAAGGTGGGAGAGTGATATATAAGAGTGACAAAAAAGCCTGGCATCTTGGGATATGGTGCATAGATACGAAGCAATGATCATTTTGATAAAGGGGTGGGGGTGGGGATATAGTTCTTTCTTTCAGAGCAAAGTTGAAAAAGACGTTGACTGATGAGATGGGTGTTGTGATATGTCAACTGTGAGATCATTGCACGCCCCGCTGACTCTAGGCATTTGACAGTGCTGTCGCTGTGATGTAGTGCAATACAAGTGTATCACTGCACCAAGTGAGGACGTGGCACCAGTACTGAAGTTCTTGGCTCGAGCTGTGACATGACATGGTGACCTTTGCTTTAAACACGGGTCAGCAATTCATTAAAACAACTGGGTGTGAAAAGTTCCCAATATTCATAGGGCACAGCACTAACACGACCTCATTTTCCACAGACATGAACCAGTGTGCTCGCGCTACAGACTCCGTACATACAGCTGTAATTTGCTTTGCAGACAGCTATCAGGCTGCGCGGTATACCTGGCAGGACTGCGAAAATTTCAGGTTTTGCTAAATGGTAACGTGATGATATGCAAGGATAAACCCATTCAGTGGAGAGTGTCTCGCAGCTTTCAGGACTGAATGCAGAATGAGTCAGGATGGATGCCCTGATGACTATGAAGATGTCATCATGGGAAAAGCCCGTGTATGGGGTGCTGCTTTGGTCACAAATAACTCCCCACTTATGAATGATTATGCGGGATTTATTGGAGAACTACATTTGGTATTCCACCATCCCTGTCAGGGAAGGCTCTGTGGGCAATCACTTTTGTGCCTGAGGCAGGGATTGAGCTCCACGGCCAACTATGCCATGGAATTCCGGACCTTAGTTGCAGGAACAGGCTGGAATGAACCCGTGCAGATTGATGTGTTCATGAATGGGCTGCGGGCTGACCTACAGGTGGAGCTAGCATGTAGACAGGAGGGGAACACCCTAAATGAAGTGGTTCACCTAGCCATAACGTATGACCGACTCCTGCAGGAAAGGCGGCGGTGCGTGCAACGGGAGGCTACGCAACAAACAGGGGCTGGACCCGCCCGGCAAACCGACATGCCTGAGGAGCCCATGCAGCTGGATGCAGCCGGGCTACAGCGAAGAGGAAGAGGCGACAGTAGGATGAGTTGTTCTTCCTCTCGTTCCCTGTTTAAATTACCGGTTAAGGTAACGTGCAAAGGCTGTGTACTGTCATCTTATGCCCTAGTGGATTCGGGAGCTGCAGGGAATGTCATGGACTGGGGCTTTGCGAGGAAGCTGGGTATCAAGCCCATTGCTCTACCCTCCTCGCTAAGCATACAGGCCCTGGGTGGGGGTCCGGTCGGCCCATGATACATCACCCAAGTAACTTCCCGGGTTCTCCTTGTCAGCTGGGAGGGACATACAGAACGCATCAGTTTCTTCTTCCTGCCTGGCCTGTCTCACTCTCACTTTAGGTTTGCCTTGGCTGCGTGCGCACAATCCACAGATGCTGTGGACGAAAAACCAGATCCTGCAGTGGGCACCGTCCTGCTATCGGAGGTGCTTCCCAAACAAGGCAGTACCCCTCCAGGCTACTTCAATAGAAAGCCCTGAAGCTGATAGGTAGGTGCTTATTCCTTTAGAGTACCAGGACCTGGAGCAGGTCTTCAGCTCCAGCAAAGCCACTCGGCTTCTACCGCATCGAGACTGGGACTGCGCTGTAACACTCAAGGAAGGAGCGGTGCCTCCTCGGTGCAGGATATACCCCGTCTCTCAGGAGGAGCAGCAGGCTATGGGACAGTAAGGCTAAGGCTAAGACAGTAAGGCTAAGGCTGCTAATCCTCATCCACAATGTCCTGCCAATCGCCTGTATGTCCCCCCAGCACATCGAGGCGTACTTATCACGTGGGCACACACATCCTTGGGGACGGATCACCCAGGCGCAGCTCACACCGCGCAACTGATCGGAGCACATAATTGGTGGTCTGCTATGCCCAAAGACATAGTGAGGTATGTGGCTTCCTGTCCCGATTGCGCACGCAGCAAGATGCCTCTGGCAGGGAAACTCTTCCCCTTGCCTACACCCCACTGACCATGGTCCCACCTAGCAGTGGACTTTGTAACCGACTTACCAGTCTCTGAGGGCAACACCATGATCCTGAGTGTCGTGGATCGGTTCTCAAAGATGGTTCGATTTGTCCCTTTGGTAGCCATGCCCACCGCATTAGAGATGGCTACTTACTGTTCCGCCAGGTCTTCAGACAATTCGGTCTACCCGAGGACATCGTTTCAGACCGAGGTCCCCAATTTATATCACAGGTATGGAAGGAACTACTGGGCAAGCTTAACATCACGGTTAGCTTGACGTCTGGTTACCACCCCCAGGCCAATGGGCAGGTGGAACGAGTTCACCAGGAGCTGGGTAAGTTCTTGCGCCTCTATTGTAACCACCACCCAGAGAAACAGAGTACATATCTCCCATGGGCAGAATACGCGCAGAACTCCATGCAACACACGGGAACTGGTTTCACCCCCTTTGAGTGTGTTCTAGGCTACCAACCGCCTCTCTACCCCTGGAATGTCCCTACATCGGACCAGCTGGCGGTGGATAGATGGTGCCGGGAGAGCGAACAGACCTTGGAAGAGACATACCAGAACCTACGTAGAGCGATTGCTGCCTACAAGAAGAAGGGTGACCGGAAAAGAGTAGAGACCCCCAAGTATGAGATCGGGCAGAAGGTGTGGGTCTCTACCAGGGACGGCCGTGCAGGTGCCACAGGCAAGCTCGAGGCGAGGTATGAGGGCCCCTACTCCACTACTGGCCGGGTTAATGAGGTAACCTACAGAGTGGGCCTGACGGGGAGTAGTTGGGCTTCCTGGGCCTTCCACGTATCCTCGCTGAAGCCCGTGGAGGAGGGGGATTCCCCGGATGTCCCTCCCCCGCCTCTGGAGACGGAGGAGGGCCCAGCATGCAGGGTGCGTTGTCTGCTGGACTCCTGTAGGAGGGGGAGGGGCTTCCAGTACCTGATGGACTGTGAGGGATACGGCCCTGAGGAGCGCTGTTGGGTCCCGGCCTCCCAGATTTTGGACCCCGACCTCATTGCCCCGTTCCATAGGCGGCGCCCGCAGAGGTCTGCCCCGGGTCGGCGGGGTCGGCCGCGGGCCAAGGGCCGGACGGGGCCTTTGGGGGGGGAGGAGTTCTGTCATGGTTGGCTGGTCCCCTAAAGGGGGGGACACGCCCCTGCCAGACCAGGACCGTGTCACTCACTTTCCCCGTTCGCAATCACGTGTCTTCTGACAGGAGACACCTGGGTCTCATTTACCTGTATGTGTATTTGTACACCCACAGGTTCAGAGGGATGGCGCTGCACATTATTAGTCAAACCACACAAGCCTACTGGAGAGACGTTACTCTGCTCCTGAAAAGCCACTAGACTCGGTATCGCTGCTTTGAGAGAATGGATAATAAAGATCCTGTTACTGGAACTTCGCCTCTCGCTTCATCTCTGCCACCGACGTCACACCCACAAAGCCTCAATTTAAATACCCCAGCATTAGGAGCTTGTGTTGTCTTTTCTGCTGATCTAGCAATCAAAACACTACTGACAGAACGTGACATTACAATATGCAGACTTCAGTGTATTTAACTGGAAATGCCGAAACAGATTTTATTGTGTTATTCAACATTTATTAATAACTGGCAGTGGTGACTGAAATAGTTATACAGGAACACTGTAGCTATGTGTTTTTTCTTGGTCAAAGCAGGGTCACTTTATTAAAACATGCTGGAAACATTGCCATCTTGTGAAAAAATGTGCTTTGATCTTAAATGCTTCTTGGGTTTACAGACAGGAAGCTGTTTTTTTATCAGGACACACTGGTCCATAAACTTCATGATCAGAAGCATTATTCATTCTATTGATCTTTCTGAATGTTAAGAGAGCTTGGATCAAGAGGTCTATAATTCCAAGCAAATTCACTTATGTACACATGCTAATGCAGTTTGATTTTATTACTTCAAGAGTCAAATATGTGGCTTATTAACTTACAGCTGTGCATATATTGAGAGAGAGAAAGAACATGCAACGTACAAAGTCATAACATCCCCCTGTTATGCCATTACTCAGTGTGGAACTGAAGCAGTTTACACACAAAAACACTCTCAGAAGGGGGTTAATGTTCACGCTACACAGAACTTGCTGATTCTGCAAGTTGAGGAATACAGCGAGTCCTCAGTCAAAAAAACGGATCAAGACATGACCTTCACCACAGGAGTAATAGGACAAACTGTGTGTGTGTGTTGCTGTATGTCTGTGTGTTGGTGTCTGTCTTAGATGACCTGCAAAATACATTTCCCCATCAAGCAGGTTTCACATTATCTCATTAGTGGTAGGTCTCTGCTGTATTTGAACAGTAGGAAAGAGGGTTCCTTTGAGAAAAATCTTATCTATGTGCACATGTATGAATGCATGCACTGTGTGTGGGTGAGCACATGCATGCATGTGTACATTGTGTAGTCCAGCGTACAGACTGTAGTGAGCATTCATTTAAAAATTTGCCGTGTGATCACATGCAGTCTAAAGCGCTCATTCCTTACCTTTTCACCTGAAATCTTCTTGGCTCCATATCTTGCCCATAAATTTTGGAAGCCGAAAAAGGATCCGTGCCTTACCCGAGTGAGCCCCCCTGCCCTAGCTGTATTATACACACATATAAATACATACATACATCTTACTCTCTCTTGTTATCTGTGGAACGAAATCTGCAGCAATAGTTTCATTAATTTGAAAATGAACGTTGCAGTTGAAAAACTAAATTGAAACTGAAACTTCAAGTTTTGATTTTGAACTTTGAAAAATACAACAATTTTATTCAAACTAAAAATAAGTGCAGGAAACGTTTCTGTTTAAACACAGCTTTGATTAAATGATTGAATATGATTTATTAATTCAAAATAATTCTGTTTTCACTTTTATAAGCACTTTGAGATCTTAATCTAGTTAGTACACTGAGAGCACATTATCAGACTATATTCAATATTACATTATGTTACATAATGAACTAACCTATAACTCACTTACTCTAGTTAGTACACTGAGAGCACATTATCAGACTATATTCAATATTACATTATGTTACATAATGAACTAACCTATAACTCACTTACTCTAGTTAGTACACTGAGAGCACATTATCAGACTATATTCAATATTACATTATGTTACATAATGAACTAACCTATAACTCACTTAATCTAGTTAGTACACTGAGAGCACATTATCAGACTATATTCAATATTACATTGTTACATAATGAACTAACCTATAACTCACTTACTGTAGTTAGTACACTGAGAGCACATTATCAGATTATATTCAATATTACATTATATTACATAATGAACTAACCTATAACTTTGCCATCAAGGTTCACATTCATCATATTAACCCTAAGACATCACAGCACGTCAGCTGCATATATTTAGCTAATAAATAATAACAAATAATAAATCAATTACACAACACACAACACATACTAACACAACAACTCACTGCTCTTCATACAACACAGACTAACACAACACACACAGCTCTTCATATAACACAGACTAACACAACAACACACAGCTCTTCACACAACACAAATTAACATAACAACACACAGCTCTTCACACAACACAGACTAACACAACACACACAGCTCTTCACATAACAGACTAACACAACGCACACAGCTCTTCATACAATGCAGACTAACACAACACAACACAGCTCTTCACACAACACAGAGTAACACAACAACACACAGCTCTTCACACAACACAGACTAACACAACAACTCACTGCTCTTCACACAACACAGACTAACACAACACACACAGCTCTTCATATAACACAGACTAACACAACGGTGAATATTAATAGACTGTGAATATTACAGCAGGACACATCCTCAAAAACACATGTAGACTGTGACTATTACAGCAGGACATGTCCTCAAAGACAGTGCCCACAAAGAGGCTTTTATTGTAAAACACATTTAAAGAAGGCAAGAGGTGAGGAAACATCTCTGGTTATTCTAGGAAATATGACCTGCCACCTAAAGCTCCTGGGGCCCCAACTCCAAACCCTACACACAATAACCTAACAACATTCTGAACATTTACTTTAACTAAATGCAGTTCCATTGTTCCTGCACAGGTGCAATGGCACAATTCATTATCTAATTAAGCATAACACTTAAATACCCAATTAAGCATAACATCTGACTTTCTGATCTATTCATGATCAGATAATTATGAAGTGAGAGCTTAGATACATCTTATAAATGATTACTAATATATTAATTAATGGTGAATAACACTAACTCATTAGTTCATGATTAGTTCATTAAGATCCAGCTAGACAGTAACCATGATAAATAATTACTAATATAATAATTCATGATGAATAACACTAACACATTAGTTCATGATTAGTTCATTAAGATCCAGCTAGACAGTAACCATGATAAATGATTACTAATATATTAATTCATGATGAATAATACTAACTCATTAGTTCATGATTAGTTCATTAAGATCCAGCTAGACAGTAACCATGCAGCACACAGCCTGTTCACCGGGCTGCCATCTAGCAGGAGGGTCCGCAGCACACACGCAGAACAAACCAGCTGATAAACAGTTTCTGTCCTCTGGCTATCAGGCTCTTAAACAGGATGTGAAACAGTTAGTCCTTCCCAGTATCAGTTCACTGTGGCACTTTATCACTACTACTAATAATATATTTTAGCACACTACTACTTGAACATTTCTACATAGTCACTATTAATATACAGTGTGTAGTTTATCTACAGATTACCCTTGGCTAATATATTCAATAGTCACATTGTTTATTTTGTCGACTCCTGAAGTCACATTGTTTATTTTGTCTACTCTGCTGTTGAATATTCTGTTTATTCTGTTTATATTTAGTATATTATTGTCATCTCATCATTAGTTACATGTATAAATGTTAACACTGCTGCAGAGGAGTCACCCGAGCCTAACCACAAACACTTCAGTGCATTAATGTCCTGTATGTTTATACAAATGACAAACTTGACTTGACTTATGGAATCATTAATTGTGCTCATGTAGAAAAAAATGCTGTTTTGAGACTGTGAAGTTATTGTCAAGCTTGTGGGTCAAATGATGAATTTTAACCTTTACAGAAGAGGATTTGGGTCAAATGATGATAAATTGAGATTTGATGGACTGAAATACATAAGAGTCACCTGAACGTTTCTCTCAGTAGGTGGTCTTGTACCAGTGAAGCCCCTATTAATCTCTCATGTTGGACATGTAGTCATGAAGACTGTCCTCCCCTTTGCTTTCCCAAGCACTTTCACTTTCATAATGAATCTGCTTCAGCTCATGATGGGATAGCCAATTAGGACATGTCTTGAGGTTTACAGTGATGAGAGGGAATGCAGTGTATGAGCAACAGGTTTACAGTGATGAGGGGGAATGCAGTGTGTGAACAGCAGGTTTACAGTGATGAGAGGGAATGCAGTGTGTCTGAACAGCAGGTTTACAGTGATGAGGAGGAAGGCAGTGTGTCTGAACAGCAGGTTTACAGCGATGAGGTGGAATGCAGTGTGTCTGAACAGCAGGTTTACAGTGATGAGAGGGAATGCAGTGTGTCTGAACAGCAGGTTTACAGTGATGAGAGGGAATGCAGTGTGTCTGAACAGCAGGTTTACAGTGATGAGGGGCAATGCAGTGTGTCTGAGCAAAAGTGGAATTTCCTGATGCAAGAACTTTTTATCTTTCCCGCTGGACATGTTATGCCAATATCAGACTGTTCAGAAAGCTCTAAATAATCAATAATGTGAGATTTGTTGATTTAATCTCTTCCGTAAATGTAAATAAACATTCTAAAGTATTAAAAGAGATCACAGCAACAGAAATACTGGCATCAGATACTGCTGACATTATAGTAATGACACACCTAATATTATCAGAGGAATTTCTGTTTAGAATAAAACTGACCTGGTCCTTATGGATCAATGGCACAATTACTCCATCTAATCTGTTTGCCAAAATCTTGGACAGTATTCTAGCATCAAGCGGTATTAAGGAGATTGGCCTATAATCACCAGAGTCTTTATCTTTGATTAATATTAATGTAATAAGGGACTGAGACTCTCTGCTCTTCTTAATTAAAATCACACGTATAAATAGTTTGTTTACAATTTTTTTAATTTGGAAGATTCAACTTCTAAAAATTGTAACATTAGAAATTTAAAAAGATGAGTGGTTAGAACAGGGGACATTGGGTTGGTTCGTAATTTTCAGGATCTGTTTGCTTTTCTTAGATCAGTGTCACTGACGGGTTTTCTTCCGGTGGGTGACGGGGTGTCTGGGGTGTGCAGCATCATGGGCGCTGCATCGTGTGCTCACCACGGCTGGCACACCCCTGCCCTGGATGTGTCATGGTTAATGGTTAATGGTTAATGGTCATCATGTTCATGGTTAATGGTTAATGGTTAATGGTCATGGTTAATGGTAAATGGTTATCATGGTCATGGTTAATGGTTAATGGTTATCATGGTCATGGTTAATGGTTAATGGTTATCATGGCCATGGTTAATGGTTAATGTTTAATGGTTAATGGTTCATGGTTATCATGGTCATGGTTAATGGTTAATGGTTAAGTGTTAATGGTCATCATAGCATGGTTAATGGTTAATGGTTATCATGGTCATGGTTAATGGTTAATGGTTAATGGATATCATGGTCATGGTTAATGGTTATCATGGTCATGGTTAAGGACAACAACCAAACTCTGGATGTTACAGCCAGGACTCGGTTTGTGGGTGGGCTGCCCCACTCTGGGACAATGCTGAGTGATGTGTAAGTGTGTAAGTTACTGAATGTGTGTGTTTAGGGCTGTTCATGTGATGTGAGTGATGTGTAACACTCTTCCTACATGTGTGTGTGTAGGGTTTGCCATGTGATGTGAGTGATGTGTAAGTTACTGAATGTGTGTGTTTAGGGTTGTTCATGTGATATGAGTGATGTGTCACACTGTTACTGAATGAGTGTGTGTAGGGTTGGTCATGTGATGTGAGTGATGTGTAACCCTGTTACTGAATGTGTGTGTAGGGTTGGGCATGAGCTGTGAGTAATGTATAACCCTGTTACTGAATGTGTGTGTGTGTAGGGTTGGTCATGTGATGTGAAACACTGTTAGTGAATGTGTGTGTGTGTGTGTAGGGTTGGGCATGAGCTGTGAGTGATGTGTAACATTGTTACTGAGTGTGTGTGTGTGTGTGTAGGGTTGGTCATGTGATATGTGTGAGGTGTCACACTGTTACTGAATGTGTGTGTGTAGGGTTGATCATGTGATGTGAGTGATGTGTTACACTGTTACTGAATGTGTGTGTGTAGGTTTGTTCATGTGATGTGACTGATGTCACCTTGTTACTGAATGTGTGTGTAGGGTTGGTCATATGATGTGAGTGATGTGTAACATTGTTACTGAATGTGTGTGTAGGGTTGGTCATGTGATGTGAGTGATGTGTAACACTGTATGACTCCACACAATCGCAGGTCTCTCATGTTTTACATCTTGTTTCTTATGGACTTCATCTTGTTTTCTCAGCCATAATCATTTCTCAGTTCTTTGCATCTGAAATGGTATCACTGAGTTTTAAATCAATACTTGGAGCAAAATTACACTTTTATCTAGTTGGTCCTTTAACATAAATCCACTGATCACTTTTTTTTCTTTAAGTGTGTTGTTTTTACTTGCTAATATTTGTTAAGAAATAACATCTATTTTACATGTATCATTTCCATAGACACCCCCAAATGATCAAACACTTAAAATGCCTCAATCATCATTAATCAACGTATTCATTTTGAGTCTGTTGTTGCAATACATTGTGTTCAAACTGAGACTTTTACTTATTAGCAGTAATGCTGTTAACATTTACTTATTCAAAATATCAAATCAGACTGTAATCAGCAGTTTCAAATGGGAAAATTAGAGATAAACAGACCATATATGTATTTAAAAGATTATATTTTGGTAACAATGCATCAAGTATCAAAATACAGTAATACATTTAAACAAAAGAAGTGCCATAAAATATGATTTTTTCTTGTATGTAAAAATAAGCATCATTACATTATATGTCTGAGATTTAAAAAATAAACAAATAAATAAAACACATGGCCGGTTTTTACCCATAAGGCACTGCAAGGAAAGAGGTTGGCGAAAAAGAATGAAAAATAAAATTTGTCATTTTTAAAGATAAACATTAAGCAACTCCTGGCAGAAAATTTTGCACTGACGACATTTTATCTCCCTGAACTTGAAGGCTACAGCCACCAGGCTTGGCAAAGAGACCCATCAGTGGACCTCAAGCTCCAAACTGCATATTACACCAACAGCACTCGTCTGTGTACTCCTTCTCCTTCTCTCCTCTCCTTTCATTAATCCCTCCATCCTCCCATTGGAACCATTTATTTTGATACTGGTCCTTGAAACTTTAATAAAAAATGTTGATAATTGGCAACGAAAATGTAAAGATGCTACAGGCAAAACTGCCTGTTTTTCCCATGACTTGACACAAAAGTATTTACATATGCATTAAATTACATCACAGGATCTCAGTAATATTTACATAAACATTTTTATATTGCATTTTTACATAAACATCTTTTCATTAAATTTACAGTACTGGGCAGATGGTCTTATAGTGACTGATACATATTCATCAGTATGACATTACGTGTGCTCTCTGAGGATCAGACCATGATTCTGGAGATGCATCTTACTGTACCTGCTCTACCAGGTGAGTTCAGGAGTGCTAATGTGATAAAACTCTGATCACGTATGATCGAATATACACTGATCTCTGACCTGGTCTGGGCTTCAGGTGCTACAGCAATGAGATATTTGAACAGTGATACTGAGGGTGAAGTGTTTGTTGATTTATTGAGGGTCGTATGTAGAGGGATTGAGCTTCAGGCAGACAAGGCCAAACTAAAAAAACACATCAGCCACACTAGAAATAAAATATTATTATTAGTCGGCTACATTTATTTAGCACCTTTCGCAAACTCAAGGACACTTTACAGACAGAAATCAGCTTTTGCACTCAAATCACACACAGACTGATGAGAAGCATCAGCGAATTTACGGTGTTCTCTCTATCAGAAACCACAGCCCCCTGGGGGAGTGCACCAGTGCAGGGGTAGGGGAGGAGGTTAAGACCAGGACAGACCACCAACCACAGCTGGACATACACACACTGTAACGATTGGCCACCCTCCTGACATCCCTGTTTCCATAGTTTCCCTGTCGTGTCTGTTATCCTTTACTTCCTTGTTCTGATGCTTGGTTTTGTTTTCTCCACCCCTCGTCTGTTCCTCAGTTCCAGTCCTTGTTTTGGTTTTCCCTGTTCTTATGTTCACCTGTGTCTGGTTAGTCCTTAATTGTTTTGTTTGTTTAAGAAATGTGTTTTGTCTCTCATGTTGTTGGTTAATGCGGTAAGTTTGGTTTGTTCCATTTGTTCACGCTTTCTCTGTCGGCGCCCTTGCTCTTTCGTTTGTCTAGTTCATTTATCACTATGCCTCAGTGTTTTCCTGTGTCTGTTTATTTTGGCTCTATTGTGTTCCCTCCGTTATCATTTGATAAATAACCTCTTGCATCTACATTCTGCCTCTCGCCTCGTCCCTGCTAATACGCAGCACACACACCTATCAATATCTACATGCATACACAACTTACATTGATACAGAACAGTTTTAGAGGATCTAGTCAACCTAACCTCCATGTTTGTGGGAGGAACCCAGAGGAAACCTATGCAGTCACAGGGAGAACATGGAAACTCCACCCAGATAGAGACTCAAAGGCTGAGAGGCAAACTTGCCAAACACTAAGCCCTGCTGCACAAAAGAACCAACTGTCCCAATGGAACACAAACCAAATTAAGTACAATAACCCTCCCTAACTAACAAAAACGAATAAACACAAGTAAAGAACGGAGCAAATAAAAAAGTCGTCAAACTCCCTATTTCCCGACAACAATTTACACAGGACTACTATAATACTCCATACACAGAATGTACAACAGCAAACATGCCCAGAAAAGCAATAAGTCAGAATGATTTAACCAGCAGAGGACCAAAAACATAACAATCAGCAAACAACACTCACTGAACAAACAAAACTAGCCACAGCAACAGCAGAGATGAATCTCTGTCTGCCGCTTTTTCCCAAGCTTCCCCTTATGCGTGGGGTAGAATGAGACAGACAGTCAAGACACAACACAGCAGTACAGCACAGGACAAAAGACTTGATCAGGTGGAGGAGCATCAAGAAGAGGAGGAGCCACAGGCTCCAACATAAACAAACCCAAACAACCCTACACCTTAAAATACAGACACTTGAATTTTTCTCACTCATCACTCATAATTGTTTTGGTATCAGTAAGCAGGCATCACACAAAGTGCCGTAAAACATCAATGGCTGAATCTAGGAGTGTACATCTGAGAATGCACCTCAAAGATTCCAATGAAAGTCACATGCTTTAGTGGGGATATGCGTCGATAAACAGCACCTCAATTAAGACCAAGACCTCAAACTATTACACTCAGTTCACACTGTTTGCATGATCCCGGCATTTATAGTCAAACTAATACTGAACCACAGATGTGCATGAAAAGTTACTGACACTACACATACCCTCCTCCCCAATATAAAGTAATTCTAGACAACATTAAAATCACAATAACTACACTTACCTTCCACAGTAACTGTTTATGTTTGAATAATCTCTTCATTCTTAGTGTCTCTGATGATGTAAACTCCACTATCAGATGGTGCGGTTCTTCTCAGCTCAACAGCAGAGATGAGCGACGCTCTCTGAGTGTATTCAGGTTCACACTTCAGTGAGTGTCCATCCACTGTGCAGATTTGTCCACTAGGGGGAGCAGCTGCACCTGTGCTGTTATAAATAACCTCCAATGACTCTGATGTGGGCAAATCCAGCACCAGATTTTCAGTGGGCTTGAGCCAAACTGAACAACTCAATGCTGAAAAGAAAAACCATCATGAACTTTAAAGGGCTTCAAATGTAATACATACTATTAAAACTAAATCATTAAAGGTTCATTAGCAAAGACTGAGAGAACAAACTCTTACCCGCTATCCATAGACCCATATCACAGATGTCTACACCATCACATTCACAGGTGTACCAGGTCCTCTTAGTGTAATCAACATCAGTGATGGTGAGGGAGAGATCTCCTTTCAGGTACTGATCATGTGACATGTGAAATCCCTGCTTTGACTGGCAGGATGTCTGGTTACACTGAGCCAGAATGTCAAGTTGTTTATGGGACACAGTCCATGTGACCAGACCAGAACATGTCTGAGTGCAGGGGAGAGTAGATCACCATGACGATTCACCTTTAGTGAGCTGAGAGATGATGCAGAATGAAGAACTGGAGAAGAGGAGAAGACGGAGGATGCAGAATTCTGTGTTACACAGCACACACTCAACACACTCAACACATTCAACACACTCAACAGCACACACTCAACACACTCAACACATTCAACAGCACACACTCAACACATTCAACACATTCAACACACTCAACAGCACACACTCAACACACTCAACACATTCAACACACTCAACAGCAAACACTCAACACACTCAACACATTCAACACACTCAACAGCAAACACTCAACACACTCAACACATTCAACAGCACACACTCAACACATTCAACAGCACACATTCAACAGCACACATTCAACTTTGTTCAGCTACTAGATCTGAACCAGTCTTAACATTTGCATCAAATTAACACTACCTGTTAAAACATTTTATACATTTAATATCACTACAGGCCACTGTAAGTGAGAAAAGCTCATGATTTATGAGACAAGATCATTGCACAAGAACCAGTTCATACTTTCTGGCTGCATAAGTTATTGCTATACCAAAACACCTACTATGAAATACTGAACCAAATTCCCAACTAACACCTAACAACCTAAGTCACTAATATCTTTGTGTTTGTCACTAACACCAAAACATATGTAATGAATTGTGTTGCATTACATGAAACATGATTGAAAAAACTGCAGATACAGAGACAGAGAGAGAGAGAGAGAGTGGGGAATACAAGGAGAAACTGTGTCCCTCTTCAACTTTATATTTGATTTGACTATGAAAAAAATCAGAATTTAGTATACGCTAGATAGAAATTTAAACTTTGAATAATAGGTTACAATTTGCAACCCTGGTTACTTATGCAGTGGTGCCAGCAGAAAATATTTAGTGGAGGACAGGTGGGACCAGTGAACATCTTGTGGTGGTGCACTAAATTGTGTTACAGTCAGAGGGTTAGGCTTGTGGTAGTACATTAAATGGTGTACCAGGTCCTCTTAGTGTAATCAGCATCAGTGATGGTGAGGGAGAGCTCTCCCTTCAGCTGCTGATCATGTGACATGTGAAATCCCTCCTCTGACTGGCAGGATGTCTGGTTACACTGAACCAGAATGTCAAGTTGTTTATGATACACAGTCTATGTTACCAGACCAGAACATGTCTGAGTGCAGGGGAGAGTAACATTTTAAGAGACTTGTCATATTCTGATTTGTATATTGACTATTGTTCTTTAATAAAGCAAATGTAATTTGTATCAGATTTGATACAATTGGTATTCGATTGATAAAGTAATCCAAAATTGAAGTATTTGGCAGAATACTCAATTACTAAAATAACCTATAGCTACAGATTAATTGATTCTTCTACATATTGCTATGTATGGTTTATTAGGCACAAAAAACAGTTCCAGGTTTTATAACATGTTTGTCAGATACATTTAAGGCTGGTAGCAGCGCAGCCAATGACTGACAGTTTCTGGGTTTCCCTGTCCCAGTACACCTGATCCAAGTCATCAGCACATCAGCTCATTATCAAGTCTTCTGTTAGCTGGATCAGGTGTGAAACTGTGCATGGCACTGGGCCTCCAGAACCACCAGATGTAGAAACCAACAGATGTAAACTACTTTGATATCTAGGCTAATTTCATACTTCTCATGTGTGTTAGTGTTGCCAGAAATATCTAAATGAATGCTGGGAATTAGGGAATTTAACTGGGTGATACAACATAATGGCAGGACGTTGATGTTTTGGATCCTGGACTAATCCTCCTATAGTAAATGAAGACTACTGTGCTGCTGAGGTGTTCTGGGGTTTAGTCATGTTTTTACTGTGGGTTAGTGGTTTAGTCCTGTTTCTACTACAGGACTAAAGGCTAAGGGCAGGCTATTGAAACACAGGGCTATAGGCTTGAGATAAAGTGTGAAACTCCTTTTTTTTTTTACAGGGTGTGGCATAATGTTTACTCCAACATGGCATAGTGCACATGAATGGTGTAATGACCAGTGGGATTATTTCCACTGGTCATTACACAAAGGAGATTGAAAGTGGATTACTGTTATCTTCTGAACCCCAGTTCTGAGTACCCACTGCCCTGCAACCAGCCTTTTGCCTGACAAACATGGTAATAAACCTGAACTAATTTTTCTAGTGGCTGATACTGTACATGGCAATATGCAGAATCAATTAGTCTACAGGTCTGTAATGCACCTATAAAACAGGAGCACCTACTAAAGTAGACAATGGCAGTAGGTGCAAGGTAGGAGTTCTTAATAAAGTGACCAATTAGTGTAGCAATATTCTAATGTCCTCGCAGTCAAAGGATCCATTAATATTAGGGAAGAAAATGTATGTAGGACTTTGATAACAATGACAACAACAACAACAATAATATTGTTTCTTTTACCGCCAAGTGTAACACCTGGAGGCTTGGCAGGATGCAAAGACGAGCCGAGTAAAACACAACAACGTTTATTGAAAGACACAACAAAGACAATGTAGCCCTTAGGCTAACGTGAGGTCAAACACCAACAACATCCACACTTAAACAAGACACTCAGCATAACGACATAAAACGAAGAACAGGTGTGATACACAGGGAGTGCGTGGCCATACAAACGAACGAACACACACACACACACACACACACACACACACACACACAAATGGCTGGGAGGAGGGGCCATGCCGTGACACCAAGAAAATGTTTCCACCTCAACTAAGCTTTAATTCCCCATATAAACGTCATTGTATGTTGTTTCCATGAGCTTTGAGTGACAACAGTTGTATTGTTGGTTTTGCAACCTAATTAAGTAGATACATTTAACCTGTCAATAAATAAACTTTCAAAAATAAATAAATAAATTATAGATCTAATCTGTCAATAACCACCAACAACCCACCATCGCTCTGGTAATCTGCCTCTTTGTTTGATCTATTTGTCCTCAGGCTTTCAGTAACAAGCTGCAACTTTGGATCAAAGCACAAACTTTTGAAACGATCAAAATATTCTGAATAATTACAGGCCTTCATTTGATGACGTTTTCATCAGCGTTTTTGCATCTACTAACACATTAGACAGTAGCTACGTTCGTCTGCCCTACCTTCACGATGAATATTCTCCAAAGGCACAGTAACCACCTACATTGGGTTATTAGTGCCCTCTAGTGTCCAGTTATGCAAACTGCCTCCAGGTGCAAACAAACCATATACAATACAACTGGTTTAATGGCCTCGTGTCCTCGCAGATCAGACAGCCACACAAACCCCCAATAGCAGGGCAGACTTTGGGTTATGGAACAACATAAAAATATTTAAAAAGCTCTCTTACTGTGGCTAAAAAGCTCTCTTACTGTGGTCATAGGGGTCAAAACAAGCTTCAAGATGTACAACATACATATGAAATATAATTGGAGACATTGTCATCTAGAAAGCAGAACTAAAGCCACAGACGCAGCACATTTCATCAGGACCTTCACTGAGAATGACCTCAACAGCATTAAACAACGTGGCAAAGGAAACAAAGTAATACAGCAGGACTTTGATTGTACCAACAGGTTGTTAAATATCATGGGATGAAAAGGCCATCTACAGTGAACATGTGAAGAGAACATGTAGAACATTTCACCAACAATTATCTCATATCTGACTGGGTTCCACTATTCCACACTGAATATCAAATATAAAAGAAATATTTCAGTAACTATACACTTATTAATTATCATGGACAGTCCTCTGGCACAGCGTAAATACACTTAAGAACAGTGAGAAAAAAATAAATGCATTTATTACATTTCAAACATATAAACGATAAATTAATTCTCACTTGGCAATGCAGGTATTCAACAATCTCTAGAATGAGAAGAAAATCTTACAGTCTTCAGTGCATATATATGGAATGTAACGAATTTTCAGTGCAAAAATACACCTGCCTGTAACTCTTTTACCAGTGATCTCAGTAGGTTTGCCAGATCTTATTTACAATATACTGTACTTGGAAACAGATGTAAGACAACAATGGTAAAACATTCAGTGACTGGAAGTTCATCGTAATGAGTTGCTGGCTGGTCACATGACCCAAAATTTGTCCTGGTTGCGTTCTTCTCCTTTAGTCTTCAGTGTATCTGATGGGGTTTCTGTGTAAATCTCTTCTGGTTTTTGTCTGCCCCCCTTTGCATTTTTCTGCCTGGTTTCTGATTGATCTCTTTCACAAACAGCCTCCCACACAAACATGTACCACACACACTGACATACAAATTCCCTCCTGAAGTAGGAGGGAGGTGTGTGTGTGTGTGTGTGTGTGTGTGTGTGTGTGTGTGTGTGTGTGTGTGTGTGGGTGTGGGTGTGTGTGTGTGTGTGTGTGGGTGTGTGTGTGAGTGTGTGTGTGTGTGTGTGTGTGAGTGTGTGTGTGTGTGTGTGGGTGTGTATGTGTGTGTGTGTGTGTGGGTGGGTGTGGGTGGGTGTGCATGTGTGTGTGGGTGTGTGTGTGTGTGGGTGTGTGTGTGTGTGTGTGTGTGTGTGTGTGTGTGTGTGTGTGTGTGTGTGGGTGTGTGAGTGGGTGTGGGTGTGTGTGGGTGTGTGTGTGTGTGTGGGTGTTTGTGTGTGTGTATGTGTGTGGGTGTGGGTGTGTGTGTGTGTGTGTGTGTGTGGGTGTGTGTGTGTGTGTGGGTGTGGGTGTGTGTGTGTGTGTGTGTGTGTGTGTGTGTGGGTGTGTGGGTGGGTGTGCATGTGTGTGTGGGTGTGTGGGGGCTCTCGCTCCCCCTCCCGCTTGTGCTCTCTCTCTCTAACGGCTCCCTCACACTCCTCTGTGTATCAGATAAAAGTCTACTACAGCTCCCTGGGAAAACTAAATATATTACTATACTTGCGATTCCCAACATTTCCACTTGCTGCATACATACATGTCAGTTCTGGAGCAAGTATAAGTATGATGCATCATATGTCTAATGCCACACAATCAGCATTCATGTTCATTAATCACTTCATAAGCATTATGTGTGCATGTCATAACAGCCTCTAGCTCTCCATTAGGTCTTAATATTTTATACAATGGTTCTTTTTTCACAACATATCAAACGTCCCTTTTTCTAATTTCATGATGCCCCTCAAAAACCATCCAGAAGCTTCCATCTTTTCTCTTTCCCACAGTTTTTCTGAAGTATGGTATACCTGAGCCACCCTTCCATCATGATAACACACCATAACCTTTACTGCACTACCAGTGTCAGCCTGAACACATGCTGTATCCTCGACTCTCCTTCTCACTTCTCCCCTGACTAAAATCACGTAATACAACAGCCTCCAAATTAGGATCAGCTTTAATCTTTTTATCAGTTGATCCTCTCTGTGTGTTACACTCCTTCAACCAGGCAACCACCAGCCAGATGCCTTTTCTTTCTCACGCGTCTACAATTTCTTTTCTTTTGGAAACACAAATATTGAACAATTTTCCCTGTAAACAGTCATATGTTTTCAACAACGTTATTCTCAGTTATTCTTTAGTCTATCCCAACCCGGCATGTGCCAGGACCTGTTTCTCTCTGAAGACTCTTGGGATTGAGCACGACCTCCTCACTCCAGTTTAACACAGCAAGGCTCCGCCCAGGAGGTATCCTTGGGTGCCAGCAAGCCTTTCCGTGCGACACATCTAGAGGCGACCTCGTCCGAGGAGGAAACTCCCTTCACTAGGACACACAGCCCCACACCAGTGGCAACCCCAGAGATGGGCAGAGTAGCTGGTGCGCCTCCTGAAACAGATGCGCGGAAGTCACCACCCCCCATATCGGCGAGGGATGGACTCCAGCCCAGCTGACGACTGGGGGACAGCCTGGGGCTCCTGCCGGCTTACCTGGACTCCTTAATAATCCCTTGTGTATTTTTGTACTTGTATCTGTCACCGTGTCTGTCCCCATCACGCTGTGTGTACCAGTCACTTTGTCCATCTTGGTGTCTGTGCTTGTGCCTGTCAGTGTGTCCTTCCCCCCTCTGTCCTGCTCTCGCTCGCCGTGTCGGGTCGCTCTGTCCTCTGGCCTCACCGTCTGGCGTCGGTTTCGGGGCCGTAGCCCGATAGGCTGGTGCGCGGGGAGGGGGGGGGGGGTCTCTGTCACTGAACAGCGCCTCCTCCTGAACGTCTCCTCGTGTGTGTTCGTCAGTGTGGCCACGCCCCCCTGTGCTCCACACCTGCCCCCCGTGGTTTCATTAGTCTGTGTGTATTAAAGTCTAGCGTGGCCGTGTTACTGCTGTCAGTGTGTGGATATGCGAGCCTGCGAGTTACGGTGAGTGTTACGTGTAGAAATAAACGTGTGTTTGTGTTTAATGCGACTCGTCTCCGCATCCTGCTTAGCCTTCTCGTTACATATTCCCTCAGTTCTAATTTGTTTTGTTGAATTTAGATGTTTACTAAGATATTCACTTAGCCAAAACTTATATGAGTAAATTAAATATTCACTGTTCCAAAACTCTGTTAACCGTCACTCCCACTGGTTAAATTTCCTATCCTGTAATATTTCAACTCTACCCTTTTGCTAATGTTTTAACATGTATGCTCCTTACTGCAGTGACTGGCACCGTCAGAGTTTTATATTCCACTTGGCCCTTTGGTTTTATGTATAGTATATCATTTAATTTACTGGTATTGTTACTGTAACAGTCAATTTATTTTGCGTGCACGCAGTACCTAATCAAGTATTATTTGGGATCATGAGGCAACCCGTCTACATACCCAGTTACCTCCTTGGTAATTTAGTAGCTTCCCCTTTTCTGAACTTTCGTAATAAGCTTTAACGTGAGGCGTTCAAGGTTATTCGACGGTGTACGTCATATCAGTGCACACTATGCTGTTATCGGGGTGCTACTAACTTGTTGTGGCCACATTTAGACAAAGACACCTGGAACAAACGCAACAGTTACATTTCTCTCTGTTTCACACACTCATTTCTCTTTATTCACTGTGCATTTGTCTTTACTTCATAATTTATTAAGCCATTTTTTCTTCCCCATTTCCCTTAACAGTAAGATTATGTGCAACTATTTTTATTTCCTCACTACTTTTATAGCAGGTTTTTGTGAATGTTCACTTTTTACCTGCTGACTTTTTTACTCCTTTTTTGTCATTTTATGCATTTCATCAGTCTGTTCTCACTCCCTTAATTCTCAGTCTGCACCCTAAAGACCCACAAGGCTCCACTACAAAACTGTCACGGAACGTGCAGCGGGGGGACTTTCATTTGTGGCCACGCGCCTGCGCACACCTGCACGTCGTCTCGTCTGTGTGTATCTAAACTCACGTCAGGGTGCGCCGCGTTAATGTTTTTTTGTCATTGTGAAAGTGTATGCGTGTTCATCGTGTTGGTCTAAAGTCGATCGTTTGTAATACGTGAGTGCCGCTGTCGTTTATGTTGATGTTCGTTCCAGTCGGTGGAGTCTGTGCGTCCTGCGGCCCTCGGGCCACCTCGCGTTACAAAAACTCTTTGGACAAGGTCTGTACCACCTATGCAGAATTCTTCAAACAGGTTATCTGCTGACCTTTAACGGTGCGTGTGTGGATTCAGACCCTGGTCACAGACACAATGCAGCTTTGGGTCGTAGGTCATCTGGTGCTGATAACCCTCCTGCCGACTGTATGGATCCATTTGTCAATTGACCCAATTGATCCCTGTAGTGCAGGCCACCAATTAATGTTTCTTAATTTTTCCAAGTTTCCAACTGTTTATTCGATACACACTAAATAGAAAATAAAGATGCATACTCTGGAATTAATTGAATTAATTGCTGGTCCTGTCTTTATTCTGATCTTAGTGTTACAAATGAGGCCTAGTCTGGAATATGTCTAACAATCACACAACACACATTTTTATACAGTTTCAGAAGTGATTATGTAATCACCTACCTTCTTTACATACTAGTGTTTGAAATCTCCACCACTATGTTCAGACATGCATTATTCAATATATGCAAATTGAAACTTGTCACAATTAGTCCCTCCCAGCTTCTGCGTTTCGTGTTTTCCTTGTCTTATGTAGTTTAATTCCATGTCATAGTTTTGTTTTCTCCATGCCTCATTTGATTTTCCACACCTGTCCCTTGTTTTTACCTTGTTAGGTTCATGTATTTAAACCACGTCGGAGGGCCTGTGTCTTTGGCTGTTCATTGTGTTTGTTTGGTAGAATGTGTTTAATTGAATGTTTGTGTTTGGATTTGTCAGAAAGCCTGTCTGTTTTTCAAAGCCTGCATTTGTTAGCCCGTGTGTCATTTCTTAGTTTCTGTTGTACTCTGCTTCCCCTGTTTGCCTTCATGTACTTGTGTTTTTGGTTCATCATGTATCCTCATACTCTCTATATTGGCTTTATGACCTTGGACTACCCTAAGGACTCTGAATCTGGATTTGCCCTTATTAAATCTCACACTTCTCTATACGTGTTTGCCTCTTTACTGCTCACTGTTACAATCCCGTTGGAAGATTTTTTTTTTTTATTATTTTTTTTTTTAAACAAAGATGATCTTAACTCACACCACCAAACACCTGCCAGATGTTGCAGGTCAGCCCTTGTGGTAAGATAACAAACCGTGCTTAACCACAGAACTCTCAAAGAAGCTTTCAAGTCTTAAAAACAGAGATCTTTTCCAGCACTAATGAAGTTATTTCTCACTGGAACAGTTCAGAGTGATCTGCCTTAGACTACCACAGAGGCCTTGAAACCACTTGCATCAGAGCCTCTGTTCTGCACGTAAAGACTCAAAAAGGCCTCTTGACCTTCAGCTACCCCAAAACATTATCCAGTTCTGCTACCATTCTCTCCAAATATAAGTTGTTATTAAAAAACAGTGAACTCATTCAAACCACCTGGTGCTCACTGCAGTAATATTGTTTCTTTCAGTCTATCTCGTGATGTCTGGGCCTTAGTCCAAGACCTAACACAGGGGGCTTCCAAGGCCTTATATTGATGCCTGCAGGAGCCTTTTCTCTACATAATCCAGTTTCTTTTAGACTTCATGTTCTTACAGTATAATTTAATTTTATTACCTCACTCTCCTGGGATCTTGTGACAGTGGAATTCTTTACACTGTGCTGCATCACTGTTATGCCACACACCTAACCAGGAGAGCTCTTGGACTAGTTGTGTCAGGACTAACCAGGGGTTGAGTTCTTGGGCTCGTTGTGTCAGGACTAACCAGGAGAGCTCTTGGACTAGTATGTGAGGACTAAGCCGGAGAGCTCTTGGACTAATGTGTCAGGACTAACCAGGGGGTTTAAGCTCTTGTTCTTGTGAACTGGGACTAACCAGTGGGTTTATCTCTTGGACTAGTGAGCCAGAGACAGATACAGCGATCTTTATTGAGAGGGCACATGCAATAAAAAAGCATTCTCCTCCACACAGCAAGTCTTACAGATCCAGAGTAAAACACCTCCATGTGAAAAATGCAACTGAGTAAATTTTATTTCACAATTATAATTCTAAAATTTGATACAAATAAAAAGAAAACATGAGCTATCTCTATTTTTCTGTTCTAGTTTTGCTATAGTAACAGGATCTCCTATGGCGATAGCAGGTAAAGGTGTGGAGGACACCTCACTAGGTGTTTCATTCCTACAGCAGGTGCTCTGGACCTCTGACAATGATGGAAGCTGTTCAAGCTCTGATAGCAAAAGTTGATGAGGACAGAGTTTTGTTGTCAATCACTTTTTATTAATCAACAACAAGACTTGTGGGGCATGATGAGATATTAGACTAGTAGCCTACAAGTTAGAATATCCCAAACAGAAGAAGAAAACCTGCTTATACTGCAGTTGTCAAGACTATTACTTTATCACTTACTATATGTGAGAGAGAGAGAGAGAGAGAGAGACACAGACACAGACTGAGAGACTGGGCCTTTACGCTGGATAACATCCTGGGTGATTAAGTGTAACTAGCCCGTCGAGGGACAGAGTGTTACAAATACTACACCATCTCAGATTGAGGAGATATTCCCGTTTGTACCGAGAGGACTGTTGTTTTTTGTGCTCAATAGAGTGAAGTAGTCGTTGTGTTTGAATCAGGCCTGCTACGTATTTTATTTTGGGGTTTCTGGTTTAATATAATTATGTGCGATTTTTTAGGTTTAAGAAAGAAACAATCTAAGAATAGGTTTGTTATATCCGGTTTTTCCTCTTCTCTATTCTATTGGTGTAACGCGAGGTGGCCCGAGTGCCGCAGGGCGAGGGGCAGGACGCACAGACTCCACCGACTGGGACGTACATTTATTAACATAAACGACAGCCGCACTCACTTATTACAAACGATACACATGAACATGAAACGATTGACATTTAAACAAACACGATGAACACGCATACGCTTTAACAATGACGAAAAACCATTAACACGCTACATCAACAATAACCAACACCTTGCACTCTCTGCCACGGGTTTATATACATTTAGACAGACAAGGTGCAGGTGTGGTTACAAACAAAACAGCCCCCCCACTGTACGTGGCGGGCCCAACCACGTGACTCGGGGGGAGAAGCGCGTTCCGTGACAACTGGTATATAATGTTTTTGTGCTAAAATGTAATGTTGAATAATAATTGTCATATGCAAATTTATGACATCCGAGTAGTCATTAATTACACTCTGTAGTGAGGCTGGGAGTCATCTCAATGGAATCTGGTTGTGTTCTGCTATAAAGGACCCCTAGATAGTTCACTCGGAGATAGCTCACTTAATATTTTAATATACTTATCATATGATCAGGAACCTGTTTGGTTCCTTCTTCTAATGGAAGAGCACTGCAGTGATCCCGCTGTTATTTATTCTTACTGTTGTCTTGTATCTTTATCTCCTCTGCAGGGCATTTAAAGCAACGCTAATACACATTTACTGCTATTCTACTACTAGACTGTGTTCTATGTGTTCTGTGTTTAATATACAAAATAATCTTCTTATTTAGGACTCTTTTATATTTGTCTTATAATGTAGAGTATTATGTATTAATGTTATATGGAGGTATCTAATGTGATTATATCTAATGTGATTTGAATAAGCAGTTTGCTTCTCTGAAAAATTACACACCAAATGTAAAAAACTAATTATTAGTTGTGCTGTTGCATGAATTTAAAGTGATTATTCATAGTATATTTTTGTTAATAATGCAAAGTGGTGTTATTGCTGTTATTATTATTATATAATGTACTTTTCTGATGTACCAAATACAGGCAAACAAATTATTTTTCCACAATACTTGAAATAAACACACACACACACACACACACACACACACACACACACACACACACACACACACACACTCATTTCCAACATTCGGCCATTAAGAAGCTTCTTTATTTGTCATGTGCACAACATGCCATGGACGTCCACACACTTACATGCTTATTGTGAGTCTGATTATCTGTCTAAATTACAATCATCGGTAAGTTAGATCTACAAAGCGGTATGTGAAGTTCCGAAGTGTTTCATCGTACCGACATAGTGGAGATTTACTCTCAGCGCAGCCGCAAAACAAGTCCGTGTAGGAGGGACTGACTCCATTGGCTGTATAGACTGCATGTCTATGATTGGCTGCAGAAAAATGACGGACAGGTAACTTTGGCTGCTGATTGGCTTAATAAAAATGACTGACATAAGAAATCGGTTGTGTAATTGGCTTCAGTTGAAAATGATTGACATGTGCTCCGCCCTCTACTTTCCCGCTGGAGTTCCTGTAGTCTCTCCCTTTTTCTCCCTTTTCCCACTTTTCTCGCCATTAGTTGGGCGGATTGGAGATACGCGCGGTAAGTTCATTCTGTTTGATAAAATGCGATGTCGGTGCAGTTTAAACAACGTGTTTTGTAAGCAAATTATGTGTTTAAATTGTAGGTTCACCCAAAAGTGGATTAAATGTAAAGATTAAAGTCCTGGGGAAGTTAACGCTACGCATCTAAAATAACGGGACACTAAACTGGCTAACAACTAAAATGACGGACACCAGGCACGATTGCGCAGTTATATTTAAAATAACTTAACGGGGTCAGATATATGTGGTCAGTTATTGTAAATCTGGATTTTAAGTCGTAGTTAGTCAGTGATCTTTCCAAATCGTCCCAGTTAAAACTCCTCTGGTCTAAACGTAAAGTCGCTGCTGTGATGTGTTTTTTACAGTTAGTTTACTGTTCAGTTTCAGTCATTTTGTAGTGTTGTCCACATTCTCAGTGGACAGTTCAGATTCCCTGTATAGTTCATTAGCTGTAGTGTTACCTGTAGTTAGGATGGGACGGTCGACACGGACGTTTCTACGCTTGTTTCGAGTTCCTGAAGCGCAGCGTTTTTGAAACGCTGATCCGAAGTGTGGCTCAAAACGGCCATGTCACGTGACCACAGGTGAACTAAGCTTGTGTTTCTACAGGTGTTATACAGTACCTGCTGCTCCTGGCTTTGACTGACAGTGTCTGAAACACACCTGATCACACATCTGTCTCAGTCACACACTCTATGGATGCTTATAAGTCAAGAAAACACACCCCAACTTTGAGGGGTTTTGTGAGAATAGAGAATTGAGAGACAGAGAGATTCAGTGTTGTCTATATAGAAGGTTATTGAGAGGACATATTGACTAATAGGCTAGTGAGAGACATCCAGTGAGCAGTAGTTATAGATACAGTGACATTAATATATAGAAAGTATGTAGAGAGAGATCCTCTGGTTTACTGACAGGAGTGATGTGCTGTATATCCACACATTTATATAATGGTAAAAACACCTGTGTATGCCAGCAACAAGTGTTCACTGTGAATGAATCTTTTCCAAGACTGAGGAGGTAATTTGGGAAGAAAACAAGCCGACTCAGACCCAAAACAGCAGAACAACTAACATTTTAAAATATAAATATTATAATAAATGAGATGTTCCTTTATTTTACTTTATTGAACTTCATTATCCATAATCATAATTATCTATATTCACAACACTTCCTTCTGCCATAGATGAAATATGGTCCACACAGAAAGTTAATTAAATAGATACCAAGAATTTTAAAAGCCTTACAGAACACAACAGAAAACAAGCATCCTTTGTTGTGGTTGTATGGTAATTTCTCTGAAATATTTATTGATCATATGTATCGATAGCCTGGCATAACCGACCAGAATAATATCTAGGCAGAGTAGGTTACTCTTTGTTTTTTACAGAAAAAAATTATCAAGATGTTGGCAGAAGTGGCCACTGTGGAGATCATGTCAGATTGTATCTGTTCAACAGGCCCAGACGTGATGGACGAATTATGATGAATATTATTTAATTTTGTTTTTCTTTATATTATATTTGTTCAGTATTGTGTCATTGGCTAAAGATATTAGTGGATTATGCAGTTAAACTCTGTGTCATTGGTTAAAGATGTCGGTTGTACGGTTGCGTGCGTTTAGACGTCATTTCTTGCAGTGCTGAGTGTTACCCACACAGTAAAACTCTGTGTTAAACCCAGAGACTCTGTGTTACTGATAAAATGTAAGTCAGGCATCTTCTTTTTATGGTGGTGTTTTGTTAGGAAAAGGCAGTGTTAGTTGATGTTTAGAGTTATCATTAAAGAGCAGACACGTTACTCCATGAGCTCTCTGTGTAGGTTTAGTTTCATATTTTAGCATTTACCACATCTCTCCTCTGGTAATACTTTGTTTCATATCAGCTGGGAGATGTACTTCCTTTGTGTATCAGTCCTTGAGTTTAGGAGGTTTAATCAGTAGTTTAAATGTTAGTTGTGTCACTGCATTTCTTGGTTTATCAAGTCACTGAGTCAGTTCTAGAGATTTGCCGCTAGATGGCACCCAAGCACCAGTTACTGTATATTCAGCTCACTATAGACATTACAATCGACTGTAAAAGGCTTTTCTGTGTATTGTGCAGGTTGTCATTTACAAGCAACATTGACATTTAAAGTAATATCTGTATGTGCTTGATCTCTTAGCATTATTATCCTATTCTCTACTTCAGTTCTGTAACATCAAAGCCCATAACTGTTATTACACCTTTGAACTCAGTATGGCTTTAAGTGTTCTGGCCAACAGACCAGGTTGAGCACAGTTATAAAGCCAACCAGTGCCATTCATCCCAGTCCCCTACAGTAGTCTTTACTACACTTTTGAGACCTTGAAACTATTTTCAACACAACTGCTTCGAACATCTCAATGTTTCACAAAGCCTCACTTTTCCCACCATCACCTATAGTGTACTGTAAATGTAGTGAACTACTGATGTATACTGATTAAGGACAAAGATACCACCACCTATAGTGTACTGTAAATGTAGTGAACTGATGTACACTGATTAAGGACAAAGATACCACCACCTATAGTGTACTGTAAATGTAGTGAACAACTGATGTACACTGATTAAGGGCATATAACAGACATGTTGTCAGGTTCAGTATCACTATTTTGGCTGAACCCAAAAGTAACAGTGACAGAATGTTAATGCAACAAGAAACAGAATAAACAAATCTTGTGCTGAAGAAATAAGCATTACAGAATTTCACTCTGTAGTTTTTGATTGACATAATGGGAACATGGACATAGCTATAGAGTTGTGTATTATTAAAGTCACAGCATAACACAACTGAAACTATAAATCATCACTATAGTGTCTTACTTCAATGCAGCTGCACCACTTTGTTCCAGATAGTTTCCATGATGAAATGTCACAATGATCTATTTCACAGACTAGCATTGATAGATTCTGTCTGTCATCTCACTAATGTGTACCCTGTGTAGTGTTCTATATAGACCCGTCTGTGTGGGGGAATGTGAGTGAGTAGAACATTACATTTATGGCATTTACCTGACACTTTTACAATTCTGACTGAGTACAACTCAAGCAATTGAGGATTAAGGGTCTTGCTGAGGGACCCAACAGTGGCAACTTGGCAGTGGTGGGGCTTGAACCACCAACCTTGCAATTACAAGTCAAGTACCTTAACCACTGAGCTTGGTGCACAAGCTCATGCACAGATTAACACACCGTATGCATCACTAGTATAAATACATGTGTTCTCGATAGATTAATGTGCCGTATGCAGTGAAAAGCTTTGAATCAAGTAAATTTAAATTGAGAATTCAGTGTAAATATAATGAAATTACACTTGAATTTATTTGTCATTGGGTGTGTTACATACTGGTTAAGCTGGTTGCTAAATGGTGTTATTTGGTGCTTTGGCAGTTGACGGCCAGTGTGCACATATTTGGGCCATTACGCGTCAGAATAACGCGCCAACATAATATGCACATATATACGGTCTGTTACGGTATCTGAGTGCTCAGAGTATCACTCCAACAGAATATGCACATATATACGGTCTGTTACGGTATTTGAGTGCTCAGAGCATCACTCCAACATAATGTGCACATATATACGGTCTGTTACCGGTATCTGAGTGCTCAGAGTATCACTCCAACATAATATGCACATATATACGGTGTGTTACGGTATCTGAGTGCTCAGAGTATCACTCCAACATAATGTGCACATATATACGGTGTGTTATGGTATCTGAGTGCTCAGAGTATCACTCCAACATAATGTGACCATATATACGGTCTGTTACGGTATCTGAGTGCTCAGAGTATCACTCCAACATAATGTGCACATATATACGGTCTGTTACGGTATCTGAGTGCTCAGAGTATCACTCCAACATAATGTGACCATATATACGGTCTGTTACGGTATCTGAGTGCTCAGAGTATCACTCCAACATTATGTGCACATATATACGGTCTGTTACGGTATCTGAGTGCTCAGAGTATCACTCCAGGGCCTGAGGGAACTTTGACGCATATATGAGAGCTTTATGTTCTCATCCACATGTATGTTTCATACAACTTTTTTATGTGTCTGTATTTTTATATGTTCTTGTTCTTCCACTTTGTATCTATGTTATGTAGTCTGTTTCAAATGGCAACAGACGGTCCTACAATATTTCACTACATGTACTGTGTGTAACTTTTGTGACGAGTGAGACGCGCAGACTCCCTCCACTTTGTGAAACATTTACTGACATTAAACATTTAAGACAAGGGCGGCACTCACACGTTACATTAACAGGGAACAAAAACACTCTTAACCACAACACTGGCTGCACAAACATGGATACGAACATGCCGCTAACAACGACCAACACTGAGACGCGCACTGGCGGGTTAAAGAGACGGACAAACTCAACGCTGAACCCGGGGAGGTGCGCGTCATCACGGGGGCGTGGCCCCTGCACCACGTGACTTACGGGGGCGGAGCAGTCCGTGAGAACAAATATCACAGACACAGTGAAGGTCTCCACAGGGCTTTGGGAATTAAGAACCAGCACTGAAAACCTTTACAAAATCGCTCACCAAATGGGAACTGTATAATATTAATTCATTAATACATTTGAAAGCATCCAGACTTCAGTTCCCACTGTGTGGAAACATTACATCTCCTGTGGGAAGCATTCTGGGAAAGTTGATTACTTATTATGGGGATTTGCTATTTAATTTCTTTAAAATAGAAAAACATACAAGTGATGGTGCACAGCTTTTGTGTGTTTAAAGGGAATTTTAAATATATTCAGTATAACATTATTTATGTATTTAGTGGAATATGTAACTGAATCCAGTAGTGTGTTCAGTGTTCTGCTGTCATCACTATTTCAGTTGTCCACCTACCTTGTTAATATCAGTGTGTACTTCATTTTTAATATGTTGATGTCAATTTTGTCAGGAATTTATTCAGTGTGATTCACTCTGTGTGTATGAACTGTTGACAGGAAGCAGAGAGCAGCATCTCCAGTGTCCAGCTGTGTGTGTGTGAAGAGGAACAACTCCATGATGGAGCCTCATAACTCCAGCAGTGGAGGAGGAACCTCTGACCCAAAGTGAGGAGCTTTCCATCAGCACTTAATCTGAGGAAACAGGAAGAGGGAATATTCAGGATAAATGAGATGTAGGGAAGGATATAATTACTCAACACCTTCCTCATCTTCATCAGGGTAAAGAGTGCAGAGTCTCCAGCACCCAGCTGTGTGTCTCTGAAGAGTGACGTGTCCATGGGTCGTCCTCCTGCATTCAGCAGTGGACCTGTGCCGTCTGACCCAAAGTGAGTGACACATCACACACTCATGTTCTTTCATTATTGTAGGTGTGGAAGGGTGGAGGGTGCTGTTCTGTCAGTAATGTAAGGTCTACTCCATCTTTACTGTTTT
>NC_137497.1:1520000-1600000 GCF_041902795.1 Electrophorus electricus
TGGTGTGTGTGTGTGTGAGAGAGTATGTGGGGTGTTTTTGATGCTAAAGGACAGGTGTGGTGTGTGTTTGTGTGTGTGTGAGATGCTAAAGGACAGGTGTGGTGTGTGTGTGTAATGCTGAAGGATATGTGTGTGTGGTATGTTTGTGATGCTGAAGGACGTGTGTGTGTGTGTGTGTGTGTGTGTGTGTGTGTGTGTGTGTGTGTGTGTGTGTGTGTGTGTGTGTGTGTGTGTGTGTGTGTGTGTGTGTGTGTGTGTGTGTGCTAAATTCATATTCCTTACTTTGCCCTTTACCCTTTTTTTTTTTTCTTTGTAGGTAAGGGTGATTGCATAAATGTGATTGCAATATAACCAAATAATATGAACAATATGGGTACTAGTAACTCTCTCCCCTTTTTTTTTTCTTTTTCTTCTGTTAATCACGTCTCTAACATCGGTTTGATTTAGTTCCACTCCAGTAATTCGTGCTGGTTAACAGAGTTCCCTTCTTTTTCTATGTACGGCGTCCTGTCGGCCCGGGCCTATTTTCCCTTACACTTGTACGTCTACACAGTGTGCCTAACTCTTTTAGGCTATTGGAGTCCCAGACTCCTTTTTGAGCGCTAGTATTCCTCTACTACGCTGCTTTCTCTACTCAGGCACACCCTCAGGTAAACTCTGGTGGATTTCTATATTCGAACTATATTTCTATATTCTAAAAACTAGTTTACTATTTCCACCACTTACTTTCAGTGCGTTAGATCAGGCGGAGCACACCACCGGAGTCAAGCGGGACATCGTTCCCTGGTTAGATACTTTACTGTATTCTTGTGGGTTTCCCTCTTTCTCCAGCTCAGTCGAGAAATTCTCTCTGAGGAGCGTCCTCGAAGTTTAGTCACCGCTGCTCCGCGTGGTGCCTCTCGCTGATCCTGCCGACAACGCCAATTTCTGTGCTGGAATTTTGAATAAACAGCAAGTCAGACGTGATTAAGAGAGTAATTTAATAAGAAAATAGGACACACAAAACACAGCTGTGTGAGAGCTAATGCTCGAAAGCGAAAGCTCTAAAGGGGTAGACTGACTCTACTCCTTATATCTAAACTTCAACCTCCTCCCCAGGGACAGGGTGCTCTGTGATCTTGTTTACGCACTCCCTGCTCCATTTGGTGATGAACATTCCTGCATATGCCAGGACGCTTCAAAGGACAGACACCATTTGCAAGAAAACAAAAGCCTAATCCCTCTTTAGGACCCCTGCAGGTCACAACACATGCAGGTCATAAAGCAACATTCCCACAGTCATTTGTTCACACAATATACAGAGACAGAGTTTGCAGACTAAACCATTCATATAGGATTATATGATGGAAAGGATTAACATGATTATATATGAATCATTTCATATGAATCACACGATAATACATGATCAAATAATATTTTCCATCACAATAGTAAACACCATCTCATTAAGAGAGACACAGACCCTTTAAATGTCATCTTATACCTACCCAGAGTTACATGTCTCCTACTGTTAATACCTCTATATCACCACTAAATGCCATCTTATACCTACCCAGAGTTACATGTCTAATACTGTTAATACCTCTATATCACCACTAAATGTCATCTTATATCTACCCAGAGTTACATGTCTAATACTGTTAATACCTCTATATCACCACTAAATGCCATCTTATACCTACCCAGAGTTACATGTCTCCTACTGTTAATACCTCTATATCACCACTAAATGTCATCCCATACCTACCCAGAGTTACATGTCTAATACTGTTAATACCTCTATATCACCACTAAATGTCATCTTGTACCTACCCAGAGTTACATGTCTAATACTGTTAATACCTCTATATCACCACTAAATGTCATCTTATACCTACCCAGAGTTACATGTCTAATACTGTTAATACCTCTATATCACCACTAAATGTCATCTTATACCTACCCAGAGTTACATGTCTCCTACTGTTAATACCTCTATATCACCACTAAATGCCATCTTATACCTACCCAGAGTTACATGTCTAATACTGTTAATACCTCTATATCACCACTAAATGTCATCTTATACCTACCCAGAGTTACATGTCTCCTACTGTTAATACCTCTATATCACCACTAAATGTCATCTTATACCTACCCAGAGTTACATGTCTAATACTGTTAATACCTCTATATCACCACTAAATGTCATCTTATACCTACCCAGAGTTACATGTCTAATACTGTTAATACCTCTATATCACCACTAAATGTCATCTTATACCTACCCAGAGTTACATGTCTCCTACTGTTAATACCTCTATATCACCACTAAATGTCATCTTATTCCTACCCAGAGTTACATGTCTAATACTGTTAATACCTCTATATCACCACTAAATGTCATCTTATACCTACCCAGAGTTACATGTCTCCTACTGTTAATACCTCTATATCACCACTAAATGTCATCTTATACCTACCCAGAGTTACATGTCTCCTACTGTTAATACCTCTATATCACCACTAAATGTCATCTCATACCTACCCAGAGTTACATGTCTCCTACTGTTAATACCTCTATATCACCACTAAATGTCATCTCATACCTACCCAGAGTTACATGTCTCCTACTGTTAATACCTCTATATCACCACTAAATGTCATCTCATACCTACCCAGAGTTACATGTCTCCTACTGTTAATACCTCTATATCACCACTAAATGTCATCTCATACCTACCCAGAGTTACATGTCTCCTACTGTTAATACCTCTATATCACCACTAAATGTCATCTCATACCTACCCAGAGTTACATGTCTCCTACTGTTAATACCTCTATATCACCACTAAATGTCATCTTATACCTACCCAGAGTTACATGTCTCCTACTGTTAATACCTCTATATCACCACTAAATGTCATCTTATACCTACCCAGAGTTACGTCTCCTACTGTTAATACCTCTATATCACCACTAAATGTCATCTCATACCTACCCAGAGTTACATGTCTCCTACTGTTAATACCTCTATATCACCACTAAATGTCATCTTATACCTACCCAGAGTTACATGTCTCCTACTGTTAATACCTCTATATCAACACTAAATGTCATCTTATACCTACCCAGAGTTACATGTCTAATACTGTTAATACCTCTATATCACCACTAAATGTCATCTTATACCTGCCCAGAGTTACATGTCTCCTACTGTTAATACCTCTATATCACCACTAAATGTCATCTTATACCTACCCAGAGTTACATGTCTCCTACTGTTAATACCTCTATCACCACTAAATGTCATCTTATACCTACCCAGAGTTACGTGTCTCCTACTGTTAATACCTCTATATCACCACTAAATGTCATCTCATACCTACCCAGAGTTACGTGTCTCCTACTGTTAATACCTCTATATCACCACTAAATGTCATCTCATACCTACCCAGAGTTACGTGTCTCCTACTGTTAATACCTCTATATCACCACTAAATGCCATCTCATACCTACCCAGAGTTACGTGTCTCCTACTGTTAATACCTCTATATCACCACTAAATGCCATCTCATACCTACCCAGAGTTACGTGTCTCCTACTGTTAATACCTCTATATCACCACTAAATGCCATCTCATACCTACCCAGAGTTACGTGTCTCCTACTGTTAATACCTCTATATCACCACTAAATGCCATCTTATACCTACCCAGAGTTACGTGTCTCCTACTGTTAATACCTCTATATCACCACTAAATGTCATCTCATACCTACCCAGCGTTACATGTCTAATACTGTTAATACCTCTATATCACCACTAAATGTCATCTCATACCTACCCAGAGTTACGTGTCTCCTACTGTTAATACCTCTATATCACCACTAAATGTCATCTTATACCTACCCAGCGTTACGTGTCTCCTACTGTTAATACCTCTATATCACCACTAAATGTCATCTTATACCTACCCAGAGTTACGTGTCTCCCACTGTTAATGCCTCTATATCACCACTAAATGTCATCTTATACCTACCCAGAGTTACATGTCTAATACTGTTAATACCTCTATATCACCACTAAATGTCATCTTATACCTACCCAGAGTTACATGTCTAATACTGTTAATACCTCTATATCACCACTAAATGTCATCTTATACCTACCCAGAGTTACGTGTCTCCTACTGTTAATACCTCTATATCACCACTAAATGTCATCTTATACCTACCCAGAGTTACGTGTCTCCTACTGTTAATACCTCTATATCACCACTAAATGTCATCTTATACCTACCCAGAGTTACATGTCTAATACTGTTAATACCTCTATATCACCACTAAATGTCATCTTATACCTACCCAGAGTTACATGTCTACTACTGTTAATACCTCTATATCACCACTAAATGTCATCTTGTACCTACCCAGAGTTACATGTCTCCTACTGTTAATACCTCTATATCACCACTAAATGTCATCTCATACCTACCCAGCGTTACATGTCTAATACTGTTAATACCTCTATATCACCACTAAATGTCATCTTATACCTACCCAGAGTTACATGTCTAATACTGTCAATACCTCTATATCACCACTAAATGTCATCTCATACCTACCCAGCGTTACATGTCTAATACTGTTAATACCTCTATATCACCACTAAATGTCATCTTATACCTACCCAGAGTTACATGTCTCCTCAGCTTGAGGAATCTTCATCTATCTCAGTGGGTGTCAGCAGAGAGGTTTCTTCAGATTCATGTGTCTCTGTTGTCTGTATTTTGTCTGGGTCAGAGCATAACGTGTTTGTGATCTGTCCCTGGACTACGTTCCTAAGAGAGATAGAAATGAATTTATTTCCTGATCATATTCTAATACTAAATCATACACGTTACTTCATCCATCCATAAATATAAAATCATATATTCTCATTTTTCTTTACTTTTTCTTTACATCATTACTGTATGAGGTTACTGACTGTTAGTGTATATATACTCTCAGTCTGACTACACTACAGTGTGTGTGTGTGTGTGTGTGTGTGCGCGTGTGTGTGTGTGTATTTTTCCATCTCTTTGTGGTTCCTTAATCTTTCCCAAATTCCAGTAATATTATTATTTACTTTTTAAATAGAAAATAAAGCTGCAGACTCAGTAATTAATTGAAGAGAATGGCAGGTCACACAAATGAGTCACAGTCCAGAATATGTCTACCAGCCCAGGAGGTCATGATCTTTATACACTTTCTCCAAGGACAGTTACACAACCACTATTTTCAGAGGTCTGACACAGAGACCATCTGAACCCTTACTGAAGTCTACAGAGGCCTTTTCTACATGAACACAGTTTATTTTAAACCATCCACATTTTCCTGCTTACAATATCATTTTATTACCTCATCTTCCTGTCTTGTGTTTTGTTATTGTTCCTTTTCCATGCATACCTTTTATTTTCTCATTATTGTTGAATCTCTTCTCTTCGTCTCATCTTCCCTTTGCTCTTTGTCTCTGTTAGCAGGGGGAGGGGTGATCTCCTCCAGGTGTCCAGGTGTGGAGTGTGTGAGCAGGTTCTGACAGACCCAGTCTCCATCACCTGTGGACACAGGTTCTGCAGACAGTGTATCAGCAGCTACTGGGACCCGTCTGCTCCATCACGAGACTTTTCCTGTCCCCAGTGCAGAAAGAGATTCAGAACCCGACCTGTTCTACACCCACACAAAGACATGGAAGTGTCCATACAGCAGGACTCTCGCACACCAGTGGATGACGTCCTACACACACACAAAACCAGCATGAAGAACAAGTATGAGAGTTTATTTGAGGGAACCAAATCACAAGAGAATAAAACCCTCCTGAACAGGGTTTACACACAACTTTACATCATAGATGGAGAGAGTGAAGAAGTGAATGAAGAACATGAGGTTTTACAGATGGAGAAAACACTCAGGAAACAGCTGGTACAAGACACGCCAATCTACTGCTCAGACATCTTTAAACCTGTACAAGGTCCTGAAGGAGAAATGGCTGAAGGTGTCAGCCACACAGAAACAAAAGAAGATAAAGACCCAGAAGTGCCAGAGCTCAAAACTGTTCTGACTAAAGGCATTGCAGGCATTGGGAAAACTGTCTCAGTGCAGAAGTTTATTCTGGACTGGGCCGAGGGAAAAGCCAATCAGGATGTAGATTTCATGTTTGTGCTTCCATTCCGGGAGCTGAACCTGGTTAAAGATGACCAGTACAGTCTGCATAGACTCCTGTGTGACTTCCACCCTGAGATAAAAGACCTGGACCCAAAGATATATGATGTGCGCAAAGTTGTGTTCATCTTTGATGGCCTGGATGAAAGCAGAATTCAACTGAACTTTTCCCAGTGTAATAAAGTGTCTGACATGAGCATGACATCATCAGTGGGTGTGCTGATGTCAAACCTCATCAAAGGAGAGCTGCTTCCCTCTGCTCTCATCTGGATAACCTCCCGACCAGCAGCAGCCAATCAACTCCCTTCTCGGTACATCAACCGTGTGACAGAAATTCAGGGATTCACGGACCCACAGAAGGAGGAGTACTTCAGGAAGAGAATCAGTGACCAAGACCAAGCTGAGAAAATCATCTCACACATAAAGACAGCAAAGAGCCTCCACATCATGTGTCACATACCAGTCTTCTGTTGGATCTCAGCCACAGTGCTTCAGGAAATACTAAAACAAACTGATACAGAAATCCCTAAAACTCTGACTGAGATGTACATACAGTTCCTGCACACTCAGATCAACATGAAGAATGAGAAGTATGAGGGGAAAAAGGAAAAATATCAAAAGAAACATCTGGAATCCAACAGGTCCATGATTCTGAAACTGGCTGAACTGGCTTTCAAACATCTGATGGAGGGAAACGTGATGTTCTATGAAGAAGATCTGAAAGAGTGTGGCATTGATGTCACTGAGGCCTCCGTGTACTCTGGGATCTGCACTGAGATCTTTAGGGAGGAATCTGTGCTGTACCAGAGGAAGGTCTACTGCTTTGTACATCTGAGCTTTCAGGAGTTCTTCGCTGCTCTCTATGTGTTTCACTGCTATGTGGAAAAGAACATGGAGGTACTGAAGATCTTTCTGCATGGAAGGAGCAAATCTTTTCCTGAAGTTTCCTTGGATGTTTTTCTGAAAAGTGCAGTGAATAAAGCCTTGAAGAGACCAAAAGGAGAGCTGGATCTCTTCCTCCGATTCCTTCATGGCATTTCCCTAGAATCCAATCAGAAACTCCTACACGGCCTACTAACACCCACTCAGAGCAGCCCGGAGAGTGTCAAGAAAATAATACAAAACCTCAGAAAGAGTCAGAAACAGAATGTGAGCCCTGAGAGATACATCAATCTCATTCACTGCTTGATTGAAATGAAGGACACCTCTCTACATGAAAACATCCAGAAATTCCTCAAGGAAGAGTCTTCCAGAAAGCTCACCCTGGCTCAGTGCTCAGCACTGGCCTTCCAGCTGCAGATGTCAGAGGAGGTGCTGGATGAACTGAGCTTGAAGAAATACAAAACATCTCTAAATGGGTATTGGAGACTCCTCCCAGCTGTGAGCAACTGTAGACGGGCTCTGTGAGTATTTAACCACAATCACTGTATCTTAGTTAACTGAGGTTGAATCAGATTTTCTTCCACATATGAAAACCACAGTGAAAGAGCACAGATGCAGGTGTTTGATAGACAGGAGGTGGAGTCTGATAGCAGGAGCAGCAGACTGCAGGGATGGGAGGGAGGAGTATTAGAATCATCTGGGAGGGGTATAAGAATCATCAGGGGTGGAAACAGTATATACGTGATTAAATATACTGGACAAAACCGTATATAAGTGGCGTACAAGACATACAAAAACACTGTCCAACAATCACAGACCCAGGAGATCAGAGACCAGATGTACAAAAACACTACAACAATCAAAGACGAGGAAAGCAGAGCAAAAAGTCATGATTAACAGCAGGAATTTAGAAGACTGAGTAGGCGGGTGTGTAGAGTTTATATAGGGAGGAGATTAAGGGTAGACAGGTGTGTAGAGTTTATATAGGGAGCTGGTTAAGGGTGGACAGGTGTGTAGAGTTTATATAGAGAGCTGGTTAAGGGTAGACAGGTGTGTAGAGTTTATATAGGGAGGAGATTAAGGGTAGACAGGTGTGTAGAGTTTATATAGGGTGGTAGTTAAGGGTAGACAGGTGTGTAGAGTTTATATAGGGAGGAGATTAAGGGTAGACAGGTGTGTAGAGTTTATATAGGGTGGTAGTTAAGGGTAGACAGGTGTGTAGAGTTTATATAGGGTGGTAGTTAAGGGTAGACAGGTGTGTAGAGTTTACATAGAGAGCTGGTTAAGGGTAGACGGGTGTGTAGAGTTTATATAGGGAGGAGATTAAGGGTAGACAGGTGTGTAGATTTTATATAGGGTGGTAGTTAAGGGTAGACAGGTGTGTAGAGTTTATATAGGGTGGTAGTTAAGGGTAGACAGGTGTGTAGAGTTTATATAGGGTGGTAGTTAAGGGTAGACAGGTGTGTAGAGTTTATATAGGGAGCTGGTTAAGGGTAGACAGGTGTGTAGAGTTTATATAGGGTGGTAGTTAAGGGTAGACAGGTGTGTAGAGTTTATCTAGGGAGCTGGTTAAGGGTAGACAGGTGTGTAGAGTTTATATAGAGAGCTGGTTAAGGGTAGACGGGTGTGTAGAGTGTGAACTATAAACTGTAAAGTTACTCTTATGAACTTTTCTATAAGTGTACCTGTAAGACAGGTGTACAGAATAGTGTTTCCTACCCATAAGTAAAGTATAAACTATATACAGCAAATGTACTATTATAGACACTCAGGAGGGATTTCTGTGAATTCATTCTTGAATGAAAACATTTACTGTGCATCCACAGTAGGGCAGTTTCAGGATGTTTTCTTTCTAAATATTGGGATGTATCAGATATTCAGTGAAAATTGCTACATTTTGTAAAACAGTCACATCAGCATGGAGGTGGAATGAAGTGATGGTGTGTGCAGTTTATGTCACACTGGAGGCTTAGTTCTAGTCCTGGAAAACATCACTAACCTCCCGTTCTGTAAAACCAGGACTCAAACCTCCCCTCCTCACACACACACTTTATTTACTACATAAGCACCTCTTTCAGGGAAGTTCATTATGAGTCTTGGACACTCGTATTATGATGTTTCTGACTGTAATGATCTACTCATCACATGTGCTACTGCTGTGCTGCTACTGAGATTCAGTATTTCATATACAGTTTACAGAGCTCAGTACACTCATATTTACACTGTACACATTGCAAACCAATAGATTATATATAATGTTTCCTGTATGTTGCATGATATCGTGTGTGTGTGTGTGTGTGTGTGTGTGTGTGTGTGTGTGTGTATGTATGTATGTATGTGTATATATATATATATATATATATATATATATATATATATATATATATATATATAATATATAATATGCTAAATTAGATTTTGTTCATTAAAATGGTCAAACATTGTTTCTCACCTTCTCCTGAAATTTACTCTCAGCTGTATTTCTCCCCTTTTACAGATTAGCTCACTGCAACCTCACTGCAGAGACCTGTAAAATGATCTCATCAGTTCTTCAAACAGCGAACCTCCCCCTGAGAGAATTGGACCTTAGTCTTAATGAATTACAGGATTCAGGAGTGGAGCATCTCTCAGCTGGGCTGAACAGTTCACACTGTAAACTAGAGATACTCAGGTAAGATTTCTCTGAATTCATTCTTCAGTGCAAACATTAAGCTGTGACTATACAGCAGGGCGCTTTCAATATGTCTATTTCTACATGTTCAATATGTTATTTCATAAATATTGTGATGCATCAGATTTTAAACTAAACTGCACATGTGAAAGGTGTTAAGTAATGTAATAATAATAACTGCGGTGAAGCTGTGGTAGCTGACATTGGAGTGTACCATCATCACTGTCCAGGCCCTTCTGTAAAACCAGGACTGAAACCTCCCCTCCTCACACACACACTTTATTTACTACATAAGCACCTCTTTCAGGGAAGTTCATTATGAGGCTTGGACACTCGTATTATGATGTTTCTGACTGTAATGATCTACTCATCACATGTGCTACTGCTGTGCTGCTACTGAGATTCAGTATTTCATATACAGTTTACAGAGCTCAATACACTCATATTTACACTGTACACATTGCAACGCAATGGATTATATATAATGTTTCCTGTATGTTGCATGATATCCAATCTTGTGTGTGTGTGTGTGTGTGTGTGTGTGTATATATATATATATATATATAATATGCTAAATTAGATTTTGTTCATTAAAATGCTCAAACATTGTTTCTCACCTTCTCCTGAAATTTACTCTCAGCTGTATTTCTCCCCTTTTACAGATTAGCTCACTGCAACCTCACTGCAGAGACCTGTAAAATGATCTCATCAGTTCTTCAAACAGCAAACTGCCCCCTGAGAGAACTGGACCTTAGTCGTAATGAATTGCAGGATTCAGGAGTGGAGCATCTCTCAGCTGGGCTGAACAGTTCACACTGTAAACTAGAGATACTCAGGTAAGATTTCTCTGAATTCATTCTTCAGTGCAAATATTAAGCTGTGACTATACAGCAGGGCGCTTTCAATATGTCTATTTCTACATGTTCAATATGTTATTTCATAAATATTGTGATGCATCAGATTTTAAACTGTAAACTGCACATGTGAAAGGTGTTAAGTAATGTAATAATAATAACTGCGGTGAAGCTGTGGTAGCTGACATTGGAGTGTACCATCATCACTGTCCAGGCCCTTCTGTAAAACCAGGACTCAAACCTCCCCTCCTCACACACACACTTTATTTACTACATAAGCACCTCTTTCAGGGAAGTTCATTATGAGGCTTGGACACTCGTATTATGATGTTTCTGACTGTAATGATCTACTCATCACATGTGCTACTGCTGTGCTACTACTGAGATTCAGTATTTCATATACAGTTTACAGAGCTCAATACACTCATATTTACACTGTACACATTGCAACGCAATGGATTATATATAATGTTTCCTGTATGTTGCATGATATCCAATCGTGTGTGTGTGTGTGTGTGTGTGTGTGTGTGTATGTGTGTATATATATATATATACATATATAATATGCTAAATTAGATTTTGTTCATTAAAATGGTCAAACATTGTTTCTCACCTTCTCCTGAAATTTACTCTCAGCTGTATTTCTCCCCTTTTACAGATTAGCTCACTGCAACCTCACTGCAGAGACCTGTAAAATGATCTCATCAGTTCTTCAAACAGCAAACCTCCCCCTGAGAGAATTGGACCTTAGTCATAATGAATTACAGGATTCAGGAGTGGAGCATCTCTCAGCTGGGCTGAACAGTTCACATTGTAAACTAGAGATACTCAGGTAAGATTTCTCTGAATTCATTCTTCAGTGCAAACATTAAGCTGTGAATGTACAGCAGGAAATTTTCAAGATGTCTTTATTTCTACATGCTTAATATGTTATTTAATAAATATTGTGATGCATCAGATTTTAGTGAAAATTGCTGCATTTTCTGAAATTGCCATGGCAAGATGGTAAGGAGAAGGATGGTAAGATGTTATAGAATGTGTTCAATTTTTTTCAAACTGGAGTCTTTCTGGAATTTTTTAATCCTAGCCCTGGTATAAATCAGTTACACTGCATTGTAACTCCCCATCCTGGAAACTGCCAGGACATTTATGAGTAAAACTCCATTCCATTTGCATTGGGATGTGCCATCGTCACTGTAGCAAGGGTTCAGTCCCCAGCAGGCATCATGAAGCTCCCATCACTGGCAGCTGCCAATATCAAGAGTAACCATAACAGGAGAGACTGGAGCCTGCCAGTATCAAGAGTAACCATAACAGCAGAGACTGGAGCCTGCCAGTATCAAGAGTAACCATAACAGTAGAGACTGGAGCCTGCCAGTATCAAGAGTAACCATAACAGGAGAGACTGGAGCCTGCCAGTATCAAGAGTAACCATAACAGCAGAGACTGGAGCCTGCCAGTATCAAGAGTAACCATAACAGCAGAGACTGGAGCCTGCCAGTATCAAGAATAACCATAACAGCAGAGACTGGAGCCTGCCAGTATCAAGAGTAACCATAACAGGAGAGACTGGAGCCTGCCAGTATCAAGAGTAACCATAACAGGAGAGACTGGAGCCTGCCAGTATCAAGTGTAACTATAACAGGAGAGACTGGAACCTGCCAGTATCAAGTGTAACTATAACAGGAGAGACTGGAGCCTGCCAGAATCAAGAGTAACCATAACAGGAGAGATAGGAGCCTGCCAGAATCAAGAGTAACCATAACAGGAGAGACTGGAGCCTGCCAGTATCAAGTGTAACCATAACAGGAGAGACTGGAGCCTGCCAGTATCAAGTGTAACTATAACAGGAGAGACTGGAGCCTGCCAGTATCAAGTGTAACTATAACACGAGAGACTGGAGCCTGCCAGTATCAAGTGTAACTATAACACGAGAGACTGGAGCCTGCCAGTATCAAGAGTAACCATAACAGGAGAGACTGGAGCCTGCCAGTATCAAGTGTAACTATAACACGAGAGACTGGAGCCTGCCAGTATCAAGTGTAACTATAACACGAGAGACTGGAGCCTGCCAGTATCAAGTGTAACTATAACACGAGAGACTGGAGCCTGCCAGTATCAAGTGTAACTATAACACGAGAGACTGGAGCCTGCCAGTATCAAGTGTAACTATAACACGAGAGACTGGAGCCTGCCAGTATCAAGTGTAACTATAACAGGAGAGACTGGAGCCTGCCAGTATCAAGTGTAACTATAACAGGAGAGACTGGAGCCTGCCAGTATCAAGTGTAACTATAACAGGAGAGATTGGAGCCTGCCAGTTGTGAGTAGTTAGCATATTTCCCAGCATCCATAGTCCTGAAAAATTGAGGTTCTTATGAGGTTCTTTCTGGCTGATGATTGACATTAATTTAATCTTAGACAGCCTGTGTAATGGCTTTGAAGGACAAATGAAGGACTATGGAATTTGTTGTTCTAAACAAGCATTTATATTTTTCCTTTTAATCAGTTTTTTCTTTATTTTTTGCTGAAAGACATGTTATAAGGTCATGATATACCAAAAATTTGCCATGTTATAGCATACACATGAAATTCACCGGATATTCACCAACAATATATAGTCTTCTGGGTGTATTAACAGTGAAGGTAGTACATGCTCAAATAATTCAAAAGATTTTCTAACATTGTTTATTGCACAGGAGCACATTCAGAAGGCTCACAGTAGCTCCTGTAACCTGGTAAAACAGGAAGAGTAAAGTGATCATGGTAGCTCCTGTAACCTGGTGAAGCAGGTAGAGTAAGGTGATCATGGTAGCTCCTGTAACCTGGTGAAGCAGGTAGAGTAAGGTGATCATGGTAGCTCCTGTAACCTGGTGAAGCAAGTAGAGTAAGGTGATCATGGTAGCTCCTGTAACCTGGTGAAGCATGTAGAGTAAAGTGATCATAGTAGCTCCTGTAACCTGGTGAAGCAGGTAGAGTAAAGTGATCATAGTAGCTCCTGTAACCTGGTGAAGCAGGTAGAGTAAGGTGATCATGGTAGCTCCTGTAACCTGGTGAAGCAGGTAGAGTAAAGTGATCATAGTAGCTCCTGTAACCTGGTGAAGCAGGTAGAGTAAAGTGATCATGGTAACTCCTGTAACCTGGTGAAGCAGGTAGAGTAAGGTGATCATGGTTGCTCCTGTAACTAGTAGTAGATATCATCATCACTGACTAGATATCTTCATATATAAGATATATTCTGAGTAGGCTTTATTGACAGCCATCTCTGGTTGTAGTTTATATTGTTGTAACTATATCAGACAGGTCTCTGATGGATCATTTCTGACCCAGAATCTACTCCATTTCTCTCAATGAGAAACACAGTCCTCTGCCATGCAAGTAGTGTAATAGAAAACATTCCCTCTTATTACATGTTCAGGCTGTAGTACCAAGCTACAGAAAATAACTGCATGTGAATGAATAGGCTACAGTATGTATATGGTTATATTTATAGAGAAGTGTAGGTAATGTTTATTAGTCTGTTTTATGCTGTTGTAGTCTGTCATATTATATATACTCACCATGTCAGTAGTTTATTATAAATGTACACCAGACCTCCATACGAGACCTCACCATGTCAGTAGTTTATTATAAATGTACACCAGACCTCCATACGAGACCTGACCATGTCAGTAGTTTATTATAGATATACACTAGACCTCCATACCAGTAGTTTATTATAAATGTACACCAGACCTCCATATGAGACCTCACCATGTCAGTAGTTTATTATAAATGTACACCAGACCTCCATACGAGACCTCACCATGTCAGTAGTTTATTATAAATGTACACCAGACCTCCATACGAGACCTCACCATGTCAGTAGTTTATTATAAATGTACACCAGACCTCCATACGAGACCTCACCATGTCAGTAGTTTATTATAAAGCACAGGGTGAAGCCTCCACTACAGTTCCAGCCTTTCTAGCTACCCCATGCAAGCTGGTCTGGAAATGCGTCTCACTCTCTGTCTCTCTCTGTCTGTCTCCCTCCTTTCTGCAGACTGTGTTTTTGTTTGGTCACAGAGGAAGGTTGTTCTTCTCTGGCTTCAGCTCTGAGTTCAAACCCCTCACACCTGAAAGAACTGGATCTGACGTACAACCACCCAGGAGAGTCAGGAGTGAATCTGCTCTCTGCTAGACTGGAGGATCCCCACTGCAGACTGGACACACTCAAGTATGTAAACACACTGTGTTTGGTGTGAACACACACTCCAAATTTGAGAGGCACAAATCCAAGTGAAAAATGATGAATTTGGGAAAAAATGATGAATTTGGGTAATCACCCATAACAGCAGACACAGATATGAGGTTCAGTCACTTTAATAATTTTCATGTATGTGAGAGGAACAGCCAGTCCAATCTCCTCTGACCCACTTCTAAAAAACAGACCAATTTATACTTCAGTATTACTCAAATACATACAGTGTCATACATGACACACGTGTTTTTATTCCTTAAATACATACAGTGTCATACTGTCGTACAGTGTGCTGTTATTGTGAGTGTGTGTGTGTTATAATGAGTTGTAGTACAGTGTGTGCTATTATTGTGAGCGTGTTTATAGTGAATTGTAGTAGTGATGTAAGCCATCACAATAAAGGTGTATTCAGAATTAAATTTCAAAAATATCAGAATACATATAAATGTATAACGTAATGAAAATTGATGCACAGTTCAGTCCACATAAATCACTGTAGTTCAAACTGTGTGATGGGTTGTGAAAAAGTGAATGCAGAATTGACAAATATTTGTTAACTGTAGAAATCTGTAAAGCAATCATGATGAATCGTGACAGTATGTGATCAGGTTAGTGTTAACACTGCCCTCTAGTGGTGAGGTTCGGTAACACTGCCCTCTAGTGGTGAGGTACGGTAACACTGCCCTCTAGTGGTGAGGTACGGTAACACCCCAAAACTATTGCTAAACAGCATTCACAGAATGCTGTGAATGACAGAATCTGTTAGCACTACATCTACAGCACTGTCTCACCTGAGGTCAGTCAGAGTCTAGTAGCTCTACATCTACAGCACTGTCTCACCTGGGGTCAGTCAGAGTCTAATAGCACTACATCTACAGCACTGTCTCACCTGAGGTCAGTCAGACTCTAGTAGCACTACATCTACAGCACTCTCTCACCTGGGGTCAGTCAGAGTCTAATAGCACTACATCTACAGCACAGTCTCACCTGAGGTCAGTCAGAATCTAGTAGCACTACATCTACAGCACTGTCTCACCTGGGGTCAGTCAGAGTCTAGCAGCACTACATCTACAGCACTCTCACCTGGGGTCACTCAGAGTCTAGTAGCACTACATCTACTGCACTGTCTCACCTGGGGTCAGAGTCTGTTAGCACTACATCTACTACACTGTCTCACCTGGGGTCAGTCAGTCTAGTAGCGCTACATCTACTACACTGTCTCACCTGGGGTCAGTCAGTCTAGTAGCGCTACATCTACTACACTGTCTCACCTGGGGTCAGTCAGAGTCTAGTAGCACTACATCTACAGCACTGTCTCACCTGGGGTCAGTCAGAGTCTAGTAGCACTACATCTACAGCACTGTCTCACCTGGGGTCAGTCAGAGACTAGTAGCACTATATCTGCGTATGAGATTAATGCTATTTGGCAGGTTTGCAGGAACAATCAACCTGGTGAAATACCAAACCTCTTGATAGCTTAACAGATGCACTGCTGGTTTCTGAGAGTAGTTCAGGATAACAGTGCATGTTATGCTCCCTGCATGTGAGTTTAACTCATTTTACGCACATACAAGGAACATTAAAACACATCCAGGCCTCCTGGTTGGTTGTATACAGTGTTAGACTTTTCACACTGCTTCAAGCTCTTCCAGAAAAAATTAGAATATATAATTTTATATTTATGGACTGATCAAGTAATGTGTATGTCACGGGATGTTTCTTGACTGCACGCACCTGCACGGGTTACCCTCATGTGTCTATTTAAACCTCTGCTAGTGTGTATTGTGTTGGTCATTATTTGCGGAAGTCTGTTTAAACGTGTGTATGTCCATTGTTCAATGTTGTGTAACCCGTGTCTAGTTAAATGCACCGTTATGTCTGTCGCTAATGTTATGTGTGAGTACCACCATTGTTGTTCGTGTTTTATGTTAATAAATGTTTCACTCTGTCGAGGGAGTCTGTGCGTCCTGCTCCACGCCCATCAGCACTCGGGCCAGCAGCAACGTTACAGTATGATTTAGTATTAGAATTTGATCAGAAAATACATCCATTTTTATCCTCTCTTAGGAAAGTAGTCCAGGGACAGACAGCCTAGAGAAGCCAGTCTGCGTTATGCTATTGTAACGATCCGAATGTCGCAGGACACACAGACTCCGCCGACGTAGACCGACATTTATTGATAAAGACGAAGACAACAGCACTCACATTTAACGTACTCGATAAACACGAACATAGTGAAAACGGACATGAACACGTTTAACGTTAACGCGGTGAATAAGTACTTAAACACCACGACCATGAACAAAGGCAAACCTGAACAATGACTGATAATCCCGCACACACCAGCCTGGGTTTAAATACACAGACATAACGAGACTAAAGCAGGTGCAGGTGTGCGCAGGCGCGGTTACAAACACGATAAACAAACAAGACCCTCCCACTGCACACGTGACCAAACCACGTGACCTGCGGGAGGCGCGCGCTCCCTGACAGCTATCAAGGTGGCGCAGTAGCACGCAGCGCCACTCCGGGTCCGATAATGGTGCTATTGTGCTACTATCTGGCGTCTGTACTACTTTTTTCCAGCAACTTAAACCACACATACATGGAAACAACCAACCTCCATAGCCTGCTACACTTAAGACATAATGTACAAACCTACCTGGACGACGGCGTGCTTCAGACGCTCTGTGAGCTCGGGTTGCTATGCGTACCAGGCCTGCAGACCACGGCGTCGCCTGAGTCCGGATACCGAAGGGGAGACACCGCAAGCGGTGTGCAAGGAAGCAGAAGCGGGGGAAGCGAGCTGGGGTCCGTGCTAGGCTAAAAGCTAATCCTAGCAGACCAGCTCTACCATCTCTATTCCTCTCTAATGTCTGCTCCTTGGATAATAAACTGGACTGCATCAAACTCCAGCAGACTACACAGCGAGAGTTCAGAGACTGCTGTGTTTTCATCTTTACTGAAACGTGGCTCAGCGACAGTATTCCAGACGCCGCCATTCATCTGGATGGATTAGTCTCAATCCGTGCCGATGGAGACAACGCGCTCTCCGGCAAAACACGCGGCGGAAGTGTATGCATTTATATCAGTGAATCCTGGTGTAAAAACTCTGTGCTTGTAGTTACGTACTGCTCACTGCTGGTGGAGTTTGCTATTGTCAGATGCAGACCTTTTTATTTACCGCGGGAATTCACCGCCGTGTTTATAATCGCGCTGCACATTCCACCCAGCGCGAACACACGAGAGGCTCTCCAGGAGCTGTATGGAGCGATTAGTGAACTGCAGAACGTTCATCCAGACGGACTGTTTATTGTCGCCGGAGATTTCAACCACACAAATCTGAAGTCAGCACTGCCTAAATTCCATCAACATGTGAACTTTGCAACAAGAGGAGCAAACGCGCTGGATCTCGTTTACACAAACATTTCCGGTGCGTACCGGGCGGAGCCCCGCGCCCACCTCGGATACTCTGATCACGTCTGTAATGTTGATCCCTGCATATAGACCGATCGTCAGACGCTCGAAACCGCTTCTGAAGCAGGTGAGAACCTGGCCAGCAGGAGCCATCTCTGCTCTTCAGGACTGTTTTGAGCAGACGACTTGGATCACGTTCAAGGAGGCTGCTACTGACGGTGGCAATGTTAACCTGGAAGAGTATATATACAGCATCAGTGACTGGCTACATCAGCAAGTGCATTGATGTTACTGTCTCCAAGACCATCACCACACGCCCCAACCAGAAGCCATGGATGACTGCTGAGGTGCGCATGCTACTGAGGACCCGTGACTCAGCCTTCAGAACAGGTGAGAGAGAGGCTCTCAGGAAAACAAGAGCCAAACTCACGTGCGATCAGGGAAGCAAAGCGTGCACACGCACAGAGGATCCATGGACACTTCAAAGACACTGGTGACACACGGCGCATGTGGGAGGGCATTCAGGCCATTACTAACTACAGGAAAACATCACCTTCTGCTGCAAAGTTGTTGCAGCAGAAAAGTCCATCCCTCCGCAAAGTGACCAGGTGCTGTGCCTGACGGTGGCTGATGTGAGGCGTACTCTGTGTGGAGTTAACCCACGGAAAGCTGCTGGACCAGACAACATCCTGGGTCGTGTGCTCAGAGAATGTGCTGACCAGCTTGCAGATGTCCTGACAGACATCTTCAATATCTCTCTGAGCTGCGCCGTGGTCCCAACATGCTTCAAAACCACCACCATCGTCCCCGTGCCCAAGAAGCCCACGGTGTCGTGTCTCAACGACTACCGTCCCATTGCACTCACATCCATCATCATGAAGTGCTTCGAGAGACTCGTCATGAGACACATCAAGACCCAGCTTCCCCCTTCTCTGGACCCCCTGCAGTTCGCGTACCGTTCCAACCGCTCTACAGATGATGCCATCTCTACCACACTTCATCTGGCACTCACACATCTGGATAAAAAGGGCACCTACGTAAGAATGCTGTTCATAGACTTCAGTTCAGCAATCAACACCATTGTTCCTTAGCATCTGATTGGAAAGTTGAGCTTACTGGGCTTGAACACCTCCCTCTGCAACTGGATCCTGGATTTCTTGACTGGTAGACCTCAATCAGTCCGGATTGGGAGCAGCACTTCCAACACCACCACACTGAGTACTGGTGCTCCCCAGGGCAGCGTACTCAGCCCTCTACTGTTCACACTGCTGACTCATGACTGTGCAGCGACGCACAGTTCGAATCCCATCAAGTTCGCCGATGACACGACCGTGGTGGGTCTCATCAACAAAGACAATGAGTCACCATACAGAGAGGAGGTGCGAGAACTGGTGAGCTGGTGTAAGGTCAACAACCTGTATCTGAATGTTGACAAGACAAAATAAATGGTTGTTGACTTCAGGAGAGCAAGGCGAGATCACTCCCCGCTTGCCATCAACAGCTCCTCAGTGGAGATCGTCAAGAACATCAAGTTCCTTGGTGTTCACATAGCGGAGAACCTCACCTGGATCCTGAACCCCAGTTCCATCACCAAGAGAGCCCAGCAACATCTTTACTTCCTTCGGAAGCTGAGGGAAGCCCGTCACCCATCCTCACTACCTTCTACAGAGGTACTGTAGAAAGCATCCTGAGCAGCTGCATCATTACCTGGTTTGGGAAATGCACCGTCTTTGACCGCAAGACCAAAAGAATAGTGAGAACAGCTGAGAAGATCATTGGGGTCTCTCTTCCCTCCATCACGAACATCTACATAACACGCTGCATCCGGAAAGCCACCAACATTGTGAAAGACCCCACACACCCCTCACATGAACTGTTCACCCTTAGGCCATCTGTAAGAAGGTACTGCAGCATCCAGACCCGCACCTCCAGACTGTGCAACAGCTTCTTCCCAGAAGCCATTAGACTCCTGAACTCTGGTTAACTCCAATTCCAATTCAGATTCCAAAATCGGCACTTTTACACATACACACGCATTGTTTTGCATCGGACTAGTGCTGAAGTCAAGCCTCACACAAATAAACTATGCACTCCTGTTGCAGTCTTGCACATTATCCTACTTGCTGCTAGAGTACTGTACCAAACCAGCACTGTACTCTGAACTGTTCTGGCTGCTACCGGTGACTGCTATGTTCAGTGTAGCATGTCACTGACTCCTATGTACAACTCACTTTACATATTCCCAGTATTGCACTAAATAATTGCACTGTCTGCTCATTTTGTATTTGTCCTGTTCTGTATTTATTATTGTTTGTTTATTTAATGACATTTTTGCACTATATTGGACTGTTTGCACTTGTGTAGCATGTTGTCTGTTGCACTGTTGTTTTGTGTTGCACCATGGTCCTGGAGGAACATTGTCTCATTTTTGTTGTGTACTTGTATATAGCTGAAGTGACCAATAAAACCTCTCTGAACTTTGAGATGACATTTAGTGGTGATAGAGGTATTAACAGTAGGAGACATGTAACTCTGGGAAGGTATAACAGTAGGAGACATGTAACTCTGGGAAGGTATAACAGTCAGTCAGTGTCTCTCTTAGTTAGATGGTGTTTACTGTCTTGATCATCACCTGCTTGGTTCTCAGCTTTACTCTACTCACCCTCAGCACATGCACAAACCCACACACACACACGCATGTGCACACACAAATGTGCACAAACAAATGCACACAATCCCCCCCTCCACACACACTGAGTTCATCTGTGCTCAGTATGACTGCCTCACTCACTTGATCCTGAAATGTACACTAGTTCGTCTGCATTTTTCTTATTATTGAACTATAATACAACATTAACTTATTTATAACCTTAACTGTTCTTGTTCATTTTAGCAGTACACAGATGTTGTCCTTGCTACACACCAGACACTAAGAGATCAGACAGAGAGAGACTACCTGTACTACTCATCACTCATCTCTAGGTGATGTACCCTTGTAAACCATTTTCCATCTGTACATTTATATGTATTTTACTAACAGAACTGTTGTAAAGTTTATGCAGGTCTCCATGCCAATAAAATCTCATGAGGCTCCTCTGGTGTGTACAGTAGAGTGCAGGTTACACAACCCCAGCTGAGTGTTTAATAACACCTCACTGTGTCCTGTGTCCCTATTAGTTAAGGTATTTAAAGTACACACATCACTTAATGAGAACTCAACTCTTATTTTCCCACTATGTCATACATGTTGTCATTAACAGGAGGAGCTGTATAACTGGAATTGTTGACTGTCATCCTCACTCAGTAATCATCATTAACACACCTTACAAATGATCTTAAAACAGTAAAGATGGAGTAGACCTTACATTACTGACAGAACAGTACCCTCCACCCTTCCACACCTACAATAATGAAAGAACATGAGTGTGTGATGTGTCACTCACTTTGGGTCAGAGGGCACAGGTCCATTGCTGAATGCAGGAGGACGACCCATGGACCAATCACTCTTCAGAGACACACAGCTGGGTGCTGGAGACTCTGCTCTCTTTACCCTGATGAAGATGAGGAACTCACATCAATATATGATTAAAATATTTAAAACACAATCCATCTGTTACATGATGTCGAATATAAAACATATGTAAACACTGATATTAACAGGGTGGGAGAACAATACAAATGGTTATACTACAGATACACACACACACACACACACACACAACACAAAGGATCAGTGTGTGGATGATATACTACAGATACACACACGCACAAAGGATCAGTGTGTGGACGCTATACTACAGATACACATAAGAGCAGTGTGTGGGTGCTAAACTACACACACACACACACACACACACACACACACACAAGCAGTGTGTGGGTGGAGGCCTACACACACACACACACAAACACACAAGCAGTGTTTGGGTGCTTTGGGTGCTATCCTACAGATAAATACACACAAAAAGGAGCCGTGTGTGGCTACTATAACACACACACACACACACACAGACAAAGGAGCACAGTGTGGATGATATACTACAGATACACACACACAAAGGAGCAGTGTGTGGATGCAATACTACAGATACACACACGAGCAGTGTGTGGGTGCTAAACTACACACACACAAGCAGTGTGTGGGTGGGCCTACACACACACACACACACAAGCAGTCTGTGGGTGCTATCCTACAGATAAATACACACACAAAAAGGAGCCGTGTGTGGCTACTATAACACACACACACACACACACACACACACACACACACACACAGACAAAGGAGCAGTGTGTGGATGATATACTACAGATACACACACACAAAGGAGCAGTGTGTGGATGCAATACTACAGATACACACACGAGCAGGGTGTGGGTGCTAAACTACACACACACACACACACAAGCAGTGTGTGGGTGGGCCTACACACACACACACACACCCACACACACACAAGCAGTCTGTGGGTGCTATCCTACAGATACAAACACACACAAAAAGGAGCTGTGTGTGGGTGCTATACCCCCCCCACACACACAAAGGAGCAGTGTGTGGGTGCGGGTCTACACACAGACATAAACGAGGAGTGTGTGGGTGCTATACTAGACACACACACACACACAAAAAGGAGTAGTGTGTGGATGCTATAGCAAACACACACACAAGCACACAAAAAGGATCCGTGTGTGGGTACTATAACACACACACACACAAACAAAGGAGCAGTGTGTGGATGCTATAGCAAACACACACACACACACACACTCACACACACACAAGCAGTCTGTGGGTGCTATCCTACAGATACATACACACACAAAAAGGAGCCGTGTGTGGGTGCTATACCCCCCCCCCACACACACACACAAAGAAGCAGTGTGTGGGTGCAGGTCTACACCCAGACATAAACGAGGAGTGTGTGGGTACTATACTACATACACACACACACACACACAAAGGAGCAGTGTGTGGATGATATACAACAGATACACACACAAAGGAGCAGTGTGTGGATGCTATACTACAAATACACACACAAAAAGGAGCCGTGTGTGGGTGCTACACTACAGATACACACACGAGCAGTGTATGGGTGCTAAACTACACACACACACACAGACACATACAAAGGAGCAGTTTGTGGGTGCTATAGCAAACAAACACACACACACACACACACACACATACAAGCACACAAAAAGGAGCCGTGTGTGGGTACTATAACACACACACACACAAACAAAGGAGCAGTGTGTGGATGCTATACTACAGATACACACGAGCAGAATCTGAAAGAATACGAGTGTGTAATGCGTCACTCACTTTGGGTCAGAGGGCACAGGTCCATTGCTGAATGCAGGAGGACGACCCATGGACCAATCACTCTTCATAGACACACAGCTGGGTGTTGGAGACTCTGCTCTCTTTAACCTGATGAAGATGAGGAACTCACATCAATATATGATTACAAAATTTAAAACACAATCCATCTGTTACATGATGTCGAATATAAAATATATGTAAACACTGATATTAACAGGGTGGGAGAACAATAAAAATGGTTATACTACAGATACACACACACACACACACACACACACAAAGCAGCAGTGTGTGGGTGCTATAGCAAACACGCACACAAGCACACAAAAAGGAGTCGTGTGTGGGTACTATAACACACACACACACACACACACACACACACACACACACACACACAAAGGAGCAGTGTGTGGATGATATACTTCAGATGCACACACACAAAAGAGCAGTGTGTGGATGCTATACTACACACATACATAAGGGCAGTGTGTGGGTGTTATACTACAGCTGTGTGTCAGGAGTGTGTGCTGCATGTGTTTCCTTCACCACACCTGAAACAGTCGTGATGGCAGAATACTGAACACACTGTAATGGATTCAGTTCCTGTCATGGTACGGCCCACCACGTGCACTACTGACTGTTCACTACTGACTGTTCACTACTGACTGTTCATGGTGTTTGTAACCACGCCCCCTTCTTAGCACACACCTGCACTGGTTCATTGTGCCAGTTATGTATGTAGGTAAACCCTGTTGGTGTGAACTTCATTGTACATCATTATTCATGTTAGATATATACATACATATACATGTTAGTGTTAGTGTGCACTGTTAGATATATACATATACATGTTCATATACATATACATGTTAGTGTTAGTGTGCACTGTTAGATATATACATATACCCGGTTCATATACATATACATGTTAGTGTTAGTGTGCACTGTTAGTTATATACATATACCCGGTTCATATACATATACATGTTAGTGTTAGTGTGCACTGTTAGATATATACATATACCCGGTTCATATACATATACATGTTAGTGTTAGTGTGCACTGTTAGTTATATACATATACCCGGTTCATATACATATACATGTTAGTGTTAGTGTGCACTGTTAGATATATACATATACCCGGTTCATATACATATACACACACACACAAGCAGTGTGTAGGTGGAGGCCTACACACACACGAGCAGTGTTTGGGTGCTATCCTACAGATACATACACACACAAAAAGAAGCCATGTGTGGGTACTATAACACACACACACACAGACAGACACACACACACAGACAAAGGAGCAGTGTGTGGGTGCTATACCCCCACACACACACACACAAAGGAGCAGTGTGTGGATGCAATACTACAGATACACACACAAGCAGGGTGTGGGTGCTAAACTACACACACACACACACACACAGACACACACACACACAAGCAGTGTGTGGGTGGGCCTACACACACACACACACACACACACACACACACACACACACACACACACACACACACACAAGCAGTCTGAGGGTGCTATCCGACAGATACAAACACAAACAAAAAGGAGCATTGTGTGGGTGCGGGTCTACACACAGACATAAACGAGGAGTGTGTGGGTGCTAAACTACACACACACACCCACCCACACACACACACACACAAAAAGGAGTAGTGTGTGGGTGCTATAGCAAACACACACACAAGCACACAAAAAGGATCCGTGTGTGGGTACTATAACACACACACACACAAACAAAGGAGCAGTGTGTGGATGCTATACCACAGATACACACACACACAAGCACACAAAAAGGATCCGTGTGTGGGTACTATAACACACACACACACACACAAACAAAGGAGCAGTGTGTGGATGCTATACTACAGATACACACGAGCAGAATCTGAAAGAATACGAGTGTGTAATGCGTCACTCACTTTGGGTCAGAGGGCACAGGTCCATTGCTGAATGCAGGAGGACGACCCATGGACCAATCACTCTTCAGAGACACACAGCTGGGTGCTGGAGACTCTGCTCTCTTTATCCTGATGAAAATGAGGAAAGTGTTGAGTAATTACATACTTCACTACATCTCATTTATCCTGAATATTCCCTCTTCCTGTTTCCTCAGATTAAGTGCTGATGGAAAGCTCCTCACTTTGGGTCAGAGGTTCCTCCTCCACTGCTGGAATTATGAGGCTCCATCATGGAGTTGTTCCTCTTCACACACACACAGCTGGACACTGGAGATGCTGCTCTCTGCTTCCTGTCAACAGTTCATACACACAGAGTGAATCACACTGAATAAATTCCTGACAAAATTGACATCAACATATTAAAAATGAAGTACACACTGATATTAACAAGGCAGGTGGACAACTGAAATAGTGATGACAGCAGAACACTGAACACACTACTGGATTCAGTTACATATTCCACTAAATACATAAATAATGTTATACTGAATATATTTAAAATTCCCTTTAAACACACAAAAGCTGTGCACCATCACTTGTATGTTTTTCTATTTTAAAGAAATTAAATAGCAAATCCCCATAATAAGTAATCAACTTTCCCAGAATGCTTCCCACAGGAGATGTAATGTTTCCACACAGTGGGAACTGAAGTCTGGATGCTTTCAAATGTATTAATGAATTAATATTATACAGTTCCCATTTGGTGAGCGATTTTGTAAAGATTTTCAGTGCTGGTTCATAATTCCCAAAGCCCTGTGGAGACCTTCACTGTGTCTGTGATATTTGTTCTCACGGACTGCTCCGCCCCCGTAAGTCACGTGGTGCAGGGGCCACGCCCCCGTGATGACGCGCACCTCCCCGGGTTCAGCGTTGAGTTTGTCCGTCTCTTTAACCCGCCAGTGCGCATCTCAGTGTTGGTCGTTGTTAGCGGCATGTTCGTATCCATGTTTGTGCAGCCAGTGTTGTGGTTAAGAGTGTTTTTGTTCCCTGTTAATGTAACGTGTGAGTGCCGCCCTTGTCTTAAATGTTTAATGTCACTAAATGTTTCACAAAGTGGAGGGAGTCTGTGCGTCTCACTCGTCACAAAAGTTACACACAGTACTACATGTAGTGAAATATTGTAGGACTGTCTGTTGCCATGTGAAACAGACTACATAAAATAGATACAAAGTGGAAGAATAAGAACATATAAAAATACAGACACATAAAAAAGTTGTATGAAACATACATGTGGATGAGAACATAAAGCTCTCATATATGCGTCAAAGTTCCCTCAGGCCCTGGAGTGATACTCTGAGCACTCAGATACCGTAACAGACCGTATATATGTGCACATTATGTTGGAGTGATGCTCTGAGCACTCAAATACCGTAACATACCGTATATATGTGCATATTATGTTGGAGTGATACTCTGAGCACTCAGATACCGTAACAGACCGTATATATGTGCACATTATGTTGGAGTGATACTCTGAGCACTCAGATACCGTAACAGACCGTATATATGTGCACTTTATGTTGGAGTGATACTCTGAGCACTCAGATACCGTAACAGACCGTATATATGTGCACATTATGTTGGAGTGATTCTCTGAGCACTCAGATACCGTAACAGACCGTATATATGTGCACATTATGTTGGAGTGATACTCTGAGCACTCAGATACCGTAACAGACCGTATACATGTGCACTTTATGTTGGAGTGATACTCTGAGCACTCAGATACCGTAACAGACCGTATATATGGTCACATTATGTTGAAGTGATACTCTGAGCACTCAGATACCGTAACAGACCGTATATATGTGCATATTATGTTGGCGCGTTATTCTGACGCGTAATGGCCCAAATATGTGCACACTAGCCGTCAACTGCCAAAGCACCAAATAACACCATTTAGCAACCAGCTTAACCAGTATGTAACACACCCAATGACAAATAAATTCAAGTGTAATTTCATTATATTTACACTGAATTCTCAATTTAAATTTACTTGATTCAAAGCTTTTCACTGCATACGGCACATTAATCTATCGAGAACACATGTATTTATACTAGTGATGCATACGGTGTGTTAATCTGTGCATGAGCTTGTGCACCAAGCTCAGTGGTTAAGGTACTTGACTTGTAATTGCAAGGTTGGTGGTTCAAGCCCCACCACTGCCAAGTTGCCACTGTTGGGTCCCTCAGCAAGACCCTTAATCCTCAATTGCTTGAGTTGTACTCAGTCAGAATTGTAAAAGTGTCAGGTAAATGCCATAAATGTAATGTTCTACTCACTCACATTCCCCCACACAGACGGGTCTATATAGAACACTACACAGGGTACACATTAGTGAGATGACAGACAGAATCTATCAATGCTAGTCTGTGAAATAGATCATTGTGACATTTCATCATGGAAACTATCTGGAACAAAGTGGTGCAGCTGCATTGAAGTAAGACACTATAGTGATGATTTATAGTTTCAGTTGTGTTATGCTGTGACTTTAATAATACACAACTCTATAGCTATGTCCATGTTCCCATTATGTCAATCAAAAACTACAGAGTGAAATTCTGTAATGCTTATTTCTTCAGCACAAGATTTGTTTATTCTGTTTCTTGTTGCATTAACATTCTGTCACTGTTACTTTTGGGTTCAGCCAAAATAGTGATACTGAACCTGACAACATGTCTGTTATATGCCCTTAATCAGTGTACATCAGTTGTTCACTACATTTACAGTACACTATAGGTGGTGGTATCTTTGTCCTTAATCAGTGTACATCAGTTCACTACATTTACAGTACACTATAGGTGGTGGTATCTTTGTCCTTAATCAGTATACATCAGTAGTTCACTACATTTACAGTACACTATAGGTGATGGTGGGAAAAGTGAGGCTTTGTGAAACATTGAGATGTTCGAAGCAGTTGTGTTGAAAATAGTTTCAAGGTCTCAAAAGTGTAGTAAAGACTACTGTAGGGGACTGGGATGAATGGCACTGGTTGGCTTTATAACTGTGTTCAACCTGGTCTGTTGGCCAGAACACTTAAAGCCATACTGAGTTCAAAGGTGTAATAACAGTTATGGGCTTTGATGTTACAGAACTGAAGTAGAGAATAGGATAATAATGCTAAGAGATCAAGCACATACAGATATTACTTTAAATGTCAATGTTGCTTGTAAATGACAACCTGCACAATACACAGAAAAGCCTTTTACAGTCGATTGTAATGTCTATAGTGAGCTGAATATACAGTAACTGGTGCTTGGGTGCCATCTAGCGGCAAATCTCTAGAACTGACTCAGTGACTTGATAAACCAAGAAATGCAGTGACACAACTAACATTTAAACTACTGATTAAACCTCCTAAACTCAAGGACTGATACACAAAGGAAGTACATCTCCCAGCTGATATGAAACAAAGTATTACCAGAGGAGAGATGTGGTAAATGCTAAAATATGAAACTAAACCTACACAGAGAGCTCATGGAGTAACGTGTCTGCTCTTTAATGATAACTCTAAACATCAACTAACACTGCCTTTTCCTAACAAAACACCACCATAAAAAGAAGATGCCTGACTTACATTTTATCAGTAACACAGAGTCTCTGGGTTTAACACAAACAGAGTTTTACTGTGTGGGTAACACTCAGCACTGCAAGAAATGACGTCTAAACGCACGCAACCGTACAACCGACATCTTTAACCAATGACACAGAGTTTAACTGCATAATCCACTAATATCTTTAGCCAATGACACAATACTGAACAAATATAATATAAAGAAAAACAAAATTAAATAATATTCATCATAATTCGTCCATCACGTCTGGGCCTGTTGAACAGATACAATCTGACATGATCTCCACAGTGGCCACTTCTGCCAACATCTTGATAATTTTTTTCTGTAAAAAACAAAGAGTAACCTACTCTGCCTAGATATTATTCTGGTCGGTTATGCCAGGCTATCGATACATATGATCAATAAATATTTCAGAGAAATTACCATACAACCACAACAAAGGATGCTTGTTTTCTGTTGTGTTCTGTAAGGCTTTTAAAATTCTTGGTATCTATTTAATTAACTTTCTGTGTGGACCATATTTCATCTATGGCAGAAGGAAGTGTTGTGAATATAGATAATTATGATTATGGATAATGAAGTTCAATAAAGTAAAATAAAGGAACATCTCATTTATTATAATATTTATATTTTAAAATGTTAGTTGTTCTGCTGTTTTGGGTCTGAGTCGGCTTGTTTTCTTCCCAAATTACCTCCTCAGTCTTGGAAAAGATTCATTCACAGTGAACACTTGTTGCTGGCATACACAGGTGTTTTTACCATTATATAAATGTGTGGATATACAGCACATCACTCCTGTCAGTAAACCAGAGGATCTCTCTCTACATACTTTCTATATATTAATGTCACTGTATCTATAACTACTGCTCACTGGATGTCTCTCACTAGCCTATTAGTCAATATGTCCTCTCAATAACCTTCTATCTAGACAACACTAAATCTCTCGGTCTCTCAATTCTCTATTCTCACAAAACCCCTCAAAGTTGGGGTGTGTTTTCTTGACTTCTAAGCATTCATAGAGTGTGTGACTGAGACAGATCTGTGATCAGGGTTGTTTCAGACACTGTCAGTCAAAGCCAGGAGCAGCAGCTACTGTATAACACCTGTAGAAACACAAGCTTAGTTCACCTGTGGTCACGTGACATGGCCGTTTTGAGCCACACTTCGGATCAGCGTTTCAAAAACGCTGCGCTTCAGGAACTCGAAACAAGCGTAGAAACGTCCGTGTCGACCGTCCCATCCTAACTACAGGTAACACTACAGCTAATGAACTATACAGAGAATCTGAACTGTCCACTGAGAATGTGGACAACACTACAAAATGACTGAAACTGAACAGAAACTAACTGTAAAAAACACACATCACAACAGCAACGTTACGGCTTTACTTTAGTCCAGAGGAGTTTTAACTGGGACCATTTGGAAAGATCAATGACTAACTACGACTTAAAATCCTGATTTACAATAACTGAGCACGTATATCTGACCCCGTTAAGTTATTTTTAATATAACTGCGCAATCGTGCTGCGCGTTCGCCATTGCAGATGCGTAGCGTTAACTTCCCCAGGATTTTAAACTTTACATTTAATCCACTTTTAGGTGAACCTACGATTTAAACACAGAACTACGTACTTACAAAACACGTTGTTTAAAGTGCACCGACATCGCATTTTATCAAACAGAATGAACTTACCGTGAAATATTTTAAACGCGCGTATCTCCAATCCGCCCAACTAATGGTGACATTTCAGAAAATACTTTCGTTTTCTAGAGAAGGGAGAGACTACAGGAACTCCAGCGGGTAAGTAAAGGGCGGAGCACATGTCAATCACTTTCAACTGAAGCCAATTACACAACCGATTTATGATGTCAGTCATTTTTATTAAGCCAATCAGCAGCCAAAGTTAACTGTCCGTCATTTTTCTGCAGCCAATGACTTGTTTTGCGGCAGCGCTGAGAGTAAATCTCCACTATGTCGCATTAGTTACCTCCATATAACATTAATACAGAATACTCCGCAATATAAGACAAATATAGGAGTTCTAAATAAGCAGATTATTTTGTAGACATAGAACATAGAACACAGAACACATAGAACAGAACACATAACACATAGAACACAGAAAACATAGAACACATAGAACACAGAACACATAGATCACAGCCTAACAGTAGTAGAACAGCAGTAAATCTGTATTTGCGTTGCTTTAAATGCCCTGCAGAGGAGATAAAGATACAAGACAACAGTAAGAATAAATAACAGTATATATAAATAACTACTCGGTCATGATATTATGACAAAATTAAATTTGTCAATTTCTTTTGAAAAGGGAAAACTGTCAGTGCCTGTGAAGTGTGGCTATTCATTTTTTGATTCTACAGATAGCGACCCTCAAGTACAGATCCCTGACTACCTGAGAGTCGTTCCAAAAAGGTTGTGGGCTGAACACAAGGACCAAGTGAGCTTTATAAACTGAACCATATCAGGCTAAATTACTAACAGTAGCTAGTGTGCTTCAAGCAATGTCCTCTTTCTCGTGAAAAGGAAGCAGACATTGTGGCTGTTATGAATTCACTGAAACAGCAAGGTGTGATTACACTTGTTAATCTCCTGCCACTCACAACCCTTTTATTGTTGGTGATTTACGTTCAGCCTTTTTCTGCATCCCTGTGCATAAGAACACAGCCTATTTTTGCTTTCACTTTTAAAGGAAAACAATATTCCTGGACTCGGTTGCCGCAGGGTTTTCTGGATCCTCCTGCTGTCTTTGCCGCCGCTGTGCGAGACTCCCCATCCTCACTGATGCTACCTGAAGGCTGTACGGTGCTACAGTACACAGATGACATTATACTGACTGCTGAAAATGAGCACACGTGCAGAGAGGTTCAACAAGGCTGCTGACACATCTGGCTGATGCAGCTTCAAGGCTGCGCTTGATAAACTGCAATACTGTCAAACAAGGTCTAATTTTTATTGTTTATTCTGTCTCAAGGAAGTCGCAAGAATCACATACAGGACCGTATACAGGACCGCATACAGGACCGTATACAGGACCGCATATACAGGACCGCATACAGGACCACATACAGGACCACATACAGGACCGCATATACAGGACCGCATACAGGACTGCATACTGGACTGCATACCAGACCACATACAGGACTGCATACAGAACCTCATACAGGACTGCATACAGAACCTCATACAGGCTGTCAAGGCATTCAAAGTACCAGCCACAAAGAGGGGCATGATGTCATTCCTGGGTCTGATCTACTATTGTTGTTCATGGAGACCAGACTGTTCATTCCATGACAAGATCCTGAGACAGAGCTGCAGTTCAGATTCTCCTAACACTGTCACATGGACAACTGAGACAAACTAGAAACAAAACAGGGGACAGTGAGGCCACAGAGTGGCCATCGGACTGTACTGACACCTTCATCTCACATATTGTAGCCACTGACCCGTGCTGGACCGACGTCGCTATAATACAAGAAAATAGTGAACAAGCAGATATTGACTTTTGGAGTGCAAATAAGTGCACTTGAGGTACTGAAGGCTTTCTTACCTGACCCGACGGCCACACTGCATTAACTAAATCTTGTTTAGCATTTCTCGTGTGACATTTTCATGGTGTCTGTCATGTCGGGGGTGATTGATAATATTAACAACAGATTAACTAAAGTAATGCAACAGAGAGGAACACAGCTTCAGTTTTTAATCCTTCAACACCTCTAGTGATATAGTTAACAATAATAATAATAATAATAATAATAATAATAATAATAATAAATCCCTTTTTAACTACCTCTCCCTTGTCACGGTTGGTCATCCAGTAGGAGGGACACGCCCACTCCTGCTAGGGATCACACAACGGCCCTGCTCTAAATCACCTATTAATTGTGTTCACCTGATCCTTATTTCCCTTCACCCCCTATTTAAACCCAAGACAGCACTGCACATTAGCAGACTACAGAGTTATGAGTCTCTACAAGACGCAACATTTCCTAGAGAGAGCTAGACTTGTTGTTGTTGTTGTTGTTGTTGTTTTGATAGTGCTTTGGGTCTTTACTTTCTATGTACGCTAAAGAGCACTTCCTCACAACCTCACCTTTCACTCCCTCTGTGCCGCCCACGTCACACCCTTCATTCATACATACACACATACGCATACTCACACTCTCTCTCTCACTCACACACACACCTGTCCAGTGGAAGTTTATGGCATAGGGGAAAGTGTATGGGTAGGTGTGTGTGAGAGGATGTGATTGGCTGTGTGTAAGTAAATGCACCGTGATGGTGCAGTTAGCAAAAAGCTGTTTTATTACATACACACCTACAGGCTGTGTCTGATTCCATACTGTACAGAAGTTTTATGCTTGCATTTTATCAGTGATGAAAATGTTAGTCTGGAAAAAAGGTGAAAAATTAAAGCCAGCCTTAACCTCATTGGTCTGTGTGATCATTTGTGTGTTGTGATTGGCTAGTCATCATTTTGGTTCCTGTGTACATTAGTTGGTCCATTTCTTCTTCCTTTCTCTTTGTCCTGAATGTGTTTTATTTGGAGTATGTGATGTGTTTTGATATGAATTTGTAACAGTTTTATGAAGACTGACGTCGCTGCTGTTGTAAACCAGACAGCTCCACAACCTTGATCTCTGACTTATGTCCTTTGTTCTGATGTGTGGGTGTATCCGTGGATATTTAGTGGATTATTTGATCATTTGAGCTGTTTATTTTATAAAGATTCAATATGTGCAATATGTGCATTTTACACAAGCTTGCCATCCCAATACTCCACATTCCTGCCGTAAAAACACTGCAATGTCATATTTTGAATATGTTGCAAAGTGTTTTCCAAGAATATCACAGAGTGAATTGATCATTTGCTTTGTGTTTTTTATGCCATTTTAAAAAGATACTATAGTGAACTGATCAGCTATTTGCACAATATTGCTCAATATTTTATCCACCTTCCTAAGAAAGTGATCTTTATAAATGTAGTGGATTTAACAGAAAAAATGGAAGGTTTGAATTTCCAAAAAATAAGACTTTTCTCTTCTACATATGCTTTAACACATACTTTCTTTAGGTGCATTAGACCCAAGATATGTTTAAATAAGCTGAATAACATGTTTATTTTAGATTTTCATTGTGTGAACTAAAGGAGCGAGAAACTTCCTCTACGGATGATGACAAGATGGAGGTTCGTGCCAAGCCTTCAGTGCAGACTCACCGGAAACCTGCTGAAACTTGTGACTTGTGGTTTCCGTTTCTGCTTTTCTGCTCAGTTCCACAGGGGGTTTGTTGTCTTGTATCTAAGACAGTAATGTCACTCTATAGATTTCCTTACACAGAGAGCTGTTTGACACCAGAGTGTTGACTAGCTGATATGTTTACAAATAAATAAACCCACCAAAGTGGTGGGTAGCTAGTTAATATGTTTACAAATAAATAAACCCACCAAAGTGGTAGGTAGCTGATATGTTTACAAATAAATAAACCCAACAGAGTGGTGAGTAGCTAATATGTTTACGAATGAAACATTGGCTTGGGATTTGGTCAGCTAACGCTAGCTAACCTACGGGCTACTCTGAACACTGATGTCTGATTTATTGAATGCCTTTTTAAACTCCACTTTCTTAATCTTTTTCAGTTCCTGTATCGACCTTCTCTTCAGTAAAGGGGAATCTTCATGACGATGCTACTCTCCCCTGCACTCAGATGTGTTCTGGTCTGGTCACATGGACTGTGTTTGATAAACAACTTGACATTCTGGATCAGTGTAACCAGACATTCTGTCAGTCAAAGGAGGGATTTTACATGTCATATGATCAGTACCTGAAGGAAGCTCCTCAGCATCACTGATGTTGATTACACTAAGAGGAACTGGTACACCTGTGAGTGTGATGGTGTAGACATCTGTGATATGGGTCTATGGATAGAGGGTAAGGGTTTGTTCTCTCAGTCTTTGCTAACGAACCCTTAATCATTTAGTTTTAATAGTATGTATTACATTTGAGCCCCTTTAAAGTTACTGATGGTTTTTCTTTTCAGCATTGAGTTCTTCAGTTCAGATCAAGCCCATTGAAAATCTGGTGCTGGATTTGTCCATATCAGAGTCAGTGGAGATTATTTATAACAGCACAGGTGCAGCTGCTCCCTCTAGTGGACAAATCTGCACAGTGGCTGGACACTCACTGAAGTGTGAACCTGAATACACTCAGAGAGCGTCGCTCATCTCTGCTGTTGAGCTGAGAGGAACCGCACCATCTGATAGTGGATCATTTACATAATCAGAGACACTAAGAATGAAGAGATTATTCAAACATAAACAGTTACTGTGGAAGGTAAGTGTAGTTATTGTGATTTTAATGTTATCTAGAATTACTTTATGTTGGGAAGGAGGGTGTGAGTAGTGTCAGTAACTTTTCATGCACATCTGTGGTTCAGTATTAGTTTGACTATAAATGCCGGGATCATGTGAACAGTGTGGACTGAGTGTAATAGTTTGAGGTCTTGGTCTTAATTGAGGTGCTGTTTATCGAAGCATATCCCCACTAAAGCATGTGATGTTCACTGGACTCTTTGAGGTGGATTCTCAGATGGACACTCTTAGATCCAGCCATTGATGTTTTACAGCACTTTGTGTGATGCCTGCTTACTGATACCAAAACAATTATGAGTGATTGAGTGATGAGTGAGAATTCAAGTGTCTGTATTTATGAATGTATGGAAACAGGGATGTCAGGAGGGTGGCCAATCGTTACAGTGTGTGTATGTCCAGCAATGGTTGGTGCTCTTTCCTGGTCTTAACCTCCTCCCCTTCCTCTGCACTGGTGCACTCCCCCAGGGGGCTGTGGTTTCTGATAGCGAGAACACTGTAAATTCGCTGATGCTTCTCATCAGTCTGTGTGTGATTTGAGTGCAAAAGCTGATTTCTGTCTGTAAAGTGTTCTTGAGTTTGAGAAAGGTGCTAAATAAATGTAGCCGACTAATAATAATAATTTTATTTCTAGTGTGGCTTATGTGTTTTTTTAGTTTGGCCTTGTCTGCCTGAAGCTCAATCCCTCTACATACGACCCTCAATAAATCAACAAACACTTCACCCTCAGTATCACTGTTCAAGTATCTCAGTGCTGTAGCACCTGAAGCCCAGACCAGGTGATAACACAGGGAAGGGCAAGACACCCCATACGCCATCATAAATATAATCCCATAATCCATTATAATCCTGTTTTTAGAGGGAAACAAGGAGGAGTTGTGATAATGTAGTTCATGTAGTTCTCAATAACTGAATTATAACTCCAGACTGTTGAAGAATGGCATCTTGTCATCTTAACTAACTCTGGTAGTGTAATTTATTTAAAAAAAAAACAATCAGTAAACTCACGTATGGATAAACTTTATTGTGTCATGAAGGGGGTTTTCCGTGTGTGTGTGTTGCAGAAGTCCAGCTGTATCAGAGCTCCACAGTGACGGTGTTGTTGGTGCTCCTGGCTCAGATGGGGGCGGAGCTTGTGGCAGCAGGTCTGGTGATTGTGCAGCTGAGGACAAAAATCAGCAGTGAATGGAGACCGTAACCATGACAACAGAGGAATTAAAATGACTGGACTAAACCACTCAGATGAAGAGCAGAGGGGATCTCCCAATAATAACCATGAGGAACTCTGAGAGATGATAAATGATTTGGCTCTCTTGTATACACACACACACACACACGTATGTACCCACACTGCCTTTCTGTGTACCATTCAGGGGTCAGAGATCAGTGTATGTTCAGTCATACCTGATCAGAGTTTTATCACATTAGCACTCCTGAACTCACCTGGTAGAGCAGGTACAGTAACATACATCTCCAGAATCGTGGTCTGATCCTCAGAGAGCACACATAATGTCATACTGATGAATATGTATCAGTCGCTATAAGACCATCTGCCCAGTACTGTAAATGTAATATAAAGATGTTTATGTAAATATTACTATGAGATCCTGTGATGTAATTTAATGCACATGTAAATACTTTACACAAAAGTCAAGGAAAAACAGGCAGTTTTGCTTGTAGCATCTTTACATTTTCGTTGCCAATTATCAACATTTTTTATTAAAGTTTCAAGGACCAGTATCAAAATAAATGGTTCCAATGGGAGGATGGAGGGATTAATGAAAGGAGAGGAGAGAAGGAGAAGGAGTTCACAGACGAGTGCTGTTGGTGTAATATGCAGTTTGGAGCTTGAGGTCCATTGATGGTCTTTGCCAAGCCTGGTGGCTGTAGCCTTCAAGTTCAGGGAGATAAAATGTCATCAGTACAAAATGCAATTTTCTGCCAGGAGTTGCTTAATGTTTATCTTTAAAAATGACAAATTTTATTTTTTGTTCTTCTGTCAGCACTACTCTGAGCCAAAGATGTTTTAAACTTTCATGAATATTAATGAGGTATTTATGCTCTGTGCCTCTGTAAAGCCAACCTCTTTCCTTGCAGTGCCTTATGGGTAAAAACCGGCCATGTGTTTTATTTATTTATTTTTTAATCTCAGACATATAATGTAATGCTGTTTATTTTTACATACAAGAAGAAATCATATTTTATGCCACTTCTTTTGTTTAAATGTATTACTGTATTTTGATACCTGAAGCATTGTTACCAAAATATAATCTTTTAAATACATCTATGGTCTGTTTATCTCTAATTTTCCCCTTTGAAACTGCTGATTACAGTCTGATTTGATATTTTTGATATTTTGAATAAGTAAATGTTAACATAGCATTACTGCTAATAAGTTTGAACAAAATGAATACTTTGATTAATGATGATTGAGGCATTTGAAGTGTTTGATCATTTGGGGGTGTCTATGGAAATGATACCTGTAAAATAGATGTTATTTCTTAACAAATATTAGCAAGTAAAAACAACACACTAAAAGAAAAAGACATTTTGATCAGTGGATTTATGTTAAAGGACCAACTAGATAAAAGTGTAATTTTGCTCCAAGTATGGATTTAAAACTCAATGATACTATTTCAGATGCAAAGAACTTAATCACATTCATACTAGAATAATTGGATACATTTTTTCTAAGATGACTTGGAAGGCGAGGATCAGGAGTTGAGTCTGTCCGACTGGGAGGCTGATTTAAGGGGATCAATGAACTGGAGAGACTTGGTGGTGTGTATTTTTTCATTTATGTATTTATTTTCATATCTTATTTTCTTAGCTAAGTAATATATGTATGAAACTCTGGTAAAGAGTGTCTGCCAAACACTATAAATGTAATCTGTATAAGTGTGAATGTAATGTTTAGCATTGCTTCATAAAGTTGGTATTGCAAATAATTCTTGAATCACTCTCAATTAGTTACATAGCTGCTTGATGTGGAGTGTAAAGGAACCTTTGTCTTGAGAGGTCCTAAGCCAGCTGATTCTTGCTGTAGTCAATGACTAATTTCTATGTCTTCTACTGTGTCAGACTGTAACACCGCCTCACCAGACCTGCACACCTTCACATACTGGTACAGTGCTCATGTAGCCTACTTCCAGGTACTCTGAAAAGTCCGTCCCTCATGATACTAGCATAGAATATCAGTAAACTGCGTGCGCAATGGTTGGGGGCCAATCTTCTCTGTGGCCAGTCTGGGGCCCCGGGGCCCCTCCGGAGCTGCTTCGGCCCCCCCCCTTGGCCCTTCCGGAGGCGCCCGAGCCCATCCGCGCCGTCCCCGGCCTTCCCGGATGCACGGTTCACCCAGAACCCAGAATCTGCCCAAATTCCTGGCCTGGTGACCTCTGTGACCTCTCTGGCAAGGAGGCGGGACTATGGCGATAGAGGGTCCGCTGTTGTTTCGCATATTAAGTAGCCATGTGCAGTTGAGCATGCATGTCAAGTAGCTTTGTTTCATGCTGTTAGACTGGCTTTCCAATATCTTCTATCTGTGTGTAATTATATTCATTTAAGATTAAGATTAAAAATTTGAAGATTAAGATTAAAAATCCAGACATCACTTCGTGCAACAGAATGCACAATAAATCTGTGCTGCTTCACTTTGTGAGGTATAACAGTATTAAACAGTGCCGCTTCACTTTGTGAAGTATAACAATATTAAACAGTGCCGCTTCACTTTGTGAAGTATAACAGTATTAAACAGTGCCGCTTCACTTTGTGAAGTATAACAGTATTAAACAGTGCCGCTTCACTTTGTGAAGTATAACAGTATTAAACAGTGCCGCTTCACTTTGTGAAGTATAACAGTATTAAACAGTGCTGCTTCACTTTTGAAAGTACAAATGATTATGAACAAGACCCAGAATAAATAATTAAAATAGGAATAAATATACACACAGAATAAATAATTAAAGCAGGAATACATATAAAACTATGTAAACCTGCCGTGGCCAAACTCTTTAGTTTCATGAACTCTCTCATGAAGTGCCACACGTCCAGCCTGCGACCAGCTGGTCCACTCATGGAACAGGCCGCTGCCTTGATCTTGCCCACGCTGGACCAGCAGTCATGGTCCATGTACAGGAGACAGGCACGCGCAAAACACACACATCCAACAGACAGACATGTGCCAAACACACAAACAATACAACAGACAGACACATGCCAAACACACAAACAATACAACAGACAAACACGTGCAAAACACACACACACACACACACATCCAACAGACAGACACGTGCAGAACACACACAGATAAAACAGACAGGCACGTGCAAATCACACACACACACACACACACACACACACACAACAGGCAGGCAATCGAAAAACACACACAAACAGACAACAAACAAGCACGCGCAAAACACACACAGACCCATACACACAACAGACAGGCACGCGCAAAACACACACACACAGAACAGACAGGCACCCACAAAACACACATACACACACACACTACAAACATGCACGTGCAAAACACACACACACAAACAACAGACAGACACGTGCAAAACATGCACATACAGACAAACACGTGCCAAACACACACACACACAACAGACAGGCACGCACAAAACACACACAGACCCATACACACCACAGACAGGCATGTGTAAAACACACACACAACAAACTGACATGTACAAACACACACTCACACACACTTACACACAACCATTTCACTACGAGTTATACTGTGTATGACTATTTATGTGACAAATAAACCAAATTTGAAACTTGAAACACACACAACAAACAGGCAAGTGCAAAACACACACACACACACACACACACACACACACACACACACAACAGACAGGCACACTACAAACAGGCATGTGCAAAACACACATACACACAATATAACAGACAGGCACTTGCAAAACACACACACATCCAAGAGACACACACAGAACACGTACATCCAACAGAAAGGTAAATGCAAAACACACACGCACAAAACAGACAAACACGTGCCAAACACACACACACACACACACACAACAGACAGACACACAAATCCAACAGACAGGCACGCATAAAACACACACACACACACACACACACACAGACAGGCATGTGCAAAACACACACATACAGACAGACACGTGCCTAACACACAAACGATACAACAGACAGACACACAAAACAAACATGCAATACAACAGACAGGCACATTCAAAACAGAGACATCCAACAGACAGACACGTGCAGAACACGCACAATACAACAGATAGGCATGCGCAAAACACACACACACAACAGACAGACACGTGCAAAACACACACACACATCCAACAGACAGGCACATGCAAAACACATACAGATAAAACAGACACATCCAACAGACAGGCACGCATAAAATACACACACACACACACACACACAACAAACTGACATGTGCAAAACACACACTCACACACAATTACAAAACAAACATGCAATACAACAGACAGGTACATTCAAAACAGAGACATCCAACAGACACGTGCAGAACACGCACAATACAACAGATAAGCATGCGCAAAACACACACACAACAGACAGGTACGTGCAAAACACACACACACACACATACACACATCCAACAGACAGGCACATGTAAAACACATACAGATAAAACAGACAAGCACGTGCAAAACACACACACACACACACACACAACAGACAGGCATGTGCACAACACACACATCCAACAGACAGGCATGTGCAAAACACCCACATGCAACAGACACACACAAAACATGCACATTCAACAGATAGACACACGCATCCAACAGACAGGCACATGCAAAACACACACACACACACAACAGACAGGCACACGCAAAACACACACACACACACACACTTTCTACCTTCCTTTCTACCTTTCCTCGGGAGGTCCTTTCTACCTTCCTCGAGAGTTCACTTCGGTCATCATCAACACTGTGTACATCCCACCTCAGGCTAACATGGACACTGCACTGTGGGAACTTCATGAGGCTCTCACACAGTTTCAGGCACAGCACCGGGACGCTGCACTTATTGTGGTTGGGGATTTCAACAGCGCTAACCTCAAGCGTGCGGTGCCCAACCTTTACCAGCACGTAACCTTCCCCACCAGGGGAAACAGGACACTAGACCACTGCTACACCCCATACAAGGACAGCTACAAGGCACTAGCTCATCCACCGTTTGGTAAGTCGGACCACACCGCCATCTTCCTCCTACCAAAATATAAACAAAGGCTGAAACTGGAAGCTCCGGTTCAGAGGGAGGTCGCGCGCTGGACAGACCAATCGGTGGCCGCTCTGCAGGACGCTCTGGATGACGCGGACTGGAACATGTTCCGGCGCAGCACTGATGATGTCAGCGAGTTTACGGAGGCAGTAGTAGGATTTATTGGGAAACTGGTGGACGACACGATCCCAAGAACCACCATCAAGAAGTTTTCCAACCAGAAGCCCTGGGTGGACAGAACCATCCGCGAGGCTCTGAACTCTCGCACTGCTGCCTACAATGCGGGGATCATCAGCGGGAACATGGACGAGTACAAGTCTGCAGCATACGGAGTGCGCAGGGCGGTGAGGGAGGCGAAGCGGCGCTACGGGAAGAAACTAGAGACACAGTTCCAGCAGAGTGGCTCTAGATCCCTGTGGCAGGGACTACGGATGATCACGGACTACAGGAGCCCACCCTCCGGACTTTGCTCGCTTCGAGGCTACATCTAGCAGCGCTAATGCTAACAGCGCCAATGCTAACGGCGCTAGTGCTAACAGCACTAATGCTAACGGCGCTAGTGCTAACAGCACTAATGCTAACGGCGCTAGTGCTAACAGCACTAATGCTAACGGCGCTAGTGCTAACAGCACTAACGCTAACGGCGCTAATGCTAACGGCGCTAATGCTAACAGCACTAATGCTAACAGCACTAATGCTAACGGCGCTAGTGCTAACAGCGCTAGTGCTAACAGCACTAATGCTAACAGCACTAATGCTAACAGCGCCAATGCTAACGGCGCTAGTGCTAACGGCACTAATGCTAACAGCGCTAATGCTAACAGCGCTAATGCTAACAGCGCCAATGCTAACAGCACTAATGCTAACAGCGCTAATGCTAACAGCACTAATGCTAACAGCGCTAATGCTAACAGCACTAATGCTAACAGCACTAATGCTAACAGCACTAATGCTAACAGCACTAATGCTAACAGCACTAATGCTAACAGCGCTAATGCTAACAGCGCCAATGCTAACAGCGCTAATGCTAACAGCGCTAATGCTAACAGCACTAATGCTAACAGCGCTAATGCTAACAGCACTAATGCTAACAGCGCTAGTGCTAACAGCACTAATGCTAACAGCGCCAATGCTAACGGCGCTAGTGCTAACAGCACTAATGCTAACAGCGCCAATGCTAACAGCGCTAATGCTAACAGCGCTAATGCTAACAGCGCTAATGCTAACAGCGCTAATGCTAACAGCACTAATGCTAACAGCGCTAGTGCTAACAGCACTAATGCTAACAGCGCTAGTGCTAACAGCGCCAATGCTAACAGCGCTAGTCCAAATGGCACTATCGGCGCAGCCAGTGGCACATGCGCGGGGCCCACCATAGAACAGCGCCCTCTCATCATTACGGAGAGTGACGTGAGGAGAGTGTTTAAAAGGGTGAATACCAGGAAGGCGATGGGACCAGACGGTATCTGCGGGAGGGTCCTCAAAGCCTGCGCAGATCAGCTAGCCCCGGTATTCACCGACATCTTCAATCTCTCCCTGACGCTCGGTATTGTCCCGTCCAGCTTCAAGCGGTCCACCATCGTCCCCGTCCCGAAGAAACCTCGACCCTCCGACCTCAATGACTACCGCCCTGTCGCCCTCACATCAGTCGTGATGAAGTGTTTTGAAAAGCTAGTCAGAGACTTCATCACATCTTCACTGCCAGCCTCCATGGACCCACTGCAGTTTGCATACCGCCACAACCGCTCCACTGACGATGCGATTGCACATCTGCTCCACACTACACTGACTCACCTGGACGAAGGGAGGGGAAATTATGTTAAAATGCTATTTGTCGACTACAGTTCAGCATTTAACACTATCATTCCCTCCCTACTCACTACTAAGTTGGGAGATCTAGGACTGCATACATCCCTGTGCGACTGGATCTCCAACTTCCTAACAGACAGACCACAATCAGTACGGGTGGGCAACTGCGCCTCATCCACCCTCACCCTCAGCACTGGAGCTCCTCAGGGTTGTGTCCTAAGCCCCCTGCTCTACTCACTGTACACCTACGACTGCACAGCCACTTCCAGCTCTAACACCATTGTCAAGTTTGCTGATGACACCGTTGTCGTGGGTCTGATCTCGGACAACGACGAGAGGGCCTACCTGGAGGAGATTAAACACCTGGAAAACTGGTGCCAGGAAAATAATCTCCTCCTAAACGTCAGTAAGACAAAGGAGCTGATCGTGGATTGCAGCAAGAAGCAGGAGCGGCACTACCAACCTGTGAGGATCAGTGGAACCATGGTGGAGAGAGTAGATAGTTTCAGGTACCTTGGTGTTCACATCTCGCAGGACCTGTCCTGGTCCCGCCATACCAGCTCCCTGGCAAAGAAGGCTCGTCAGCGTCTTTATCACCTCAGACGCCTAAGGGACTTCAGACTGCCCTCCAAGGTACTGCGGAACTTCTACACCTGCACTATCGAGAGCATCCTCACGGGGAACATCACAGTCTGGTTTGGAAATAGCACCAAGCAGGACAGACAAGCACTCCAAAGGGTAGTGCGTTCAGCAGAGCGCATCACTCACTCGGAACTTCCTGACCTGCAGACCACCTACTACAAGCGGTGCCAAACCAAGGCCAGGAAAATTGTGAAGGACCCCACCCATCCCAACAATAGACTGTTCTCTCTGTTGAGGTCAGGGAGGCGCTTCCGCTCCCTGAAGGCCAAGACAGAGAGGCTGAAGAGGAGCTTCTTCCCACAGGCCATTCGGGCCCTGAATCAGGGAAACTGATAAACTGTGGGGACCACCACCACCACCACGTAACATGACTGTTACGTAACATGACTGTATATCTGTATATCTGTACCACCACGTAACATGACTGTATATCTGTACATCTGTATATATAGATTTAGATTTATACTCAATTAACCTGTTACAACAACTGTAGATATGGTACTATACAATGGATCTGTACATTCTGTAGATTGTGTACATATATACTCAACCATATACATTGTACATTGTGTATATAATCATAATATACATATATTGTACATACATTGTTAATATATTTTTGTACATACATAGAATATATATTTATCTGTATATATATTTTTTTCTCTATGCACCCCTGGTTCTCTTCCTCAGTTTGGACAGAGCACTCTCCACCATTTCACTGCGTGTTGTACTGTGTATGACTATGTATGTGACAAATAAACCAAACTTGAAACTTGTATGTGTTTTCTTGACTTCTAAGCGTTCATAGAGTGTGTGACTGAGACAGATGTGTGATCAGGTGTGTTTCAGACACTGTCAGTCAAAGCCAGGAGCAGCAGGTACTGTATAACACCTGTAGAAACACAAGCTTAGTTCACCTGTGGTCACGTGACATGGCCGTTTTGAGCCACACTTCGGATCAGCGTTTCAAAAACGCTGCGCTTCAAAATCTCGAAACAAGCGTAGAAACGTCCGTGTCGACCGTCCCATCCTAACTACAGGTAACACTACAGCTAATGAACTATACAGAGAATCTGAACTGCCCACGGAGAATGTGGACAACACTACAAAATGGCTGAAACTGAACAGAAACTAACTGTAAAAAACAAACATCACAGCAGCAACTTTACGTTTAGACCAGAGGAGTTTTAACTGGGACCATTTGGAAAGATCACTGACTAACTACGACTTAAAATCCAGATTTACAATAACTGACCACATATATCTGACCCCGTTAAGTTATTTTAAATATAACTGCGCAATCGTGCTGCGCGTTCGCCATTGCAGATGCGTAGCGTTAACTTCCCCAGGACTTTAATCTTTACATTTAATCCACTTTTAGGTGAACCTACGATTTAAACACAGAACTACGTACTTACAAAACACGTTGTTTAAAGTGCACCGACATCGCATTTTATCAAACAGAATGAACTTACCGTGAAATATTTTAAACGCGCGTATCTCCAATCCGCCCAACTAATGGCGACAGTTCAGAAAATACTTTCGTTTCCTAGAAAAGGGTGAGACTACAGGAACTCCAGCGGGTAAGTAGAGGGCGGAGCACATGTCAATCACTTTCAACTGAAGCCAATTACACAACCGATTTATGATGTCAGTCATTTTTATTAAGCCAATCAGCAGCCAAAGTTAACTGTCCGTCATTTTTCTGCAGCCAATGACTTGTTTTGCGGCAGCGCTGAGAGTAAATCTCCACTATGTCGCATTAGTTACCTCCATATAACATTAATACAGAATACTCCGCAATATAAGACAAATATAGGAGTTCTAAATAAGCAGATTATTTTGTAGACATAGAACATAGAACACAGAACACATAGAACAGAACACATAACACATAGAACACAGAAAACATAGAACACATAGAACACAGAAAACATAGAACACATAGAACACAGAACACATAGAACAGAACACATAACACATAGAACACAGAAAACATAGAACACATAGAACACAGAAAACATAGAACACATAGAACACAGAAAACATAGAACACATAGAACACAGAAAACATAGAACACATAGAACACAGAACACATAGATCACAGCCTAACAGTAGTAGAACAGCAGTAAATCTGTATTTGCGTTGCTTTAAATGCCCTGCAGAGGAGATAAAGATACAAGACAACAGTAAGAATAAATAACAGTATATATAAATAACTACTCGGTCATGATATTATGACAAAATTAAATTTGTCAATTTCTTTTGAAAAGGGAAAACTGTCAGTGCCTGTGAAGTGTGGCTATTCATTTTTTGATTCTACAGATAGCGACCCTCAAGTACAGATCCCTGACTACCTGAGAGTCGTTCCAAAAAGGTTGTGGGCTGAACACAAGGACCAAGTGAGCTTTATAAACTGAACCATATCAGGCTAAATTACTAACAGTAGCTAGTGTGCTTCAAGCAATGTCCTCTTTCTCGTGAAAAGGAAGCAGACATTGTGGCTGTTATGAATTCACTGAAACAGCAAGGTGTGATTACACTTGTTAATCTCCTGCCACTCACAACCCTTTTATTGTTGGTGATTTACGTTCAGCCTTTTTCTGCATCCCTGTGCATAAGAACACAGCCTATTTTTGCTTTCACTTTTAAAGGAAAACAATATTCCTGGACTCGGTTGCCGCAGGGTTTTCTGGATCCTCCTGCTGTCTTTGCCGCCGCTGTGCGAGACTCCCCATCCTCACTGATGCTACCTGAAGGCTGTACGGTGCTACAGTACACAGATGACATTATACTGACTGCTGAAAATGAGCACACGTTGAACCTCTCAGAGAGGTTCAACAAGGCTGCTGACACATCTGGCTGATGCAGCTTCAAGGCTGCGCTTGATAAACTGCAATACTGTCAAACAAGGTCTAATTTTTATTGTTTATTCTGTCTCAAGGAAGTCGCAAGAATCACATACAGGACCGTATACAGGACCGCATACAGGACCGTATACAGGACCGCATATACAGGACCGCATACAGGACCACATACAGGACCACATACAGGACCGCATATACAGGACCGCATACAGGACTGCATACTGGACTGCATACCAGACCACATACAGGACTGCATACAGAACCTCATACAGGACTGCATACAGAACCTCATACAGGCTGTCAAGGCATTCAAAGTACCAGCCACAAAGAGGGGCATGATGTCATTCCTGGGTCTGATCTACTATTGTTGTTCATGGAGACCAGACTGTTCATTCCATGACAAGATCCTGAGACAGAGCTGCAGTTCAGATTCTCCTAACACTGTCACATGGACAACTGAGACAAACTAGAAACAAAACAGGGGACAGTGAGGCCACAGAGTGGCCATCGGACTGTACTGACACCTTCATCTCACATATTGTAGCCACTGACCCGTGCTGGACCGACGTCGCTATAATACAAGAAAATAGTGAACAAGCAGATATTGACTTTTGGAGTGCAAATAAGTGCACTTGAGGTACTGAAGGCTTTCTTACCTGACCCGACGGCCACACTGCATTAACTAAATCTTGTTTAGCATTTCTCGTGTGACATTTTCATGGTGTCTGTCATGTCGGGGGTGATTGATAATATTAACAACAGATTAACTAAAGTAATGCAACAGAGAGGAACACAGCTTCAGTTTTTAATCCTTCAACACCTCTAGTGATATAGTTAACAATAATAATAATAATAATAATAATAATAATAATAATAAATCCCTTTTTAACTACCTCTCCCTTGTCACGGTTGGTCATCCAGTAGGAGGGACACGCCCACTCCTGCTAGGGATCACACAACGGCCCTGCTCTAAATCACCTATTAATTGTGTTCACCTGATCCTTATTTCCCTTCACCCCCTATTTAAACCCAAGACAGCACTGCACATTAGCAGACTACAGAGTTATGAGTCTCTACAAGACGCAACATTTCCTAGAGAGAGCTAGACTTGTTGTTGTTGTTGTTGTTGTTGTTGTTGTGGTTGTTGTTTTGATAGTGCTTTGGGTCTTTACTTTCTATGTACGCTAAAGAGCACTTCCTCACAACCTCACCTTTCACTCCCTCTGTGCCGCCCACGTCACACCCTTCACTCATACATACACACATACGCATACTCACACTCTCTCTCTCACTCACACACACACACACCTGTCCAGTGGAAGTTTATGGCATAGGGGAAAGTGTATGGGTAGGTGTGTGTGAGAGGATGTGATTGGCTGTGTGTAAGTAAATGCACCGTGATGGTGCAGTTAGCAAAAAGCTGTTTTATTACATACACACCTACAGGCCGTGTCTGATTCCATACTGTACAGAAGTTTTATGCTTGCATTTTATCAGTGATGAAAATGTTAGTCTGGAAAAAAGGTGAAAAATTAAAGCCAGCCTTAACCTCATTGGTCTGTGTGATCATTTGTGTGTTGTGATTGGCTAGTCATCATTTTGGTTCCTGTGTACATTAGTTGGTCCATTTCTTCTTCCTTTCTCTTTGTCCTGAATGTGTTTTATTTGGAGTATGTGATGTGTTTTGATATGAATTTGTAACAGTTTTATGAAGACTGACGTCGCTGCTGTTGTAAACCAGACAGCTCCACAACCTTGATCTCTGACTTATGTCCTTTGTTCTGATGTGTGGGTGTATCTGTGGATATTTAGTGGATTATTTGATCATTTGAGCTGTTTATTTTATAAAGATTCAATATGTGCAATATGTGCATTTTACACAAGCTTGCCATCCCAATACTCCACATTCCTGCAGTAAAAACACTGCAATGTCATATTTTGAATATGTTGCAAAGTGTTTTCCAAGAATATCACAGAGTGAACTGATCATTTGATTTGTGTTTTTTGTCATTTTAAAATATACTATAGTGAACTGATTAGCTATTTGCACAATATTGCTCTATATTTTATCCACCTTCCTAAGAAAGTGATCTTTATAAATGTAGTGGATTTAACAGAAAAAATGGAAGGTTTGAATTTCCAAAAAATAAGACTTTTCTCATCTACATATGCTTTAACACACACTTTGTTTAGGTGCATTAGACCCAAGATATGTTTAAATAAGCTGAAGAACATGTTTATTTTAGATTTTCATTGTGTGAACTAAAGGAGCGAGAAACTTCCTCTACAGATGATGACAAGATGGAGGTTCATGCCAAGCCTTCAGTGCAGACTCACCGGAAACCTGCTGAAACTTGTGACTTGTGGTTTCTGTTTCTGCTTTTCTGCTCAGTTCCACAGTGGGTTTGTGGTCTTGTATCTAAGACAGTAATGTCACTCTATAGATTTCCTTAGACAGAGAGCTGTTTGACACCAGAGTGTTGACTAGCTGATATGTTTACAAATAAATAAACCCACCAAAGTGGTGGGTAGCTAGTTAATATGTTTACAAATAAATAAACCCACCAAAGTGGTAGGTAGCTGATATGTTTACAAATAAATAAACCCAACAGAGTGGTGAGTAGCTAATATGTTTACGAATGAAACATTGGCTTGGGATTTGGTCAGCTAACGCTAGCTAACCTACGGGCTACTCTGAACACTGATGTCTGATTTATTGAATGCCTTTTTAAACTCCACTTTCTTAATCTTTTTCAGTTCCTGTATCGACCTTCTCTTCAGTAAAGGGGAATCTTCATGACGATGCTACTCTCCCCTGCACTCAGATGTGTTCTGGTCTGGTCACATGGACTGTGTTTGATAAACAACTTGACATTCTGGATCAGTGTAACCAGACATTCTGTCAGTCAAAGGAGGGATTTTACATGTCATATGATCAGTACCTGAAGGAAGCTCCTCAGCATCACTGATGTTGATTACACTAAGAGGAACTGGTACACCTGTGAGTGTGATGGTGTAGACATCTGTGATATGGGTCTATGGATAGAGGGTAAGGGTTTGTTCTCTCAGTCTTTGCTAACGAACCCTTAATCATTTAGTTTTAATAGTATGTATTACATTTGAGCCCCTTTAAAGTTACTGATGGTTTTTCTTTTCAGCATTGAGTTCTTCAGTTCAGATCAAGCCCATTGAAAATCTGGTGCTGGATTTGTCCATATCAGAGTCAGTGGAGATTATTTATAACAGCACAGGTGCAGCTGCTCCCTCTAGTGGACAAATCTGCACAGTGGCTGGACACTCACTGAAGTGTGAACCTGAATACACTCAGAGAGCGTCGCTCATCTCTGCTGTTGAGCTGAGAGGAACCGCACCATCTGATAGTGGATCATTTACATCATCAGAGACACTAAGAATGAAGAGATTATTCAAACATAAACAGTTACTGTGGAAGGTAAGTGTAGTTATTGTGATTTTAATGTTATCTAGAATTACTTTATGTTGGGAAGGAGGGTGTGAGTAGTGTCAGTAACTTTTCATGCACATCTGTGGTTCAGTATTAGTTTGACTATAAATGCCGGGATCATGTGAACAGTGTGGACTGAGTGTAATAGTTTGAGGTCTTGGTCTTAATTGAGGTGCTGTTTATTGAAGCATATCCCCACTAAAGCATGTGATGTTCACTGGACTCTTTGAGGTGGATTCTCAGATGGACACTCTTAGATCCAGCCATTGATGTTTTACGGCACTTTGTGTGATGCCTGCTTACTGATACCAAAACAATTATGAGTGATTGAGTGATGAGTGAGAATTCAAGTGTCTGTATTTATGAATGTATGGAAACAGGGATGTCAGGAGGGTGGCCAATCGTTACGGTGTGTGTATGTCCAGCAATGGTTGGTGCTCTGTCCTGGTCTTAACCTCCTCCCCTTCCTCTGCACTGGTGCACTCCCCCAGGGGGCTGTGGTTTCTGATAGAGAGAACACTGTAAATTCGCTGATGCTTCTCATCAGTCTGTGTGTGATTTGAGTGCAAAAGCTGATTTCTGTCTGTAAAGTGTCCTTGAGTTTGCGAAAGGTGCTAAATAAATGTAGCCGACTAATAATAATTTTATTTCTAGTGTGGCTGATGTGTGTTTTTAGTTTGGCCTTGTCTGCTCCTGAAGCTCAATCCCTCTACATACGACCCTCAATAAATCAACAAACACTTCACCCTCAGTATCACTGTTCAGGTATCTCAGTGCTGTAGCACCTGAAGCCCAGACCAGGTGATAACACAGGGAAGGGCAAGGCACCCCATACGCCATCATAAATATAATCCCATAATCCATTATAATCCTGTTTTTAGAGGGAAACAAGGAGAGGAGTCGTGATAATGTAGTTCATGTAGTTCTCAATAACTGAATTATAACTCCAGACTGTTGAAGAATGGCATCTTGTCATCTTAACAAACTCTTAATTTATTTAAAAAAAAACAATCAGTAAACTCACGTATGGATAAACTTTATTGCGTCATGAAGGGGGTTTCTGACTGTTTTTTCCGTGTGTGTGTGTTGCAGAAGTCCAGCTGTATCAGAGCTCCACAGTGACGGTGTTGTTGGTGCTCCTGGCTCAGATGGGGGTGGAGCTTGTGGCAGCAGGTCTGGTGATTGTGCAGCTGAGGACAAAAATCAGCAGTGAATGGAGACCGTAACCATGACAACAGAGGAATTAAAATGACTGGACTAAACCATCACATTTATCACATTAGCACTCCTGAACTCACCTGGTAGAGCAGGTACGGTAAGATACATCTCCAGAATCGTGGTCTGATCCTCAGAGAGCACACATAATGTCATACTGATGAATATGTATCAGTCGCTATAAGACCATCTGCCCAGTACTGTAAATGTAATGGAAAGATGTTTATGTAAATATTACTATGAGAGCCTGTGATGTAATTTAATGCACATGTAAATACTTTACACAAAAGTCAAGGAAAAACAGGCAGTTTTGCTTGTAGCATCTTTACATTTTCGTTGCCAATTATCAACATTTTTTATTAAAGTTTCAAGGCTCAGTATCAAAATAAATGGTTCCAATGGGAGGATGGAGGGATTAATGAAAGGAGAGGAGAGAAGGAGAAGGAGTTCACAGACGAGTGCTGTTGGTGTAATATGCAGTTTGGAGCTTGAGGTCCACTGATGGGTCTCTTTGCCAAGCCTGGTGGCTGTAGCCTTCAAGTTCAGGGAGATAAAATGTCATCAGTACAAAATGCAATTTTCTGCCAGGAGTTGCTTAATGTTTATCTTTAAAAATTACAAATTTTATTTTTTGTTCTTCTGTCAGCACTACTCTGAGCCAAAGATGTTTTAAACTTTGCTCATGAATATTAATGAGGTATTTATGCGCTGTGCCTCTGTAAAGCCAACCTCTTTCCTTGCAGTGCCTTATGGGTAAAAACCGGCCATGTGTTTTATTTATTTATTTTTTAATCTCAGACATATAATGTAATGCTGTTTATTTTTAAATACAAGAAGAAATCAGATTTTATGGTACTTCTTTTGTTTAAATGTATTACTGTATTTGGATACCTGATGCATTGTTACCAAAATATAATCTTTTAACTACATCTATGGTCTGTTTATCTCCAGTTTTCCCCTTTGAAACTGCTGATTACAGTCTGATTTGATATTTTTGATATTTTGAATAAGTAAATGTTAACATAGCATTACTGCTAATAAGTTTGAACACAAACTTATTGCAACAACAGACTCAAAATGAATACTTTGATTAATGATGATTGAGGCATTTGAAGTGTTTGATCATTTGGGGGTGTCTATGGAAATGATACCTGTAAAATAGATGTTATTTCTTAACAAATATTAGCAAGTAAAAACAACACACTAAAAGAAAAAAACATTTTGATCAGTGGATTTATGTTAAAGGACCAACTAGATAAAAGTGTAATTTTGCTCCAAGTATTGATTTAAAACTCAATGATACTATTTCAGATGCAAAGAACTTAATCACATTCATACTAGAATAATTGGATACATTTTTTCTAAGATGACTTGGAAGGCGGGGATCAGGAGTTGCGTCTGTCCGACTGGGAGGCTGATTTAAGGGGATCAATGAACTGGAGAGACTTGGTGGTGTGTATTTTTTCATTTATGTATTTATTTTCATATCTTATTTTCTTAGCTAAGTAATATATGTATGAAACTCTGGTAAAGAGTGTCTGCCAAACACTATAAATGTAATCTGTTTAAGTGTGAATGTAATGTTTAGCATTGCTTCATAAAGTTGGTATTGCAAATAATTCTTGAATCACTCTCAATTAGTTACATAGCTGCTTGATGTGGAGTGTAAAGGAACCTTTGTCTTGAGAGGTCCTAAGCCAGCTGATTCTTGCTGTAGTCAATGACTAATTTATATGTCTTATACTGTGTCAGACTGTAACACCGCCTCACCAGACCCGCACACCTTCAGATACTGGTACAGTGCTCATGCAGCCTACTTCCAGGTACTCTGAAAAGTCCGTCCCTCATGATACTAGCATAGAATATCAGTAAACTGTGTGCGCAATGGTTGGGGGCCAATCTTCTCTGTGGCCAGTCCAGGGCCCCGGGGCCCCTCCGGAGCCGCTTCGGCCTCCCCTTGGCCTTTCTGGAGGCGCCCGAGCCCATCCGCGCCGTCCCCGGCCTTCCCGGACGCACGGTTCACCCAGAACCCAGAATCTGCCCAAATTCCTGGCCTGGTGACCTCTGTGACCTCTCTGGCAAGGAGGCGGGACTATGGCGATAGAGGGTCGGCTGTTGTTTCGCATATTAAGTAGCCATGTGCAGTTGAGCATGCATGTCAAGTAGCTGTGTTTCATGCTGTTAGACTGGCTTTTCAATATCTTCTATCTGTGTGTAATTATATTCACTTAAGATTAAAAATTTGAAGATTAAGATTAAAAATCCAGACATTTCACAGAATGTCAGTTTCATTGGCTTCCGCATTTCTAATGGTTTTCCGCATTTTAAAAAAAATATCTCCCACTAATATATATAGTTAAAATTGCATGTTCATTTAAAAATAAGATTAAAGCTGACTTAATTGAATGTTATTTCCTACACAGGAAACTGAACTGTTTGAATAGTTGTTTATTGTTCATGAAATAAATAATATCAATCAAAATAAGTGCATCATTTGTGAGATTTTGGTAATGAGACACAAAGTTATTTATTCACTTTCTTAAAGTAGTTTAATTCGGTGCCCATTCACTTCGTGCAACAGAATGCACAATAAATCTGTGCTCATTCACTTTGTGAAGTACAAAGCACAAGAAATCAATGCTCGTTCATTTTTTGAAGTACAAAGCAGAATAACTGAGACTTAAAATAGAGTGCAAGTCATTGCTCATTCACGCTGTGAAGTACAAAGCAGAATAAGTCAGTGCTGCTTCACTTTGTGAAGTATAACAGTATTAAACGGTGCTGCTTCACTTTGTGAGGTATAACAGTATTAAACGGTGCTGCTTCACTTTGTGAAGTATAACAGTATTAAACGGTGCTGCTTCACTTTGTGAAGTATAACAGTATTAAACAGTGCTGCTTCACTTTGTGAAGTATAACAGTATTAAACGGTGCTGCTTCACTTTGTGAAGTATAACAGTATTAAACAGTGCTGCTTCACTTTGTGAGGTATAACAGTATTACACGGTGCTGCTTCACTTTGTGAAGTATAACAGTATTAAACAGTGCCGCTTCACTTTGTGAAGTATAACAGTATTAAAATGTATTAAACAGTGCTGCTTCACTTTGTGAAGTATAACAGTATTAAACGGTGCTGCTTCACTTTGTGAAGTATAACAGTATTAAACAGTGCTGCTTCACTTTGTGAAGTATAACAGTATTAAACGGTGCTGCTTCACTTTGTGAAGTATCACAGTATTAAACGGTGCTGCTTCACTTTGTGAGGTATAACAGTATTAAACAGTGCTGCTTCACTTTGTGAGGTATAACAGTATTACACGGTGCCGCTTCACTTTGTGAAGTATAACAGTATTAAAATGTATTAAACAGTGCTGCTTCACTTTGTGAAGTATAACAGTATTAAACAGTGCTGCTTCACTTTGTGAAGTATAACAGTATTAAACAGTGCTGCTTCACTTTGTGAAGTATAACAGTATTAAACGGTGCTGCTTCACTTTGTGAAGTATAACAGTATTAAACAGTGCTGCTTCACTTTGTGAGGTATAACAGTATTACACGGTACTGCTTCACTTTGTGAAGTATAACAGTATTACACGGTGCCGCTTCACTTTGTGAAGTATAACAGTATTAAACAGTGCCGCTTCACTTTGTGAAGTATAACAGTATTACACGGTGCCGCTTCACTTTGTGAAGTATAACAGTATTAAACAGTGCCGCTTCACTTTGTGAAGTATAACAGTATTAAACGGTGCTGCTTCACTTTGTGAAGTATAACAATATTAAACAGTGCTGCTTCACTTTGTGAAGTATAACAGTATTAAACAGTGCTGCTTCACTTTGTGAAGTATAACACAGTATTAAACAGTGCTGCTTCACTTTGTGAAGTATAACAGTATTAAACGGTGCTGCTTCACTTTGTGAAGTATCACAGTATTAAACGGTGCTGCTTCACTTTGTGAGGTATAACAGTATTAAACAGTGCTGCTTCACTTTGTGAAGTATAACAGTATTAAACAGTGCTGCTTCACTTTTGAAAGTACAAATGATTATGAAGAACACACAGAATAAATAATTAAAATAGAAATAAATATACACAGAATAAATAATTAAAAGCAGGAATACATATAAAACTATGTACAAGTATGAACAATGGGGTGAGTGGGGTGGTCAGCAGATCACTGACCCTGTCCAGCATCTCCTCTCTTCATCTCTTCCATCCACTGCTCCACGGTCTTCCCACCTGCCGCCGTGCAGAAGTGCAGCCCGTGAAACCTGCTGTGGCCAAACTCTTTAGTTTTAGGTTGGCCACACTGCTTGCAGGCGTAGTGCTCATGCTCGCGTCGCTTCGTGGGGACGGCCTGTCCATCCGCAGCGGCGGCGGCGGCAGCAGCGGCCTCGGCCTCTGCCTTTTTCTTCCAACGCCACGCCGTGGTCCGGGGCACTTTGGGCCCGGCCGGCGCGGCAGGGGCAGCAGGAGTGGCGACGGTGGCAGAAGCCGCGTCGCCTTCCGGACCGGAGCTCGTCGGGGTCTCCCCGAGAGGAAGAGGAGGTTGGCCTCGGACGCGCTGAGAAGCCTGCCCGGACGCATCCTGCTGGATGTTAAAGTCAAAGGCAGGGTGCCCGTGAGTCGGACGCTCCGGGAGCTTACTCAGCGTGGGAGGGAGGGGTTCTGGGGCCACCATGGGAGTGCTGGACTGGCCAACGCTCAGGTGCAGAACATCCTGTTCCTGCTTTTTCTTCCTGGCGTTGTACGTGTAACAAAAACAGCAGCACAGCCTATTAGTACTCAGCCTGTATAGTCCACAGTGCCAATAAGGTCAATATAAAACCCCCTAAACTCACCACTGGGTCAGGTGTCTGCTGATTCAACTCAAAAAGTTGAATACGGGTCCGGGTCACGAGGCCGGGGCTGCCGAGGACTACGTCACTGATGACGCTGTAGTCCCTCATGACGGCAGCCAACCTGTTCACCCTGACGCTGGCGACGGTCTGACTGGCCGGGTGAAGCCGACAAAGCGCCAGGCACACGGCCTCCACCAGGCGGCTGACGCTGGGCCACTGAGCAGGCCCGCTGCCTTGTCCAAGGAAGCAGCTGTGATACAAAAGCACACACAGACAGACAGACAGAATCAATTATTCACACAGCTACAAGTCAAACTCAAGGAAACTCATTGGATTATTGAGAGTGAGCTTACTGCTTCAGACTCTCCGTTCCAGCTACAACAGAGGTCTTAGAGTGGCTGCTTTTAAACCGTCCCTTAATAAGTCAGTCTCTGTGATACGGTAGCTAGGCAACGCTGCCCGTGTCACTCTCTGGCAGTTTGTCCCAGAGAGCAACGATGCTGTCTACCCTCTGCTGTATCACAAAGGCTTGGTGACGCAGGTCCACCAGACTGTCGGCCAGGTTTATTACATGATGGTAGCCTGGAACACCATTAGGTCCCAGGCTCTCCTAGAAATAAAAGAAAGAAACATACACTTTTGGACTGAAGCACACAAATGTTTACTGCTCTCATATGGTTGAACACCTTTTTTTGGAGTGCTTAGGACTCGTGTTGCGCTGTACATGTAAATACAAAGTGAACAGAAAGAACTACAGTGTACTTACATCCTCCTCATCCCCACACAAAGCCTGAGTCTGGGTAGCAACCTGGCAGTCAGGAACGGTCTCCTTGGTCATCCCAGACGCCGAGGACTCGGCCGGGTCCGACCGGGTCCGCGACGAGGCAGCCGGAGAACGAGGTCCCACCGCTGCGTGATGGAGAGGCGGCAGTGGTTCGAGACTGTGCTCAGAGCACGTGGGGTCCACAAACTCATCGAATCCCACATCCACGTCCTCGAAGCCCTCGTCCTCCAGCTCTGGAAGGTCCTCATCGCTGATCCCATCTGGAGCGTCTGGATCCCTGCCGAGGTCCTCCTGCAGCACTACGCCAGTCTGAGAGTAGAGATACTCCTCCCTGATGAGCTCAACTATACAAGTGTTTAATACATCACAGGGAAAAAATGGTTAAGTGTGCGTGTGTGTGTGTGTGTGTGTGTGTGTGTGTGTGTGTGTGTGTGCGTGTGTGTGTGTGTGTGTGTGTGCGTGTGTGCGCGTATGTGTGTGCGTGTGTGTGTGTGTGTGCGCGTATGTGTGTGTGTGTGTGTGTGAGAGAATATGAGAGGTGGGGGGGGGATTACCTGTATACTCTCCAGGAATAGTGTAATCCTCAGCCAGCTGGAGCCCAAGGAGTTGCTGGCTCAGCTGGTTGGCGTAGTGCTGCAGCTGGCCGCTGTAGCAGACCCGAGTAGCTTCCCTCCACTGCCGCTGCCGCGCGGTCCTCGTTCCACCTCACCAACCCTTCCAGCAGGTACGCCTGGAAGTGCAGGGCACTCACACTTGTACCTGCAGCAGTCGAGGAAAGGAGGCTTTTAGTAAACAGTGCTGACATGCATACAGAGAGCGAGTGCGAGAGAGGCACTCACCAGGTACGAAGCGGTTCAGGTGCAGGTGGAACGACTCCAGGGACGTGGAACCGCGTGCGCAGCGATACATGGGCAGGATGACCCCTCCCCTGGTCACCTGCCCCACCCTCCTGTACAGCTGAACACCAGGAGGGTCCTGAATGCAGTGGAGGTGGCACCTCTGGGTCTGCCAGATGTCCTCCATCTTCTTGCAGTCCAGAAGCCTGACGCCCATGGTGTCCGTCACATCCATGTAGTCTTCCAGCAGCTCCTGGACCAGCAGCTCGGTCTCCTGGGCCCCGTGCGTGCGGCGCCGACAGTGCCGAGCCAGCTCCAGCCGTGGGTCTGCCGGAAGACCCGGCGTCAGTCAGACGGCCTCTGGACTGCGGTGCCTCCCCGAGCTCCGACTGCCTGGCCTCCTGCAGACGGGCCAAAGACGCAGGAGGAGAGGCGGCCCACAAAGACGCCGTACAGCTGGTGACTGTCCGTGATGACACCTGCTGCGAACCCTCTCATGAAGTGCCACACGTCCAGCCTGACGACCAGCTGGTCCACTCGTGGAAGAGGCAGCTGTCTTGCTCTTCCCCACGCTGGAACAGCAGTCACGGTCCACGTAGAGGAGCTGGGGAGGGGCCTCGCGGGCTCGCCGGTACCGCTCCATCAGCTTGACGCACATGGGCAGCAGGCCCTCGCCCTCCGCCGCCGTGAGGATGCTGATGAGGACCTGCCCAAACTCGTTCCCCACGTTTGTAGCCCATGCCGCCGTGAGGATGCTGATGAGGACCTGCCCAAACTCGTTCCCCACGTTTGTAGCCCATGCCGCCGTGAGGATGCTGATGAGGACCTGCCCAAACTCGTTCCCCAAATTTGTAGCCCATGCCGCCGTGCTGGCAGCGGCGTCGGCAAGCTTCTCGGTCACCTGAAGGAACAAAAGGCACACGACGCACGTCGCACACGTGACAATCAAGCATATCGTAGAGGTTACCGTTCAGCGGCGCGCGTGCGTGCAGGTTGTCCGGTGATGGTGCTGGGGTCAGAAACTTCCTGAGCACGGAGAGGTACTCGGAGGACTTGGCTAGCCACTGCTGTCTGTGCCTGTACAGCGAGGTCACACTGTTCCCCAGAGTGCGACCCCGCATCAGGCAAACGACCTCCTTATCGCAGGACAGCCTAAAGAACGCCAACACAATCACAGATCAACCAGCAGGTCACACATTATTATTCATTCTCTCTCTCTCTCTCTCTCTCTCTCTCTCTCTCTCTCTCTCTCTCTCTCTCTCTCTCTCTCTCTCTCTCACACACACACACACACACACACACACACACACACATCAGTGTCACATACAGAGAACACTTACAATGAACGCGGTACTACGCCGCACGTCCGCAATACAATACAGCAACACACACGGTCGATCTGGAGTTGTAAAGCAGCACTCCAGACGAGCCACTGCAGACGAGCACGCAAACCACCTGCTCACATTTCATCAGTCATTTTAATGCCATCTAGCCAGACAGATGGTCGGACACCCGCTATTTCGCACATAAACCACCGGCCGAGCGAGCCGCTAATCGGGCCCATGAAATGTCACGTTTACAGTACATTCCCGAGGTAGGTAGACGGGGAATAAAAGCCAGGTAAAGAAAAAGAGCGTAAAACGTCTGAAAAACGAACGGAAGGGAAACTTCCTTAGCCGTCGATACTTACCGCACGCCGTGAGAAGTGTGACAGTGTGACGAGCCAGCAACGGGATAGCAACGGGAGAGCCAATGAAAACTCGCGAATCCTACTGGAACAGGCCAATGAGAGGACGCGGGCCTTTTAGAACCATTTGGAACAGATTGGAACAGCATCGGAACCGAAGTGGTAGCTCAGTGGTGAAGGTGCTTGATTTGTGATCAGAAGGTTGCTGATTCAAGCTCCACCACTGCTAAGTTCCTACTGTTGGGCCCCTGAGCCTCAATTGCCCAAGTTGTACTCAGTCGTAGTTGTAAGTAACTTTGGACAAAAAGTGTCAGTTAAATGCTGCTATAAAGGTAAATTCTGAAGGACAAACATACAAAAACAACCCACAAGAGCTTTGTGGTTAAATTATTACCTTGAATAATATTTATATTTTTTCCTGGTTGGAATGAAATAAAATTGAACCATTTTACTTGATAAGAAGGATTTGTAGGGTTTAAATATTATTCAAGACTGTGTTTGTAATATTCAGGACAATGGTGAGAAATTCCGGACCAAGCTCTACACGTAAGGCATTTCCCAGCTTTGGTGAGCAAAGCTCATATACAGCATACACACTCTCTACTATACACATATACTCAATAATTTTATGCATACATTTGCATAATTATGATTTCAATGTTACAGAGTAAAGTGTTAGGTGGTTGTTACTGTGCACTGAAACAAAATATGTAACCACACAAGTAAGGTCTGAGAGAAGTTTCCGTTAAAAATAGAGGCTGAATTGATATTCAGTGCCAATGCCAACTGTTCCAGAGAAAGAGACTCTAGAATGTGCATATTCTGCACACTACTCAAATTTGAAGGAAAGTTGTTTTGCAGCCTTTTGAGTTAGCTGTTTTACATATGATGTAGTTAGTTCTGGTGGATCCTGCAGTTTCTGGTGAAATTGGTGGAGGGCAGAGAGCTCATGTTCTAGCACTATTTCTTGCTGTTCAGAAAGCAGTTTGACAGAGACGTCTGAGATACCAGGGGATTTGCTGTTTAACACAATGGTGTCGATTTGGTTCAGAACAGTTAAGAAAATGAAAGCTCTGACCATTGAAGCTTTTTGTTTGTAGATTAGAGTAGATCTGGCTTATGTAGTGGTCTGGTTGGACAGTGGTTGAGAGTCAAGGCTGCTTCCATGGAAACGGCTCATTTAACAAATCTGCTGAAAAATGAAGAGCCTCCCTTTTAAGCCCTGCCCTTAGAACAAAAAGCTAAAGGAAGAATTGCAAATAGTCCCAGCATAACAAGTCTGTAGACAACACATAAATCACATGGATAAAATTAAAAACATAGTTGACAAACAGTAGCTCCACTTCAATACGTTTTACGTCACCTCCACATACAAACACACAGACACGCAATTCAGCACAACAACCAAGGCAGAGAAGTAACCACTAGTATCCCTCCCAACTGTTATTGGTAATATACATTCATAGAAACAGTCCTCAGTGTCCTCAATGTTGTCTTTCAACTCCAGGTTAAATGACCGTGACAGTTGTAGGGAAAATGTATGAATTAATATGTTGTTTAACACAAACTATGAAATAAACTGCTATATTGAATATTTTATTGGACAAATTTGTTGTGTGAATATTTTGCTATCTGATTATGTATCATTCCATGAAATATCTCTACCCATGAATTCATCATCATTATCTTATAGAATCTAAGTTTGTGATTGTGACAATCACATCTTTTAGAGCATGCACATGGAAAATATGTACGAGCTGTACAATTTGATAGATTGTTTACAAGACCGTTGCTTGTACACAGACAGCATCATCTTCAAAAGTCGTCAAGGTGATTGGATACCACCTTTGGGTGATTACCTGGGGGGGTCTTACAAATGAGTTGGACTGTGGTGATGAGATTCTAGAATTTGTCAGCTCGGGACCTAAAACATATGGGTATCGGACTCCCAAAGGTAAAACAACAATGAAAGCCAAGGGTATCACTTTAAAACTATTCAAATGCTAAACTCGTAAACCTGAAATCTCTTGACAGAACCGGTTGACGAATGTGTGAAAAATGGTGAACAGACTAGAGTACTTACGACCACCCACAATCAAATTGTGAGAGATAAAAAGGGCTTTCTCTTCAAACACAAATCTCGAATTAAAAGATTCAGGATTGTTTAGGACAAACTTGTTTTGTTGCCCGATTTCAGGATTCTGCGTACGGGTATTAAGAATCTGATTGCATATAGGATTTGTATTTTTTTAGCATTATTGTAAAATGTCTGTAACTCAATGTTTAGATGCTAGAATGCAAATACCATTTTCATGTATCGTTTGTGGTCCTAGCAATAGCGGAAAATCTTTTTTCATCAAAACATTACTTGAAAATTGTAATGAGACGTTATCTAAAGTTGCTGATAACATTGTATGGTGTTCTACGTGATGAGCTGATGAACAAAATAAACATTAGTTTTGTTCAGGGAATAGCAGAATCTTTGTGTGATGCTATCAAACTGCTTATAAAGGGTACGGCTACGCTAAGCAAGGGTAAGAGGAAACCTCCAGACTGATTAATAGCTTTTCTCTTTGCATCATTAGACGTTCTTTTATTAGCAAACAGTTTTATCCACTTTTTCAAAAGAAAAGATTAAAATCTCATCTATGACAATGAACTGTCTGCGTCCTCCGTTCCTTCTTCTGAGCTTTTCCATTACCACCACACAAGCCTCTCTCACTTTCTTAGACAATTCTGACAAGAAACTTGAGAAAACCTGAAGGGACATAATAGCGCTAAATTGAATAAATTATTTAATAAATGTATTTAAAACTTCCTTACTAAGATATTGAATGCACTCAGTAAAATTGTAAAGTTTATTTGTTAATTAAGTTAATTTGGTCATGTGAACTGTTCTGGTTATTTTACTTCTTATAATCAAACAATTTACTTGATTTGAATAAAACCAATTAACCTGCTTGTTACACATGGATTTTTGAGGTTGCACCATTAAATAAGTTTTTACACTGCAGAAAGTGTCTAGATGTGCTGAACAAAAATCTGTTTGATCACAGTTCAAATGGCCACTCAGTTCACACTTGTATAAAGTAAGACATATAAGCTTGTGTGTTTGCTGCTCCCACCTGTACACAGATGTCATCCATCTGAAGAGAGACACTTTAAACACTAAACACAGAGTTGTGTCTGACTGACCTCCTCGTCTGCCTTCCCCTACCATTCTACCTACCAGCCTACCATTCATAGCAGTCCCAGCAGTCGCTGTTGTGTAGTTTCATTTTGTGGTGACAGATCGCATTTCATCTTTCTTTGTAGTACTTTCTTATTTTACAACCACTTTATTAATTTTAAATGTTTTCTTTTTGATTTCTTGCCCTCCATCAACTTCCTCAGTTTCTTCTACATTTTGGCCCAATAAAACCGGATGCGTCCCCTTCACATTTGTTATACTGGAATTGATGGCATTCCAGATTATCATCGAGTGAACAAGCCTTTAAACTTAACAATACAATGAGTAATGCATATAAATATGTTTATATATCGTGCATGCTTATAGTCAGCAGACACATTCATATTTTCTGGACAAACAGCTCTTTGTGAATATAACCCATCAGCAGTAAAGGTGGAGCGTTCGTGGACGTTGGAGTTCATTCAGGTGTGCGCATCTAATGAGGAGACGCCGGTTCAGGTGTGTTGGAGTCGGATGACAGTGGAGATCAGCACAGCACCTCACACTCGTCCTCAATACACAAAGAAGAAGAGAGTTCACAGTTCAGAGAGAAAACCAGGGCAAACACCATCATCACAAAACAAAACAGCCAAGCCACTGGAGAGGAATAAAGCTGGAGAGGCTGGAACAGGTCGATGCTGTGCTGTACTGTAGCTGCAGTGTAAACCAGCGTTAGCTACAAACCAACACTAGCAGATGTGTTTCAGTAGCTTTCTTGGACACTAACATTAGTGGGTTATGCTTGAACAACGCCATGGTGCTTCACCGTCTTTATGAGCTTTAGTGCATTTTATTCAGTATGAGCGGAATCTGAACACATCCGCTTTGTTAGACGACTGAAAGAAAGCTGTCGCACGTTAGCCAACTAGCTAGTGAACTAGCGCGACTGGAAAAGCTGCCGAGCACCAGCTGACTGTCTGCGGATTACAGTGCAGATCAGCACAGCCGCTTTCTCCTGTTGCTTGAAGTTTAGCTCTTCGATTCGTTTGCTGTAGGTCTTTATCTGGCTTTTATTCCCCGTCTACGTACGTCAAGAATGTAAAAGTGAGATTTAAGGGGCGAAATTAGCAGCCACACCCGAGCGACCGAGCTAGCTCGCTAAATCGCTCGCTCGTCTCGGTCATTTCTGTGTAAAACACAGTGTCTGACTAGATGACATTAACATGGATGATTAAATGCGCCCAGCTAGCTTGTATGCACGTCTGGAGTGGTGCTTTACAACTCGAGGTTGACCGTATTGATGTATGTGTGTGTTGTCTGTTGTCTGTATTGTAGATACGCAGCGGTCTACTGCGTTCATTGTAAGTTCACTAAGCAAACCACGACCGTGTCGGTACTGTTCTGTATGTGGCACTGCTGTGTGTGTTCGTCTTTCTACAGTTTGGGTATTGACCAACAATTCAAGTAAGCAGCCTGTCAAAGTTTTATGTGTGCGCATGTCGTCTTTTGTCTCCGCAGACGTGCGTGCACACGATGTTTATGTCTCTTCCTCTCTTGTTTCCTTTTGGACAGAATGGATTACAAGCCTGCATTTAATCGAGAGACCTCCGGCGAGCTCACCCTCCAGCCTTCGCCCGAGGCCGTGGAGCAGTCCAACGCCTACAAGCGGCGGCCGGCTCCGTCTTGGGCTTGGAGCACCGAGAGGATGAGGGAGGAGGCCAAGGACCATGTGATGGAGAGCAGGGGACGACCCCAGGAACGCCTGGCTGGTGCTGAGCGAGAACACAGTCCAGTGCGGGCAGTACCGGGGTCAAACATTTAAATGGCTGCTGACCCACGACATGGGATACGCCTTTATGGTGTTGGCGGCCCTTCAATGGGAGCACGAGGGTGAAGAGACTTTGATGTTGCCTGCTATGGTCAACAAGGATGCCCTGGTCCAGGACGCGAGCCTCTTTCCCGACGTAATGAGAGCCGTCGGGGAGCGCCGGACCAGGGACGGGTCCTCCTCTCCTGGGCGGGAGAAACAGCGTCTCGTCGGCTTCGGGGAACACCAGAGTGTCTCGTACAGGGACCTGTATGAGGGTAACACAGGGAGAAGAGGAGGCAGGTGCTGAATTCACGCATGACAAACACAGCAGCGTTGGAACGTGGAACGTTTTGCGGTTACGTGTGAGGTTTTGTTAATCCAGCCACGTCCAGCGGATCCGGCGGCAGACGGTGAGGCCTGGGAGCAAGATGGAGGCGCTGCAAAAGTACATCCAGGGCAGAGACGGGAAGGAGAGCGGCCGGACACAGACGTGCTCCGCAACCGTGGCGACCACCTCCCCATCTGTGCCTGCTCCGGCACCAGCAGCCCATCTTCCAGGGGCGTGCATGCGGGCGGGTGTGGGTGGATGACCGAGTCATTGAGTGCCTTTGAATGTGACTCCTTTCTGGTGTCTGAAGTTGCTCCTTGTTTCCATACACAGGCGTCTCCAGCCATTGGAGTTCCACAGCCAGCAGGCACACACAGGAGCCTTCCGATGCCGAGCTGCTGGCTGTGTCCATGGAACCGGACGCTGAAGATGAGTTGTCCTGCTGAATGGACTGAGTGAACTACACAAGTATAAAATAGAAGGTCTGTTTTGTTGTGATGCATTGTAACACAGCTATAACTTTATTTCACCCTGCACGGTCATTAATTCATTCTGCACTTAATCATTAAATCACTAAATGCATGTTTAGTGGTGCTGTTCTGTTTGCTGGCTAAAACTCATCTTCATTTCATCTGCTTATTTCATTAACATAGCTGCACATAATGACATAGATTTGCTTGACTCTGCTGTTGTCATGGAGGGGTGGGTTGGAGTGAATCGCGCTTCAGTAGCACTCGATGCTTTTAGGCTTCAGTAGCTTTAGATACTTTCAGCTTCTTGGCTGTGTCAGTCGTCCCCAAAGGCTGATGTACACCCTTGTTGTGACGTTAAGTGACATCTTTTGCCCTTTTCTAAGCTCATTAATGTGTGTTGTTCCAGCTTCCTCTTCCTCTGCTCCGGAGGTCCCTGCCCCACCCCAGCACTCCCTGCCGACGGCTGAACCAGAAAAGCAGCCTTCGCAAACGCAGCCAGTGCCCACTGCTGAGATGAGCAGCACCACCCCCCTCTGGTGCTTTTGTGGTAGGTTGAGGAAAACACCAAGCCCATATTCACGATGCATCTGTTTGTTCGTTTAAGATGCTTCTGCCTGAGGGCTGGAAGCAGACGCTGCCCAGAGAGCAGCACCAGTGGGTTAGCCGGGCGCTCTTCACCAGAGTGCAGTCTGGGAGGCCGGCACTGACCAAGAATCTGCGTCTGTGGTGGTCTCCTCCCGGACCCCGGCTGGTTTACCTGCAACCTCCGTCTTCGCCCGACGCTTTCTTCCACAGCGGACTGTTCCTGTGGATGCCATACCGCATGTGTCCATTCAAGCTGCTGTGTGCGTAGCCCGAGTGCCGTCGGCTGGGCCGTAAGTTGACGGCCTGTGGGCTGTACAAGACCGTCCGGAGGGTTGTACAGGCTTCTGTGCGTCAGGCACAGACAGCAGTGGCTGGCCCAGGCCTCTGAGTACCTCTCCGTGCTCAAGAAGCTTCTGGCCCCGGGCACTGACCACAGCACCATCGCCCGCCAGCTGCCCCCAATGGTGCCGCTGCCCACTCCAAAACGGCTGCTGCAAGGAGCAAATAGGATGTGGAGAAGGGGCACGAGAAAACATAAGATTTAATGAACATACAGTGATGACACATCTAACACCACACAACACCTTTCAAACACCAACATGTACTACAACACAAGAGACACATACACAAACAAGACGATCACACATAATACAGAACAGGTGGACGACATTTATTGTTCATCAAATAAATAATAACAATCAAAGTAACAAGTGCATCTTTTGTAAGCATGTGTCTAATTACCAGCAAGTCGCAAACATGCTCATTCACTTTATTAAAGAACAAAGCAGTTTAAATAGGTGTCCATTCACTTTGTGCAACAGAATGCAAAATAAACTGCTGCCATTCACTTTGTGAAGTACAAAGCAGAATAAATGAGATGTAAAATACTGTAGAAATCAGAGCTCATTCACTTTGTGAAGTATAATATAGTATTAAACAGCTCATTCACTTTGTGAAGTATAATATAGTATTAAACAGCTCATTCACTTTGTGAAGTATAATATAGTATTAAACAGCTCATTCACTTTGTGAAGTATAATATAGTATTAAACAGCTCATTCACTTTGTGAAGTATAATACAGTATTAATCAGAGCTCATTCACTTTGTGAAGTATAATATAGTATTAAACAGCTCATTCACTTTGTGAAGTATAATAGTATTAATCAGAGCTCATTCACTTTGTGAAGTATAATATAGTATTAAACAGCTCATTCACTTTGTGAAGTATAATACAGTATTAAACAGCTCATTCACTTTGTGAAGTATAATATAGTATTAAACAGCTCATTCACTTTGTGAAGTATAATATAGTATTAAACAGTACTCATTCACTTTGTGAAGTATAATATAGTATTAAACAGCTCATTCACTTTGTGAAGTATAATATAGTATTAAACAGCTCATTCACTTTGTGAAGTATAATATAGTATTAAACAGCTCATTCACTTTGTGAAGTATAATATAGTATTAAACAGCTCATTCACTTTGTGAAGTATAATATAGTATTAATCAGCTCATTCACTTTGTGAAGTATAAGAGTATTAAACAGCTCATTCACATTGTGAAGTATAATATAGTATTAAACAGTACTCATTCACTTTGTGAAGTATAATATAGTATTAAACAGCTCATTCACATTGTGAAGTATAATACAGTATTAAACAGCTCATTCACATTGTGAAGTATAATATAGTATTAAACAGCTCATTCACTTTAAGTATAATATAGTATTAATCAGCTCATTCACATTGTGAAGTATAATATAGTATTAAACAGCTCATTCACTTTAAGTATAATATAGTATTAAACAGCTCATTCACTTTGTGAAGTATAATATAGTATTAAACAGCTCATTCACTTTGTGAAGTATAATATAGTATTAAACAGCTCATTCACATTGTGAAGTATAATATAGTATTAAACAGCTCATTCACTTTGTGAAGTATAATATAGTATTAAACAGCTCATTCACTTTGTGAAGTATAATATAGTATTAATCAGCTCATTCACATTGTGAAGTATAATATAGTATTAAACAGCTCATTCACTTTGTGAAGTATAATATAATATTAAACAGCTCATTCACTTTGTGAAGTATAATACAGTATTAAACAGCTCATTCACATTGTGAAGTATAATATAGTATTAAACAGCTCATTCACTTTGTGAAGTATAATATAGTATTAAACAGCTCATTCACTTTGTGAAGTATAATATAGTATTAAACAGCTCATTCACTTTGTGAAGTATAATATAGTATTAAACAGCTCATTCACTTTGTGAAGTATAATACAGTATTAAACAGCTCATTCACATAGTGAAGTATAATATAGTATTAAACAGCTCATTCACTTTGTGAAGTATAATACAGTATTAAACAGCTCATTCACTTTGTGAAGTATAATATAGTATTAAACAGCTCATTCACTTTGTGAAGTATAATATAGTATTAAACAGCTCATTCACTTTGTGAAGTATAATATAGTATTAAACAGCTCATTCACTTTGTGAAGTATAATATAGTATTAAACAGCTCATTCACTTTGTGAAGTATAATATAGTATTAAACAGCTCATTCACTTTGTGAAGTATAATATAGTATTAAACAGCTCATTCACTTTGTGAAGTATAATATAGTATTAAACAGCTCATTCACTTTGTGAAGTATAATATAGTATTAAACAGCTCATTCACATTGTGAAGTATAATATAGTATTAAACAGCTCATTCACATTGTGAAGTATAATATAGTATTAAACAGCTCATTCACTTTAAGTATAATATAGTATTAAACAGCTCATTCACTTTGTGAAGTATAATATAGTATTAAACAGCTCATTCACTTTGTGAAGTATAATATAGTATTAAACAGCTCATTCACTTTGGGAAGTACAAAGCAGAATAAATGAGATGTAAAATACTGTATAAATCAGAGCTCATTCACTTTGTGAAGTATAATATAGTATTAAACAGCTCATTCACTTTGTGAAGTATAATATAGTATTAAACAGCTCATTCACTTTGTGAAGTATAATACAGTATTAAACAGCTCATTCACATAGTGAAGTATAATATAATATTAAACAGCTCATTCACTTTGTGAAGTATAATATAGTATTAAACAGCTCATTCACTTTGTGAAGTATAATATAGTATTAAACAGCTCATTCACTTTGTGAAGTATAATATAGTATTAAACAGCTCATTCACTTTGTGAAGTATAATATAGTATTAAACAGCTCATTCACTTTGTGAAGTATAATATAGTATTAAACAGCTCATTCACTTTGTGAAGTATAATATAGTATTAAACAGCTCATTCACTTTGTGAAGTATAATATAGTATTAAACAGCTCATTCACTTTGTGAAGTATAATATAGTATTAAACAGCTCATTCACATTGTGAAGTATAATATAGTATTAAACAGCTCATTCACATTGTGAAGTATAATATAGTATTAAACAGCTCATTCACTTTAAGTATAATATAGTATTAAACAGCTCATTCACTTTGTGAAGTATAATTTATTATTAAACAGCTCATTCACTTTGTGAAGTATAATATAGTATTAAACAGCTCATTCACTTTGTGAAGTATAATATAGTATTAAACAGCTCATTCACTTTGTGAAGTATAATATAGTATTAAACAGCTCATTCACTTTGGGAAGTACAAAGCAGAATAAATGAGATGTAAAATACTGTATAAATCAGAGCTCATTCACTTTGTGAAGTATAATATAGTATTAAACAGCTCATTCACATTATGAAGTATAATATAGTATTAAACAGCTCATTCACATTGTGAAGTATAATATAGTATTAATCAGCTCATTCACATTGTGAAGTATAATATAGTATTAATCAGCTCATTCACTTTGTGAAGTATAATATAGTATTAAACAGCTCATTCACTTTGTGAAGTATAATATAGTATTAAACAGCTCATTCACTTTGTGAAGTATAATTTATTATTAAACAGCTCATTCACATTGTGAAGTATAATATAGTATTAAACAGCTCATTCACTTTGTGAAGTATAATACAGTATTAAACAGCTCGTTCACATTGTGATGTATAATTCAGTATTAATCAGAGCTCATTCACAACACAGAACAAATACTTACAGGAATAAATATGAAACTATATACCATGAGGTGAGTGGGGTGGTCAGCAGATCACTGACCCTGTCCAGCATCTCCTCTCTTCATCTCCTCCATCCACTGCTCCACGGTCTTCCCCACTGCTGTGGTCAAACTCCTTGGTCTTGGGCTGGCCACACTGTTGGCAGTCATGGTGCTCATGCTTGCACCACTTAGCAGGGACGGCCTGTCCATCAGCAGTGGTGGTGGTGGTCACCTCAGCCTCTGCCTTTCTTGTATTCACTACAGGGCACTTGGTCTTCTGGACCAGGGCTCGCCACGGTCTCACCGGGAGGAAGAGGCTGGCCTCGGACACGCCGAGAAGCTGCCCAGACGCATCTGGCTGGATGTTCAAATCAAAGGCAGGGTGCCTGTGAGTCGGATGCTCCGGGGGCTTACTTACAAAATGCAGCACCGCCTGTTAGCCTGTATCACAGTGTCAATAAGATCCGGTAAACTCACCACTGGGTCAGTGTCTACTAATTCTACAAAAGCTGAATACGGGTCTGGGCCATGAGACCAAGGCTGCCCAGGACTACACCCCTGATGACACTGTAGTCCCTCATGATGGCAGCCCACATGTTCACCCTGATGCCAGCGATGGTCTGACTGGCCGGGTGAAACCGACAAAGCACCAGGCGAACGGCCTCGACAAGGCGGCTGATGCTGGGCTACTGAACAGAACCACTGTCTTGTCCAAGGAAGCAGCTGTGAAGATACAAAAGGACAGAGGCAGACAGCATCAGTTCATGACGCAGCTACAAGTCAAACTATAGGGCTAAAAGGAAACATTGGATTACTGAGACTTACCACCACTGTGAGACTGTGTTCCAGCAACACCAGAGGTCTTAGAGTGGCTGCTTGTAAACCTGTGATGTGGCAGGTAAACAACACCGCCCTCGTCACTCGGGCAGTTTTTCTGTCCACCCTCTGCTGTGTCACAAAGGCCTGGTGACGCAGCTCCACCAGACTGTTGGCAGGTTGACTACGTGATGGTAGCCCTACATGAAAAGGCCCTACAGCTGGTGACTGTCCATGGTGACACCTGCCGCGAACTCTCTCATGAAGTGCCACACGTCCAGCCTGCGACCAGCTGATCCATTCGTGGAACAGGCCGCTGCCTTGATCTTGCCCACGCTGGACCAGCGGTCACAGTCCACGTACAGGAGACAGGCACGCGCAAAACACACACACATCCAACAGACAGACACGTGACTAACACACAAACAATACAACAGACAGACACACAAAACAAACACGCAATACAACAGACAGGCACATTCAAAACACAGACATCCAACACACGTGCAGAACACACACACATCCAACAGACAAGCACGTGCAAAACACACAAACACACACACACACACACACACACACAACAGACAGGCACGTGCAAAACACACAAACACACACACACACACAACAGACAGGCATGTGCACAACACACACATCCAACAGACAGGCATGTGCAAAACACACACACACACACACACACAAAAGACAGGCACACAAAACACACACACACACACACACACACACACATAAAAGACAGGCACACAAAACACACACACAATGCAACAGACAGACAAGCACAAAACACACACATCCAACAAACAGGCACGCATAAAACACACACACACACACACACACACACACACACATACAACTGACCGACATGTGCAAAACATACACACAAACAAAACTGGCAGGCACATTCAAAACAAACACATCCAACAGACACACACACAAAACACACATACAATACAACAAACAGGCACGCGCAAAATACACAATCATACAACAGACAGGCACGCGCAAATCACACACACACACACACACTACAAACAGGAACGTGCAACACACACACACACACACACACACACACAATATGACAGACAGGCATGTGCAAAACACACACACACACACACACACAACAGACAGGCATGCGCAGAACACACACACACACACACACTACAGACAAGCACACGCAAAACACACACACACACAACAGACAGGCACACGCAAAACACACACACACACACAACAGACAAGCACACGCAAAACACACACAATATAACAGACAGGCACGTGCAAAACACACAAACACACACACACACACAAACACAAAAGACAAGCACGTGTAAAACACACAAACACACACACACACAAACACAACAGACAAGCACGTGTAAAACACACACACACACAAAACAGACAGGCACACGCAAAACCCACACATCCAACAGACAGGCATGTGCAAAACACACACACACACACACACACACACACAACAAACCGACATGTGGAAAACACACAAACACACACACAACAGACAGGCATGTGCAAAACACACAAACACACAACACACACGTGCAAAACACACACACAGACTGACACGTGCCAAACACACAAACAATACAACACACAGACACACAAAACAAACATGCAATACAACAGACAGGCACATTCAAAACACAGACATCCAACAGACAGACACGTGCAGAACACACACAGATAAAACAGACAAGCACGTGCAAAACACACACACACACAACAAACAGGCACGTGCAAAACAAACAAACACACACACACACACAACAGGCAGGCACACACTCACACACACTTACACACACACTCACACACACACACACACACAACCATTTCAATACACACACACAACAAACAGGCACGTGCAAAACACACAAACACACACACACAGACACACAAACACACACAACAAACAGGCGCATGCAAAACACACACAAACACAGTTCAAACAGGAATGTGCAACACACACACATAATATAACAGACAGGCATGCGCAAAACACACACACACACACACACACACACACACACACACACACACACAACAAACCGACATGTGGAAAACACACAAACACACACACAACAGACAGGCATGTGCAAAACACACAAACACACAACACACACGTGCAAAACACACACACAGACTGACACGTGCCAAACACACAAACAATACAACACACAGACACACAAAACAAACATGCAATACAACAGACAGGCACATTCAAAACACAGACATCCAACAGACAGACACGTGCAGAACACACACAGATAAAACAGACAAGCATGTGCAAAACACACACACACACAACAAACAGGCACGTGCAAAACACACAAACACACACACACAGACACACACACAAACAGACAGATACATGCAAAACAAACAAACACACACACACACACACACACACACAACAGGCAGGCACACACTCACACACACTTACACACACACACACACACAACCATTTCAATACACACACACAACAAACAGGCACGTGCAAAACACACAAACACACACACACAGACACACAAACACACACAACAAACAGGTGCATGCAAAACACACACAAACACAGTTCAAACAGGAATGTGCAACACACACACATAATATAACAGACAGGCATGTGCAAAACACACAAACACACACACACACACACAACAGACAGGCATGTGCACAGCACACACATCCAACAGACAGGCACGTGCAAAACCCACACAAACACAGTTCAAACAGGAATGTGCAACACACACACAATATAACAGACAGGCATGTGCAAAACACACAAACACACACACACACACACAACAGACAGGCATGTGCACAGCACACACATCTAACAGAAAGGCACGGGCAAAACACAAACACACACACACACACAACCGACAGACACGTGCAGAACACACACAGATAAAACAGACAAGCACATGCAAAACACACACACACAAACACACACACAAACAGACAGATACATGCAAAACAAACAAACACACACACACACAACAGGCAGGCACACACTCACACACACTTACACACACAACCATTTCAATACACACACACAACAAACAGGCACGTGCAAAACACACAAACACACACACACAGACACACACACAACAAACAGGCGCATGCAAAACACACACAAACACACACACACACACACACACACACACACACACACACACATCCAACAAACAGACATGTGCAAAACACACACATGCAACAGACACACAAAACATGCACATTCAACAGATAGACACACACATCGAACAGACAGGCACGCGCAAAACACACAGACACACACACAACAAACAGGCACGCGCAAGACACACACACACAACAGACAGGCACTTGCAAAACACACACACACACACACACACACACACACTACAGACAGGCACATGCAAAACACACACAATACAACAGACAGACACGTGCAAAACACACACACAATACAACAGACAGACACACAAAACAAACATGCAATACAACAGACAGGCACATTCAAAACACACACGAACACACACACACACACACACAATACAACAGACAGACGTGCAAAACATACACATCCAGCCTGACGACCAGCTGGTCCACTCGTGGAACAGGCCGCTGTCTTGCTCTTGCCCACGCTGGACCAGCGGTCACGGTCCACGTACAGGAGACAGGCACGCGCAAAACACACACACACAACAGACAGGCACACAAAACACACACACAATGCAACAGACAGACAAGCACAAAACACACACATCCAACAGACAGACACGCATAAAACACACACACACACACACACACACACACACACACACAACACAACTGACCGATATGTGCAAAACATACACACAAACAAAACTGGAAGGCACATTCAAAACAAACACATCCAACAGACACACACACAAAACACACACACAATACAACAAACAGGCTCGCGCAAAACACACAATCATACAACAGACAGGCAAGTGCAAATCACACACACACACACACATAACAGGCAGGCACTCGAAAAACAGACACAAACAGACAACAGACAAGCACGTGCAAAACACACACACAGAACAGACAAGCACCCGCAAAACACACACATACACACACGCACTACAAACAGGCACGTGCAAAACACACACAGACCCATACACACAACAGACAGGCACGCGCAAAACACACACACACAACAGACAGGCACGCACAAAACACACACAGACCCATACACACAACAGACAGGCATGTGTAAAACACACACACAACAAACTGACATGTACAAAACACACACTCACACACACTTACACACACAACCATTTCACTACGAGTTATACTGTGTATGACTATTTATGTGACAAATAAACCAAACTTGAAACTTGAAACACACACAACAAACAGGCAAGTGCAAAACAAACACACACACACACACACACACACACACAACAGACAGGCACACTACAAACAGGCACGTGCAAAACACACACATACACACAATATAACAGACAGGCATTTGCAAAACACACACACATCCAACAGACACACACAGAACACGCACATCCAACAAAAAGGTAAACACAAAACACACACACACACAAACAACAGACAGACACGTGCAAAACACGCACATACAGACAGACACGTGCCAAACAAACACACACAATACAACAGACAGACACACAAAACACACACATCCAACAGACAGGCACGCATAAAACACAGACACACACACACACACACACATACAACTGACCGACATGTGCAAAACACATACACAAACAAAACTGGCAGGCACATTCAAAACAAACACATCCAACAGACAAACACACACAAAACACACACACAATACAACAAACAGGCTCACGCAAAACACACAATCATACAACAGACAGGCACGTGCAAATCACACACACACACACATAACAGGCAGGCACTCGAAAAACACACACAAACAGACAACAGACAAGCACGCGCAAAACACACACACAGAACAGACAAGCACCCGCAAAACACACACATACACAGACACACTACAAACAGGCACGTGCAAAACACACACACACACACACAAACAACAGACAGACACTTGCAAAACATGCACATACAGACAAACACGTGCCAAACACACACACACAATACAACAGACAGACACACAAAACACACACATCCAACAGACAGGCACGCATAAAACACACACACACACACAACAAACCGACATATGCAAAACACACAAACATACACACACACACACACAACAGACAGGCATGTGCAAAACACAAACACACAACAGACACGTGCCTAACACACAAACAATACAACAGACAGACACACAAAACAAACATGCAATACAACAGACAGGCACATTCAAAACAGACATCCAACAGACAGACACGTGCAGAACATACACAATACAAAAGATAGGCATGCCCAAAACACACACACAACAGAGAGGTACGTGCAAAACACACACAGACCCATACACACAACAGACAGGCATGTGTAAAACACACACACAACAAACTGACATGTACAAAACAAACACTCACACACAACCATTTCACTACGAGTTATACTGTGTATGACTATTTATGTGACAAATAAACCAAACTTGAAACTTGAAACACACACAACAAACAGGCAAGTGCAAAACAGACACACACACACACACACACAACAGACAGGCACACTACAAACAGGCATTTGCAAAACACACACAAATCCAACAGACACACACAGAACACGCACATCCAACAGAAAGGTAAACGCAAAACACACACGCACAAACAACAGACAGACACGTGCAAAACAAACACACACAATACAACAGACAGACACACAAAACACACACATCCAACAGACAGGCACGCATAAAACACAGACACACACACACACACACACACACACACACACACACACACACACACACACACACATACAACTGACCGACATGTGCAAAACACACACACAAACAAAACTGGCAGGCACATTCAAAACAAACACATCCAACAGACACACACACACAAAACACACAAACACAATACAACAAACAGGCACGCGCAAAACACACAATCATACAACAGGCAGGCACTCGCAAAACACACACAAACAGACAACAGACAAGCACGCGCAAAACACACACATACACACACACACTACAAACAGGCACGTGCAAAACACACACACACACACACAAACAACAGACAGACACTTGCAAAACATGCACATACAGACAAACACGTGCCAAACACACACACACAATACAACAGAGAGACACACAAAACACACACATCCAACAGACAGGCACGCATAAAACACACACACACACACACACACACACACACAACAAACCGACATATGCAAAACACACAAACACACACACACACACACACACAAACACACACACACACACAACAGACAGACATGTGCAAAACACACACATACAGACAGACACATGCCAAACACACAAACAATACAACAGACAGACACACAAAACAAACATGCAATACAACAGACAGGCACATTCAAAACAGAGACATCCAACAGACAGGTACGTGCAAAACACACACACATACACACACATCCAACAGACAGGCACATGCAAAACACATACAGATAAAAGAGACAAGCACGTGCAAAACACACACACACAAACACAACAGACAAGCACACGCAAAACACACACAATATAACAGACAGGCACACGCAAAACACACACAACAGACAGGCATGTGCACAACACACACATCCAACAGACAGGCATGTGCAAAACACCTACATGCAACAGACACACACAAAACATGCACATTCAACAGATAGACACACACATCCAACAGACAGGCACGCGCAAAACACACACACACAATAGAAGAGACAGCCACGTGCAAAACACACACACACACACACACACACAACAAACAGGAACGTGCAACACACACACACACACACACAACAAACAAGCACGCGCAAACCACACACACACACACACACACAATATAACAGACAGGCACGTGCAAAACACACACAAACACACACAACAGACAGACACGTGCAAAACACACACAATACAACAGATAGGCATGTGCAAAACTTACACACACATACACACACATCCAACAGATAGGAACATGCAAAACACATACATATAAAACAGACAAGCACGTGCAAAACATACACACACAAAAACAAACACAACAGACAGGCACACGCAAAACACACACAATATAACAGACAGGCACACGCAAAACACACACAATATAACATACAGGCACACGCAAAACACACACACACACACATCCAACAAACAGACATGTGCAAAACACCCACATGCAACAGACACACACAAAACAAGCACATTCAACAGATAGACACACGCATCCAACAGACAGGCACGTGCAAAACACACACAGACACACACACACACACACAACAGACAGGCACACGCAAAACACACACAATATAACAGACAGGCACACGCAAAAAACACATACACACACACACAACAGACAGGCATGTGCAAAACACTCACATGCAACAGACACACACAAAACATTCAACAGATAGACACACATATCCAACAGACAGGCATGTGCAAAACACACACACACAATAGAAGAGACAGCCACGCGCAAAATACACACAGACACACACAAAACAAACAGTCACGTGCAAAACACACACACACACACACACACTACAAACAGGAATGTGCAACACACACACACACACAACAAACAGGCACGCGCAAAACACACACACACACACACACACACTACAAACAGGAATGTGCAACACACACACACACAATATAACAGACAGGCATGTGCAAAACACACAAACAAACACACACACAAAACAAACAGGCAAGTGCAAAACACACACAAACACACAAACAACAGACAGGGACGCACAAAACACACACACAATAGACAGGTACATGCAAAACACACACACACGCACAAACAACAGACAGGCACGCGCAAAACACACAATCATACAACAGACAGGCACGTGCAAATCACACACACACACACACGCACAAACAACAGACAGGCACGCGCAAAACACACAATCATACAACAGACAGGCACGTGCAAATCACACACACACACACACACAACAGACAAGCACGTGCAAAACACACACAGACGCACACACACTACAAACAAGCATGTGTAAAACACACACACACAACAAACTGACGTGCAAAACACAAACATACAGACAGACAGACACACACAAACAGACAGGCACGTGCAACACACACACACATAATATAACAGACAGGCATGTGAAAAACACACATCCAACAGACAGGCATGTGCAAAACACACACACACACAAATAACAGGCAGGCACTCGTAAAACACACACAAACACACAATAGACAAAACACACACACACAACAGACAGGCACGCACAAAACACACACAGACCCATACACACAACAGACAGGCATGCGCAAAACACACACATACACACACACACTACAAACCGGCACGTGTAAAACACACACACACACACACAACACACACACAACAAACTGACATGTGCAAAACACACACATACAGACTGACACGTGCCAAACACACAAACAATACAACAGAAAGACACACAAAACAAACACGCAATACAACAGACAGGCACATTCAAAACACACAGACACACACGTGCAGAACACACATAGATAAAACAGACACACACACAACAGACAGGCACACAATACAAG
>NC_137497.1:1607500-1627500 GCF_041902795.1 Electrophorus electricus
AGATAATAGTTCTGTCTGTCTCTCTCTCACACAGATAATAGTTCTGTCTGTCTCTCTCGCTCTCTCTCACACAGATAATAGTTCTGTCTCTCTCACTCTCTCTCACACAGATAATAGTTCTGTCTGTCTCTCTCTCACACAGATAATAGTTCTGTCTGTCTCTCTCGCTCTCTCTCACACAGATAATAGTTCTGTCTCTCTCTCTCTCACACACATAATAGTTCTGTCTCGCTCTCTCTCACACAGATAATAGTTCTGTCTCTCTCTCTGTCATACAGATAATAGTTCTGTCTCTCTCTCTCTCTCTCTCACAGATAATAGTTCTGTCTCTCTCTCTCTCTCTCTCTCTCTCTCTCTCTCACAGATAATAGTTCTGTCTCTCTCTCTCTCACACAGATAATAGTTCTGTCTCTCTCTCTCTCACACAGATAATAGTTCTGTCTCTCTCTCTCTCTCACAAAGATAATAGTTCTGTCTCTCTCTCTCTCTCTCTCACAAAGATAATAGTTCTGTCTCTCTCTCTCTCTCACAAAGATAATAGTTCTGTCTCTCTCTCTCTCTCTCACAAAGATAATAGTTCTGTCTCTCTCTCTCTCTCTCACAAAGATAATAGTTCTGTCTCTCTTTCTCTCACAGATAATAGTTCTGTCTCTCTCTCTCTCTCTCACACACAGATAATAGTTCTGTCTCTCTCTCTCTCTCTCTCACATAGATAATAGTTCTGTCTCTCTCTCTCTCTCTCACACAGATAATAGTTCTGTCTCTCTCTCTCTCTCACACAGATAATAGTTCTGTCTCTCTCTCACACAGATAATAGTTCTGTCTCTCTCTCACACAGATAATAGTTCTGTCTCTCTCTCTCTCTCACACAGATAATAGTTCTGTCTCTCTCTCACACAGATAATAGTTCTGTCTCTCTCTCTCTCACAGATAATAGTTCTGTCTCTCTCTCTCTCCCTCTCACACAGATAATAGTTCTCTCTCTCTCTCTCTCACACAGATAATAGTTCTGTCTCTCTCTCTGTCATACAGATAATAGTTCTGTCTCTCTCTCTCTCTCTCTCTCTCTCTCTCTCTCTACCTCTCACACAGATAATAGTTCTGTCTCTCTCTCTCTCTCTCTCTCTCTCTCTCTCCCTCTCACACAGATAATAGTTATGTCTCTCTCTCTCTCCCTCTCACACAGATAATAGTTCTGTCTCTCTCTCTCTCCCTCTCACACAGATAATAGTTCTGTCTCTCTCTCTCTCTCTCACACAGATAATAGTTCTGTCTCTCTCTCTCTCACACATAATAGTTCTGTCTCTCTCTCTCTCACACATAATAGTTCTGTCTCTCTCTCTCACACAGATAATAGTTCTGTCTCTCTCTCTCTCTCCCTCTCACAGATAATAGTTCTGTCTGTCTCTCTCTCACACAGATAATAGTTCTGTCTGTCTCTCTCGCTCTCTCTCACACAGATAATAGTTCTGTCTGTCTCTCTCTCACACAGATAATAGTTCTGTCTGTCTCTCTCGCTCTCTCTCACACAGATAATAGTTCTGTCTCTCTCTCTGTCATACAGATAATAGTTCTGTCTCTCTCTCTCTCTCTCTCTCTCACAGATAATAGTTCTGTCTCTCTCTCTCTCTCTCTCTCTCTCTCTCACAGATAATAGTTCTGTCTCTCTCTCTCTCACACAGATAATAGTTCTGTCTCTCTCTCTCTCACACAGATAATAGTTCTGTCTCTCTCTCTCTCTCACAAAGATAATAGTTCTGTCTCTCTCTCTCTCTCTCTCACACAGATAATAGTTCTGTCTCTCTCTCTCTCTCTCACACAGATAATAGTTCTGTCTCTCTCTCTCTCTCCCTCTCACACAGATAATAGTTCTGTCTCTCTCTCTCTTTCTCTCCCTCTCACACAGATAATAGTTCTGTCTCTCTCTCTCTCACAGATAATAGTTCTGTCTCTCTCTCTCTCTCTCTCTCTCTCTCACACAGATAATAGTTCTGTCTCTCTCTCTCTCTCTCTCTCTCCCTCTCACAGATAATAGTTCTCTCTCTCTCTCTCTCTCTCTCTCACACAGATAATAGTTCTCTCTCTCTCTCACACAGATAATAGTTCTGTCTCTCTCTCTCTCTCACACACAGATAATAGTTCTGTCTCTCTCTCTCTCCATCTCACAGATAATAGTTCTGTCTCTCTCTCTCTCTCACAAAGATAATAGTTCTGTCTCTCTCTCTCTCCCTCTCACACAGATAATAGTTCTGTCTCTCTCTCTCTCCCTCTCTCACAGATAATAGTTCTGTCTCTCTCTCTCTCCATCTCACAGATAATAGTTCTGTCTCTCTCTCTCTCTCTCTCTCACACAGATAATAGATCTCTCTCTCACACAGATAATAGTTCTGTCTCTCTCTCTCTCACACAGATAATAGTTCTGTCTCTCTCTCTCTTTCTCTCTCTCTCTCTCACACACAGATAATAGTTCTGTCTCTCTATTTCACACAGATAATAGTTCTGTCTCTCTCTCTCTCTCACACAGATAATAGTTCTCTCTCTCTCTCTCACACAGATAATAGTTCTGTATCTCTCTCTCACACAGATAATAGTTCTGTCTCTCTCTCTCTCCCTCTCACATAGATAATAGAGAGAGACAGAACTATTATCTATGTGAGAGGGAGAGAGAGAGAGAGACAGAACTCTCTCCCTCTCACATAGATAATAGTTCTGTCTCTCTCTCTCTCTCACACATAGATAAGTTCTCTCTCTCTCTCTCTCTCTCACAGATAATAGTTCTGTCTCTCTCTCTCCATCTCACAGATAATAGTTCTGTCTCTCTCTCTCTCTCTCTCTCACACAGATAATAGTTCTGTCTCTCTCTCTCTCACAGGTAATAGTTCTGTCTCTCTCTCTTTCTCTCTCTCTCTCACACACAGATAATAGTTCTGTCTCTCTCTTTCACACAGATAATAGTTCTGTCTCTCTCTCTCACAGATAATAGTTCTCTCTCTCTCTCTCTCTCTCTCTCACACAGATAATAGTTCTGTCTCTCTCTCTCACACAGATAATAGTTCTGTCTCTCTCTCTCTCACACAGATAATAGTTCTGTCTCTCTCTCTCTCACACAGATAATAGTTCTGTCTCTCTCTCCCTCACACATAATAGTTCTGTCTCTCTCTCTCACACACAGATAATAGTTCTCTCTCTCTCTCTCTCTCTCTCTCTCTCACAGATAATAGTTCTGTCTCTCTCTCACACAGATAATAGTTCTGTCTCTCTCTCTCTCTCTCTCTCTCTCTCACACAGATAATAGTTCTGTCTCTCTCTCTCTCTCTCTCACACAGATAATAGTTCTGTCTCTCTCTCTCACACACACAGATAATAGTTCTGTCTCTCTCTCTCTCTCTCTCACACAGATAATAGTTCTGTCTCTCTCTCTCTCTCTCTCACACAGATAATAGTTCTGTCTCTCTCTCCCTCTCACACAGATAATAGTTCTGTCTCTCTCTCCCTCTCTCCCTCTCACACAGATAATAGTTCTCTCTCTCTCTCTCACACAGATAATAGTTCTCTCTCTCTCTCTCACACAGATAATAGTTCTCTCTCTCTCTCTCACACAGATAATAGTTCTCTCTCTCTCTCTCACACAGATAATAGTTCTGTCTCTCTCCCTCTCTTTCACACAGATAATAGTTCTGTCTCTCTCTCTCTCTCTCTCACAGATAATAGTTCTGTCTCTCTCTCTCTCCATCTCACAGATAATAGTTCTGTCTCTCTCTCTCTCTCTCTCACACAGATAATAGTTCTGTCTCTCTCTCTCTCACACAGATAATAGTTCTGTCTCTCTCTCTCAGATAATAGTTGTCTCTCTCTCTCAGATAATAGTTCTGTCTCTCTCTCTCTCTCTCAGATAATAGTTCTGTCTCTCTCTCTCACAGATAATAGTTCTGTCTCTCTCTCTCTCTCTCTCACAGATAATAGTTCTGTCTCTCTCTCTCTCCATCTCACAGATAATAGTTCTGTCTCTCCCTCTCTCCCTCTCACACAGATAATAGTTCTCTCTCTCTCTCTCTCTCTCTCTCAGATAATAGTTCTCTCTCTCTCTCTCACACAGATAATAGTTCTGTCTCTCTCTCACACACAGATAATAGTTCTGTCTCTCTCTCTCTCACACACAGATAATAGTTCTGTCTCTCTCTCTCTCACAGATAATAGTTCTGTCTCTCTCTCTCTCTCACACACAGATAATAGTTCTGTCTCTCTCTCTCTCTCTCACACACAGATAATAGTTCTGTCTCTCTCTCTCTCTCTCTCTCTCACACACAGATAATAGTTCTGTCTCTCTCTCTCTCTCACACACAGATAATAGTTCTGTTTCTCTCTCTCGCTCTCACAGATAATAGTTGTCTCTCTCTCACAGATAATAGTTCTGTCTCTCTCTCTCTCTCTCTCTCTCTCCCTCTCACACATATAATAGTTCTGTCACTCTCTCTCTCTCTCTCCCTCTCACACAGATAATAGTTCTCTCTCTCTCTCACAGACAGATAATAGTTATGTCTCTCTCTCTCTCACAGATAATAGTTATGTCTCTCTCTCTCTCTCTCACACAGATAATAGTTCTGTCTCTCTCTCTCTCTCTCTCTCTCTCTCACACACAGATAATAGTTCTCTCTCTCTCTCACACAGATAATAGTTCTGTATCTCTCTCTCTCACAGATAATAGTTCTGTCTCTCTCTCTCTCCCTCTCACATAGATAATAGTTCTCTCTCTCTCTCTCTCACAGATAATAGTTCTCTCTCTCTCTCTCTCTCTCTCTCTCTCTCTCTCTCTCACAGATAATAGTTCTGTCTCTCTCTCTCTCTCTCTCTCTCTCACACACAGATAATAGTTCTGTCTCTCTCTCTCACAGATAATAGTTCTGTCTCTCTCTCTCTCTCACAGATAATAGTTCTCTCTCTCTCTCACACAGATAATAGTTCTGTCTCTCTCTCTCACAGATAATAGTTCTCTCTCTCTCTCACACAGATAATAGTTCTGTCTCTCTCTCTCTCTCTCTCACACAGATAATAGTTCTGTCTCTCTCTCTCAGATAATAGTTCTGTCTCTCTCTCTCACACACACAGATAATAGTTGTCTCTCTCTCTCTCTCACAGATAATAGTTCTGTCTCTCTCTCTCTCCCTCTCACACAGATAATAGTTCTCTCTCTCTCTCACACACACACACAGATAATAGTTTTCTCTCTCTCTCTCAGATAATAGTTCTCTCTCTCTCTCACACAGATAATAGTTCTGTCTCTCTCTCTCACACACAGATAATAGTTCTGTCTCTCTCTCACACACAGATAATAGTTCTGTCTCTCTCTCTCTCTCTCTCTCACACACAGATAATAGTTCTGTCTCTCTCTCTCTCTCTCTCTCTCTCTCACACACAGATAATAGTTCTGTCTCTCTCTCTCTCTCACACAGATAATAGTTCTGTCTCTCTCTCACACACAGATAATAGTTCTGTCTCTCTCTCTCTCTCACACACAGATAATAGTTCTGTTTCTCTCTCGCACACAGATAATAGTTCTGTCTCTCTCTCTCACAGATAATAGTTCTGTCTCTCTCTCTCACACAGATAATAGTTCTGTCTCTCTCTCTCACACAGATAATAGTTCTGTCTCTCTCTCTCTCTCTCTCTCTCTCTCTCCCTCTCACACATATAATAGTTCTGTCACTCTCTCTCTCTCTCTCTCTCACACAGATAATAGTTCTGTCTCTCTCTCTCTCTCTCACACAGATAATAGTTCTGTCTCTCTCTCTCCCTCTCACACAGATAATAGTTCTCTCTCTCTCTCTCACACACAGATAATAGTTCTCTCTCTCTCTCTCACACAGATAATAGTTCTCTCTCTCTCTCTCTCTCTCTCTCACACACACAGATAATAGTTCTGTCTCTCTCTCACACAGATAATAGTTCTGTCTCTCTCTCTCTCTCTCACACACACAGATAATAGTTCTGTCTCTCTCTCCCTCTCACACAGATAATAGTTCTGTCTCTCTCTCCCTCTCACACAGATAATAGTTCTGTCTCTCTCTCCTTCTCACACAGATAATAGTTCTGTCTCTCTCTCTCTCTCTCTCTCTCTCCCTCTCACACAGATAATAGTTCTCTCTCTCTCTCTCACACAGATAATAGTTCTCTCTCTCTCTCACACAGATAATAGTTCTGTCTCTCTCCCTCTCTTTCACACAGATAATAGTTCTGTCTCTCTCTCTCTCTCTCACAGATAATAGTTCTGTCTCTCTCTCTCACAGATAATAGTTCTGTCTCTCTCTCTCTCTCTCTCACAGATAATAGTTCTGTCTCTCTCTCTCCATCTCACAGATAATAGTTCTGTCTCTCTCTCTCTCTCTCTCACACAGATAATAGTTCTGTCTCTCTCTCTCACACACAGATAATAGTTCTGTCTCTCTCTCTCAGATAATAGTTGTCTCTCTCTCTCAGATAATAGTTCTGTCTCTCTCTCTCTCTCTCACAGATAATAGTTCTGTCTCTCTCTCTCACAGATAATAGTTCTGTCTCTCTCTCTCTCTCCATCTCACAGATAATAGTTCTGTCTCTCCCTCTCTCCCTCTCACACAGATAATAGTTCTGTCTCTCTCTCTCTCCCTCTCACACAGATAATAGTTCTCTCCCTCTCACACAGATAATAGTTCTCTCTCTCTCTCTCTCTCACACAGATAATAGTTCTGTCTCTCTCTCTCACACACAGATAATAGTTCTGTCTCTCTCTCTCTCACACACACATAATAGTTCTGTCTCTCTCTCTCACACACAGATAATAGTTCTGTCTCTCTCTCTCTCACACACACAGATAATAGTTCTGTCTCTCTCTCTCTCTCTCACACACAGATAATAGTTCTGTCTCTCTCTCTCTCACACACAGATAATAGTTCTGTCTCTCTCTCTCTCTCTCGCTCTCACAGATAATAGTTGTCTCTCTCTCACAGATAATAGTTCTGTCTCTCTCTCACAGATAATAGTTCTGTCTCTCTCTCTCATACAGATAATAGTTCTGTCTCTCTCTCTCTCTCTCTCTCTCTCCCTCTCACACATATAATAGTTCTGTCACTCTCTCTCTCTCTCTCCCTCTCACACAGATAATAGTTCTGTCACTCTCTCTCTCTCACAGATAATAGTTCTGTCTCTCTCTCTCTTTCTCTCCCTCTCACACAGATAATAGTTCTCTCTCTCTCTCACAGACAGATAATAGTTATGTCTCTCTCTCTCTCACAGATAATAGTTATGTCTCTCTCTCTCTCTCTCACACAGATAATAGTTCTGTCTCTCTCTCTCTCTCTCTCTCTCACACACAGATAATAGTTCTCTCTCTCTCTCACACAGATAATAGTTCTGTATCTCTCTCTCTCACAGATAATAGTTCTGTCTCTCTCTCTCTCCCTCTCACATAGATAATAGTTCTCTCTCTCTCTCTCTCTCTCTCTCACACACATAGATAAGTTCTCTCTCTCTCTCTCACAGATAATAGTTCTGTCTCTCTCTCTCTCCATCTCACAGATAATAGTTCTGTCTCTCTCTCTCTCTCTCTCTCTCTCTCACAGATAATAGTTCTGTCTCTCTCTCTCTCTCTCTCACACACAGATAATAGTTCTGTCTCTCTCTCTCACAGATAATAGTTCTGTCTCTCTCTCTCTCTCACAGATAATAGTTCTCTCTCTCTCTCACACAGATAATAGTTCTGTCTCTCTCTCTCACAGATAATAGTTCTCTCTCTCTCTCACACAGATAATAGTTCTGTCTCTCTCTCTCTCTCACACAGATAATAGTTCTCTCTCTCTCTCTCTCAGATAATAGTTCTCTCTCTCTCTCTCAGATAATAGTTCTCTCTCTCTCTCACACAGATAATAGTTCTGTCTCTCTCTCTCACACACAGATAATAGTTCTGTCTCTCTCTCTCACACACAGATAATAGTTCTGTCTCTCTCTCTCTCTCTCTCTCTCTCTCACACACAGATAATAGTTCTGTCTCTCTCTCTCACACACAGATAATAGTTCTGTCTCTCTCTCTCTCTCTCTCACACACAGATAATAGTTCTGTCTCTCTCTCTCTCTCTCACACACAGATAATAGTTCTGTTTCTCTCTCTCGCACCCAGATAATAGTTCTGTCTCTCTCTCTCACAGATAATAGTTCTGTCTCTCTCTCTCACACAGATAATAGTTCTGTCTCTCTCTCTCTCTCTCTCTCTCTCTCTCCCTCTCACACATATAATAGTTCTGTCACTCTCTCTCTCTCACAGATAATAGTTCTGTCTCTCTCTCTCTTTCTCTCCCTCTCACACAGATAATAGTTCTGTCTCTCTCTCTCTCTCACACACAGATAATAGTTCTCTCTCTCTCACACACACAGATAATAGTTCTCTCTCTCTCTCTCACAGAGATAATAGTTCTGTCTCTCTCTCTCTCACACACAGATAATTGTTCTCTCTCGCTCTCTCACACAGATAATAGTTCTCTCTCTCTCTCTCACAGATAAGAGTTCTCTCTCTCTCTCTCTCTCACACAGATAATAGTTCTCTCTCTCTCTCTCAGATAATAGTTCTCTCTCTCTCTCTCACACAGATAATAGTTCTGTCTCTCTCTCTCTCTCACACACAGATAATAGTTCTGTCTCTCTCTCTCACACACAGATAATAGTTCTGTCTCTCTCTCTCACACACAGATAATAGTTCTGTCTCTCTCTCTCTCTCTCACACACAGATAATAGTTCTGTCTCTCTCTCTCTCTCTCTCTCACACACAGATAATAGTTCTGTCTCTCTCTCTCTCTCTCTCACACATAGATAATAGTTCTGTCTCTCTCTCTCTCTCTCACACACAGATAATAGTTCTGTCTCTCTCTCTCTCTCTCTCTCACACACAGATAATAGTTCTGTCTCTCTCTCACACACAGATAATAGTTCTGTCTCTCTCTCTCTCACAGATAATAGTTCTGTCTCTCTCTCTCACACAGATAATAGTTCTGTCTCTCTCTCTCTCTCTCTCTCTCTCCCTCTCACACATATAATAGTTCTGTCACTCTCTCTCTCTCTCTCCCTCTCACACAGATAATAGTTCTGTCACTCTCTCTCTCTCACAGATAATAGTTCTGTCTCTCTCTCTCTTTCTCTCCCTCTCACACAGATAATAGTTCTGTATCTCTCTCTCTCTCACACACAGATAATAGTTCTCTCTCTCTCTCACAGACAGATAATAGTTCTGTCTCTCCCTCTCACAGATAATATTTTCTCTCTCTCTCTCTCACACACAGATAATAGTTCTCTCTCTCTCACACACACAGATAATAGTTCTCTCTCTCTCTCTCACAGATAAGAGTTCTCTCTCTCTCTCTCTCACACAGATAATAGTTCTGTCTCTCTCTCACACACACAGATAATAGTTCTGTCTCTCTCTCTCTCTCTCACACACAGATAATAGTTCTGTCTCTCTCTCTCTCTCTCTCACACACAGATAATAGTTCTGTCTCTCTCTCTCTCTCTCACACACAGATAATAGTTCTGTCTCTCTCTCTCTCTCTCACACACAGATAATAGTTCTGTCTCTCTCTCTCTCACAGATAATAGTTCTGTCTCTCTCTCTCACACAGATAATAGTTCTGTCTCTCTCTCTCTCTCTCTCTCTCTCTCTCCCTCTCACACATATAATAGTTCTGTCACTCTCTCTCTCTCTCTCCCTCTCACACAGATAATAGTTCTGTCACTCTCTCTCTCTCACAGATAATAGTTCTGTCTCTCTCTCTCTTTCTCTCCCTCTCACACAGATAATAGTTCTGTATCTCTCTCTCTCTCACACACAGATAATAGTTCTGTCACTCTCTCTCTCTCACAGATAATAGTTATGTCTCTCTCTCTCTCTCTCACACAGATAATAGTTCTGTCTCTCTCTCTCTCTCTCTCTCTCTCTCTCACACACAGATAATAGTTCTCTCTCTCTCTCACACAGATAATAGTTCTGTCTCTCTCTCTCTCCCTCTCACATAGATAATAGTTCTCTCTCTCTCTCTCTCTCACACACATAGATAAGTTCTCTCTCTCTCTCTCTCTCACAGATAATAGTTGTCTCTCTCTCTCTCCATCTCACAGATAATAGTTGTCTCTCTCTCTCTCTCTCTCTCTCACAGATAATAGTTCTGTCTCTCTCTCTCTCTCACAGATAATAGTTCTGTCTCTCTCTCTCAGATAATAGTTCTGTCTCTCTCTCTCTCTCACAGATAATAGTTCTCTCTCTCTCTCACACAGATAATAGTTCTGTCTCTCTCTCTCTCTCACACAGATAATAGTTCTGTCTGTCTCTCTCTCTCTCACACAGATAATAGTTCTCTCTCTCTCTCTCTCACACAGATAATAGTTCTCTCTCTCTCTCTCTCTCTCAGATAATAGTTCTCTCTCTCTCACACAGATAATAGTTCTGTCTCTCTCTCTCACACACAGATAATAGTTCTGTCTCTCTCTCTCTCTCTCTCTCACACACAGATAATAGTTCTGTCTCTCTCTCTCTCTCACACACAGATAATAGTTCTGTCTCTCTCTCTCTCTCTCTCTCTCACACACAGATAATAGTTCTCTCTCTATCTCTCACACACAGATAATAGTTCTGTCTCTCTCTCTCTCTCTCTCACACACAGATAATAGTTCTGTCTCTCTCTCTCTCTCTCTCTCTCACACACAGATAATAGTTCTGTTTCTCTCTCTCGCTCTCACAGATAATAGTTCTGTCTCTCTCGCTCTCACAGATAATAGTTCTGTCTCTCTCTCTCACAGATAATAGTTCTGTCTCTCTCTCTCACACAGATAATAGTTCTGTCTCTCTCTCTCTCTCACACACACAGATAATAGTTCTCTCTCTCTCACACACACAGATAATCGCTCTCTCTCTCTCTCTCACAGACAGATAATAGTTCTGTCTCTCTCTCTCTCTCTCTCTCTCTCACACACCGATAATAGTTCTCTCTCTCTCTCACACAGATAATAGTTCTGTCTCTCTCTCTCTCTCTCTCTCTCTCTCTCTCTCAGATAATAGTTCTCTCTCTCTCTCTCTCTCTCTCTCTCTCTCAGATAATAGTTGTCTCTCTCTCTCTCACACACAGATAATAGTTCTGTCTCTCTCTCTCTCTCCCTCTCACACAGATAATAGTTCTCTCTCTCTCTCAAACAGATAATAGTTCTCTCTCTCTCTCTCACATACAGATAATAGTTCTCTCTCTCTCTCACACAGATAATAGTTCTGTCTCTCTCTCTCTCTCACAGAGATAATAGTTGTCTCTCTCTCTCTCTCACACAGATAATAGTTCTCTCTCTCTCACACAGATAATTGTTCTCTCTCGCTCTCTCACACAGATAATAGTTCTGTCTCTCTCTCACACACAGATAATAGTTCTGTCTCTCTCTCTCTCACACAGATAATAGTTATGTCTCTCTCTCTCTCACACAGATAATAGTTCTCTCTCTCTCTCTCTCTCACACAGATAATAGTTCTGTCTCTCTCTCTCTCTCACACACAGATAATAGTTATGTCTCTCTCTCTCTCACACAGATAATAGTTCTGTCTCTCTCTCTCACACAGATAATAGTTATGTCTCTCTCTCTCTCTCACACAGATAATAGTTCTCTCTCTCTCTCTCACACAGATAATAGTTCTGTCTCTCTCTCTCTCTCTCACACACAGATAATAGTTCTGTCTCTCTCTCTCTCTCTCTCTCACACAGATAATAGTTCTGTCTCTCTCTCTCTCACACAGATAATAGTTCTGTCTCTCTCTCACACAGATAATAGTTCTGTCTCTCTCTCTCACACAGATAATAGTTCTGTCTCTCTCTCTCTCTCACACAGATAATAGTTCTGTCTCTATCTCTCTCACACACAGATAATCGTTCTCTCTCTCTCTCTCACAGATAATAGTTCTGTCTCTCTCTCTCTCACACATATAATAGTTCTCTCTCTCTCTCTCTCCCTCTAACACAGATAATAGTTCTGTCTCTCTCTCTCTCTCCCTCTAACACAGATAATAGTTCTGTCTCTCTCTCCCCCTCTCTCACACAGATAATAGTTCTCTCTCTCTCTCCCTCTCACACAGATAATAGTTCTGTCTCTCTCTCTCTCACACACACAGATAATCGTTCTCTCTCTCTCACACACAGATAATAGTTCTGTCTCTCTCTCTCTCTCACAGATAATAGTTCTGTCTCTCTCTCTCTCTCTCTCACACAGATAATAGTTGTCTCTCTCTCACACAGATAATAGTTCTGTCTCTCTCTCTCTCTCACACAGATAATAGTTCTGTCTCTCCCTCACAGATAATAGTTTTCTCTCTCTCTCTCTCACACAGATAATAGTTCTGTCTCTCTCTCTCTCCCTCTCACACAGATAATAGTTCTGTCTCTCTCTCTCACACACACAGATAATAGTTCTGTCTCTCTCTCTCTCCCATTAACACAGATAATAGTTGTCTCTCTCTCTCTCCCTCTAACACAGATAATAGTTCTGTCTCTCTCTCTCTCTCTCCCTCTAACACAGATAATAGTTCTGTCTCTCTCTCTCTCTCCCTCTAACACAGATAATAGTTCTGTCTCTCTCTATCTCTCCCTCTAACACAGATAATAGTTCTGTCTCTCTCCCCCTCTCTCACACAGATAATAGTTCTGTCTCTCTCTCTCACACAGATAATAGTTCTGTCTCTCTCTCTCACACAGATAATAGTTCTGTCTCTCTCTCTCTCTCACACAGATAATAGTTCTGTCTCTCTCTCTCTCTCTCTCTCTCTCACACAGATAATAGTTCTGTCTCTCTCTCTCTCTCTCTCTCTCTCTCACACAGATAATAGTTCTGTCTCTCTCTCTCTCTCTCTCTCTCTCTCTCTCTCACACAGATAATAGTTCTGTCTCTCTCTCTCTCTCTCACACAGATAATAGTTCTGTCTCTCTCTCTCTCTCACACACAGATAATAGTTCTGTCTCTCTCTCACACAGATAATAGTTCTGTCTCTCTCTCTCTCTCTCTCTCTCTCTCTCTCTCTCTCTCTCACACAGATAATAGTTCTGTCTCTCTCTCTCACACGGATAATAGTTCTGTCTCTCTCTCTCTCACACAGATAATAGTTCTGTCTCTCTCTCTCACACAGATAATAGTTCTGTCTCTCTCTCGCTCTCACACAGATAATAGTTCTGTCTCTCTCGCTTTCTCTCTCACACAGATAATAGTTGTCTCTCTCTCTCTCACACAGATAATAGTTCTCTCTCTCTCTCTCTCTCTCACACAGACAATAGTTCTGTCTCTCTCTCTCTCACACAGATAATAGTTCTGTCTCTCCCTCTCACAGATAATATTTTCTCTCTCTCTCTCTCTCTTTCACACAGATAATAGTTCTCTCTCTCTCACACAAATAGATAATAGTTCTCTCTCTCTCTCTCACACAGATAATAGTTCTGTCTCTCTCTCTCTCACACAGATAATAGTTCTGTCTCTCTCTCTCTCTCACACAGATAATTTTTCTGTCTCTCTCTCTCTCTCTCTCTCTCTCCCCCTCACACAGATAATAGTTCTGTCTCTCTCTCTCACACACAGATAATAGTTCTGTCTCTCTCTCTCTCTCTCTCTCTCTCTCTCTCTCTCACACAGATAATAGTTCTCACTCTCTCTCTCTCACACAGATAATAGTTCTGTCTCTCTCTCTCTCTCACACAGATAATAGTTCTGTCTCTCTCTCTCTCTCTCACAGATAATAGTTCTGTCTCTCTCTCCCTCACACAGATAATAGTTCTGTCTCTCTCACACACAGATAATAGTTCTGTCTCTCTCACACACAGATAATAGTTCTGTCTCTCTCTCTCTCTCTCTCTCTCTCTCTCTCCCTCTCACACAGATAATAGTTCTGTCTCTCTCTCTCTCAAACAGATAATAGTTCTCACTCTCTCTCTCTCACACAGATAATAGTTCTGTCTCTCTCTCTCTCTCACAGATAATAGTTCTGTCTCTCTCTCTCTCTCTCACACAGATACTAGTTCTGTCTCTCTCTCTCACACAGATAATAGTTCTGTCACTCTCTCTCTCCCTCTCACACAGATAATAGTTCTGTCTCTCTCTCTCACACAGATAATAGTTCTGTCTCTCTCTCACACAGATAATAGTTCTGTCTCTCTCGCTCTCGCTCTCTCACACAGATAATAGTTCTGTCTCTCTCTCGCTCTCTCTCACACAGATAATAGTTCTGTCTCTCTCTCTCTCTCTCTCTCTCTCACACAGATAATAGTTCTGTCTCTCTCTCACACAGATAATAGTTCTGTCTCTCTCTCACACAGATAATAGTTCTGTCTCTCTCTCACACACAGATAATAGTTCTGTCTCTCTCTCTCTCTCAACACACAGATAATAGTTCTGTCTCTCTCTCTCAAAGATAATAGTTCTGTCTCTCTCTCTCTCACACACAGATAATAGTTCTCTCTCTCACACACAGATAATCGTTCTCTCTCTCTCTCTCTCTCTCACAGATAATAGTTCTGTCTCTCTCTCTCTCTCTCTCACACAGATAATAGTTCTCTCTCTCTATCTCACACAGATAATAGTTCTCTCTCTCTCTCTCACACAAATAATAGTTCTCTCTCTCTCTCTCTCACAAATAATAGTTCTCTCTCTCTCTCTCTCTCACAAATAATAGTTCTCTCTCTCTCTCTCTCACACAGATAATAGTTCTGTCTCTCTCTCTCACACAGATAATAGTTCTGTCTCTCTCTCTCACACAGATAATAGTTCTGTCTCTCTCTCTCACACAGATAATAGTTCTGTCTCTCTCTCACACAGATAATAGTTCTGTCTCTCTCTCTCTCTCACACAGATAATAGTTCTGTCTCTCTCTCTCACACAGATAATAGTTCGTCTCTCTCTCTCTCACACAGATAATAGTTCGTCTCTCTATCTCTCTCTCACACAGATAATAGTTCTGTCTCTCTCTCTCTCTCAAAGATAATAGTTCTGTCTCTCTCTCTCTCTCTCTCTCACAGATAATAGTTCTCTCTCTCACACAGATAATAGTTCTCTCTCTCACACAGATAATAGTTCTGTCTCTCTCTCGCTCTCTCTCTCACACAGATAATAGTTCTGTCTCTCGCTCTCTCTCTCACACAGATAATAGTTCTGTCTCTCTCTCGCTCTCTCTCTCACACAGATAATAGTTCTGTGTCTCTCTCTCGCTCTCTCTCTCTCACACAGATAATAGTTGTGTCTCTCTCTCTCTCTCTCACACACAGATAATAGTTCTGTCTCTCTCTCTCTCACACACACAAATAGATAATAGTTCTGTCTCTCTCTCACACAGATAATAGTTCTGTCTCTCTCTCACACAGATAATAGTTCTGTCTCTCTCTCTCACACAGATAATAGTTCTGTCTCTCTCTCTCTCTCTCTCTCTCACACAGATAATAGTTCTGTCTCTCTCTCTCTCACAGATAATAGTTCTGTCTCTCTCTCTCTCTCTCACAGATAATAGTTCTGTCTCTCTCTCTCTCTCTCTCTCTCTCTCACACAGATAATAGTTCTGTCTCTCTCTCACACAGATAATAGTTCTCTCTCTCTCACACAGATAATAGTTCTCTCTCTCTCTCTCTCTCACACACAGATAATAGTTCTGTCTTTCTCTCTCTCTCACACAGATAATAGTTCTGTCTCTCTCTCTCACACAGATAATAGTTCTGTCTCTCTCTCTCTCTCTCTCTCTCACACAGATAATAGTTCTGTCTCTCTCTCTCTCACAGATAATAGTTCTGTCTCTCTCTCTCTCTCTCACAGATAATAGTTCTGTCTCTCTCTCTCTCTCTCTCTCTCTCTCACACAGATAATAGTTCTGTCTCTCTCTCACACAGATAATAGTTCTCTCTCTCTCACACAGATAATAGTTCTCTCTCTCTCTCTCTCTCACACACAGATAATAGTTCTGTCTTTCTCTCTCTCTCACACAGATAATAGTTCTGTCTCTCTCTCGCTCTCTCTCTCTCACACAGATAATAGTTCTGTCTCTCTCTCGCTCTCTCACACAGATAATAGTTCTGTCTCTCTCTCGCTCTCTCTCACACAGATAATAGTTCTGTCTCTCTCTCTCTCTCTCACACAGATAATAGTTCTCTCTCTCTCTCTCTCTCTCTCTCTCACACAGATAATAGTTCTCTCTCTCTCTCTCTTTCACACAGATAATAGTTCTGTCTCTCTCTCTCTCTCTCTCTCACACAGATAATAGTTCTCTCTCTCTCTCACACAGATAATAGTTCTCTCTCTCTCACAGATAATAGTTCTGTCTCTCTCTCTCTCTCACACAGATAATAGTTCTGTCTCTCTCTCACACAGATAATAGTTCTGTCTCTCTCTCTCACACACAAATAGATAATAGTTCTCTCTGTCTCTCACACACAGATAATAGTTCTGTCTCTCTCTCTCTCTCACACACAGATAATAGTTCTCTCTCTCTCTCACACAGATAATAGTTCTGTCTCTCTCTCTCACACAGATAATAGTTCTGTCTCTCTCTCTCTCTCTCTCTCTCTCTCTCTCTCCCTCACACAGATAATAGTTCTCACTCTCTCTCTCTCACACATAAATAGATAATAGTTCTCTCTCTCTCTCTCACACAGATAATAGTTCTCTCTCTCTCTCTCTCTCTCTCTCTCACACAGATAATAGTTCTCTCTCTCTCTCTCACACAGATAATAGTTCTCTCTCTCTCTCTCACACAGATAATAGTTCTGTCTCTCTCTCGCTCTCTCTCACACAGATAATAGTTCTGTCTCTCTCTCTCTCTCTCTCACACAGATAATAGTTGTCTCTCTCTCACACAGATAATAGTTCTGTCTCTCTCTCTCACAGATAATATTTTCTCTCTCTCTCTCTTTCACACAGATAATAGTTCTGTCTCTCTCTCTCTCTCCCTCTCAGACAGATAATAGTTCTCTCTCTCTCACACAGATAATAGTTCTGTCTCTCTCTCTCTCACACAGATAATAGTTCTGTCTCTCTCTCACACAGATAATAGTTCTGTCTCTCTCTCTCACAGATAATAGTTCTGTCTCTCTCTCTCTCTCCCTCTCAGACAGATAATAGTTCTCTCTCTTTCACACAGATAATAGTTCTCTCTCTCTCTCTCTCACACAGATAATAGTTCTGTCTCTCTCTCACACAGATAATAGTTCTGTCTCTCTCTCTCACAGATAATAGTTCTGTCTCTCTCTCTCTCTCCCTCTCAGACAGATAATAGTTCTCTCTCTTTCACACAGATAATAGTTCTGTCTCTCTCTCTCTCACACAGATAATAGTTCTGTCTCTCTCTCTCTCTCTCACACAGATAATAGTTCTGTCTCTCTCTCACACAGATAATAGTTCTGTCTCTCTCTCTCACACAGATAATAGTTCTGTCTCTCTCTCTCACACAGATAATAGTTCTGTCTCTCTCTCTCACACAGATAATAGTTCTGTCTCTCTCTCTCACACAGATAATAGTTCTGTCTCTCTCTCTCACACAGATAATAGTTCTGTCTCTCTCTCACAGATAATAGTTCTGTCTCTCTCTCACAGATAATAGTTCTGTCTCTCTCTCACACAGATAATAGTTCTGTCTCTCTCTCTCACACAGATAATAGTTCTGTCTCTCTCTCTCACACAGATAATAGTTCTGTCTCTCTCTTTCTCTCTCTCTCTCACACAGATAATAGTTCTGTCTCTCTCTCTCTCACACAGATAATAGTTCTGTCTCTCTCTCTCTCACAGATAATAGTTCTGTCTCTCTCTCTCTCACAGATAATAGTTCTGTCTCTCTCTCTCTCTCTCTCACACACAGATAATAGTTCTGTCTCTCTCTCTCTCACACAGATAATAGTTCTCTCTCTCTCACACAGATAATAGTTCTCTCTCTCGCTCTCACACAGATAATAGTTCTGTCTCTCTCTCTCACGCTCTATGTCTCTTTCTCTCTCTCTCACACAGATAATAGTTCTGTCTCTCTCGCTCTCTCTCTCTCACACAGATAATAGTTCTGTCTCTCTCTCGCTCTCTCTCACACAGATAATAGTTCTGTCTCTCTCTCACACAGATAATAGTTCTGTCTCTCTCTCTCACACAGATAATAGTTCTGTCTCTCCCTCTCACAGATAATATTTTCTCTCTCTCTCTCTCTCACACAGATAATAGTTCTCTCTCTCTCTCACACAGATAATAGTTCTGTCTCTCTCTCTCTCTCACACAGATAATAGTTCTGTCTCTCTCACACACAAATAGATAATAGTTCTCTCTCTCTCACACACAAATAGATAATAGTTCTCTCTCTCTCTCACACACAGATAATAGTTCTCTCTCTCTCTCTCTCAAAGATAATAGTTCTGTCTCTCTCTCTCTCACACACAGATAATAGTTCTGTCTCTCTCTCACACACAGATAATAGTTCTGTCTCTCTCTCTCTCTCACAGATAATAGTTCTGTCTCTCTCTCTCTCTCTCTCTCTCTCTCACACAGATAATAGTTCTCTCTCTCTCTCTCACACAAATAATAGTTCTCTCTCTCTCTCTCACACACAGATAATAGTTCTGTCTCTCTCTCACACACAGATAATAGTTCTGTCTCTCTCTATCACACAGATAATAGTTCTGTCTCTCTCTCTCTCTCTCTCTCACACACAGATAATAGTTTTGTCTCTCTCTCTCTCTCTCTCTCACACAGATAATAGTTCTGTCTCTCTCTCTCTCTCACACAGATAATAGTTCTGTCTCTCTCTCTCTCTCACACAGATAATAGTTCTGTCTCTCTCTCTCTCACACAGATAATAGTTCTGTCTCTCTCTCTCTCTCACACAGATAATAGTTCGTCTCTCTCTCTCTCTCACACAGATAATAGTTCGTCTCTCTATCTCTCTCTCACACAGATAATAGTTCTGTCTCTCTCTCTCTCACACACAGATAATAGTTCTCTCTCTCTCTCTCACACAGATAATAGTTCTGTCTCTCTCTCTCACACACAGATAATAGTTCTGTCTCTCTCTCTCTCACACACACACAAATAGATAATAGTTCTGTCTCTCTCTCACACAGATAATAGTTCTGTCTCTCTCTCTCACACAGATAATAGTTCTGTCTCTCTCTCTCTCTCTCTCTCTCAAACACAGATAATAGTTCTGTCTCTCTCTCTCTCACACACAGATAATAGTTCTGTCTCTCTCTCTCTCTCTCACACAGATAATAGTTCTGTCTCTCTCTCTCACACAGATAATAGTTCTGTCTCTCTCTCTCTCACACAGATAATAGTTCTGTCTCTCTCTCTCTCACACAGATAATAGTTCTGTCTCTCTCTCTCTCACACAGATAATAGTTCTGTCTCTCTCTCTCTCTCTCTCTCTCTCTCTCACACAGATAATAGTTGTCTCTCTCTCACACAGATAATAGTTGTCTCTCTCTCGCTCTCTCTCTCTCACACAGATAATAGTTGTCTCTCTCTCACACAGATAATAGTTGTCTCTCTCTCACACAGATAATAGTTGTCTCTCTCTCACACAGATAATAGTTCTGTCTCTCTCTCTCTCTCCCTCTCACACAGATAATAGTTCTGTCTCTCTCTCTCTCTCACACAGATAATAGTTCTGTCTCTCCCTCGCACAGATAATATTTTCTCTCTCTCTTTCACACAGATAATAGTTCTGTCTCTCTCTCTCTCTCTCTCTCTTTCTCACACAGATAATAGTTCTGTCTCTCTCTCTCTCTCACACAGATAATAGTTCTGTCTCTCTCTCTCTCACAGATAATAGTTCTGTCTCTCTCTCTCACACAGATACTAGTTCTGTCTCTCTCTCTCTCACAGATAATAGTTCTGTCTCTCTCTCTCACACAGATACTAGTTCTGTCTCTCTCTCTCTCACAGATAATAGTTCTGTCTCTCTCTCTCTCTCTCTCTCACACAGATAATAGTTCTCTCTCTCTCACACAGATAATAGT
>NC_137497.1:1642500-1660000 GCF_041902795.1 Electrophorus electricus
TCACACAGATAATAGTTCTCTGTCTCTCTCTCTCTCTCTCTCTCTCACACAGATAATAGTTGTCTCTCTCTCACACAGATAATAGTTCTGTCTTTCTCTCTCTCTCTCTCTCACACAGATAATAGTTCTCTCTCTCTCTCTCACACAGATAATAGTTATCTTTCTCTCTCTCTCTCTCCCTCTCACACAGATAATAGTTCTGTCTCTCTCTCTCTCTCTCTCACACAGATAATAGTTCTGTCTCTCTCTCTCTCTCTCTCACACAGATAATAGTTCTGTCTCTCTCTCTCTCTCTCTCACACAGATAATAGTTCTGTCTCTCTCTCACACAGATAATAGTTCTCTCTCACACAGATAATAGTTCTGTCTCTCTCTCTCTCTCTCTCTCTCTCCCTCACACAGATAATAGTTCTCACTCTCTCTCTCACACATAAATAGATAATAGTTCTCTCTCTCTCACACAGATAATAGTTCTCTCTCTCTCTCTCTCACACAGATAATAGTTCTGTCTCTCTCTCTCTCACACACAGATAATAGTTCTGTCTCTCTCTCTCTCACACAGATAATAGTTCTGTCTCTCTCTCTCTCTCTCTCTCTCTCTCTCTCACACAGATAATAGTTCTCACTCTCTCTCTCTCACACAGATAATAGTTCTGTCTCTCTCTCTCTCTCACACAGATAATAGTTCTGTCTCTCTCACACACAGATAATAGTTCTGTCTCTCTCTCTCTCTCTCTCTCTCTCTCTCTCACAGATAATAGTTCTGTCTCTCTCTCTCCCTCTCACACAGATCATAGTTCTGTCTCTCTCTCTCTCACACAGATAATAGTTCTGTCTCTCTCTCTCACACAGATAATAGTTCTGTCTCTCTCACTCTCTCTCTCTCTCACACAGATAATAGTTCTGTCTCTCTTTCTCTCTCTCTCTCGCTCTCTCTCACACAGATAATAGTTCTCTCTCTCTCTCTCTCTCTCATGCTCTCTCTCTCTCACACAGATAATAGTTTTGTCTCTCTCTCTCTCCCTCTCACACAGATAATAGTTCTGTCTCTCTCTCTCACAGATAATAGTTCTGTCTCTCTCTCTCTCACACACAGATAATAGTTCTGTCTCTCTCTCTCTCTCTCTCACACAGATAATAGTTCTGTCTCTCTCTCTCACACACAGATAATAGTTCTGTCTCTCTCTCTCTCTCTCTCTCTCTCCCTCTCACACAGATAATAGTTCTGTCTCTCTCTCTCTCACACACACACAGATAATAGTTCTGTCTCTCTCTCTCTCTCTCTCTCTCTCTCTCACACACACACACAAATAGATAATAGTTCTGTCTCTCTCTCTCTCTCTCACACAGATAATAGTTCTGTCTCTCTCTCTCTTTCACACACAGATAATAGTTCTGTCTCTCTCTCTCACACAGATAATAGTTCTCTCGCTCTCACACAGATAATAGTTCTCTCTCTCTCTCTCTCACAGATAATAGTTCTATCTCTCTCTCTCTCTCACACAGATAATAGTTCTGTCTCTCTCTCACTCACTCTCTCTCACACAGATAATAGTCCTCTCTCTCTCTCTCTCTCTCTCTCATGCTCTCTCCCTCTCACACAGATAATAGTTCTGTCTCTCTCTCACACAGATAATAGTTCTGTCTCTCTCTCTCACACACAGATAATAGTTCTGTCTCTCTCTCTCTCTCTCACAGATAATAGTTCTGTCTCTCTCTCTCTCACAGATAATAGTTCTGTCTCTCTCTTTCTCTCTCACACACACAAATAGATAATAGTTCTGTCTCTCTCTCTCTCACACAGATAATAGTTCTGTCTCTCTCTCTCTCACTCTCTCTCTCTCTCACACAGATAATTGTTCTGTCTCTCTCTCTCTCTCTCTCGCTCTCTCTCACACAGATAATAGTCCTCTCTCTCTCTCTCTCTCTCTCATGCTCTCTCTCTCTCACACAGATAATAGTTTTGTCTCTCTCTCTCTCCCTCTCACACAGATAATAGTTCTGTCTCTCTCTCTCACAGATAATAGTTCTGTCTCTCTCTCCCTCTCTCTCTCACACAGATAATAGTTCTGTCTCTCTCTCTCTCTCTCCCTCTCAAATAATAGTTCTGTCTTTCTCTCTCTCTCTCTCTCACAGATAATAGTTCTGTCTCTCTCTCTCACAGATAATAGTTCTCTCTCTCTCTCTCTCTCACAGATAATAGTTCTCTCTCTCTCTCTCTCACAGATAATAGTTCTCTCTCTCTCTCTCTCTCTCACAGATAATAGTTCTCTCTCTCTCTCACAGATAATAGTTCTCTCTCTCTCTCTCTCTCTCACAGATAATAGTTCTCTCTCTCTCTCTCACAGATAATAGTTCTCTCTCTCTCTCTCTCTCACACAGATAATAGTTCTGTCTCTCTCTCTCTCACTCACACAGATAATAGTTCTGTCTCTCTCTCTCTCTCTCACACAGATAATAGTTCTGTCTCTCTCTCTCTCTCTCACAGATAATAGTTCTGTCTCTCTCTCTCTCTCTCTCTCTCACACAGATAATAGTTCTGTCTCTCTCTCTCTCACACAGATAATATTTCTCTCTCTCTCTCTCACACAGATAATAGTTCTGTCTCTCTCTCTCTCACACAGATAATAGTTCTGTCTCTCTCTCTCTCACACAGATAATAGTTCTGTCTCTCTCTCTCTCTCACAGAGATAATAGTTCTGTCTCTCTCTCTCTCTCACACAGATAATAGTTCTGTCTCTCTCTCTCTCTCTCTCACAGATAATAGTTCTGTCTCTCTCTCTCTCTCTGTCACACAGATAATAGTTCTGTCTCTCTCTCTCTCTCACACAGATAATAGTTCTGTCTCACACAGATAATAGTTCTGTCTCTCTCTCTCTCTCTCACACACAGATAATAGTTCTGTCTCTCTCTCTCACATACACACTCACACCCACACACAGAAATGGGTTTCTCTCTCTCACACTGAAATGTCTGGACTTGGACAGGTGGCATCCTATCATAGTACCACTCTGGAATGCACTGAGCTCCTGAGAGTGGCCCATTCTTTCACACATGTTAGTAGAAGCAGTGTGGATGTCTGGGTGCTTGGCTGTATACACCTGTGACCATGGAAGACATTGGAACACCTGCATACAATGATTTGGATGGTGAGCGAATACTTTTGGCAATATAGTGTATTATCTGTGTGTGTAAAAAACAAACAAGGAAACGTTTTAATACTCTAAGCTATTAGCGCTCTCTCACTGTGTGTATGTATGTGTGTATATTTGTTTGTTTGTTTATTTATATCATAGATTGTAAGTTCAAATATTCCAGTCTATCAATTAAAGGGATGAAGGTGTTTTTGGGGCCGAAAGTTATGATATACTGCAGTACAGCAGTTACTGTACCTCACCACTAGAGGGCAGTGTTACCGAACCTCACCACTAAAGGGCAGTGTTACCGAACCTCACCACTAGTAGCTCACCACTGAGATACGGTAACACTGCCCTCTATTGTTACCGAACCTCACCACTAGAGGGCAGTGTTACCGTACCTCACCACTAGTAGCTCACCACTGAGATACGGTAACACTGCCCTCTAGTGTTACCGTACCTCACCACTAGAGGGCAGTGTTACCGTACCTCACCACTAGAGGGCAGTGTTACCGTACCTCACCACTAGAGGGCAGTGTTACCGTACCTCACCACTAGAGGGCAGTGTTACCGTACCTCACCACTAGAGGGCAGTGTTACCGTACCTCACCACTAGAGGGCAGTGTTACCGTACCTCACCACTAGAGGGCAGTGTTACCGTACCTCACCACTAGAGGGCAGTGTTACCGAACCTCACCACTAGAGGGCAGTGTTAACACTAACCTGATCACATACTGTCACGATTCATCATGATTGCTTTACAGATTTCTACAGTTAACAAATATTTGTCAATTCTGCATTCACTTTTTCACAACCCATCACACAGTTTGAACTACAGTGATTTATGTGGACTGAACTGTGCATCAATTTTCATTACGTTATACATTTATATGTATTCTGATATTTTTGAAATTTAATTCTGAATACACCTTTATTGTGATGGCTTACATCACTACTACAATTCACTATAAACACGCTCACAATAATAGCACACACTGTACTACAACTCATTATAACACACACACACTCACAATAACAGCACACTGTACGACAGTATGACACTGTATGTATTTAAGGAATAAAAACACGTGTGTCATGTATGACACTGTATGTATTTGAGTAATACTGAAGTATAAATTGGTCTGTTTTTTAGAAGTGGGTCAGAGGAGATTGGACTGGCTGTTCCTCTCACATACATGAAAATTATTAAAGTGACTGAACCTCATATCTGTGTCTGCTGTTATGGGTGATTACCCAAATTCATCATTTTTTCCCAAATTCATCATTTTTCACTTGGATTTGTGCCTCTCAAATTTGGAGTGTGTGTTCACACCAAACACAGTGTGTTTACATACTTGAGTGTGTCCAGTCTGCAGTGGGGATCCTCCAGTCTAGCAGAGAGCAGATTCACTCCTGACTCTCCTGGGTGGTTGTACGTCAGATCCAGTTCTTTCAGGTGTGAGGGGTTTGAACTCAGAGCTGAAGCCAGAGAAGAACAACCTTCCTCTGTGACCAAACAAAAACACAGTCTGCAGAAAGGAGGGAGACAGACAGAGAGAGACAGAGAGTGAGACGCATTTCCAGACCAGCTTGCATGGGGTAGCTAGAAAGGCTGGAACTGTAGTGGAGGCTTCACCCTGTGCTTTATAATAAACTACTGACATGGTGAGGTCTCGTATGGAGGTCTGGTGTACATTTATAATAAACTACTGACATGGTGAGGTCTCGTATGGAGGTCTGGTGTACATTTATAATAAACTACTGACATGGTGAGGTCTCGTATGGAGGTCTGGTGTACATTTATAATAAACTACTGACATGGTGAGGTCTCATATGGAGGTCTGGTGTACATTTATAATAAACTACTGGTATGGAGGTCTAGTGTATATCTATAATAAACTACTGACATGGTCAGGTCTCGTATGGAGGTCTGGTGTACATTTATAATAAACTACTGACATGGTGAGGTCTCGTATGGAGGTCTGGTGTACATTTATAATAAACTACTGACATGGTGAGTATATATAATATGACAGACTACAACAGCATAAAACAGACTAATAAACATTACCTACACTTCTCTATAAATATAACCATATACATACTGTAGCCTATTCATTCACATGCAGTTATTTTCTGTAGCTTGGTACTACAGCCTGAACATGTAATAAGAGGGAATGTTTTCTATTACACTACTTGCATGGCAGAGGACTGTGTTTCTCATTGAGAGAAATGGAGTAGATTCTGGGTCAGAAATGATCCATCAGAGACCTGTCTGATATAGTTACAACAATATAAACTACAACCAGAGATGGCTGTCAATAAAGCCTACTCAGAATATATCTTATATATGAAGATATCTAGTCAGTGATGATGATATCTACTACTAGTTACAGGAGCAACCATGATCACCTTACTCTACCTGCTTCACCAGGTTACAGGAGTTACCATGATCACTTTACTCTACCTGCTTCACCAGGTTACAGGAGCTACTATGATCACTTTACTCTACCTGCTTCACCAGGTTACAGGAGCTACCATGATCACCTTACTCTACCTGCTTCACCAGGTTACAGGAGCTACTATGATCACTTTACTCTACCTGCTTCACCAGGTTACAGGAGCTACTATGATCACTTTACTCTACATGCTTCACCAGGTTACAGGAGCTACCATGATCACCTTACTCTACTTGCTTCACCAGGTTACAGGAGCTACCATGATCACCTTACTCTACCTGCTTCACCAGGTTACAGGAGCTACCATGATCACCTTACTCTACCTGCTTCACCAGGTTACAGGAGCTACCATGATCACTTTACTCTTCCTGTTTTACCAGGTTACAGGAGCTACTGTGAGCCTTCTGAATGTGCTCCTGTGCAATAAACAATGTTAGAAAATCTTTTGAATTATTTGAGCATGTACTACCTTCACTGTTAATACACCCAGAAGACTATATATTGTTGGTGAATATCCGGTGAATTTCATGTGTATGCTATAACATGGCAAATTTTTGGTATATCATGACCTTATAACATGTCTTTCAGCAAAAAATAAAGAAAAAACTGATTAAAAGGAAAAATATAAATGCTTGTTTAGAACAACAAATTCCATAGTCCTTCATTTGTCCTTCAAAGCCATTACACAGGCTGTCTAAGATTAAATTAATGTCAATCATCAGCCAGAAAGAACCTCATAAGAACCTCAATTTTTCAGGACTATGGATGCTGGGAAATATGCTAACTACTCACAACTGGCAGGCTCCAATCTCTCCTGTTATAGTTACACTTGATACTGGCAGGCTCCAGTCTCTCCTGTTATAGTTACACTTGATACTGGCAGGCTCCAGTCTCTCCTGTTATAGTTACACTTGATACTGGCAGGCTCCAGTCTCTCGTGTTATAGTTACACTTGATACTGGCAGGCTCCAGTCTCTCGTGTTATAGTTACACTTGATACTGGCAGGCTCCAGTCTCTCGTGTTATAGTTACACTTGATACTGGCAGGCTCCAGTCTCTCGTGTTATAGTTACACTTGATACTGGCAGGCTCCAGTCTCTCGTGTTATAGTTACACTTGATACTGGCAGGCTCCAGTCTCTCCTGTTATGGTTACTCTTGATACTGGCAGGCTCCAGTCTCTCGTGTTATAGTTACACTTGATACTGGCAGGCTCCAGTCTCTCGTGTTATAGTTACACTTGATACTGGCAGGCTCCAGTCTCTCCTGTTATAGTTACACTTGATACTGGCAGGCTCCAGTCTCTCCTGTTATGGTTACACTTGATACTGGCAGGCTCCAGTCTCTCCTGTTATGGTTACTCTTGATTCTGGCAGGCTCCTATCTCTCCTGTTATGGTTACTCTTGATTCTGGCAGGCTCCAGTCTCTCCTGTTATAGTTACACTTGATACTGGCAGGTTCCAGTCTCTCCTGTTATAGTTACACTTGATACTGGCAGGCTCCAGTCTCTCCTGTTATGGTTACTCTTGATACTGGCAGGCTCCAGTCTCTCCTGTTATGGTTACTCTTGATACTGGCAGGCTCCAGTCTCTGCTGTTATGGTTATTCTTGATACTGGCAGGCTCCAGTCTCTGCTGTTATGGTTACTCTTGATACTGGCAGGCTCCAGTCTCTGCTGTTATGGTTACTCTTGATACTGGCAGGCTCCAGTCTCTCCTGTTATGGTTACTCTTGATACTGGCAGGCTCCAGTCTCTACTGTTATGGTTACTCTTGATACTGGCAGGCTCCAGTCTCTGCTGTTATGGTTACTCTTGATACTGGCAGGCTCCAGTCTCTCCTGTTATGGTTACTCTTGATATTGGCAGCTGCCAGTGATGGGAGCTTCATGATGCCTGCTGGGGACTGAACCCTTGCTACAGTGACGATGGCACATCCCAATGCAAATGGAATGGAGTTTTACTCATAAATGTCCTGGCAGTTTCCAGGATGGGGAGTTACAATGCAGTGTAACTGATTTATACCAGGGCTAGGATTAAAAAATTCCAGAAAGACTCCAGTTTGAAAAAAATTGAACACATTCTATAACATCTTACCATCCTTCTCCTTACCATCTTGCCATGGCAATTTCAGAAAATGCAGCAATTTTCACTAAAATCTGATGCATCACAATATTTATTAAATAACATATTAAGCATGTAGAAATAAAGACATCTTGAAAATTTCCTGCTGTACATTCACAGCTTAATGTTTGCACTGAAGAATGAATTCAGAGAAATCTTACCTGAGTATCTCTAGTTTACAATGTGAACTGTTCAGCCCAGCTGAGAGATGCTCCACTCCTGAATCCTGTAATTCATTATGACTAAGGTCCAATTCTCTCAGGGGGAGGTTTGCTGTTTGAAGAACTGATGAGATCATTTTACAGGTCTCTGCAGTGAGGTTGCAGTGAGCTAATCTGTAAAAGGGGAGAAATACAGCTGAGAGTAAATTTCAGGAGAAGGTGAGAAACAATGTTTGACCATTTTAATGAACAAAATCTAATTTAGCATATTATATATGTATATATATATATATACACACATACACACACACACACACACACACACACACACACGATTGGATATCATGCAACATACAGGAAACATTATATATAATCCATTGCGTTGCAATGTGTACAGTGTAAATATGAGTGTATTGAGCTCTGTAAACTGTATATGAAATACTGAATCTCAGTAGTAGCACAGCAGTAGCACATGTGATGAGTAGATCATTACAGTCAGAAACATCATAATACGAGTGTCCAAGCCTCATAATGAACTTCCCTGAAAGAGGTGCTTATGTAGTAAATAAAGTGTGTGTGTGAGGAGGGGAGGTTTGAGTCCTGGTTTTACAGAAGGGCCTGGACAGTGATGATGGTACACTCCAATGTCAGCTACCACAGCTTCACCGCAGTTATTATTATTACATTACTTAACACCTTTCACATGTGCAGTTTACAGTTTAAAATCTGATGCATCACAATATTTATGAAATAACATATTGAACATGTAGAAATAGACATATTGAAAGCGCCCTGCTGTATAGTCACAGCTTAATATTTGCACTGAAGAATGAATTCAGAGAAATCTTACCTGAGTATCTCTAGTTTACAGTGTGAACTGTTCAGCCCAGCTGAGAGATGCTCCACTCCTGAATCCTGCAATTCATTACGACTAAGGTCCAGTTCTCTCAGGGGGCAGTTTGCTGTTTGAAGAACTGATGAGATCATTTTACAGGTCTCTGCAGTGAGGTTGCAGTGAGCTAATCTGTAAAAGGGGAGAAATACAGCTGAGAGTAAATTTCAGGAGAAGGTGAGAAACAATGTTTGAGCATTTTAATGAACAAAATCTAATTTAGCATATTATATATATATATATATATATACACACACACACACACACACACACACACAAGATTGGATATCATGCAACATACAGGAAACATTATATATAATCCATTGCGTTGCAATGTGTACAGTGTAAATATGAGTGTATTGAGCTCTGTAAACTGTATATGAAATACTGAATCTCAGTAGCAGCACAGCAGTAGCACATGTGATGAGTAGATCATTACAGTCAGAAACATCATAATACGAGTGTCCAAGCCTCATAATGAACTTCCCTGAAAGAGGTGCTTATGTAGTAAATAAAGTGTGTGTGTGAGGAGGGGAGGTTTCAGTCCTGGTTTTACAGAAGGGCCTGGACAGTGATGATGGTACACTCCAATGTCAGCTACCACAGCTTCACCGCAGTTATTATTATTACATTACTTAACACCTTTCACATGTGCAGTTTAGTTTAAAATCTGATGCATCACAATATTTATGAAATAACATATTGAACATGTAGAAATAGACATATTGAAAGCGCCCTGCTGTATAGTCACAGCTTAATGTTTGCACTGAAGAATGAATTCAGAGAAATCTTACCTGAGTATCTCTAGTTTACAGTGTGAACTGTTCAGCCCAGCTGAGAGATGCTCCACTCCTGAATCCTGTAATTCATTAAGACTAAGGTCCAATTCTCTCAGGGGGAGGTTCGCTGTTTGAAGAACTGATGAGATCATTTTACAGGTCTCTGCAGTGAGGTTGCAGTGAGCTAATCTGTAAAAGGGGAGAAATACAGCTGAGAGTAAATTTCAGGAGAAGGTGAGAAACAATGTTTGACCATTTTAATGAACAAAATCTAATTTAGCATATATATATTATATATATATATATATATATATATATATATATATATATATATATATATATATACACATACATACATACATACACACACACACACACACACACACACACACACACACACACACGATATCATGCAACATACAGGAAACATTATATATAATCTATTGGTTTGCAATGTGTACAGTGTAAATATGAGTGTACTGAGCTCTGTAAACTGTATATGAAATACTGAATCTCAGTAGCAGCACAGCAGTAGCACATGTGATGAGTAGATCATTACAGTCAGAAACATCATAATACGAGTGTCCAAGACTCATAATGAACTTCCCTGAAAGAGGTGCTTATGTAGTAAATAAAGTGTGTGTGTGAGGAGGGGAGGTTTGAGTCCTGGTTTTACAGAACGGGAGGTTAGTGATGTTTTCCAGGACTAGAACTAAGCCTCCAGTGTGACATAAACTGCACACACCATCACTTCATTCCACCTCCATGCTGATGTGACTGTTTTACAAAATGTAGCAATTTTCACTGAATATCTGATACATCCCAATATTTAGAAAGAAAACATCCTGAAACTGCCCTACTGTGGATGCACAGTAAATGTTTTCATTCAAGAATGAATTCACAGAAATCCCTCCTGAGTGTCTATAATAGTACATTTGCTGTATATAGTTTATACTTTACTTATGGGTAGGAAACACTATTCTGTACACCTGTCTTACAGGTACACTTATAGAAAAGTTCATAAGAGTAACTTTACAGTTTATAGTTCACACTCTACACACCCGTCTACCCTTAACCAGCTCTCTATATAAACTCTACACACCTGTCTACCCTTAACCAGCTCCCTAGATAAACTCTACACACCTGTCTACCCTTAACTACCACCCTATATAAACTCTACACACCTGTCTACCCTTAACCAGCTCCCTATATAAACTCTACACACCTGTCTACCCTTAACTACCACCCTATATAAACTCTACACACCTGTCTACCCTTAACTACCACCCTATATAAACTCTACACACCTGTCTACCCTTAACTACCACCCTATATAAAATCTACACACCTGTCTACCCTTAATCTCCTCCCTATATAAACTCTACACACCCGTCTACCCTTAACCAGCTCTCTATGTAAACTCTACACACCTGTCTACCCTTAACTACCACCCTATATAAACTCTACACACCTGTCTACCCTTAACTACCACCCTATATAAACTCTACACACCTGTCTACCCTTAATCTCCTCCCTATATAAACTCTACACACCTGTCTACCCTTAACTACCACCCTATATAAACTCTACACACCTGTCTACCCTTAATCTCCTCCCTATATAAACTCTACACACCTGTCTACCCTTAACCAGCTCTCTATATAAACTCTACACACCTGTCTACCCTTAACCAGCTCCCTATATAAACTCTACACACCTGTCTACCCTTAATCTCCTCCCTATATAAACTCTACACACCCGCCTACTCAGTCTTCTAAATTCCTGCTGTTAATCATGACTTTTTGCTCTGCTTTCCTCGTCTTTGATTGTTGTAGTGTTTTTGTACATCTGGTCTCTGATCTCCTGGGTCTGTGATTGTTGGACAGTGTTTTTGTATGTCTTGTACGCCACTTATATACGGTTTTGTCCAGTATATTTAATCACGTATATACTGTTTCCACCCCTGATGATTCTTATACCCCTCCCAGATGATTCTAATACTCCTCCCTCCCATCCCTGCAGTCTGCTGCTCCTGCTATCAGACTCCACCTCCTGTCTATCAAACACCTGCATCTGTGCTCTTTCACTGTGGTTTTCATATGTGGAAGAAAATCTGATTCAACCTCAGTTAACTAAGATACAGTGATTGTGGTTAAATACTCACAGAGCCCGTCTACAGTTGCTCACAGCTGGGAGGAGTCTCCAATACCCATTTAGAGATGTTTTGTATTTCTTCAAGCTCAGTTCATCCAGCACCTCCTCTGACATCTGCAGCTGGAAGGCCAGTGCTGAGCACTGAGCCAGGGTGAGCTTTCTGGAAGACTCTTCCTTGAGGAATTTCTGGATGTTTTCATGTAGAGAGGTGTCCTTCATTTCAATCAAGCAGTGAATGAGATTGATGTATCTCTCAGGGCTCACATTCTGTTTCTGACTCTTTCTGAGGTTTTGTATTATTTTCTTGACACTCTCCGGGCTGCTCTGAGTGGGTGTTAGTAGGCCGTGTAGGAGTTTCTGATTGGATTCTAGGGAAATGCCATGAAGGAATCGGAGGAAGAGATCCAGCTCTCCTTTTGGTCTCTTCAAGGCTTTATTCACTGCACTTTTCAGAAAAACATCCAAGGAAACTTCAGGAAAAGATTTGCTCCTTCCATGCAGAAAGATCTTCAGTACCTCCATGTTCTTTTCCACATAGCAGTGAAACACATAGAGAGCAGCGAAGAACTCCTGAAAGCTCAGATGTACAAAGCAGTAGACCTTCCTCTGGTACAGCACAGATTCCTCCCTAAAGATCTCAGTGCAGATCCCAGAGTACACGGAGGCCTCAGTGACATCAATGCCACACTCTTTCAGATCTTCTTCATAGAACATCACGTTTCCCTCCATCAGATGTTTGAAAGCCAGTTCAGCCAGTTTCAGAATCATGGACCTGTTGGATTCCAGATGTTTCTTTTGATATTTTTCCTTTTTCCCCTCATACTTCTCATTCTTCATGTTGATCTGAGTGTGCAGGAACTGTATGTACATCTCAGTCAGAGTTTTAGGGATTTCTGTATCAGTTTGTTTTAGTATTTCCTGAAGCACTGTGGCTGAGATCCAACAGAAGACTGGTATGTGACACATGATGTGGAGGCTCTTTGCTGTCTTTATGTGTGAGATGATTTTCTCAGCTTGGTCTTGGTCACTGATTCTCTTCCTGAAGTACTCCTCCTTCTGTGGGTCCGTGAATCCCTGAATTTCTGTCACACGGTTGATGTACCGAGAAGGGAGTTGATTGGCTGCTGCTGGTCGGGAGGTTATCCAGATGAGAGCAGAGGGAAGCAGCTCTCCTTTGATGAGGTTTGACATCAGCACACCCACTGATGATGTCATGCTCATGTCAGACACTTTATTACACTGGGAAAAGTTCAGTTGAATTCTGCTTTCATCCAGGCCATCAAAGATGAACACAACTTTGCGCACATCATATATCTTTGGGTCCAGGTCTTTTATCTCAGGGTGGAAGTCACACAGGAGTCTATGCAGACTGTACTGGTCATCTTTAACCAGGTTCAGCTCCCGGAATGGAAGCACAAACATGAAATCTACATCCTGATTGGCTTTTCCCTCGGCCCAGTCCAGAATAAACTTCTGCACTGAGACAGTTTTCCCAATGCCTGCAATGCCTTTAGTCAGAACAGTTTTGAGCTCTGGCACTTCTGGGTCTTTATCTTCTTTTGTTTCTGTGTGGCTGACACCTTCAGCCATTTCTCCTTCAGGACCTTGTACAGGTTTAAAGATGTCTGAGCAGTAGATTGGCGTGTCTTGTACCAGCTGTTTCCTGAGTGTTTTCTCCATCTGTAAAACCTCATGTTCTTCATTCACTTCTTCACTCTCTCCATCTATGATGTAAAGTTGTGTGTAAACCCTGTTCAGGAGGGTTTTATTCTCTTGTGATTTGGTTCCCTCAAATAAACTCTCATACTTGTTCTTCATGCTGGTTTTGTGTGTGTGTAGGACGTCATCCACTGGTGTGCGAGAGTCCTGCTGTATGGACACTTCCATGTCTTTGTGTGGGTGTAGAACAGGTCGGGTTCTGAATCTCTTTCTGCACTGGGGACAGGAAAAGTCTCGTGATGGAGCAGACGGGTCCCAGTAGCTGCTGATACACTGTCTGCAGAACCTGTGTCCACAGGTGATGGAGACTGGGTCTGTCAGAACCTGCTCACACACTCCACACCTGGACACCTGGAGGAGATCACCCCTCCCCCTGCTAACAGAGACAAAGAGCAAAGGGAAGATGAGACGAAGAGAAGAGATTCAACAATAATGAGAAAATAAAAGGTATGCATGGAAAAGGAACAATAACAAAACACAAGACAGGAAGATGAGGTAATAAAATGATATTGTAAGCAGGAAAATGTGGATGGTTTAAAATAAACTGTGTTCATGTAGAAAAGGCCTCTGTAGACTTCAGTAAGGGTTCAGATGGTCTCTGTGTCAGACCTCTGAAAATAGTGGTTGTGTAACTGTCCTTGGAGAAAGTGTATAAAGATCATGACCTCCTGGGCTGGTAGACATATTCTGGACTGTGACTCATTTGTGTGACCTGCCATTCTCTTCAATTAATTACTGAGTCTGCAGCTTTATTTTCTATTTAAAAAGTAAATAATAATATTACTGGAATTTGGGAAAGATTAAGGAACCACAAAGAGATGGAAAAATACACACACACACACGCGCACACACACACACACACACACACACTGTAGTGTAGTCAGACTGAGAGTATATATACACTAACAGTCAGTAACCTCATACAGTAATGATGTAAAGAAAAAGTAAAGAAAAATGAGAATATATGATTTTATATTTATGGATGGATGAAGTAACGTGTATGATTTAGTATTAGAATATGATCAGGAAATAAATTCATTTCTATCTCTCTTAGGAACGTAGTCCAGGGACAGATCACAAACACGTTATGCTCTGACCCAGACAAAATACAGACAACAGAGACACATGAATCTGAAGAAACCTCTCTGCTGACACCCACTGAGATAGATGAAGATTCCTCAAGCTGAGGAGACATGTAACTCTGGGTAGGTATAAGATGACATTTAGTGGTGATATAGAGGTATTAACAGTATTAGACATGTAACGCTGGGTAGGTATGAGATGACATTTAGTGGTGATATAGAGGTATTGACAGTATTAGACATGTAACTCTGGGTAGGTATAAGATGACATTTAGTGGTGATATAGAGGTATTAACAGTATTAGACATGTAACGCTGGGTAGGTATGAGATGACATTTAGTGGTGATATAGAGGTATTAACAGTAGGAGACATGTAACTCTGGGTAGGTACAAGATGACATTTAGTGGTGATATAGAGGTATTAACAGTAGTAGACATGTAACTCTGGGTAGGTATAAGATGACATTTAGTGGTGATATAGAGGTATTAACAGTATTAGACATGTAACTCTGGGTAGGTATAAGATGACATTTAGTGGTGATATAGAGGTATTAACAGTAGGAGACACGTAACTCTGGGTAGGTATAAGATGACATTTAGTGGTGATATAGAGGTATTAACAGTAGGAGACACGTAACTCTGGGTAGGTATAAGATGACATTTAGTGGTGATATAGAGGTATTAACAGTATTAGACATGTAACTCTGGGTAGGTATAAGATGACATTTAGTGGTGATATAGAGGTATTAACAGTATTAGACATGTAACTCTGGGTAGGTATAAGATGACATTTAGTGGTGATATAGAGGCATTAACAGTGGGAGACACGTAACTCTGGGTAGGTATAAGATGACATTTAGTGGTGATATAGAGGTATTAACAGTAGGAGACACGTAACGCTGGGTAGGTATAAGATGACATTTAGTGGTGATATAGAGGTATTAACAGTAGGAGACACGTAACTCTGGGTAGGTATGAGATGACATTTAGTGGTGATATAGAGGTATTAACAGTATTAGACATGTAACGCTGGGTAGGTATGAGATGACATTTAGTGGTGATATAGAGGTATTAACAGTAGGAGACACGTAACTCTGGGTAGGTATAAGATGGCATTTAGTGGTGATATAGAGGTATTAACAGTAGGAGACACGTAACTCTGGGTAGGTATGAGATGGCATTTAGTGGTGATATAGAGGTATTAACAGTAGGAGACACGTAACTCTGGGTAGGTATGAGATGGCATTTAGTGGTGATATAGAGGTATTAACAGTAGGAGACACGTAACTCTGGGTAGGTATGAGATGGCATTTAGTGGTGATATAGAGGTATTAACAGTAGGAGACACGTAACTCTGGGTAGGTATGAGATGACATTTAGTGGTGATATAGAGGTATTAACAGTAGGAGACACGTAACTCTGGGTAGGTATGAGATGACATTTAGTGGTGATATAGAGGTATTAACAGTAGGAGACACGTAACTCTGGGTAGGTATAAGATGACATTTAGTGGTGATAGAGGTATTAACAGTAGGAGACATGTAACTCTGGGTAGGTATAAGATGACATTTAGTGGTGATATAGAGGTATTAACAGTAGGAGACATGTAACTCTGGGCAGGTATAAGATGACATTTAGTGGTGATATAGAGGTATTAACAGTATTAGACATGTAACTCTGGGTAGGTATAAGATGACATTTAGTGTTGATATAGAGGTATTAACAGTAGGAGACATGTAACTCTGGGTAGGTATAAGATGACATTTAGTGGTGATATAGAGGTATTAACAGTAGGAGACATGTAACTCTGGGTAGGTATGAGATGACATTTAGTGGTGATATAGAGGTATTAACAGTAGGAGACGTAACTCTGGGTAGGTATAAGATGACATTTAGTGGTGATATAGAGGTATTAACAGTAGGAGACATGTAACTCTGGGTAGGTATAAGATGACATTTAGTGGTGATATAGAGGTATTAACAGTAGGAGACATGTAACTCTGGGTAGGTATGAGATGACATTTAGTGGTGATATAGAGGTATTAACAGTAGGAGACATGTAACTCTGGGTAGGTATGAGATGACATTTAGTGGTGATATAGAGGTATTAACAGTAGGAGACATGTAACTCTGGGTAGGTATGAGATGACATTTAGTGGTGATATAGAGGTATTAACAGTAGGAGACATGTAACTCTGGGTAGGTATGAGATGACATTTAGTGGTGATATAGAGGTATTAACAGTAGGAGACATGTAACTCTGGGTAGGTATGAGATGACATTTAGTGGTGATATAGAGGTATTAACAGTAGGAGACATGTAACTCTGGGTAGGTATAAGATGACATTTAGTGGTGATATAGAGGTATTAACAGTAGGAGACATGTAACTCTGGGTAGGTATAAGATGACATTTAGTGGTGATATAGAGGTATTAACAGTATTAGACATGTAACTCTGGGTAGGAATAAGATGACATTTAGTGGTGATATAGAGGTATTAACAGTAGGAGACATGTAACTCTGGGTAGGTATAAGATGACATTTAGTGGTGATATAGAGGTATTAACAGTATTAGACATGTAACTCTGGGTAGGTATAAGATGACATTTAGTGGTGATATAGAGGTATTAACAGTATTAGACATGTAACTCTGGGTAGGTATAAGATGACATTTAGTGGTGATATAGAGGTATTAACAGTAGGAGACATGTAACTCTGGGTAGGTATAAGATGACATTTAGTGGTGATATAGAGGTATTAACAGTATTAGACATGTAACTCTGGGTAGGTATAAGATGGCATTTAGTGGTGATATAGAGGTATTAACAGTAGGAGACATGTAACTCTGGGTAGGTATAAGATGACATTTAGTGGTGATATAGAGGTATTAACAGTATTAGACATGTAACTCTGGGTAGGTATAAGATGACATTTAGTGGTGATATAGAGGTATTAACAGTATTAGACATGTAACTCTGGGTAGGTACAAGATGAC
>NC_137497.1:1680000-1772500 GCF_041902795.1 Electrophorus electricus
CTCTGAGCACTCAGATACCGTAACAGACCGTATATATGTGCATATTATGTTGGCGCGTTATTCTGACGCGTAATGGCCCAAATATGTGCACACTGGCCGTCAACTGCCAAAGCACCAAATAACACCATTTAGCAACCAGCTTAACCAGTATGTAACACACCCAATGACAAATAAATTCAAGTGTAATTTCATTATATTTACACTGAATTCTCAATTTAAATTTACTTGATTCAAAGCTTTTCACTGCATACGGCACATTAATCTATCGAGAACACATGTATTTATACTAGTGATGCATACGGTGTGTTAATCTGTGCATGAGCTTGTGCACCAAGCTCAGTGGTTAAGGTACTTGACTTGTAATTGCAAGGTTGGTGGTTCAAGCCCCACCACTGCCAAGTTGCCACTGTTGGGTCCCTCAGCAAGACCCTTAATCCTCAATTGCTTGAGTTGTACTCAGTCAGAATTGTAAAAGTGTCAGGTAAATGCCATAAATGTAATGTTCTACTCACTCACATTCCCCCACACAGACGGGTCTATATAGAACACTACACAGGGTACACATTAGTGAGATGACAGACAGAATCTATCAATGCTAGTCTGTGAAATAGATCATTGTGACATTTCATCATGGAAACTATCTGGAACAAAGTGGTGCAGCTGCATTGAAGTAAGACACTATAGTGATGATTTATAGTTTCAGTTGTGTTATGCTGTGACTTTAATAATACACAACTCTATAGCTATGTCCATGTTCCCATTATGTCAATCAAAAACTACAGAGTGAAATTCTGTAATGCTTATTTCTTCAGCACAAGATTTGTTTATTCTGTTTCTTGTTGCATTAACATTCTGTCACTGTTACTTTTGGGTTCAGCCAAAATAGTGATACTGAACCTGACAACATGTCTGTTATATGCCCTTAATCAGTGTACATCAGTTGTTCACTACATTTACAGTACACTATAGGTGGTGGTATCTTTGTCCTTAATCAGTGTACATCAGTTCACTACATTTACAGTACACTATAGGTGGTGGTATCTTTGTCCTTAATCAGTATACATCAGTAGTTCACTACATTTACAGTACACTATAGGTGATGGTGGGAAAAGTGAGGCTTTGTGAAACATTGAGATGTTCGAAGCAGTTGTGTTGAAAATAGTTTCAAGGTCTCAAAAGTGTAGTAAAGACTACTGTAGGGGACTGGGATGAATGGCACTGGTTGGCTTTATAACTGTGCTCAACCTGGTCTGTTGGCCAGAACACTTAAAGCCATACTGAGTTCAAAGGTGTAATAACAGTTATGGGCTTTGATGTTACAGAACTGAAGTAGAGAATAGGATAATAATGCTAAGAGATCAAGCACATACAGATATTACTTTAAATGTCAATGTTGCTTGTAAATGACAACCTGCACAATACACAGAAAAGCCTTTTACAGTCGATTGTAATGTCTATAGTGAGCTGAATATACAGTAACTGGTGCTTGGGTGCCATCTAGCGGCAAATCTCTAGAACTGACTCAGTGACTTGATAAACCAAGAAATGCAGTGACACAACTAACATTTAAACTACTGATTAAACCTCCTAAACTCAAGGACTGATACACAAAGGAAGTACATCTCCCAGCTGATATGAAACAAAGTATTACCAGAGGAGAGATGTGGTAAATGCTAAAATATGAAACTAAACCTACACAGAGAGCTCATGGAGTAACGTGTCTGCTCTTTAATGATAACTCTAAACATCAACTAACACTGCCTTTTCCTAACAAAACACCACCATAAAAAGAAGATGCCTGACTTACATTTTATCAGTAACACAGAGTCTCTGGGTTTAACACAGAGTTTTACTGTGTGGGTAACACTCAGCACTGCAAGAAATGACGTCTAAACGCACGCAACCGTACAACCGACATCTTTAACCAATGACACAGAGTTTAACTGCATAATCCACTAATATCTTTAGCCAATGACACAATACTGAACAAATATAATATAAAGAAAAACAAAATTAAATAATATTCATCATAATTCGTCCATCACGTCTGGGCCTGTTGAACAGATACAATCTGACATGATCTCCACAGTGGCCACTTCTGCCAACATCTTGATAATTTTTTTCTGTAAAAAACAAAGAGTAACCTACTCTGCCTAGATATTATTCTGGTCGGTTATGCCAGGCTATCGATACATATGATCAATAAATATTTCAGAGAAATTACCATACAACCACAACAAAGGATGCTTGTTTTCTGTTGTGTTCTGTAAGGCTTTTAAAATTCTTGGTATCTATTTAATTAACTTTCTGTGTGGACCATATTTCATCTATGGCAGAAGGAAGTGTTGTGAATATAGATAATTATGATTATGGATAATGAAGTTCAATAAAGTAAAATAAAGGAACATCTCATTTATTATAATATTTATATTTTAAAATGTTAGTTGTTCTGCTGTTTTGGGTCTGAGTCGGCTTGTTTTCTTCCCAAATTACCTCCTCAGTCTTGGAAAAGATTCATTCACAGTGAACACTTGTTGCTGGCATACACAGGTGTTTTTACCATTATATAAATGTGTGGATATACAGCACATCACTCCTGTCAGTAAACCAGAGGATCTCTCTCTACATACTTTCTATATATTAATGTCACTGTATCTATAACTACTGCTCACTGGATGTCTCTCACTAGCCTATTAGTCAATATGTCCTCTCAATAACCTTCTATATAGACAACACTGAATCTCTCTGTCTCTCAATTCTCTATTCTCACAAAACCCCTCAAAGTTGGGGTGTGTTTTCTTGACTTATAAGCATCCATAGAGTGTGTGACTGAGACAGATGTGTGATCAGGTGTGTTTCAGACACTGTCAGTCAAAGCCAGGAGCAGCAGGTACTGTATAACACCTGTAGAAACACAAGCTTAGTTCACCTGTGGTCACGTGACATGGCCGTTTTGAGCCACACTTCGGATCAGCGTTTCAAAAACGCTGCGCTTCAGGAACTCGAAACAAGCGTAGAAACGTCCGTGTCGACCGTCCCATCCTAACTACAGGTAACACTACAGCTAATGAACTATACAGGGAATCTGAACTGTCCACTGAGAATGTGGACAACACTACAAAATGACTGAAACTGAACAGTAAACTAACTGTAAAAAACACATCACAGCAGCGACTTTACGTTTAGACCAGAGGAGTTTTAACTGGGACGATTTGGAAAGATCACTGACTAACTACGACTTAAAATCCAGATTTACAATAACTGACCACATATATCTGACCCCGTTAAGTTATTTTAAATATAACTGCGCAATCGTGCCTGGTGTCCGTCATTTTAGTTGTTAGCCAGTTTAGTGTCCCGTTATTTTAGATGCGTAGCGTTAACTTCCCCAGGACTTTAATCTTTACATTTAATCCACTTTTGGGTGAACCTACAATTTAAACACATAATTTGCTTACAAAACACGTTGTTTAAACTGCACCGACATCGCATTTTATCAAACAGAATGAACTTACCGCGCGTATCTCCAATCCGCCCAACTAATGGCGAGAAAAGTGGGAAAAGGGAGAAAAAGGGAGAGACTACAGGAACTCCAGCGGGAAAGTAGAGGGCGGAGCACATGTCAATCATTTTCAACTGAAGCCAATTACACAACCGATTTCTTATGTCAGTCATTTTTATTAAGCCAATCAGCAGCCAAAGTTACCTGTCCGTCATTTTTCTGCAGCCAATCATAGACATGCAGTCTATACAGCCAATGGAGTCAGTCCCTCCTACACGGACTTGTTTTGCGGCTGCGCTGAGAGTAAATCTCCACTATGTCGGTACGATGAAACACTTCGGAACTTCACATACCGCTTTGTAGATCTAACTTACCGATGATTGTAATTTAGACAGATAATCAGACTCACAATAAGCATGTAAGTGTGTGGACGTCCATGGCATGTTGTGCACATGACAAATAAAGAAGCTTCTTAATGGCCGAATGTTGGAAATGAGTGTGTGTGTGTGTGTGTGTGTGTGTGTGTGTGTGTGTGTGTGTGTGTGTGTGTGTGTTTATTTCAAGTATTGTGGAAAAATAATTTGTTTGCCTGTATTTGGTACATCAGAAAAGTACATTATATAATAATAATAACAGCAATAACACCACTTTGCATTATTAACAAAAATATACTATGAATAATCACTTTAAATTCATGCAACAGCACAACTAATAATTAGTTTTTTACATTTGGTGTGTAATTTTTCAGAGAAGCAAACTGCTTATTCAAATCACATTAGATATAATCACATTAGATACCTCCATATAACATTAATACATAATACTCTACATTATAAGACAAATATAAAAGAGTCCTAAATAAGAAGATTATTTTGTATATTAAACACAGAACACATAGAACACAGTCTAGTAGTAGAATAGCAGTAAATGTGTATTAGCGTTGCTTTAAATGCCCTGCAGAGGAGATAAAGATACAAGACAACAGTAAGAATAAATAACAGCGGGATCACTGCAGTGCTCTTCCATTAGAAGAAGGAACCAAACAGGTTCCTGATCATATGATAAGTATATTAAAATATTAAGTGAGCTATCTCCGAGTGAACTATCTAGGGGTCCTTTATAGCAGAACACAACCAGATTCCATTGAGATGACTCCCAGCCTCACTACAGAGTGTAATTAATGACTACTCGGATGTCATAAATTTGCATATGACAATTATTATTCAACATTACATTTTAGCACAAAAACATTATATACCAGTTGTCACGGAACGCGCTTCTCCCCCCGAGTCACGTGGTTGGGCCCGCCACGTACAGTGGGGGGGCTGTTTTGTTTGTAACCACACCTGCACCTTGTCTGTCTAAATGTATATAAACCCGTGGCAGAGAGTGCAAGGTGTTGGTTATTGTTGATGTAGCGTGTTAATGGTTTTTCGTCATTGTTAAAGCGTATGCGTGTTCATCGTGTTTGTTTAAATGTCAATCGTTTCATGTTCATGTGTATCGTTTGTAATAAGTGAGTGCGGCTGTCGTTTATGTTAATAAATGTACGTCCCAGTCGGTGGAGTCTGTGCGTCCTGCCCCTCGCCCTGCGGCACTCGGGCCACCTCGCGTTACACCAATAGAATAGAGAAGAGGAAAAACCGGATATAACAAACCTATTCTTAGATTGTTTCTTTCTTAAACCTAAAAAATCGCACATAATTATATTAAACCAGAAACCCCAAAATAAAATACGTAGCAGGCCTGATTCAAACACAACGACTACTTCACTCTATTGAGCACAAAAAACAACAGTCCTCTCGGTACAAACGGGAATATCTCCTCAATCTGAGATGGTGTAGTATTTGTAACACTCTGTCCCTCGACGGGCTAGTTACACTTAATCACCCAGGATGTTATCCAGCGTAAAGGCCCAGTCTCTCAGTCTGTGTCTGTGTCTCTCTGTCTCTCTCTCTCTCTCTCACATATAGTAAGTGATAAAGTAATAGTCTTGACAACTGCAGTATAAGCTGGTTTTCTTCTTCTGTTTGGGATATTCTAACTTGTAGGCTACTAGTCTAATATCTCATCATGCCCCACAAGTCTTGTTGTTGATTAATAAAAAGTGATCGACAACAAAACTCTGTCCTGATCAACTTTTGCTATCAGAGCTTGAACAGCTTCCATCATTGTCAGAGGTCCAGAGCACCTGCTGTAGGAATGAAACACCTAGTGAGGTGTCCTCCACACCTTTACCTGCTATCGCCATAGGAGATCCTGTTACTATAGCAAAACTAGAACAGAAAAATAGAGATAGCTCATGTTTTCTTTTTATTTGTATCAAATTTTAGAATTATAATTGTGAAATAAAATTTACTCAGTTGCATTTTTCACATGGAGGTGTTTTACTCTGGATCTGTAAGACTTGCTGTGTGGAGGAGAATGCTTTTTTATTGCATGTGCCCTCTCAATAAAGATCGCTGTATCTGTCTCTGGCTCACTAGTCCAAGAGATAAACCCACTGGTTAGTCCCAGTTCACAAGAACAAGAGCTTAAACCCCCTGGTTAGTCCTGACACATTAGTCCAAGAGCTCTCCGGCTTAGTCCTCACATACTAGTCCAAGAGCTCTCCTGGTTAGTCCTGACACAACGAGCCCAAGAACTCAACCCCTGGTTAGTCCTGACACAACTAGTCCAAGAGCTCTCCTGGTTAGGTGTGTGGCATAACAGTGATGCAGCACAGTGTAAAGAATTCCACTGTCACAAGATCCCAGGAGAGTGAGGTAATAAAATTAAATTATACTGTAAGAACATGAAGTCTAAAAGAAACTGGATTATGTAGAGAAAAGGCTCCTGCAGGCATCAATATAAGGCCTTGGAAGCCCCCTGTGTTAGGTCTTGGACTAAGGCCCAGACATCACGAGATAGACTGAAAGAAACAATATTACTGCAGTGAGCACCAGGTGGTTTGAATGAGTTCACTGTTTTTTAATAACAACTTATATTTGGAGAGAATGGTAGCAGAACTGGATAATGTTTTGGGGTAGCTGAAGGTCAAGAGGCCTTTTTGAGTCTTTACGTGCAGAACAGAGGCTCTGATGCAAGTGGTTTCAAGGCCTCTGTGGTAGTCTAAGGCAGATCACTCTGAACTGTTCCAGTGAGAAATAACTTCATTAGTGCTGGAAAAGATCTCTGTTTTTAAGACTTGAAAGCTTCTTTGAGAGTTCTGTGGTTAAGCACGGTTTGTTATCTTACCACAAGGGCTGACCTGCAACATCTGGCAGGTGTTTGGTGGTGTGAGTTAAGATCATCTTTGTTTAAAAAAAAAAATAATAAAAAAAAAAAATCTTCCAACGGGATTGTAACAGTGAGCAGTAAAGAGGCAAACACGTATAGAGAAGTGTGAGATTTAATAAGGGCAAATCCAGATTCAGAGTCCTTAGGGTAGTCCAAGGTCATAAAGCCAATATAGAGAGTATGAGGATACATGATGAACCAAAAACACAAGTACATGAAGGCAAACAGGGGAAGCAGAGTACAACAGAAACTAAGAAATGACACACGGGCTAACAAATGCAGGCTTTGAAAAACAGACAGGCTTTCTGACAAATCCAAACACAAACATTCAATTAAACACATTCTACCAAACAAACACAATGAACAGCCAAAGACACAGGCCCTCCGACGTGGTTTAAATACATGAACCTAACAAGGTAAAAACAAGGGACAGGTGTGGAAAATCAAATGAGGCATGGAGAAAACAAAACTATGACATGGAATTAAACTACATAAGACAAGGAAAACACGAAACGCAGAAGCTGGGAGGGACTAATTGTGACAAGTTTCAATTTGCATATATTGAATAATGCATGTCTGAACATAGTGGTGGAGATTTCAAACACTAGTATGTAAAGAAGGTAGGTGATTACATAATCACTTCTGAAACTGTATAAAAATGTGTGTTGTGTGATTGTTAGACATATTCCAGACTAGGCCTCATTTGTAACACTAAGATCAGAATAAAGACAGGACCAGCAATTAATTCAATTAATTCCAGAGTATGCATCTTTATTTTCTATTTAGTGTGTATCGAATAAACAGTTGGAAACTTGGAAAAATTAAGAAACATTAATTGGTGGCCTGCACTACAGGGATCAATTGGGTCAATTGACAAATGGATCCATACAGTCGGCAGGAGGGTTATCAGCACCAGATGACCTACGACCCAAAGCTGCATTGTGTCTGTGACCAGGGTCTGAATCCACACACGCACCGTTAAAGGTCAGCAGATAACCTGTTTGAAGAATTCTGCATAGGTGGTACAGACCTTGTCCAAAGAGTTTTTGTAACGCGAGGTGGCCCGAGGGCCGCAGGACGCACAGACTCCACCGACTGGAACGAACATCAACATAAACGACAGCGGCACTCACGTATTACAAACGATCGACTTTAGACCAACACGATGAACACGCATACACTTTCACAATGACAAAAAAACATTAACGCGGCGCACCCTGACGTGAGTTTAGATACACACAGACGAGACGACGTGCAGGTGTGCGCAGGCGCGTGGCCACAAATGAAAGTCCCCCCGCTGCACGTTCCGTGACAGTTTTGTAGTGGAGCCTTGTGGGTCTTTAGGGTGCAGACTGAGAATTAAGGGAGTGAGAACAGACTGATGAAATGCATAAAATGACAAAAAAGGAGTAAAAAAGTCAGCAGGTAAAAAGTGAACATTCACAAAAACCTGCTATAAAAGTAGTGAGGAAATAAAAATAGTTGCACATAATCTTACTGTTAAGGGAAATGGGGAAGAAAAAATGGCTTAATAAATTATGAAGTAAAGACAAATGCACAGTGAATAAAGAGAAATGAGTGTGTGAAACAGAGAGAAATGTAACTGTTGCGTTTGTTCCAGGTGTCTTTGTCTAAATGTGGCCACAACAAGTTAGTAGCACCCCGATAACAGCATAGTGTGCACTGATACGACGTACACCGTCGAATAACCTTGAACGCCTCACGTTAAAGCTTATTACGAAAGTTCAGAAAAGGGGAAGCTACTAAATTACCAAGGAGGTAACTGGGTATGTAGACGGGTTGCCTCATGATCCCAAATAATACTTGATTAGGTACTGCGTGCACGCAAAATAAATTGACTGTTACAGTAACAATACCAGTAAATTAAATGATATACTATACATAAAACCAAAGGGCCAAGTGGAATATAAAACTCTGACGGTGCCAGTCACTGCAGTAAGGAGCATACATGTTAAAACATTAGCAAAAGGGTAGAGTTGAAATATTACAGGATAGGAAATTTAACCAGTGGGAGTGACGGTTAACAGAGTTTTGGAACAGTGAATATTTAATTTACTCATATAAGTTTTGGCTAAGTGAATATCTTAGTAAACATCTAAATTCAACAAAACAAATTAGAACTGAGGGAATATGTAACGAGAAGGCTAAGCAGGATGCGGAGACGAGTCGCATTAAACACAAACACACGTTTATTTCTACACGTAACACTCACCGTAACTCGCAGGCTCGCATATCCACACACTGACAGCAGTAACACGGCCACGCTAGACTTTAATACACACAGACTAATGAAACCACGGGGGGCAGGTGTGGAGCACAGGGGGGCGTGGCCACGCTGACGAACACACACGAGGAGACGTTCAGGAGGAGGCGCTGTTCAGTGACAGAGACCCCCCCCCCCCTCCCCGCGCACCAGCCTATCGGGCTACGGCCCCGAAACCGACGCCAAACGGTGAGGCCAGAGGACAGAGCGACCCGACACGGCGAGCGAGAGCAGGACAGAGGGGGGAAGGACACACTGACAGGCACAAGCACAGACACCAAGATGGACAAAGTGACTGGTACACACAGCGTGATGGGGACAGACACGGTGACAGATACAAGTACAAAAATACACAAGGGATTATTAAGGAGTCCAGGTAAGCCGGCAGGAGCCCCAGGCTGTCCCCCAGTCGTCAGCTGGGCTGGAGTCCATCCCTCGCCGATATGGGGGGTGGTGACTTCCGCGCATCTGTTTCAGGAGGCGCACCAGCTACTCTGCCCATCTCTGGGGTTGCCACTGGTGTGGGGCTGTGTGTCCTAGTGAAGGGAGTTTCCTCCTCGGACGAGGTCGCCTCTAGATGTGTCGCACGGAAAGGCTTGCTGGCACCCAAGGATACCTCCTGGGCGGAGCCTTGCTGTGTTAAACTGGAGTGAGGAGGTCGTGCTCAATCCCAAGAGTCTTCAGAGAGAAACAGGTCCTGGCACATGCCGGGTTGGGATAGACTAAAGAATAACTGAGAATAACGTTGTTGAAAACATATGACTGTTTACAGGGAAAATTGTTCAATATTTGTGTTTCCAAAAGAAAAGAAATTGTAGACGCGTGAGAAAGAAAAGGCATCTGGCTGGTGGTTGCCTGGTTGAAGGAGTGTAACACACAGAGAGGATCAACTGATAAAAAGATTAAAGCTGATCCTAATTTGGAGGCTGTTGTATTACGTCATTTTAGTCAGGGGAGAAGTGAGAAGGAGAGTCGAGGATACAGCATGTGTTCAGGCTGACACTGGTAGTGCAGTAAAGGTTATGGTGTGTTATCATGATGGAAGGGTGGCTCAGGTATACCATACTTCAGAAAAACTGTGGGAAAGAGAAAAGATGGAAGCTTCTGGATGGTTTTTGAGGGGCATCATGAAATTAGAAAAAGGGACGTTTGATATGTTGTGAAAAAAGAACCATTGTATAAAATATTAAGACCTAATGGAGAGCTAGAGGCTGTTATGACATGCACACATAATGCTTATGAAGTGATTAATGAACATGAATGCTGATTGTGTGGCATTAGACATATGATGCATCATACTTATACTTGCTCCAGAACTGACATGTATGTATGCAGCAAGTGGAAATGTTGGGAATCGCAAGTATAGTAATATATTTAGTTTTCCCAGGGAGCTGTAGTAGACTTTTATCTGATACACAGAGGAGTGTGAGGGAGCCGTTAGAGAGAGAGAGCACAAGCGGGAGGGGGAGCGAGAGCCCCCACACACCCACACACACATGCACACCCACCCACACACCCACACACACACACACACACACACACACACACACCCACACCCACACACACACACACACCCACACACACACACACACACACACACACACACCCACACACATACACACACACAAACACCCACACACACACACACACCCACACACACCCACACCCACTCACACACCCACACACACACACACACACACACACACACACACACACACACACACACACACCCACACACACACACACCCACACACACATGCACACCCACCCACACCCCCCCACACACACACACACACATACACACCCACACACACACACACCCACTCACACACACACACACACACACACTCACACACACACCCACACACACACACACACACACCCACACCCACACACACACACACACACACACACACACACACACACACACACACACACACACACCTCCCTCCTACTTCAGGAGGGAATTTGTATGTCAGTGTGTGTGGTACATGTTTGTGTGGGAGGCTGTTTGTGAAAGAGATCAATCAGAAACCAGGCAGAAAAATGCAAAGGGGGGCAGACAAAAACCAGAAGAGATTTACACAGAAACCCCATCAGATACACTGAAGACTAAAGGAGAAGAACGCAACCAGGACAAATTTTGGGTCATGTGACCAGCCAGCAACTCATTACGATGAACTTCCAGTCACTGAATGTTTTACCATTGTTGTCTTACATCTGTTTCCAAGTACAGTATATTGTAAATAAGATCTGGCAAACCTACTGAGATCACTGGTAAAAGAGTTACAGGCAGGTGTATTTTTGCACTGAAAATTCGTTACATTCCATATATATGCACTGAAGACTGTAAGATTTTCTTCTCATTCTAGAGATTGTTGAATACCTGCATTGCCAAGTGAGAATTAATTTATCGTTTATATGTTTGAAATGTAATAAATGCATTTATTTTTTTCTCACTGTTCTTAAGTGTATTTACGCTGTGCCAGAGGACTGTCCATGATAATTAATAAGTGTATAGTTACTGAAATATTTCTTTTATATTTGATATTCAGTGTGGAATAGTGGAACCCAGTCAGATATGAGATAATTGTTGGTGAAATGTTCTACATGTTCTCTTCACATGTTCACTGTAGATGGCCTTTTCATCCCATGATATTTAACAACCTGTTGGTACAATCAAAGTCCTGCTGTATTACTTTGTTTCCTTTGCCACGTTGTTTAATGCTGTTGAGGTCATTCTCAGTGAAGGTCCTGATGAAATGTGCTGCGTCTGTGGCTTTAGTTCTGCTTTCTAGATGACAATGTCTCCAATTATATTTCATATGTATGTTGTACATCTTGAAGCTTGTTTTGACCCCTATGACCACAGTAAGAGAGCTTTTTAGCCACAGTAAGAGAGCTTTTTAAATATTTTTATGTTGTTCCATAACCCAAAGTCTGCCCTGCTATTGGGGGTTTGTGTGGCTGTCTGATCTGCGAGGACACGAGGCCATTAAACCAGTTGTATTGTATATGGTTTGTTTGCACCTGGAGGCAGTTTGCATAACTGGACACTAGAGGGCACTAATAACCCAATGTAGGTGGTTACTGTGCCTTTGGAGAATATTCATCGTGAAGGTAGGGCAGACGAACGTAGCTACTGTCTAATGTGTTAGTAGATGCAAAAACGCTGATGAAAACGTCATCAAATGAAGGCCTGTAATTATTCAGAATATTTTGATCGTTTCAAAAGTTTGTGCTTTGATCCAAAGTTGCAGCTTGTTACTGAAAGCCTGAGGACAAATAGATCAAACAAAGAGGCAGATTACCAGAGCGATGGTGGGTTGTTGGTGGTTATTGACAGATTAGATCTATAATTTATTTATTTATTTTTGAAAGTTTATTTATTGACAGGTTAAATGTATCTACTTAATTAGGTTGCAAAACCAACAATACAACTGTTGTCACTCAAAGCTCATGGAAACAACATACAATGACGTTTATATGGGGAATTAAAGCTTAGTTGAGGTGGAAACATTTTCTTGGTGTCACGGCATGGCCCCTCCTCCCAGCCATTTGTGTGTGTGTGTGTGTGTGTGTGTGTGTGTGTGTGTGTTCGTTCGTTTGTATGGCCACGCACTCCCTGTGTATCACACCTGTTCTTCGTTTTATGTCGTTATGCTGAGTGTCTTGTTTAAGTGTGGATGTTGTTGGTGTTTGACCTCACGTTAGCCTAAGGGCTACATTGTCTTTGTTGTGTCTTTCAATAAACGTTGTTGTGTTTTACTCGGCTCGTCTTTGCATCCTGCCAAGCCTCCAGGTGTTACACTTGGCGGTAAAAGAAACAATATTATTGTTGTTGTTGTTGTCATTGTTATCAAAGTCCTACATACATTTTCTTCCCTAATATTAATGGATCCTTTGACTGCGAGGACATTAGAATATTGCTACACTAATTGGTCACTTTATTAAGAACTCCTACCTTGCACCTACTGCCATTGTCTACTTTAGTAGGTGCTCCTGTTTTATAGGTGCATTACAGACCTGTAGACTAATTGATTCTGCATATTGCCATGTACAGTATCAGCCACTAGAAAAATTAGTTCAGGTTTATTACCATGTTTGTCAGGCAAAAGGCTGGTTGCAGGGCAGTGGGTACTCAGAACTGGGGTTCAGAAGATAACAGTAATCCACTTTCAATCTCCTTTGTGTAATGACCAGTGGAAATAATCCCACTGGTCATTACACCATTCATGTGCACTATGCCATGTTGGAGTAAACATTATGCCACACCCTGTAAAAAAAAAAAGGAGTTTCACACTTTATCTCAAGCCTATAGCCCTGTGTTTCAATAGCCTGCCCTTAGCCTTTAGTCCTGTAGTAGAAACAGGACTAAACCACTAACCCACAGTAAAAACATGACTAAACCCCAGAACACCTCAGCAGCACAGTAGTCTTCATTTACTATAGGAGGATTAGTCCAGGATCCAAAACATCAACGTCCTGCCATTATGTTGTATCACCCAGTTAAATTCCCTAATTCCCAGCATTCATTTAGATATTTCTGGCAACACTAACACACATGAGAAGTATGAAATTAGCCTAGATATCAAAGTAGTTTACATCTGTTGGTTTCTACATCTGGTGGTTCTGGAGGCCCAGTGCCATGCACAGTTTCACACCTGATCCAGCTAACAGAAGACTTGATAATGAGCTGATGTGCTGATGACTTGGATCAGGTGTACTGGGACAGGGAAACCCAGAAACTGTCAGTCATTGGCTGCGCTGCTACCAGCCTTAAATGTATCTGACAAACATGTTATAAAACCTGGAACTGTTTTTTGTGCCTAATAAACCATACATAGCAATATGTAGAAGAATCAATTAATCTGTAGCTATAGGTTATTTTAGTAATTGAGTATTCTGCCAAATACTTCAATTTTGGATTACTTTATCAATCGAATACCAATTGTATCAAATCTGATACAAATTACATTTGCTTTATTAAAGAACAATAGTCAATATACAAATCAGAATATGACAAGTCTCTTAAAATGTTACTCTCCCCTGCACTCAGACATGTTCTGGTCTGGTAACATAGACTGTGTATCATAAACAACTTGACATTCTGGTTCAGTGTAACCAGACATCCTGCCAGTCAGAGGAGGGATTTCACATGTCACATGATCAGCAGCTGAAGGGAGAGCTCTCCCTCACCATCACTGATGCTGATTACACTAAGAGGACCTGGTACACCATTTAATGTACTACCACAAGCCTAACCCTCTGGCTGTAACACAATTTAGTGTACCACCACAAGATGTTCACTGGTCCCATCTGTCCCCCACTAAATATTTTTGCTGGCACCACTGCATAAGTAAGCAGGGTTGCAAATTGTAACCGATTATTCAAAGTTTAAATTTCTATCTAGTGTATACTAAATTCTGATTTTTTTCATAGTCAAGTCAAATATAAAGTTGAAGAGGGACAGAGTTTCTCCTTGTATTCTCCACTCTCTCTCTCTCTCTCTCTCTCTCTGTATCTGCAGTTTTTTCAATCATGTTTCATGTAATGCAGCACAATTCATTAGATATGTTTTGGTGTTAGTGACTAACACAAAGATGTTAGTGACTTAGGTTGTTAGGTGTTGGTTGGGAATTTGGTTCAGTATTTCATAGTAGGTGTTTTGTGTAGCAATGACTTATGCAGCCAGAAAGTATGAACTGGTTCTTGTGCAGTGATCTTGTCTCATAAATCATGAGCTTTTCTCACTTACAGTGGCCTGTAGTGAGATTGAATGTATAAAATGTTTTAACAGGTAGTGTTAATTTGATGCGAATGTTAAGACTGGTTCAGATCTAGTAGCTGAACAAAGTTGAATGTGTGCTGTTGAATGTGTGCTGTTGAATGTGTTGAGTGTGTGCTGTTGAATGTGTTGAGTGTGTTGAGTGTTTGCTGTTGAGTGTGTTGAATGTGTTGAGTGTGTTGAGTGTTTGCTGTTGAGTGTGTTGAATGTGTTGAGTGTGTTGAGTGTGTGCTGTTGAGTGTGTTGAATGTGTTGAATGTGTTGAGTGTGTGCTGTTGAATGTGTTGAGTGTGTTGAGTGTGTGCTGTTGAGTGTGTTGAATGTGTTGAGTGTGTTGAGTGTGTGCTGTGTAACACAGAATTCTGCATCCTCCGTCTTCTCCTCTTCTCCAGTTCTTCATTCTGCATCATCTCTCAGCTCACTAAAGGTGAATCGTCATGGTGATCTACTCTCCCCTGCACTCAGACATGTTCTGGTCTGGTCACATGGACTGTGTCCCATAAACAACTTGACATTCTGGCTCAGTGTAACCAGACATCCTGCCAGTCAAAGCAGGGATTTCACATGTCACATGATCAGTACCTGAAAGGAGATCTCTCCCTCACCATCACTGATGTTGATTACACTAAGAGGACCTGGTACACCTGTGAATGTGATGGTGTAGACATCTGTGATATGGGTCTATGGATAGCGGGTAAGAGTTTGTTCTCTCAGTCTTTGCTAATGAACCTTTAATGATTTAGTTTTAATAGTATGTATTACATTTGAAGCCCTTTAAAGTTCATGATGGTTTTTCTTTTCAGCATTGAGTTGTTCAGTTTGGCTCAAGCCCACTGAAAATCTGGTGCTGGATTTGCCCACATCAGAGTCATTGGAGGTTATTTATAACAGCACAGGTGCAGCTGCTCCCCCTAGTGGACAAATCTGCACAGTGGATGGACACTCACTGAAGTGTGAACCTGAATACACTCAGAGAGCGTCGCTCATCTCTGCTGTTGAGCTGAGAAGAACCGCACCATCTGATAGTGGAGTTTACATCATCAGAGACACTAAGAATGAAGAGATTATTCAAACATAAACAGTTACTGTGGAAGGTAAGTGTAGTTATTGTGATTTTAATGTTGTCTAGAATTACTTTATGTTGGGGAGGAGGGTATGTGTAGTGTCAGTAACTTTTCATGCACATCTGTGGTTCAGTATTAGTTAGACTATAAATGCCGGGATCATGCAAACAGTGTGGAGTGAGTGTAATAGTTTGAGGTCTTGGTCTTAATTGAGGTGCTGTTTATCGACGCATATCCCCACTAAAGCATGTGACTTTCATTGGAATCTTTGAGGTGCATTCTCAGATGTACACTCCTAGATTCAGCCATTGATGTTTTACGGCACTTTGTGTGATGCCTGCTTACTGATACCAAAACAATTATGAGTGATGAGTGAGAAAAATTCAAGTGTCTGTATTTTAAGGTGTAGGGTTGTTTGTGTTTGTTTATGTTGGAGCCTGTGGCTCCTCCTCTTCTTGATGCTCCTCCACCTGATCAAGTCTTTTGTCCTGTGCTGTACTGCTGTGTTGTGTCTTGACTGTCTGTCTCATTCTACCCCACGCATAAGGGGAAGCTCGGGAAAAAGCGGCAGACAGAGATTCATCTCTGCTGTTGCTGTGGCTAGTTTTGTTTGTTCAGTGAGCATTGTTTGCTGATTGTTATGTTTTTGGTCCTCTGCTGGTTAAATCATTCTGACTTATTGCTTTTCTGGGCATGTTTGCTGTTGTACATTCTGTGTATGGAGTATTATAGTAGTCCTGTGTAAATTGTTGTCGGGAAATAGGGAGTTTTAGGACTTTTTTATTTGCTCCGTTCTTTACTTGTGTTTATTCGTTTTTGTTAGTTAGGGAGGGTTATTGTACTTAATTTGGTTTGTGTTCCATTGGGACAGTTGGTTCTTTTGTGCAGCAGGGCTTAGTGTTTGGCAAGTTTGCCTCTCAGCCTTTGAGTCTCTATCTGGGTGGAGTTTCCATGTTCTCCCTGTGACTGCGTAGGTTTCCTCTGGGTTCCTCCCACAAACATGGAGGTTAGGTTGACTAGATCCTCTAAAACTGTTCTGTATCAATGTAAGTTGTGTATGCATGTAGATATTGATAGGTGTGTGTGCTGCGTATTAGCAGGGACGAGGCGAGAGGCAGAATGTAGATGCAAGAGGTTATTTATCAAATGATAACGGAGGGAACACAATAGAGCCAAAATAAACAGACACAGGAAAACACTGAGGCATAGTGATAAATGAACTAGACAAACGAAAGAGCAAGGGCGCCGACAGAGAAAGCGTGAACAAATGGAACAAACCAAACTTACCGCATTAACCAACAACATGAGAGACAAAACACATTTCTTAAACAAACAAAACAATTAAGGACTAACCAGACACAGGTGAACATAAGAACAGGGAAAACCAAAACAAGGACTGGAACTGAGGAACAGACGAGGGGTGGAGAAAACAAAACCAAGCATCAGAACAAGGAAGTAAAGGATAACAGACACGACAGGGAAACTATGGAAACAGGGATGTCAGGAGGGTGGCCAATCGTTACAGTGTGTGTATGTCCAGCTGTGGTTGGTGGTCTGTCCTGGTCTTAACCTCCTCCCCTACCCCTGCACTGGTGCACTCCCCCAGGGGGCTGTGGTTTCTGATAGAGAGAACACCGTAAATTCGCTGATGCTTCTCATCAGTCTGTGTGTGATTTGAGTGCAAAAGCTGATTTCTGTCTGTAAAGTGTCCTTGAGTTTGCGAAAGGTGCTAAATAAATGTAGCCGACTAATAATAATATTTTATTTCTAGTGTGGCTGATGTGTTTTTTTAGTTTGGCCTTGTCTGCCTGAAGCTCAATCCCTCTACATACGACCCTCAATAAATCAACAAACACTTCACCCTCAGTATCACTGTTCAAATATCTCATTGCTGTAGCACCTGAAGCCCAGACCAGGTCAGAGATCAGTGTATATTCGATCATACGTGATCAGAGTTTTATCACATTAGCACTCCTGAACTCACCTGGTAGAGCAGGTACAGTAAGATGCATCTCCAGAATCATGGTCTGATCCTCAGAGAGCACACGTAATGTCATACTGATGAATATGTATCAGTCACTATAAGACCATCTGCCCAGTACTATAAATTTAATGAAAAGATGTTTATGTAAAAATGCAATATAAAAATGTTTATGTAAATATTACTGAGATCCTGTGATGTAATTTAATGCATATGTAAATACTTTTGTGTCAAGTCATGGGAAAAACAGGCAGTTTTGCCTGTAGCATCTTTACATTTTCGTTGCCAATTATCAACATTTTTTATTAAAGTTTCAAGGACCAGTATCAAAATAAATGGTTCCAATGGGAGGATGGAGGGATTAATGAAAGGAGAGGAGAGAAGGAGAAGGAGTACACAGACGAGTGCTGTTGGTGTAATATGCAGTTTGGAGCTTGAGGTCCACTGATGGGTCTCTTTGCCAAGCCTGGTGGCTGTAGCCTTCAAGTTCAGGGAGATAAAATGTCGTCAGTGCAAAATTTTCTGCCAGGAGTTGCTTAATGTTTATCTTTAAAAATGACAAATTTTATTTTTCATTCTTTTTCGCCAACCTCTTTCCTTGCAGTGCCTTATGGGTAAAAACCGGCCATGTGTTTTATTTATTTGTTTATTTTTTAAATCTCAGACATATAATGTAATGATGCTTATTTTTACATACAAGAAAAAATCATATTTTATGGCACTTCTTTTGTTTAAATGTATTACTGTATTTTGATACTTGATGCATTGTTACCAAAATATAATCTTTTAAATACATATATGGTCTGTTTATCTCTAATTTTCCCATTTGAAACTGCTGATTACAGTCTGATTTGATATTTTGAATAAGTAAATGTTAACAGCATTACTGCTAATAAGTAAAAGTCTCAGTTTGAACACAATGTATTGCAACAACAGACTCAAAATGAATACGTTGATTAATGATGATTGAGGCATTTTAAGTGTTTGATCATTTGGGGGTGTCTATGGAAATGATACATGTAAAATAGATGTTATTTCTTAACAAATATTAGCAAGTAAAAACAACACACTTAAAGAAAAAAAAGTGATCAGTGGATTTATGTTAAAGGACCAACTAGATAAAAGTGTAATTTTGCTCCAAGTATTGATTTAAAACTCAGTGATACCATTTCAGATGCAAAGAACTGAGAAATGATTATGGCTGAGAAAACAAGATGAAGTCCATAAGAAACAAGATGTAAAACATGAGAGACCTGCGATTGTGTGGAGTCATACAGTGTTACACATCACTCACATCACATGACCAACCCTACACACACATTCAGTAACAATGTTACACATCACTCACATCATATGACCAACCCTACACACACATTCAGTAACAAGGTGACATCAGTCACATCACATGAACAAACCTACACACACACATTCAGTAACAGTGTAACACATCACTCACATCACATGATCAACCCTACACACACACATTCAGTAACAGTGTGACACCTCACACATATCACATGACCAACCCTACACACACACACACACACTCAGTAACAATGTTACACATCACTCACAGCTCATGCCCAACCCTACACACACACACACACATTCACTAACAGTGTTTCACATCACATGACCAACCCTACACACACACACATTCAGTAACAGGGTTATACATTACTCACAGCTCATGCCCAACCCTACACACACATTCAGTAACAGGGTTACACATCACTCACATCACATGACCAACCCTACACACACTCATTCAGTAACAGTGTGACACATCACTCATATCACATGAACAACCCTAAACACACACATTCAGTAACTTACACATCACTCACATCACATGGCAAACCCTACACACACACATGTAGGAAGAGTGTTACACATCACTCACATCACATGAACAGCCCTAAACACACACATTCAGTAACTTACACACTTACACATCACTCAGCATTGTCCCAGAGTGGGGCAGCCCACCCACAAACCGAGTCCTGGCTGTAACATCCAGAGTTTGGTTGTTGTCCTTAACCATGACCATGATAACCATTAACCATGACCATGATATCCATTAACCATTAACCATTAACCATGACCATGATAACCATTAACCATTAACCATGCTATGATGACCATTAACACTTAACCATTAACCATTAACCATGACCATGATAACCATGAACCATTAACCATTAAACATTAACCATTAACCATGGCCATGATAACCATTAACCATTAACCATGACCATGATAACCATTAACCATTAACCATGACCATGATAACCATTTACCATTAACCATGACCATTAACCATTAACCATTAACCATGAACATGATGACCATTAACCATTAACCATTAACCATGACACATCCAGGGCAGGGGTGTGCCAGCCGTGGTGAGCACACGATGCAGCGCCCATGATGCTGCACACCCCAGACACCCCGTCACCCACCGGAAGAAAACCCGTCAGTGACACTGATCTAAGAAAAGCAAACAGATCCTGAAAATTACGAACCAACCCAATGTCCCCTGTTCTAACCACTCATCTTTTTAAATTTCTAATGTTACAATTTTTAGAAGTTGAATCTTCCAAATTAAAAAAATTGTAAACAAACTATTTATACGTGTGATTTTAATTAAGAAGAGCAGAGAGTCTCAGTCCCTTATTACATTAATATTAATCAAAGATAAAGACTCTGGTGATTATAGGCCAATCTCCTTAATACCGCTTGATGCTAGAATACTGTCCAAGATTTTGGCAAACAGATTAGATGGAGTAATTGTGCCATTGATCCATAAGGACCAGGTCAGTTTTATTCTAAACAGAAATTCCTCTGATAATATTAGGTGTGTCATTACTATAATGTCAGCAGTATCTGATGCCAGTATTTCTGTTGCTGTGATCTCTTTTAATACTTTAGAATGTTTATTTACATTTACGGAAGAGATTAAATCAACAAATCTCACATTATTGATTATTTAGAGCTTTCTGAACAGTCTGATATTGGCATAACATGTCCAGCGGGAAAGATAAAAAGTTCTTGCATCAGGAAATTCCACTTTTGCTCAGACACACTGCATTGCCCCTCATCACTGTAAACCTGCTGTTCAGACACACTGCATTCCCTCTCATCACTGTAAACCTGCTGTTCAGACACACTGCATTCCCTCTCATCACTGTAAACCTGCTGTTCAGACACACTGCATTCCACCTCATCGCTGTAAACCTGCTGTTCAGACACACTGCCTTCCTCCTCATCACTGTAAACCTGCTGTTCAGACACACTGCATTCCCTCTCATCACTGTAAACCTGCTGTTCACACACTGCATTCCCCCTCATCACTGTAAACCTGTTGCTCATACACTGCATTCCCTCTCATCACTGTAAACCTCAAGACATGTCCTAATTGGCTATCCCATCATGAGCTGAAGCAGATTCATTATGAAAGTGAAAGTGCTTGGGAAAGCAAAGGGGAGGACAGTCTTCATGACTACATGTCCAACATGAGAGATTAATAGGGGCTTCACTGGTACAAGACCACCTACTGAGAGAAACGTTCAGGTGACTCTTATGTATTTCAGTCCATCAAATCTCAATTTATCATCATTTGACCCAAATCCTCTTCTGTAAAGGTTAAAATTCATCATTTGACCCACAAGCTTGACAATAACTTCACAGTCTCAAAACAGCATTTTTTTCTACATGAGCACAATTAATGATTCCATAAGTCAAGTCAAGTTTGTCATTTGTATAAACATACAGGACATTAATGCACTGAAGTGTTTGTGGTTAGGCTCGGGTGACTCCTCTGCAGCAGTGTTAACATTTATACATGTAACTAATGATGAGATGACAATAATATACTAAATATAAACAGAATAAACAGAATATTCAACAGCAGAGTAGACAAAATAAACAATGTGACTTCAGGAGTCGACAAAATAAACAATGTGACTATTGAATATATTAGCCAAGGGTAATCTGTAGATAAACTACACACTGTATATTAATAGTGACTATGTAGAAATGTTCAAGTAGTAGTGTGCTAAAATATATTATTAGTAGTAGTGATAAAGTGCCACAGTGAACTGATACTGGGAAGGACTAACTGTTTCACATCCTGTTTAAGAGCCTGATAGCCAGAGGACAGAAACTGTTTATCAGCTGGTTTGTTCTGCGTGTGTGCTGCGGACCCTCCTGCTAGATGGCAGCCCGGTGAACAGGCTGTGTGCTGCATGGTTACTGTCTAGCTGGATCTTAATGAACTAATCATGAACTAATGAGTTAGTGTTATTCATCATGAATTAATATATTAGTAATCATTTATCATGGTTACTGTCTAGCTGGATCTTAATGAACTAATCATGAACTAATGAGTTAGTGTTATTCATCATGAATTAATATATTAGTAATCATTTATCATGGTTACTGTCTAGCTGGATCTTAATGAACTAATCATGAACTAATGAGTTAGTGTTATTCACCATGAATTAATATATTAGTAATCATTTATAAGATGTATCTAAGCTCTCACTTCATAATTATCTGATCATGAATAGATCAGAAAGTCAGATGTTATGCTTAATTGGGTATTTAAGTGTTATGCTTAATTAGATAATGAATTGTGCCATTGCACATGTGCAGGAACAATGGAACTGCATTTAGTTAAAGTAAATGTTCAGAATGTTGTTAGGTTATTGTGTGTAGGGTTTGGAGTTGGGGCTCCAGGAGCTTTAGGTGGCAGGTCATATTTCCTAGAATAACCAGAGATGTTTCCTCACCTCTTGCCTTCTTTAAATGTGTTTTACAATAAAAGCCTCTTTGTGGGCACTGTCTTTGAGGACATGTCCTGCTGTAATAGTCACATTCTACATGTGCTTTTGAGGACGTGTCCTGCTGTAATAGTCACAGTCTACATGTGTCTTTGAGGACGTGTCCTGCTGTAATATTCACAGCTTACATGTATTTGAGGACGTGTCCTGCTGTAATATTCACAGTCTATTAATATTCACCGTTGTGTTAGTCTGTGTTGTGTGAAGAGCTGTGTATGTTGTGTTAGTCTGTGTTGTGTGAAGAGCTGTGTGTGTTGTGTTACTCTGTGTTGTGTGAAGAGCTGTCTTGTGTTGTGTTAGTCTGCATTGTATGAAGAGCTGTGTGCGTTGTGTTAGTCTGTTATGTGAAGAGCTGTGTGTGTTAGTCTGTGTTGTGTGAAGAGCAGTGAGTTGTTGTGTTAGTCTGTGTTCTGTGAAGAGCTGTGTGCGCTGTGTTAGTCTGTGTTGTATGAAAAGCAGTGAGTTGTTGTGTTAGTATTTGTTGTGTGTTGTGTAATTGATTTATTATTTGTTATTATTTATTAGCTAAATATATGCAGCTGATGTGCTGTGATGTCTTAGGGTTAATATGATGAATGTGAACCTTGATGGCAAAGTTATAGGTTAGTTCATTATGTAACATAATGTAATATTGAATATAGTCTGATAATGTGCTCTCAGTGTACTAACTAGAGTAAGTGAGTTATAGGTTAGTTCATTATGTAACATAATGTAATATTGAATATAGTCTGATAATGTGCTCTCAGTGTACTAACTAGAGTAAGTGAGTTATAGGTTAGTTCATTATGTAACATAATGTAATATTGAATATAGTCTGATAATGTGCTCTCAGTGTACTAACTAGAGTAAGTGAGTTATAGGTTAGTTCATTATGTAACATAATGTAATATTGAATATAGTCTGATAATGTGCTCTCAGTGTACTAACTAGAGTAAGTGAGTTATAGGTTAGTTCATTATGTAACATAATGTAATATTGAATATAGTCTGATAATGTGCTCTCAGTGTACTAACTAGATTAAGATCTCAAAGTGCTTATAAAAGTGAAAACAGAATTATTTTGAATTAATAAATCATATTCAATCATTTAATCAAAGCTGTGTTTAAACAGAAACGTTTCCTGCACTTATTTTTAGTTTGAATAAAATTGTTGTATTTTTCAAAGTTCAAAATCAAAACTTGAAGTTTCAGTTTCAATTTAGTTTTTCAACTGCAACGTTCATTTTCAAATTAATGAAACTATTGCTGCAGATTTCGTTCCACAGATAACAAGAGAGAGTAAGATGTATGTATGTATTTATATGTGTGTATAATACAGCTAGGGAAGGTGGGCTCACTCGGGTCAGGCACGGATCCTTTTTCGGCTTCCAAAATTTATGGGCGAGATATGGAGCCAACAAGATTTCAGGTGAAAAGGTAAGGAATGAGCGCTTTAGACTGCATGTGATCACACGGCAAATTTTGAAATGAATGCTCACTACAGTCTGTATGCATGCATGTGCTCACCCACACACAGTTCATGCATTCATACATGTGCACATAGATAAGATTTTTCCCAAAGGAACCCTCTTTCCTACTGTTCAAATACAGCAGAGACCTACCACTAATGAGATAATGTGAAACCTGCTTGATGGGGAAATGTATTTTGCAGGTCATCTAAGACAGATTTTGTTTCAACTTCTTGATAGAAAGAGACATAAAAACATTACATTTTGTAAAGGGACCAGTCAAACCCCTTAAGATGAAATTAATAAATATCTTATAGAATTCAACTCATATGCCAGAAGACTTGGATTGCACCCAAATAAAACTTCATAAATAAAAATGTAAAAATATTTTAAAAAACAAACTAAAATGGGCCTGAAAAAGAGGAAGTCTTTGAAGTCTTATTCATTTCATGGAAAAATATCCCCTCATAATTTACACCCTTCGGTCATTCACATTGTCATGCATCCCACCGACACACAGACATACAGCAACACACACACACAGTTTGTCCTATTACTCCTGTGGTGAAGGTCATGTCTCGATCCGTTTTTTTGACTGAGGACTCGCTGTATTCCTCAACTTGCAGAATCAGCAAGTTCTGTGTAGTGTGAACATTAACCCCCTTCTGAGAGTGTTTTTGTGTGTAAACTGCTTTGGTTCCACACTGAGTAATGGCATAACAGGAGGATGTTATGACTTTATATGTTGCATGTTCTTTCTCTCTCTCAATATATGCACAACTGTAAGTTAATAAGCCACATATTTGACTCTTGAAGTAATAAAATCAAACTGCATTAGCATGTGTACATAAGTGAATTTGCTTGGAATTATAGACCTCTTAATCCAAGCTCTCTTAACATTCAGAAAGATCAATAGAATGAATAATGCTTCTGATCATGAAGTTTATGGACCAGTGTGTCCTGATAAAAAAACAGCTTCCTGTCTGCAAACCCAAGAAGCATTTAAGATCAAGGCACATTTTTTCCACAAGATGGCAATGTTTCTAGCATGTTTTAAGAAAGTGACCCTGCTTTGACCAAGAAAAAACACATAGCTGCAGTGTTCCTGTATAACTATTTCAGTCACCACTGCCAGTTATTAATAAATGTTGAATAACACAATAAAATCTGTTTCGGCATTTCCAGTTAAATACACTGAAGTCTGCATATTGTAATGTCACGTTCTGTCAGTAGTGTTTTGATTGCTAGATCAGCAAAAAAGACAACACAAGCTCCTAATGTTGGGGTATTTAAATCGAGGCTTTGTGGGTGTGACATCGGTGGCAGAGATGAAGCGAGAGGCGAAGTTCCAGTAACAGGATCTTTATTATCCATTCTCTCAAAGCAGCGATACCGAGTCTAGTGGCTTTTCAGGAGCAGAGTAACGTCTCTCCAGTAGGCTTGTGTGGTTTGACTAATAATGTGCAGCGCCATCCCTCCGAACCTGTGGGTGTACAAATACACATACAGGTAAATGAGACCCAGGTGTCTCCTGTCAGAAGACACGTGATTGCGAACGGGGAAAGTGAGTGACACGGTCCTGGTCTGGCAGGGGCGTGTCCCCCCCTTTAGGGGACCAGCCAACCATGACAGAACTCCTCCCCCCCCAAAGGCCCCGTCCGGCCCTTGGCCCGCGGCCGACCCCGCCGACCCGGGGCAAACCTCTGCGGGCGCCACCTATGGAACGGGGCAATGAGGTCGGGGTCCAAAATCTGGGAGGCCGGGACCCAACAGCGCTCCTCAGGGCCGTATCCCTCACAGTCCACAAGGTACTGGAAGCCCCTCCCCCTCCTACAGGAGTCCAGCAGAGAACGCACCCTGCATGCTGGGCCCAACTCTGTCTCCAGAGGCGGGGGAGGGACATCCAGGGAATCCCCCTCCTCCACGGGCTTCAGCAAGGATACGTGGAAGGCCCAGGAAACCCAACTACTCCCCGTCAGGCCCACTCTGTAGGTTACCTCATTAACCCGGCCAGTAGTGGAATTGGGGCCCTCATACCTTGCCTCGAGCTTGCCTGTGGCACCTGCACGGCCGTCCCTGGTAGAGACCCACACCTTCTGCCCGATCTCATACTTGGGGGTCTCTACTCTTTTCTGGTCACCCTTCTTCTTGTAGGCAGCAATCGCTCTACGTAGGTTCTGGTATGTCTCTTCCCAGGTCTGTTCGCTCTCCCGGCACCATCTATCCACCGCCAGCTGGTCCGATGTAGGGACATTCCAGGGGTAGAGAGGCGGTTGGTAGCCTAGAACACACTCAAAGGGGGTGAGACCAGTTCCCGTGTGTTGCATGGAGTTCTGCGCGTATTCTGCCCATGGGAGATATGTACTCTGTTTCTCTGGGTGGTGGTTACAATAGAGGCGCAAGAACTTACCCAGCTCCTGGTGAACTCGTTCCACCTGCCCATTGGCCTGGGGGTGGTAACCAGACGTCAAGCTAACCGTGATGTTAAGCTTGCCCAGTAGTTCCTTCCATACCTGTGATATAAATTGGGGACCTCGGTCTGAAACGATGTCCTCAGGTAGACCGAATTGTCTGAAGACCTGGCGGAACAGTAAGTAGCCATCTCTAATGCGGTGGGCATGGCTACCAAAGGGACAAATCGAACCATCTTTGAGAACCGATCCACGACACTCAGGATCATGGTGTTGCCCTCAGAGACTGGTAAGTCGGTTACAAAGTCCACTGCTAGGTGGGACCATGGTCAGTGGGGTGTAGGCAAGGGGAAGAGTTTCCCTGCCAGAGGCATCTTGCTGCATGCGCAATCGGGACAGGAAGCCACATACCTCACTATGTCTTTGGGCATAGCAGACCACCAATTATGTGCTCCGATCAGTTGCGCGGTGTGGGCTGCGCCTGGGTGATCCGTCCCCAAGGATGTGTGTGCCCACGTGATAAGTACGCCTCGATGTGCTGGGGGGACATACAGGCGATTGGCAGGACATTGTGGATGAGGATTAGCAGCCTTGATCTGTTGGTCCAATTCCCATTCCAGGGACGCCAAAAAGCAGGTGGGTGAGAAAACCGGCTCTGAGCTTGTGGGCCATGCTTCTGCTGTGTATTGTTGGGCGAGCACATCCACTCGGGTGTTCTTCTCTCCCGGCCTGTAGGTGACGTGAACTGAAACCGGGAGAAGAAGATTGACCACCTCGCCTGCCTGGCATTTAGTCTCTTGGTGGTCTGGAGGTATTCTAGGTTCTTATGGTCAGTATAAACTGTGAATGGGTGTCTTGCTCCCTCAAGCCAGTGCCTCCATTCCTCGAAAGCGAGCTTCATAGCCAGGAGCTCACGGTGCCCAACCCTGTAGTTCCTCTCTCAGAAGCTGAGCTCAGCAGAGAAGTAAGCGATGGGACACAGGCCGCCTCTCTCTCCCGTGTGTTGTGAAAGTACTGCGCCCACTCCCATGTTGGAGGCATCTACCTTTATCAAGAAAGCTCTCTCATGGTCCGGTTGTTGCAAGACGGGAGCGGTTGTGAGGGTGTTCTTGAGCTCCTCGAAGGCCTTGTCGACCTCCTGAGTCCACTTGATCCTTCGCACAGGTCCCTGCAGCTGGTCTGTGAGGGGCCTTACCAATGAACTGAAGGATTTAATAAACCTCCTATAAAAGTTGGCGAAGCCCAGAAAGCATTGTAGTGCTTTGGGTGTAAGCAGCCTTGGCCACGCCTTCATCTTGCCTGGTTGCATACTCACACTCCCTTGTTGAATAGTGAACACTAAGAAGTCGACCTCCTTGCAGTGGAATTTGCATTTCTCAGCCTTGCAATACAGTTGGTTCACTAACAAGGTCTGTAGCATGGCCCGCACGTCACGCACATGTTGGTTCCGGGAGGGGGAATAGATCAAAATGTCGTCGATATAGGCGACGACGGATCTTCCCAAAAACTCCCTAAGAACCTCATTAATGTAGACCTGGAAAATCGATAGGGCCATTGCAAGACCATACGGCAGAACTAAACACTCATAGTGGCCCGTGGAGGTGCTGAAGGCTGTTTTCCATTCATCTCTGTCCTTGATCCGGATTAGGTTGCATACGCTGCGTAAATCCAGTTTCGTGAAATACCTGGCCCCTCTCAGTTTTTCAAGTGCTGCTTGTACCAGCAGCTTGTTGAGTCCTCGGTAGTCCACACAAGGTCTCAGGCCCCCGTCCCTCTTCTTTACAAAGAAGACCCCTGCTGATGCCGGAGAGGTCGAGGGTCAGACATACCCTTGTTGCAGCACCTCTTTGATATACTGTCCCATAGCCTGCTGCTCCTCCTGAGAGAGGGGGTAGATCCTGCACCGAGGGGGCACCGCTCCTTCCTTGAGTGTTACAGCGCAGTCCCAGTCTCGATGCGGTAGAAGCCGAGTGGCTTTGCTGGAGCTGAAGACCTGCTCCAGGTCCTGGTACTCTAAAGGAATAGGCACCTACCTATCAGCTTCAGGGCTTTCTATTGAAGTAGCCTGGAGGGGTACTGCCTTGTTTGGGAAGCACCTCCGATAGCAGGACGGTGCCCACTGCAGGATCTGGTTTTTCGTCCACAGCATCTGTGGATTGTGCGCACGCAGCCAAGGCAAACCTAGAGTGAGAGTGAGACAGGCCAGGCAGGAGGAAGAAACTGATGCGTTCTGTATGCCCCTCCCAGCTGACAAGGAGAACCCGGGAAGTTACTTGGGTGATGTATCATGGGCCGACCGGACCCCCACCCAGGGCCTGTATGCTTAGCGAGGAGGGTAGAGCAATGGGCTTGATACCCAGCTTCCTCGCAAAGCCCCAGTCCATGACATTCCCTGCAGCTCCCGAATCCACTAGGGCATAAGATGACAGTACACAGCCTTTGCACGATACCTTAACTGGTAATTTAAACAGGGAACGAGAGGAAGAACAACTCATCCTACTGTCGCCTCTTCCTCTTCGCTGTAGCCCGGCTGCATCCAGCTGCATGGGCTCCACAGGCATGTCGGTTTGTCGGGCGGGTCCAGCCCCTGTTTGTTGCGTAGCCTCTCGTTGCACACACCGCCGCCTTTCCTGCAGGAGTCGGTCATACGTTATGGCTAGGTGAACCACTTCATTTAGGGTGTTCCCCTCCTGTCTACATGCTAGCTCCGCCTGTAGGTCAGCCCGCAGCCCATTCATGAACACATCAATCTGCATGGGTTCATTCCAGCCTGTTCCTGCAACTAAGGTCCGGAATTCCATGGCATAGTTGGCCGTGGAGCTCAATCCCTGCCTCAGGCACAAAAGTGATTGCCCGCAGAGCCTTCCCTGACAGGGATGGTGGAATACCAAATGTAGTTCTCCGATAAATCCCGCATAATCATTCATAAGTGGAGAGTTATTTGTGACCAAAGCAGCACCCCATACACGGGCTTTTCCCATGATGACATCTTCATAGTCATCAGGGCATCCATCCTGACTCATTCTGCATTCAGTCCTGAAAGCTGCAAGACACTCTCCACTGAATGGGTTTATCCTTGCATATCATCACATTATCATTTAGCAAAACCTGAAATTTTCGCAGTCCTGCCAGGTATACCGCGCAGCCTGATAGCTGTCTGCAAAGCAAATTACAGCTGTATGTACGGAGTCTGTAGCGCGAGCACACTGGTTCATGTCTGTGGAAAATGAGGTCGTGTTAGTGCTGTGCCCTATGAATATTGGGAACTTTTCACACCCAGTTGTTTTAATGAATTGCTGACCCATGTTTAAAGCAAAGGCCACCATGTCATGTCACAGCTCGAGCCAAGAACTTCAGTACTGGTGCCACGTCTTCACTTGGTGCAGTGATACACTTGTATTGCACTACATCACAGCGACAGCGCTGTCAAATGCTTACAGTCAGCGGGGCGTGCAATGATCTCACAGTTGACATATCACAACGCCCATCTCATCAGTCAACGTCTTTTTCAACTTTGCTCTGAAAGAAAGAACTATATCCCCACCCCCACCCCTTTATCAAAAATGATAATTGCTTCGTATCTATGCACCATATCCCAAGATGCCAGGCTTTTTTGTCACTCTTATATATCACTCTCCCACCTTCTCGCGCTGTGAGTTTAAATTATATTCAGGCCCTTCACTGAAAAGCCTACAAACCACGCTCTGGTGCGTAGCATCAGCAAGTCGATGCTTTATACTCTATCGATTAAACTTTGTGGCCCAGGTGGAAAACATTCCAGTAATACAGTGCTCTCCAGAATTATTGACACCCTTGGTAAAAACAAGCAAAACCTCTTGTGAAAGATGTTTCTTGTTTATCATCTTAATTCAAAGGAAAGGGAAAAAAATAGAGACAATCTCTGGGGACTCTCGTCTTTAGCGCAACTCAGAGGTTTTCAGTGGGGTTTAGGATGCTTCTGTAGACACTTTGGCTTCTGAAGCTTCTGTGGTCACTGAAACATTTCTGTATGAATTTGGAAGTATATGCTCTGGATTCCAGTCACATGAAAAGATAACAACTATCACCTATTCCTATCTTATCTTTTCTGGGATAAAAGGTTTCTTCAGAGTTTCGATGATGTTTACTGAACAGAGCAAATCATTTATTGGCATCGATATTTTAGACACATATTGTCCTCAGGATTTAATCTGCTTTTACAGTTTTCCACCTGTGATCCGTGGAGGAAGTTTCACCTCTTTACTGTGGAGGCAAAATACACTTCCTCTTCCCAGCCATTTTAGCTCATTTCAAATTTTCTTAATCATTCTCCTAATAGTGAATATAGTATAGTGGACATAGTAATAGTAGGAGTGGCATTATTTATTACAGCTTTTGTCTCATCTGATTGATTAAGGTCATTAATATTTAATACCATTTGTAGATTCTCTAATGTTGATGGGTGATGAAAGGTATCTGGCTTGTGTGTTGCTAGATAATTACACCCAGTGAAATAGGAACTCATGCAAGATGACTTAGGAGTTCCTGTAGACGAAGGAGTGCTTATAAAAAGGTCAAAGGTCAAATGTGAATGTAAATATTTGTCAGCTTTTCTTATAAGAATATATAGAATAATGACATTTTTAAGGAGAAAAATTGTTTCAATAACTTGAATGAAGGGTTCAATTTCTATATTATCCATATAAGATGATAAACAACAGATATTTTCTCACATGCCTTTTTGCTTGTCTTAATCCTAAAAAATATGATAAGTCAAAAGGTGCTAATATTCTTTAAGACAGATGTTCAATAATGATAGACCATTCTGTTTAGCTAAACATGGAGACAGGATAAATGAAGATAAATATGCAACCACATATACTTTCCACCCACTTCATTAGTGACTTTTATTTATAAGAAACACTTTGTGCAATTAGATGCTGTTAGCCCTTCTGTTTCTGTGCAGTTTGTGTTTGTAACCCTCAAACTCACTGGTGGTTTCTGACCACAGAGGTTGAAAATTTATGTCCTGAAGCCAAAACTATTAAACTTTGAACTAAGGTTTTGTCCTGGAAAATGGCCAATATTGTTTGCTCAGAACTATGAGCCACTTATCACACCAAGAATGCTGAAAAACAGGTGCTGGGATTAAGGTTCCAAGTTCAGAAGTGCACACTCTGTGAACCATCTCAAGAAAGGTCTTCTGGGGGAAACAAAATTTATTGAGGGAAATCTGATTTAGCACAGGAGACCATGCTGGGAGTTTAATTTACTTCAGATGTTTAAGCTTTTATCTGATGCTTTTATCCAAAGCAACTTACAATTATGATTGAGTACACTTGAGGGTTAAGGGCCTTGCTCATGGGCCCAACAGCGGCAACCTGGCAGTGGTGGGGCTTAAATCAGCAACCTTCCAATTACAAATCAAGTACCTTAACCACTGAGCTACCACTGCCAGGTGGTACCACTAAACAATTTTAAGATAGTTGCCTAGATCTAGCTGTTTTGTAAACCAATCATTTCTAAATTCATTATAAAGTGTTCATCATTTGTAACCAAAGCATGCTTCCTTGTTGTCAAGAGGAGCATAGAACTACATTTAAAATCAATAGACTACCTTCAATATACACCGATCATCCACGTTAAAACCACTTATAGGGAAAATGAATAACATTGATATATCCCAGCCCTTTGGCACCTGTCAAGGTTCTTGATGTCGATGTGCTGGAAGCAGGAAAATGAGCAACCAATAGGAACTATAGGACATTGGCAACTATAGGACATTGTGATGCCTAGTTTGGGTCAGAGCACCTCAAATGGCAGGTCTTGTGGGGTATTCCCAGAAATGATTAGTACCTACCAAAAGTGGCCCAAGCAAAGACAAGCAGTCAACCAGCAACAGGGTCATGTAGACACTGCAGAAAAGTGGCCTGGCCCAGTGGATCGTGTTTTCTTTTATGTAATGTGGATGGCTGAGTGCAGGTGCTTTGCGTAACTCGGGAAGATATCACCAGCAGTCACAATGGGAAGGAGGCAAGGGCAATTTTCTGCCTGCATAAACATTGTTGTACATCAAGTATACCCTTTCATAGGAATTGTATTCCCTAATGACAATGGCCTCTTTTAGCAGGATAATGTGCCTTACCACACTGGAAAAAAACTCATTTGTTGTTTGAGAAATATGAAAAAGCTTTCAAGGTGTTGAATTGGTGTTGAATTTTGTACATACATAGAATATATATATTTATCTGCATATATATATTTTTCTCTATGCACCCCTGTGCATAGGGGTGTTTCTCTTCCTCAGTTTGGACAGAGCACTCTCCACCATTTCACTGCGAGTTATACTGTGTATGACTATGTATGTGACGAATAAACCGAACTTGAACTTGAACTTGAATTGGCCTGCAAATTTCCTAGATCTCAATCCGACCAAGCATCTGTGGGATGTGCTGGAAAAACAAGTTTGATCCATGGAGGCCCCACCTTTCTATGTATAGTACAAAAGTTCTGGTTCCTTTCTGGAATCTTCTTCAGCTGTAGTGTACTGTAGTAAAAGTTGCAGAGATTCAATTCAGAATTGTAGTGAAGTACACAGTTTCCAGAGAAACACGACACTTTGGACAGTGTTCTAGCTGGACACAAGATGGAGAAAGAGGGAATGCACCTCAATTCATGTGTGTGCGAAACACCCGTCTGGAGTTCACAGTTAATTTGAAAACTTACCATTTGATAACTGACATCTGGAGACATCCACATGGAGAGCTATCACACTCTCGTCCATGATTTTGATAAAAATATTGAGACAATGCATGAAAACGTCTATACGTGGTCTGATGCAAATTTACATAGCTTATCAAACTGATAAATGTTAATGAGCTGCTGCACACCAATATTAGGAAATAAAGAATAGCTGTGATTATAAAGATCACCACTTACTGGTAACAAAAGCCTATAGTGTCTTGTTAGGTGTCAATTAAATTCAGTTATTAAAAGTGTACTCATGGAGCCAGAGCTGCCCAATGAAAGGAAATGAGCCAAATGTAACAATTGTGCTTCACTCAGGCAGCAGCAGACTGAACTTTTTTAATGAAAGTCCTGAATGCATGAGAAATAATGAGGCAAGGGATCTCAGCAGTCGAAGTTTAGCTGTTCTTTGTCTGGTTTCCGCCAACAGCCAGACAAAAGAATCAGATGCAGTGCGATTGTTAGTCCACGATGAATCACTGATGAAGTGAATGCTTGTTTGCATGCTTTCTCCTCACAGGTGGATGTGCTGAAAGTAGACATGGAGAGTGCAGAATGGAAGATTCTAGAGAATCTGGTCCTGGAAGGAGTTTTGCATTCTGTAGGCCTCCTGCTTCTTGAGGTCCACCTGCATTGGGCGGGGTTCGAGGTGGGCGGGGACGAGCCAAACGTGGTGTGCTATTGGTTTAGCCTGCTGAGAGTGCTTGAGCATGCACATTTCAGTCTCTAGCACAGCTACAGTGTCTACGCAAAACCACGCCTCTTTCTTCAGAGGAACCTACACAACACAAGCAGCACTTATATACTGGGGTGGGTCAACACACGTTACGCTCCGCAGGGAGATCGACTTGCCTGGCACGAATTTGAATTAAGGGGAACATTGTTCAGAAGGGCAAACTTTGAGGCCAAAAGTTGCAACCAGATGTGTTCAGATTTGACAGTTTGGCCTGTTCACTGTAGTGCTGTTTTCATATGGCAGAGCTGCATCATCCTTTGTAGGGAAAAAGATGAGGACAAAGGGGGGCTATAAGTGCTTCTAAGCGCTCAGCAGTGTTTTATGTAAAGGTCGTATTATTTCCAGAGGGTCAGCGACGCAGTTAGAAAAGCTTCCGCGGGAGAGAGCCCGTCTACTGCTGGCTACTGGTCAGGCGTTTGACCCTCCGCCTCTTATCGGAAGAATCTGGTCCGAGAACGATGACCCTTCATTCTGGGAGACACAGGGTGAGCGAGTCTTGGCTGGCGGGCAAATGAACAGGCTCAAAAAAAGAGAAGTAATGAGGTTGGAATAGAGCTACAGGCAGGAAAAGAGCTCAAACAGAACACAGCAGACTAGTTTTGTCTCTGGTATGGTCAAAATCTAAGAGACGCACAGCTGACTACAGAGCGGTCCTGCGATTTAAGAAGGTTGGTCAGAGAGCACAGGAGAATGAGCCCCTGGGCTGTCGACGCAGACTGCTTGGACAAATGTTCCCTCCCTCATCCTTGGGGAGAATTTTTTTTCAGTATCATCACTATCAGCACATAAAGCTTCTCCGAAATATTAGCTGACTACATAGAAATGGTTTGACTTTGCTGCGTCAGAATACAGTGACGTGATAAATTATGGATGAGACCCAAGAAGTTGACTTCCCTTGCATGTGCATGCGTGCGAGAGACATAAGCCGTGCTTGCTTAAGCGCGTTCGTGTGCTTCAGCTTTCAGTACTATGGTCTCGTATGTGAAAAAACAAAACAAAAAAACTATAGAAACCAGCCTTTCACACTTACAAAGCGGTCTCCCCCTTTATAAGTCAAATGCCTGGTTATATAGCTTCCAACGAGGCATCTGCTCCTCACTGAAGCCAGAACTCTGGGCACTTAATTAAACCAAACAAACAAGTAAATGAACTGCACTCACAGGGAACGAAAGTGGCATAAGAAAGGAGTGCAAAATAGGGGCTTTGCATTAGCAGTCTCACCTTGACTCCTCTTGTTCAAAGATAAGCAAACAATAAATCATCATCTGATTGTGGTGCACAAAGTACGTTCGCCGTCCAAAGGAAATTTGACTTGCCTTTGAGAATCAGGCATGTTTATCATCAAAAGGAAGCAATGCAGTTTGTCACTGCATCAGTAGATTCATGACACGAGGCAGATTAGTGCCTCCCAGTCCCGTGTTATTAATCTGCTTTTAGCTTTGTGTTGGCTGTTTGCTATCAGCTTGTTCAAAGGCCATAGTGAAGTTTGGGCAGAAACTGCCAAATGTCTTCTAGAAAAATTATTTATAGCACTTTCAGCCTGCTTGGAAACAAAGATGTTTTGTACACATTTGTCCCATTTCAGATGATTAGAAAATGAGGGCCAAAATCATCCTAAAATATCAGCTGCATGTAAAACAACTATAATATTGATCAGATCCAGTTAGACCAGGTTAGAGGAGAGGAACTGGCCATGGTGATTCATTTGGTTAGCCCATACAACGTAGTCAGAGGATAGAGACAACTTACATCAAATATACAAATGACAACCCCTTGTGCTGTCAGCCATGTCTGATTCTGATCACCAGTGATACCAAACAGACTGATGTACAAAATGTTTTATTACACTTAGAAACAGATGCCTCACGCTGAACTGAAGTGCTGATATGCACGGCTTTAGCGGTGGAGGACTCCTTAATAATGAAATGAAAATATAGTAGAGAATTTAAAATACCCATATGCGGGGAGGGGGGGGGGCGGGGAATTACACTAGAAATCAGGACTGGATGCCAGTCCATAAACTTCAGTATTCACACACAGCACTGAGCAAAGCCTAGAATATAAACTACTTCAGTGAAACAGCAAGGGTTGGAGAACTGAGCCACTCTCTACTAAGGAGCAGACGCTAAAGCTGCTCAGCTGAGCAAAGACCATGGTGGGGGGTTGAATGGAGCAACCTGACTGTCTCCTCCCTCTGCTGTTAAGGCTCACTCTTCCACCGGCTCTTCCCCTTCCTTTCCCCTCTTGTCTTGTTAGTCCCAGAGTTTGATTTGTCCGTCCCAGCCGCAGGTGATGACCTTGGAGGTCTCGTGGGGGTGCCAGAGGGCGCTGATGCACACCTTGTCGTGTGCCTTGATTCGGTGGTACAGCTTGGTGGTCTTCCAGTCCCAGATGTTCAGCTTCCCGTCAGCATCACCAGACACCACATAACTACAGTTGGGGGCGATGAGACAAGCACATTATGGCAGCACAGCACAATGATACTGCGTCCACTTTAGACTTACGGTAGATCCATTACTGGAAAGAGAGTCTCGAATGCATACTGGGCTCCACAATGTACTTGAAATCCACTGGAATGTCCCTAAAAAAACGAGAGGAGGTGTTTATGAAAACCAGACACCTTCAGTTCATGCAATGAGCGCATTTAATGTTTAGCACCAAACTATGGTGTAGAGGAAGCAGACCGGGCCACTCGACCTGCACAAACAAGTGCAAATGATGTGGAGCTACATTTTTAAATATTTGAGCCTCAAACTTATTTTATTGTGGTTTTCCTCCTTTTCTTTCTGTTCTGGCTGTGTAACTAAACACTCTTGATTAGCCAGTGCCACTCTGTTGACAAAGAAGGTAAATTTGTCATCTTTCCTACCCCAAAGAGAGACAGTGGGTTTTGTAGTCCTTCCCAGACTACAAAACGCAAATACTGGCAGAAGCTACAAAATCTACTGAGAAAAATGTAGCTTGTAAGACAATGATACTGCAGTCCAGTCTTATCCTCATCCATCTCACGACCTAGGGAGCACATGTCAGTGTGGAGTGACTCAAAAAAAAAAAAAGAATCTCCAGAAAGTGGAGATTTAAACAGTTAAGACAGTGTATTGATGTGAAAATTCATCAAAAGGCAATGTCGCACAGAAGTTAACAGCAAATTAATGTCTCATAGCTAATGACACTAGGACAACAAAAAAGAAAATGTGAAAAAGTTCATGTTCTCCTTGATCCATTACACTACTAACAAATCAGATTAATATATTCTCCAAGAGAACTGTACTGCCTGCCTTAAAGTGATATTGGTTTTAGATAAAATTTTCTGACAAAAATGACTAATTACTTACAATGGAAGCTCCAAGTTTACTTTTTATCCAGAAAATTAATTCAAGTACCATTGGTCAGACTGTAAATCAGATGAAAAGCTATGAAAATAATTACCAAAGAGTATTCTAAAGGAAATTAGGGCTAAAGTTGTAGGGATGCACAAGATAGGGCAAAGTCACACAAAATAGTATTCAAGTGTTTGGATATAGCACTAAGTGCTACTGGATCAACTGTGAGGAAATGGAGCTGCATCATGCTTAGACATGGCCGAACCCAAAAACTGCTACATTCATCACATCTGACAGTAATTGCCCTGTGCCACACACTACACGATACATGGTATTTAATGCCTATTTAAAAAGTTACCGTGGGAATAATTAGTGCCCCAGTGTCAAACTACCACCAAGGCCTAAGCTGAAAGCCAATCAATATCTACATGTAAATAAGTCCACTCTAAAGACTCTCGCCAAGAGACAGATAACTGACTAGCCCCAGGTGTTTTATATTTTTTGCAGAGGGGTCTGAATACTAGACACCCAAGACAACAGACAAATCCACGTTATGGCCCAGAGCAATGGAGACTCCTCAAGCAGGGAGGTCTCATGGCAAAGAACTTATTTACCTCGGTTCTGCATGCAATTACAATATTAAAACAGTGCATTTGCTTAATGTCTTTTACAGATTATACTGCACACAGATGTTGACATGGCCAGCTGGAGCGTGTCTATACACACAGTTTAAGTCAATGTTTTGCATTTGAAAATGAAACATTTTAAATATGCATCTAAAAACTTTCCCCATATGCACTGAATCCAACTATTGCTGGCCAATTCTGCATTCGACTCACACATTAACCAGCAACCCATCAAGTTCAGTGTGGTCACATACAACACACCGAGTTAAAATCAATATGAGAAACAAAAGGTTGTTCATTCATATGTGAATGTGGCACCGCCCACTCACCACTCCCACACGCGCAAGCTTGTCATCGGAGGTGCTGACGAAGCGGCGGTTCTCGTCCACAAACGTGATGGTGTTGACGGCTCCCAGGTGGCGGTCATACTCCTGCACCACCTCCCCAGAGCGGATGTCCCACTAGGTAGGTGACAGCGGGGCAGGAACAGGGCTTTATTCTCCACACACACACACACACACACACACACACACACACACACACACACACACACACACACACACACACACACTCTCTAATGTATCCCTACGGTAGCAGATCAGATGATGACTTTTGGTCTCTGCCTGTGACAGAGACTGATGAGATGGAGCTGGAGACTGAGGGAAGGAGAGGTGAGTAGTTTTTCAGCTTTGATTATTTACTCCCATCATGTTTGCTGCTGAAGGACTGCACTCATTCGCTCTCCTCCTCAACTTCTCCCTCATGTGAATCTATCCATCCTTCAGTACCCCTCCTCCTCACATTGCACATACACACACAAACACTCTCTCCTTCTATTGAGGGAAGCACAGAGCGTGAAATAAGGTCCTGTCTTCAGATTTACTGAGGGTAACCAAGGCTTCTCTTGGGTGTGGGTTTGGGGATGTGCGAGCATGCATGTGTGGACAGTCTAACACCTAAAAACTAACAGCAAGATGAACGCTAAGGACAGTCTCAGGCAGTCTATCTCAGGCATGTGCACACGTACACCCCCCCATGTATGCATTTAGCTTACCTGCACAATCTTCTTGTCCGACATTCCGGCAACAAACAGGTTTTGTTTATCCTCGTCTGGGTTAAACTTTACACAGTAGGGGACTTTCCTGTTAGTGAACCTGGAGATGCACTGACCTGAAGGCAGAAGGAATTCTGTCAAGAGTGGCCAGCAGACACGAACATCCTCCACCCCTCAACCTCTTTCAGCACACAGGAGGTGCACTCCTCTCCCCAGAGGAGTACGGGGTTGGAAGGAAGCAGGCCGCCTGAGTGAGTGAATCATAAGCTCAGACACGGATGGCACTGATCAAAGCACAGCGGTGCGAGTTACCCCACATCCGGTTTCAGAATCTGACCCAAGAACAACCCTGTGCGCCCTGTACGAGTGGCTCCTCCTAGTGGAGGAGCAGAGAGAAGGGACGAGTATATGCTGGTGAAGGAGACTCCCATCCGTACAGAGACGTGACTGGCAGAGTGCATGACTGGCAGAGTGCTTCTTTAAAGACCCCAACTACAGAAAAGTTGCATGCCAACTCAATGTGAGAGAAACACTTGGAAGCTAGGGAGGCACAGAAAACAGGTTGGTCTCCAAAAGGTGTGTGCGTGGTGCTCACCTGTCTCAGAGTCCCACAGCTTGAGGTAGCGATCGTAACCGGCGCTGAGGAATTGAGTTCCAGCGTTGTTGAAGCAGATGTCGCGCACTGCCTTACTGTGACCTGCAGCAAGGAGAAGGGCCATGGAGAAAGCAAGCCATTAGCATTTGCCTTCATCTGTTCTGACACTGTTGTGTCCCGGACAAGCACATATAATAAGGTAGACTGAGATCACCAGCGGAAAACGACATGACAACAAGAAGTATAATGTGACAGTACATGTGAGAGAGAACGCGAAAGAGAGAGATACACCGACAGAGTATCCTGCTCTATTCTTTTCTATTTGTACATGCAACATTTTGTCAGTTATGAGACAAAACTTGCTGTGGACCACCCAGCACTGGTTTGGAGGGGTTTCTGCAACAGCTGGCGAATGTAACCGGGACGGTGCCCCACAGATACTGGCTTGGGTAGCAGGGACCCCTTAACGACGCCTCCAGTGAGCCGGTGCTCATGCTGCGGGGCTCGATCGCCCGGCAACCGCCTCATTGTTGAATAATACACGATGGATGGATCTCGACAAGCACAACCGGACCAGTAGAAAAGCCCGTTTCGACTTTACTCCACTTCGTCTATAGGCTGGGAAAACATCAGAAGATTCTGTACACGTTACCTGCACGCTCCCTCATGAAACCATAACACAAGCAAAAACATTCTGGTGGTATCTGACAAAGCTCAATAAAGAGAACAGAGGAGGGAGAGACAGAGGGAAGCAGGGAAAGAGGGAGAGACATTGATCAGAGGGCACCGTGTTCTGAGAGCCTTTCATGTTCTTAAGCTCAGTCTCATCAATTCTCTGCCTCGAGGTGCAAACAAAATAACATCACTATATTCATCTGGAGCACCAGATCTTTCTGCAGGTACATTGCAAACCTGAGTTCTTTTCCTTTAAAATTTGTGCCCTAAATGTCCTTTTACAACAGCATTCTAAGATGGAGTCAAGAGCTTTCTGGATTATGAAACAGCTACTCAGGAAACACCCCTTCTTACCAATAAATGTCCGTAAGCACCTCCTGTCACTGTAGACTTCCCAAAGCTACAAAAGGAAAAAAAGAGCTTTAAATCCCATGCCAGACAGATATGACAAATGGCAGAAACTGAAAGCAGTGCTAAAATGTCTTCCCAGGAAACAGTGCGTAAATGTTTGCGTGGGTTGGCTGGTGGACACATCCATGATCTCTTCTTAAATTCTGCTTTCAGCTATTTGAAATGATTGTTAGCATGGCTGAAGAAAGCAAAGGCAATCAGCAAGCTAGGGCAAATAGATCAAATTAATCACACTGCAGAGTGGGCTAAGAACAAAATGCTCCAAATTATGAAGATGACCCAACATTTGAACTCTGCTTTGCTGTCCTCTGTGCAGAGCCGCCAATGATAGCCCAATGGTTAAGATACTTTGCTTGTAATCAGAAGGTTGCCAATTCAAGCCCCACTGGTGCCAAATTGCCACTGTTGGGCCCCTGAGCAAGGCCCTTAACTTTCAATTGCTCAAATTGTACTCAGTCAACATTGTAAGTCGCTTCGGATAATATCGTCAGGTAAATGTAAAGCAGGCAGTACTGACCTCTACTGACTATGATATATCTATATGTTTGTCTAAGGGTATCTAAAAATAACTGATATCCAGTCAGGAAGACTTCTAAAAAGAGCCAAGCACAGTAAAACACAAGTCTGTTTTTCCATTATTCAGCTCTCCTTATACAGGCTTCCAAACGTTTCTTGAATGGTTAGGGATCAGATATTGCATGTAGCAACAATTTATTTTGCAAAAGTAAAAATCACTCATCTTAAGGATAGAACCAAGCTATCTGTAACTTATTTTATTCGTATTAGAGGGCAACCGCTATAAGATTTTCAATGGCTGATGGCAATATTTAGAGAGTAGGGAGGCAGATGGGCAATATATAATACTGGTATAACTTTCTGCACCTTATAAAATACAACAATTTAATATTAACAACAAATGCGACCAAAAATTGCAGAATTTAAATGAACATTTAACACTGTTATTGTCTGCATTATCTCTGTTGTAGATCTGCACTCTGTAGTGCACTGATTAAAAAAAAATGTAGCAACTAAATTAGAAAAAAAATGCAACAATTTCCAAAGGCAATTCTTAAACTAACTTTGCCACAGGGGTGAAGGGTGGAGAGGGGGCGATCAGCTAAAGCCGACCGTCACAAAATGGCATTAATCAGTTGATTAATTAGTCGACCACTAATTTGTAACATTATTATTATTGCTATTGCAAAGTGGCCTTAACAGTGAGAAACGTACTACATAAATTAATGATCATATTCCTCACTGAATACCCACATTTGGGAGCCTGTTAGGCGAAGGTATTCGGCATTATGCAACACATCCCTGCCGATACTTATAATAGTGAATTCTTATGAAAAAAAATTGCAGACAAAGAGTAATTGCTTAGAAAAACGATTTGTAAACCCCCCCAGCCACCCACCATCCTCAGAAACAGCCATCAGAATGAACACCACTTTGTTTTCCCCAGAGGTATGCTCAATAAGTCTGAGTGTGAGAGATAAAACCTACCTTGATCTTACAGTCCATAGAGCAGGAGAGAAGCAGGTGGCCAGACCCAGGAAACAACTGAATGGCGCTGACACCCTACGAGTGGAAGGTGGAGTTGAGAGGAGATGAGCCAACTGTGTGTGTGCACTTCATGTGCAATTAAACACCACCTGCTTTCAAGAGCCATTTACAAGGGCCACGAGGTTAGCTTCTACTCTTTCGCACACTGGCGTCGTGGCCCACAAATGTAATGTTCAGTGCTGCCTTAATTGAGAGCTGCGTCCTGATTATTCTGTGGCTGCGTGGATAAACTAAAACGAGAGTGTTTTCAAGGAACGAATGACTGCACCCAGTGCTGACCACATTTCCCACCGTTAATAGAATGAGCCTGGACTGATGCCTTTTACACCATAACGAACAGTGGAGAAGTGGTAACAGAAGCATCAGGCCTCGACACCGGTACTGAAGTGCTCTACTAACTTCAGTAGCACCCTGACCGGTTTTCTGTACATATTGTATGTAAAATGGGGGCATTTCAACAGCAAGCTCACTTTGCTAGCTTAAGTGCAAACACTTTTGATTTCACACAGACATAACTGACATCACACAATGTGTTCACATTCAAAGTTTAGATGCCAATACGATGTGACTCCAACAGACATCAACAGCGCCAAGGTTCTGGACTTGGGATTGGCACTGGGAACAGAAAAGAATGTGGGGGAGCTGATCTCAAATCAACATTCTGACACTTGCTAAAATAAAGGAAGTGCTCTGAGGCTGACACACAGATGAAGAGATGAAGAAAGAAGGAAGAAAGGGATAGAAGAAAGGAGGAGCAAGAAAAGAAGGAGAGAGACGGGTATGTTGACCTCCAGTGCTCCAGAAAACATCGTGAGTGAATATCAGACCAGGCTAAGGAGTTCACAAGTCTAAACGGCAAACACCAATCACGTTGAAAGCAGACATTATGTGAGACAGAGTAAATCTAATCCTAATCAAGACTTGAGCCAATTCATTAACTGCAAAATTAAAACCAAAATTATGTTTGTGTTTCTCTCACTGGCTGATGCTTTAGAACACTGCAAGTTACAAACGGCAGTATTTTTCATATGAACGTCCCAACCACTGCATACGTCCAGGGCCCTCTAATTGTAGCTGATAGCCCTGGTGAACGTACTCTGTGTTCTAACAAATCACAGCTACTCAAACTTCCTGACCAATCACAGACATGCATTCTAACTTTGTAATGTAATACACTACTTACAGTTCATTTAAATTAATACTTGTGACCACAGTACCACTCTAAGATAAATCTACAAACCAATTACATTATAGTATATTGATTGAATATACAATTTCTTTCCCTTTTTTAAAAATAGTTTATAAAGCACCCTTGGCTAGAAAAGTCCAATATAAATGTAACATAATGATTTCATAGAGACTAAACTGAAAACAGGATGTATTCCAGCTCAAGTATTAGTGCAATCTCTATTCAAAATAGCTGAAATTAATATTTTGTTCATATTGTGCCACTTCGTAAAAACACTTCCATTCAAAAATGGTACCATGTAGGCAAGTAATTTCTCCGGATATTTTCCACCAAGCATAAAAGCATCCTCCTCTGTAATGCATTTCCCTTTCGCTCTCTCACTCCCAAATACATGAACAAAACTAATTTGTCATTCCATCATCATTATGCACTAGATATCATTATGCATTAGATAATTAATCAGAGTCGGTCTACTCTCACTACATTCCACTCATAAAAGCAGATGCGCACGCATGTGAACATGCGCGCACATGTGAATGCACAAGAACACACACACGCCTCCTCACCTTGGTGTGCCTGGTCCAGACGTGCAGCTGCTTCTTGGGCAGGTAACATTTGTCGTGTGTTTCCGCCAAGCGCAGGTTAATGCCCACGTCCTGCGGGACGTGCAGGTACGAGCGGCCCTGGTAGTCATACGCGTCTTTGACTGTGGAGCAAAGACACATCAAAGGGTGAGGAAAGAGGCTTTTAGCCATTTCAACAAAAAGAAAATCAGAGAAACTTGAGAGGGATTATGGTAGTCCTGCTAGCTTTAAGAAAGTAACGGGAGCTGAACAAATTCATGCTGTGGACAAAAGTAAATCTGACTCTGTGAAGCGTAATGGGTTGGAACAGCTGCCATGTGTCTTACCGTGTAGAATGGTTTTCTCCTCAGCAAAGGCCTCTTCCTCATTCTTGCCTCTTTTCTGCCTCTTTGCCGTGATTTCGTCCAGCTCCTTCTGCTCCTCCTATCAAACAGAATATGACAGAGTGGGATCCTCAAAGTGCAATTGAAGTAAATGATATATAAACGCGCTGCCTAGGCTAAACCTAGCCTTTATGTTGTGAAGTAACGGCTAACAAATTTGGAGTAGACAGCCTGCCACAAGGTGCAAAGCAAGCAAATATAAAAACAAAAACAAACAAAAAAAACCCAAGTGATTATCATAGAGTGTAAGGAACCCATGTGGGCAAACTCTGACTTCTGAAGGTTTGGCCACGTCCTTCTCATCCTGATACTTGGCCCAGGGCCCCAAGAAGCTGTCGATCTCTGATGCGTCTCCCCCTTTCACACGCTTCCTCTTCTCCTTCTTTAGGCCCGACTCAAACACGGTCAACCCTGTGGAGAACAGATGTGCACAGCTGCAAAGAACTGTCCAAGCAGCAACAGGGAAGGTGGGATGGGGTGGTTGTAGCTTCAGGCAGACCCACAACCAATTGCAACCAATGAGCAGAGAAAAACCAGGTCATGTCTAGTACCTTTCTTTTTCTCTGCTTCCTCCACTGCTCCTATGTAGCTGCTCGATGAGACTTGACTGCTGTCCACAGATGGTCTAACGCATACCCTATTAAAATATAGTGAGCATCTCGTGCTCAGAAATAAAGATTTAAACTAAGTATGAATATTTCATAATACTCAATATAACTGGTGTGGTGAGAATACTGACAACACTGGCTATTGCACCATGATCAAATCATTCTGAGACACAAATTCTCTTTAGTAAATGTAAAATATGCATGTCCCTTACCGAAAGTGGAAAACGTCCTTCTTTGTTGTTCAAACATGAAATCGTTGACATGGGCGGGCTCAGCATATCCAGAAAGCATGTTCCTTGGCGCAGCCATTTGCTGCGTTTTGAATGGATTAACTGGTCCAAACTACAACACACAGAGGACGGGGCTTTACGTTAAACAAAACACTGAAATGGTTCCTTTACCGCATATAAACTCTCTTGACCGTGACCTTACCTCGGGTGCAAACATGGTTTCGTAAGTAGGGTTGTAGAGGAGCTCTTTGAGTGAGGGATCAATGTGTGTGCCCGTCTCAACATCTTCCTGCAATACAGCAACACGAAGACATAGTAAATTAACAATCTAGATGGCCAACGAACGCTGGTTATTTAAGAAGTCAGGAAATAACGAAGCTAGGCAACATTAATGAAGGATATTATTAAGATAGCCACCTAGCTAGCTACTTTGCAAGCTATTTACACATTGTGTTACTTCATGATATTCTTAGTTACGCTAGCGTTGTTGTCTTTTAGGCGGCACACCACACTTCATGTCACCGTATATGAGTCCTATATAAAGGTTTTAAACATAACCACACGAAGAAACTCGCGTCAAATAAAATTTATCTAGGTAGCGTTAACTAGCTGAGCAAGTTATTTAGCTAGGTTAGCTAACTAGCTAATCGAGCTACCGTTAGCGAGTAAGCTAGTTAGCGTTAGCTACCCAGACATGCTAGCCGACATGTACCATACCTTGACGGCGACCTCAGGTGCTGAATTAAGAACAGATAAACTCGTCTTTCTTCCAGATTTTAAAGGCTGAAGATGTGAGACTGCGTCTGGGTCTACTTTCTCGGGACTTGTATTGGGCTGATTCATTTTCTGATTCCGAATCACTCCCGTATGCAGCGAGACAACCTGCCACTATCGGCATCTTGAATGTTGTTGGTGTTCGTCACGAACATTAATATCATTCATTAATGTTGCCAGGTTCGTTATTTCCTGACTTTTGATTTTGAACTTTGAAGAATACATCAGCTTTGATTAAATGATTGAATGTGATTTAGTAATTCAAAAGAATTCTGTTTTCACTTCTGTTCAAACTTCTGTACTGCCTCTAAGAAGAAAACATAAAGGAACTCACTTACTCTAGTTAGTACACTGAGAGCACGTTATCAGACTATATTCAATATTACATTATGTTACATAATGAACTAACCTATAACTCACTTACTCTAGTTAGTACACTGAGAGCACATTATCAGACTATATTCAATATTACATTATGTTACATAATGAACTAACCTATAACTCACTTACTCTAGTTAGTACACTGAGAGCACATTATCAGACTATATTCAATATTACATTATGTTACATAATGAACTAACCTATAACTCACTTACTCTAGTTAGTACACTGAGAGCACATTATCAGACTATATTCAATATTACATTATGTTACATAATGAACTAACCTATAACTCACTTACTCTAGTTAGTACACTGAGAACACATTACCAGACTATATTCAATATTACATTGTTACATAATGAACTAACCTATAACTCACTTACTCTAGTTAGTACACTGAGAGCACATTATCAGACTATATTCAATATTACATTATGTTACATAATGAACTAACCTATAACTTTGCCATCAAGGTTCACATTCATCATATTAACCCTAAGACATCACAGCACATCAGCTGTATATATTTAGCTAATAAATAATAAATCAATTACATTTACTACTGTTGTGTCTACTGTTGTGACTGTGTTTGGAGGAATGACACTTCACTAAGAGATATGGAAATAAGAGAGAGGACTGTGTTTGGAGGAATGACACTTCACTAAGAGATATGACAACATCCTGAATGCTGACTCTCATTGCTGTTGAGTGCTTTGATTTTTTGCACAGGTCAAATAAAGACAAAGTGGTATAATGTATGTGTGTGAGAGAGAGAGTGAAGTGTGTGTGTGTGTGTGTGTGTGTGTGTGTGTGTGTGCGTCTGTATGTGTGTGTGATAGAAAGAGAAAGAGAGAGAGGTGGTAGTGTGTGTGAGAGTGAGGTGTAGTGTGTGTGAGATTATATATATATATATATATATATATATATATATATATATATATATATATATATATGAGAGAGAGAGAGAGAGAGAGAGAGAGAGAAGTGTACACTAAGTGTACACAAATGTAAGCGGCCAATTATTTGCACTTTTTGAACAAAAGGATAAAAATATACCTCCCCCTTCTCTTTACTGCTCTCACTTAATTTAACACAGTAAATCTGTTGACCTGGGACTTCATTTAAGACAGTATATCAGGGCAACAATGCTGTAGACCTTCACACACTCACACCATAACCTGGATCATAAATAACAACTGGAGAAAAGTGATGACAAAACAGCAGGTGTTAATACACAATGATGGTCTGATCAAGCAGGTATTAATGGACGTTTGTCCAAAGCTCTCTAGAAGAGAAAGTGAGATTAAAAACAGAAGGCAAGACAGAGGACTGTGATTGGAGGAATGACACTTCACTAAGAGATATGAAAATAAGAGAGAGGACTGTGATTGGAGGAATGACACTTCACTAAGAGATATGGAAATAAGAGAGAGGACCGTGATTGGAGGAATGACACTTCACTAAGAGATATGGAAATAAGAGAGAGGACCGTGATTGGAGGAATGACACTTCACTAAGAGATATGAAAATAAGAGAGGGGACCGTGATTGGAGGAATGATACTTCACTAAGAGATATGGAAATAAGAGAGAGGACCGTGATTGGAGGAATGACACTCACTAAGAGGGAGAAGGATAAAAGACCCCAGAATTAAAGTTTCAGTTGATGTCAAGGAATTCCTTTGTAGTAACCCCTGCTGGTATCAGTAGTACAGAAGTTCATCTTCTGATTTTTCAACTTCCTGAATGCTGACTCTTATTGCTGTTGAGTGCTTTGATTTTTTGTACATGTCAAATAAAGACAAAGTGGTGTAATGTATGTGTGTGTGAAAGAGAGAGAGAGCAAGGTGTAGTGTGTGTGAGAAAGAGGTATAGTATATGTGTGTGAGAGAGAGAAAAGTGTAGTGTGTGTGAGAAAGAGGTATAGTATATGTGTGTGAGAGAGAGAAAAGTGTAGTGTGTGTATGTGACAGAGTGAGAGTGAGGTATAGAGTGTGACAGGGGTACAGTGTGTGTGTGAGAGAGATGTATAGTTTGTGTGAGAGAGTGAGGTGTAGTGTGTGTGTGTGTGTTTGTGATAGAGAGAGAGAGAGAGAGAGAGAGAGAGAGAGAGAGAGAGAGAGAGAGGTGTACACTAGTAGCTGAGTGCTGTAGCACAGCAGGGTTCCAGAGAGGAAGGAGAGAACATGGGGTGTATGAGAGAAAGCGTGATGAAGGAGAGGAAGAGGAGGAGAGTGGTGCTGTCATGTGCTTCCGTCACACTTTCTTCATGCTAAGAGCTTTCCGCTCTTTCTCCGCCAGTTCTTTACACAGAGAACTTTCAGAGCTGCCCATTTGTTTCCTTTGATGCTATTACCCCTCAAATCTAAATACCCCCAACAGCCAAATAGCCCACTGACAGCCCCGCAACACCTACCCCAGAAAGCAGCTTTACAAATGTCAAAGTCCAAGCCCCCAGTGACTAAGCCAAGGGTGGCAGGGGCAAGGAAAAACTCCCTAGAGCAAGAGGAAGAAACCTTGAGAGGAACCAAGACTCAAAAATCCTCCTCTGGCTGACATTGGACACTACCCCATAGCCAATTAGCCTTCACTTCAAATTACAACCACAGTCCTTCAACAACTACCCCATCAGCCAAATTGCCCTCAACCATTTCCCATGTAGCTTAATACCCCTAAACAACAATTACCCCATTAGACTAACAGCCCTCAACCACAACTACCCCAACAACTAAATACCCCATCGTCCTTCTCCAACTACTCCACAGCCATAGCAACACTCTGGCAACCACTTGGCACTCCATAGCAACTACCTAGCAAGACGATAACAACCACCTGGCACCCCAAAAGCAACCACTTGGTAATTCCTTAGCAGCCACTTGAGACACCATAGTAACCACTTGGTAACACTTTAGCAACCACTTGCTAACATCCTGGCATTCACAACTACCTGGGAATGGTTTAACAACTCAACAGTATTTCAGGTTTCATTTTACATGCAAGAAAAATTACCCCCACAACAAAATATCCCTCAACATTTACCCTAGCAACACCATAGCAACCACATTTATTATACTAATAATCCATCATTTGTCATATTAAAAAAAGACTAAACTGATTTTAAAATCTACTCTACGTCATATGATGCCAATGATTAAATGTTAAATGTAATCCTGCAATAATGCCGAAATCCTGAAATACTGTTAAATGGTATTTAAACATGAAATGTAATTTGCTGTGGAGTAGTTGAGGATGGGAGGATTCTTAGCTGTTGAGACATGTTGTAGCTAGCTTTAAATATAATGTGACCAAGTTTCCCCTTTTCATAACCAGTTACTCTCAATGTTTCTATACTTGTAATTTGTCTTTTTTCTAATGTCACTGAATAAGAGTCAAATAATATCCCCACATTATGGTGGCATTGTACAAGAGCCAAAATACTTTAAAGGAATGTTTGTCATTTACTTCATTTAAATCATTTTACATTTAGACTGGCTGCTGTTGGTCTAGTCGCTGAATACAGAAGGTTATGATTTAGATGGTAAATGTGAGGTAATCTGAACCTACAGAAACATAAATGTGGACATTAGTGTACATTTACAGCATTTGCCAACTTATAGAAGTGCATTATAGTCTCTATCAAATACAGATGTTCATGTGAAAATAGAGAGGTCAGTGCCAGTAATACTCAGGCTAAAGTCCTGCTTAGAGTGGAACTTGGATGTGGGCTAAAATGTCATAATTATGTTATGAATAAACTGTTATTAATTAAAATGTTCTTAGTGTGTTGACCCTTCTATTAACAGCAAATGCCTACATTACATGTGTTTAATAGAATCCAATGACATATGATCAGTTGTAAATACATACTGAAGTTAGCTGACTGACTAACATGTCTTGCATGGAGTGAAAGTATCCATTGGTCTGTTTCTGTTTTATATGTGGACAGGTAACTCTTTGTATTCTGCACAACAATGCTTAGCTATATGATAAAAGCACTTCAGCTTCATATATGTATTGTTAATTTTGCTAATTTACAAATGCTTTCAAGTATACTGATATTTCCACATAATCTCAGTAACTACAGAACCACCGCAGTTATGAAGAAATGGCAGTTTTAATAACTTTCTACTCACTTTTAATGGATTTGACATAGACCTATGTACACTACACTGCATAATTAGTCCCACTTGGCAACCTTATGAATTATGAATTTGTATCAAACTGCACTTACACAAACCGTCAAATCTAACCAGCTGTTAAACCTGCAAATTACATTGCAAAAAAGGCAAACAAAATAAGAAATTTGATAAAAAAGTTACCTTAACAGGCATCAATATCACTACTAACAGCTATAGATAAATACTATAGCAGTCACTGTCCATCTTAATATGAAAGATTAATCTTACTTTTAGAAACTAACCTATGGAAAGAGAAACACAATTCTCTTAATATAAGCATAATAATAACATATAACTATAAGCATAATATCAACATAGGGCTGAGGCATTGTTTTGTTTACCCAGATACAAATAAGTTTTAACTAGGTAATATGTTGTATGCATGCTATCATGTACCTACATATTTGCAATAATAAAATCTATCAGGTCACTAGCTAGTTTAAGGAACAAAATTCCTCTCGAACTTAAATGCAATGAATCAACATTTTTATGATGAAACAACTCATTAAAATGCCTCAGACGTTTGCTGCCACTCACAGGCCTACATTTAGCTGCTAAACGGCCAGTTGTCAGCTGACTAATTAGCTCGCCTACCAAGCTCTTGGCAGAAGATACGCAAGCAGACACCTGCACCCCCCTTGACACCCACAGTTTTAGATTTCATTAGGCATTGTTAGTTAGCCAGCTAGCTAATTTAACCAAATAAGACTGTAGCTGAATAAAGCAAGCCCCGGACCAAACATACACACATTTATCAGGCTAACTAGCTAACATAGCTAGCTAATACAGTTAGCTAGGAGTTTTCTGTCATGTTCACAACGTTAAATAACTAGCTAGCTAGCTAATAAACATGACAGAATTACACCATCATAGATCCAAATTATAATTACAAAGAACAACACTATTTTGTGACAACCAGCTAGCTACAATATTTGCTATTTGTGCTAAAATTTGTTCGTTATGCAAGTTACAACATACAGCTGGCTGGGTAATTTAGCTAGCTGGCTAACTAGCTTAGCTACCTTTCTTGAGGTACATTAGCTAACTAGCTGGCTAACTTAGCTGGCTAGGCTAGCTAAGATACTTGTTATAATAGACGGAGCATTTCGCTATTTATATCTAATAATACATTTCCTAATTTTTATTTCCTCATTCCTCAAAACATTATTGTTTTGTCAAATTACAACGTTTCTCTTTGTGTTATATGTTGTATGAACGTTGAATGATACTTATGGGAAAGGAGCAGCCGTTTCGCCACAAGTCGATAGAAATCGGTTGAGCTTTCTCGTACTTGGATGCACAAATGTCATTTTCTTAAAGTTTTTTAACATAATCAAACATGATTTAATTTTCATTTAAACAGCACAGACCCTCTTCTCTCCCTAACTCCCGCAGCCAGAACTATAGGGAGAACTAATCAAACCCTCACCCACAACTACCACTCAGCCAGTTACCACTCAACCCTAATTATCCCCACAGCTAAACAGCCCTCGAGCTCCTGTATATATTATTGTTAACTAGTGTATATGTTCCTTGTTAACTAGTTTATATACTACTTGTTAACTCGCACATATATATATTATTTTTAACTAGTGTATATATTATTGTTAACTTGTGTATATATTATTGCTTACTAGTATATAGATTATTGTTAACTAGTGTATATAATACCTGTTAACTAGTGTATATATTACTTGTTATCTCGTGTATATATTATTGTTAACTCGTGTATATATTCCTTGTTAACTCGTGTATATATTATTGTTAACTCGTGTGTATATTATTGTTATATATTGTGTATATTTTACTTGTGTCTCTAGTTTTGTCGCTGGTTATTGTTTACTCATCCTGTGCTCACTGCACTAAGCCTCCATTTATATTAAGCCCCTGTTGTGTTCGCTGTTCGTGTAGCATGTGTTCTTTATTCCACATTTTTGCCATGTAACCTGTTCCCAGTTGTGTTTCTGTCAGTGTATTTGTTCTTTGTTATTGTGTTTTGCTTTCGTTTTCTGGCTCTGTCCGTCTCTACATGTCGACCCCCATTCTACTGACCCTGATTTTGTTCCAGTATGTTCCAGAACACTTGCGTCCTCTCATTGGTCTGTTCCAATTTGCTTCTCGAATTTTCATTGGCTCTCCTGTTGCTATCCCGTTGCTGTGCTGTTGCCTTGTCTCACTTCTGCTTTACAGCGTGCGGTAAGTGAAGCCGAGCGTCCTTTTTTTCTGGCTTTAATTCCCGGTCTCGGTACGTCAAGACTTTACGGTAAAAGTGAGAATTAATGGGCGAACCGCACGAGTTAGCTAGCCGCTCGTTAACCTGTCTGTCGGTCATTTCTGTGTGAAATACAGTGTCTGATTATCTGGCTACATGACATGATTAAAATGATTTAAATGACTGATTAAATTCAAGCAGCGCGCCTGAAGTGGTGCTTCACAACTCGAGATGGACTGTGTTGCTGTATTGTCTGTCTTCCAGGTGTTACTGCTTGTGTGGAGAGGCGTGTGTGTGAGTGTCTGCCTGAGTCACCGAGTGCCTTTGAAAGTGACTCTTTTCTGATGGCTGAAATTATTCATTTAGTTCGTATGCAGGCAAAGTAAACATCAGATATGTTCACATTTATAGTTATGAGAATATATGACTCGGTGAATTAATTAACACTTTCCAGATTGGGCAAACTGTCAACGCACAAATTCAGAGATTAATTCTGATTCTCTTTGTCATGATGGGATTCTTGATGTAAATATAAATAAGTAAATAATCTCTGAAATATTTGGTGTACAGGTGCTTGGTGATAACTAGAGAAAGACACACTTGACCAGCCCAGTATGGGAATCAAACCACTGCCCTCACAAGGACATCCATCTGAACCACCACACTACAGAGGAGGTGCATAGGGTAGCCAGACAAACAACTGATAGAGCAGGGAACGCTTCCCTCGAAAAAACTAGACACACACCACCATTTATTTACAGCATTTAGCTGACACTTTTATCCAAAGTGACTTGGACTTGTAGCTGAGTACAACTTTGAGCAATTGAGGATCTTTCTCAGGGGCAGCTTGGCAGTGGTGGGGCTTGAACTGGTAACTTTCTGATTACAAGTCAAATACCTTAAACACTAAGCATCCACTGCAGTACCACTGCCTACAGTGGCCCAACAACACCAACAACATCCTACCAAAACAGTATGAAGAAAATTTAAATAGTTTCCATAGTAACCACTTCAATAACCACCACCATTCACAACTGTAGCATCACTCTGATGCTCCTTAATAACAAAATCCACCAAATAATAAACCATCATGACACAATAGTTACAGATGACACACAATCTACAGAAACAACACAAACACACACCTTTCACCTTTTAACTGTGTATGTATGAATGACCTCTTCATTACTGGTGTCCCAGATCGTGTAAACTCCACTATCAGATGATGCTGTTCCTCTCAGCTCAACAGCAGAGATGAACGACACTCCAGTGAGTGGCCATCCACTGTGCAGATCTGTCCACTAGAGGGAGCAGCTGCACCTGTGTTGTTATAAATCACCTCCACTGACTCTGATATGAGCAAATCCAACATCAGAGGTTCACCATGCTTAATCTGAACTGAAGAATTCAAAGCTGAGGAGAAATCCAGTCAGGAACTTCATTATAATATACAGTTCCTTTGATCATGTAACTACAGAGCTGCAAATCTGATACCAAACATTAATGATAATTGATGGTTGTGATGTTTACAATTCTACATTCTACTGCTGTAACGATGCAACATCCCCCCCCCCCCCAGGATCAATAAAGTTCTATCAGCATCAGTGCATCAGTGATGCTGAGGATCTCCCTTCAGGTACTGATAATGTGACATGTGAAATCCCTCCTCTGACTGGCAGGATGTCTGGTTACACTTAGCCAGAATGTCAAGTTGTTTATGATACACAGTTTATGTGACCAGACCAGAACATGTCTGAGTGCAGGGGAGAGTAACATTGTCATGAAGATTCATCTTTACTGAAGAGGGGATAAAAAACATTGATGAACTCTAGTTTGTTCACCATGTGACGATGTAACTCTGAGGAGAAGCATGACTGAGCAGACAAAAGAGATCCCAGTCAGTACTATACAGAAGATACAGGAGGACCCAGTCAGTACTGTACAGAGGATACAGCAGAACCCAGTCAGTACTGTACAGACTAGACAGGAGAACCCAGTCAGTACTGCACAGAGGACACAGGAGGACCCACTGAGTACTGTACAGAGGATACAGGAGAACCCCCCCCAAAAAAAACATACAAAATCAAATCAGTGTAGGTTATCTGGCATGTGTGATGCTGGCGGCACAGAAAAAGCGAGAGACAAAGTTAAACTAACGTGCTCTTTATTATCCATGACAAACAATCTAGCTAAGGGTTTAAAAAACTGTTTCTGTTTTCACACAATTGTTGAGGCCCACTGAGCATACTGCAAAGATTTGGGAAAGTAGCAAATGGCAAATCACATTTACAGATGACATATTTATCCAAAGTGACTTACAATTATCACTGAATGCAATCTGAGTAACTGAGGACCAAGGGCCTAGCTCAGGGGCCCAACAGTGGCAAATGTTTAGTGTTGGGGCTTAAACTGGCATTTTTCTGATTACAAGTTGAGTACTTTAACCACAGAGCTACCACTCAGTTTTACCTGGTTTACGGTTTTCATGTGTGCAAACAAAACTCTATATTGTCTATATCATCTTTCCATTCATATAACCAGTGTACCATCTACAGTTTTTTGTAATTAACAATCATTTAGCATCATTACACTAGCTTTGTCCAAATAGTGTTTAATGACTATTCCATTCACAAACAGATATTCCTGCACATATCTTGAAATACAGAGATCCCATGAAAAATAGGATGGGTATGTTTATTTTTAAAATCATTAGAAATTAAGAAATTTTGATATTTACTTATTTGTTTTTGTATTTCACAAAATGTTTTGTTTAAAACCCAGAATGTTATATGGCACTTAAATGCCCTAATTTGGGTTAGTTTTGACAGATATTATCGTATGCAATGTAAACAATAAAAATGTTGAGTTTTCTAAGGAAGAAATCAAATTGTTAATTTTAAGAGACTTGTCATATTCTGATTTGTATATTGACTATTGTTGTTTAATAAAGCAAATGTAATTTGTATCAGATTTGATACAATTGATATTCGATTGATAAAGTAATCCAAAATGGAAGTATTTAGCAGAATACTCAATTACTAAAATAACCTATAGCTACAGATTAATTGATTCTTCTACATATTGCTATGCACGGTTTATCAGCCACAAGAAAACAGTTTCAGGTTTTATAACATGTTTGTCAGATACATTTAAGGCTGGTAGCAGTGCAGCCAATGACTGACAGTTTCTGGCTTTCCCTGTCCCAGTAAACCTGTCCCAGTACACCTGATCCAAGTCATCAGCTCATCATCAAGTCTTCCATCAGCTGGATCAGGTGTGAAACTGTGCATGGCATTGGCTTTCCAGAATCACCAGATGTAGAAACCAGCAGATGTAAACTACTTTCATATTTAGGCTACTTTCATACTTCTCATGTGTGTTAGTGTTGCCAGAAATATCTAAATGTATACTGGGAATTAGGGAATTGAACTGGGTGATACAACATGATGGCAGGACGTTGATGTGTTGGCTCCTGGACTAATCCTCCTCTGGTAAACGAAGACTACTGTGCTGTTGAGGTGTTCTGGGGTTTAGTCCTGTTTTACTGTGGGTTAGTGGGTTAGTCCAGTTTCTACTGTGGGTTAGTGATTTGCTCCTGTTTCTAATGTGGGTTAGTGGTTTGGTCCTCTTTCTACTGTGGGTTAGTGGTTTAGTCCTGTTTCTAATGTGGGTTAGTGGTTTACTCCTGTTTCTACTGTGGGTTAGTGATTTAGTCCTGTTTATACTACATGACTAAAGACTAAATGCTAAAGGCAGACTATTGAAACACAGGGCTCAAGCTACAGGCTTGAGATGAAAACTCCTTTTTCACCGGGTATGACATAATGTTTACTTCAACATGGCATTGTGCACATGAATAAAATAACCTGGGGTTATTTCCACTGGTCATTACACAAAGGAGATTGAAAGTGGATTATTGTTATTTTCTGAAGTCCAGTTTTGGGGACCCACTGCCCTGCAACCAACCTTGTACTTGACAAACATGGTAATACACCTGAAATAGTTTTTCTAGTGGCTGATACTGTACTTGGCCACATGCAGAATCAATTAGTCTGTAGTTGTACACAGGTCTGTAATGCACCTATAAAACAGGAGTACCTACAATAACAAGACAATAACAATATCAAGAATAAAAAATATATATTACCACCAAGTGTAACACGTGGAGGCTTGGTAGGATGCAAAGACAAGCCGTGTAAAACACGATGACATTAATTGAAAGACTCAACAAAGACAATGTAGCCCTTAGACTAATGTGAGGTCAAACACCAACAACATCCACACTTAAACAAGAGACTTATATACACTATATTGTTATATTTACAGCACTGACCACATCTGCAGAATACGTGGTTAAACCAATTGCAGATATAGAACACTCACTGCATTACTGGGTTGACTGCCAGGAAATGCATGTTCATTATTTCAAATCAAACATACGAACATTACATAGATGTGCTTGTTTGAAAATTACAGCCTGATATAGTCAACGGAAAAACTTTCACTTTTTAACCATCTTCTGTTTATATATAAATGCAGAGTTCTTATATATAAATGCAGAGCATTAAACATATTAATAAAATAATTGGTTATAATAATTGGTCTACGCAGTGTCTTCGTTTATGTAATCGGTCAACGTAATTATTATATGTTTCTACACGTAATTATTTATGTAATGACTCTGTATATTGTTGCATCTATAGCCAGTAATGCCACACTAAAGTACTACATCAGAGTAAGTAGACACAACACTTGAAAAGACACGGTGGTTGGCTTTTCTTCAGTTTCCTTTATTCTCCAAAGGCACAGTAACCACCTACATTTGGTTATTAGTGCCCTCTAGTGTCCAGTTATGCAAATTGCCTCCAGGTGCAAACAAACCATATACAATACAACTGGTTTAATGGCCTCGTGTCCTCGCAGATCAGGCAGCCACACATACCCCCAATAGCAGGCCAGACTTTGGGTTATGGAATAACATAAAAATATTTAAAAAGCTCTCTTACTGTGGCTAAGAACTGTACACATAGGGCTCATAGGGGTCAAAACAAACTTCAAGATGTACAACATACATATGAAATATAATTGGAAACATTGTCATCTAGAAAGTAGAACTAAAGCCACAGATGCAGCACATTTCATCAGGACCTTCACTGAGAATGACCTCAACAGCAGTAAACAATGTGGCAAAGGAAACAAAGTAATACAGCAGGATTTTGATTGTACCAACAGGTTGTTAAATATCATGGGATGAGAAGGCCATCTACAGTGGACATGTGAAGAGAACATGTAGAACATTTCACCAACAATTCTCTCATCTTTGACTGGGTGCCACTATTCCACACTGAAATAAAATATAAAAGAAATGTTTCAGTAACTATAAACTGATTAATTATCATGAACAGTCCTCAATACACCTGCCTGTAAATCTTTTACCAGTCATCTCAGTAGCTTTGCCAGATCTTAAGTACAATATACTATACTTGGAAACAAAGGTAAGACAACAATGGTAAAACATTCAGTGACTGGAAGTTCATCGTAATGAGTTGCTGGCTGACCCAACAAGTTGGGGTTTTTGTTTTGTTTTTTAAAATAAACACCCTGCTGTGACACAGCTCACAGGTGATGGTACCAATCCTCCCAAAAAAGCAAGACTTACAGAATATGTATGTATGATCGTGTGTGTGTGTGTGTGTCCAAGTTTAAACCTGAGAGATGATACTCCAAACCCCTAATCACCATGATGTGATCCCCTAAAACACAATTCTCTTCTCCTCCTCCTGTTAAGCCAACCACGGAAACGTATGCTTTATCCTATTTTATATAAAGCAGAATTGATTTGCAGCTCGATGCCTACTGTGTTTTCCAGTGTCAGCTCATGTTCTCCATTGGTCAATGCAGGAACATGGTTGAATATTTTCATGAATGGTTTGCATATACATGAATGCTTGATTTATGTTTGCCATAAGCTACATGACACAATTTTAAAACTACATTTACCAAGATCTGTACTATTTTCCCCAACTAATGCATATATGTAGTTCTACCTAACAAATATTTCATAGATATAAAGAATAACAGCAAAACCTAGTGGAGCCTACACCTAGGCGATTGGCACAAAAGAAGTGAAAGACCTCACATTATTCTTAAGTCTCATTCTTTCTGGATTTACAGAGGAGTCACAGGTGAACAGCCTCCAACAGAAAACATGACATCCATCCTGCTGGAAAGAACAAACACAAAGGTGCTTGACATGAGAAGAAGTGATTTGAAATTCTCACAAAGTGCTTTTAAACTTGTTATATGTGTATCATGTTCAGATGGTAATACTACAAGTTTGCTGTATATGACCTTTGTCTTTTTTCTTTTTCTTTTGTTTTATTCTCTTCCCTTAGATGTAGAGTTTTGTTGATGCTACATTATGGGCTGATTAAGAAGGTGTTGTCCTTCACAGTCAAACATTTCCTCATACTAAGCTTGGGTGCTGTGTGTGCTTTGTGTTGAGCACAAACTTGGCTGGCCACTGGAGGTTTGTACAGGGAAGGAGAGTGAGCTGAGTTTGATCCCAGTGATGAGTCCCTGTCGGGCCTGTGGGGCTGTCTGTAACCTCATCTATCACATTGCATGCTGCAGTCATTTGTCATAAAGAGAAATGTGAACTAAGGCAGTTTACAATGGCACAAAATTGCTACATCATTTAAACTTTAGACAGTATGTGTGTTTGACTTTGTGCATGGCACCTACTCCCCTGGATGGGTTTTTATGTGGGCTGGTGCAACTCCTAATGTTGGCAGATGTGCAATGAAAGTGAAAGTTTGGATTGATGTGACCTGTCGGGGAGGGTCAATCAGCCAACCTCACACTCCAACATCATATGAGAAACAGGAGGCCAAACTAACACAGTAGGCTTAGTGCACCTAATGGTACTGTTCAATTACACATACTGTCAAGGCCACCACACAGAGCATGGTAAACCTGGACTTCAGATGACACTGTTTGGATGTTGTGCTTACTAATCCTAGCTGCAGCAGTTATTTAGGTCATTATATATGGTTTAATAGATGGTTGTTTTTCTTGTGCCCCACGCTGTCTTAAATTCCACAAAATTCAGCTGATAAGCAGAGACCTTGTATTGGGTGCCTGAAGACAGAAAGGCTCCAATGTCTAACACATAGCAGCGCTGACTTTCACTTTCTTCAGTGCTTTAGAGTCTGAACAAAGAATGACATTATTTTAATATGTGGGCAAATAAAATGTTTTACTTCGTGATATTTGTTTATTACTTGTTGTAATGTTTTAGACCAGTTCTCTCTCCAGAGAGATTAAGGCAACATTCTGATAAATTGAACACAGACGTCAAGCAGAAAACTGAGAGGTCCAGTAGGAGAATGGAGAACGGCCAATGGGTTCTCCAGTAAGAGAACGGTTTTTAACTACTGATCTCAGGTGCGGCATAAGAAGGAAAGGCTCAACAGATCTGTACATGCAAACTCATAGCTGCTTTGTCTCAGTCTTGGGCTTTGACTGTGTCAGGCATTTACCTCCAGTTACCTTATGAAACATAAATTAATTCAATATAGTACATTAAAAGAAGAGAAAGAGAGAAACAAAACAACTGGAACACAAGAGCAAATTGACATATTGATATTTGGGGAGAGGTGCTGATTGTCTTTTAAGCCATAATAGGTGGGAACATTTTTATCACACTAATTTCACCTCAGCACTTAGTCTGCACATTTATATATACAAAGAAAAAGTTCTTACAAACAATATAAAGCACACAACTATTTTTTTCATATATAAACTGGCTTCTCCTACTACTAATTCAGAAGCACTTTGCTTGCACAGCTGAAGAAGGACCTCAAAAACATTTCATTACTCAAAGACAAAACATTAGAGAATATTCAAGGAAAACAGACAATGGTTCAAGGCAGATATGACTACTCAATATTTCAAACATCTATGTGCAAATGATTTATTTCACAGAATCAAAATCAGGAGTGAAAGACAAGTTAAAGAATATGTCTATTTGAGGATATGCAATTTAATTTGGGAAGTTAATTGTAGGGGAACATTGTGGAAATGAATGTATAGTCTATCCTGTCCTCATCTTGGTCAAGGCTGGTCAAGCTACTTCAAGGCTGAGTGGAATCTTGGTTTGCATCTGAGTGTGTTTCTGTGCTTGGACTGAAATAGTTTACTCAAAGTACTGAATCCATTGGGCGGATCAGAAAAGTGCTGCTCATGGCCTGAGGGCTTGTAATCCCCAGCGTGAGGGTCTCTGAGCATCTCTCTCACCTTGGGTGAGGCGTCCTTTATGTAAGTAGTGATGGGGCTTTTTGCCACTGTTGTGACGTATGTTGCAGTTGGCACCATAATCACGCACCAGAACACTCAGGACTGACTCGTGGCTGTGAATAGCAGCAATGTGTAGTGGGGTGTAGCCGTCGTAGCTCTTGGTGTTTACGTCAACCCCTGGCCCACCTTGCCGTGAAAGAAGAAGGATCTTGTGCACCATTTCGCTGTTTCCTTGTTTAGCAGCCCAGTGAAGTACTGTGAAGCCAGACATGAAGTTTCTCTTCTCTGCCAGCTGGATGTCCTGGAGCAGAAGCTGGCAGATTTGATCCTGCTGTCCTGCTGCACACTTCACAAGCCACTCGTGTTCTCTTGGCCCTAGAGGGAAGAAGGCTGACTGCTATCCAAACCTGGTTTGGTGTCTTTGTTGACCCTTTTCAGGGCTGGTGAAGCAGGTGCCACAGAGTGCCTCCGCTTGGTCATGGCTGATCTGTACAGGTCATATGCATCGTTCACTTCACTCAGACATGCTGCTGAAGTCCTTTCAGTCTGTTCATGGGGCATCTTAAAATCTGCCAGAGCAAGTATCATTACTGCTGGATATATATAAAACACGTATTGTATGTATTGCATACAGGCTGACAAGAGCCTAAAACCTTGTAAAAGATTAATAGAGCACTAATACTTCAAGTGGTGTTGCATATTTTAAATGAGAGTCTTAGTCATCGCTGATCAGAGGATAAAAGCATTTTCAATAAGTACATTTTTGTCCCTTATTGTAAAGCTTATTTAGTTTACTGTGTTTTTTTATACATGAGAGTTAAATTAATCCATTTAGAAAGGCAAGTCCAAAAAGCATAAAAAAACAATCAAATATCCATACCAACTGTAGGACGTTTTTTCCACTCTATATTTGAATTTTTTTAGATTCCACTTCTGCTTTCTTCTTTTGGTTTTCTTTATTAGGTCTCTCCTGGATTCCACATTCTTTGTGTCTGTGTGTTCTTCCTCGATGTGTCCAACACACCATCTCCAGAAATGCCTAATTTTTCCTCTGTCCTCTTCAGTGTCTTTCCAGAGACTGATCTGTAAAGGTGTTCATGGGATTCCCCTCACGTGTGACATTGGGCCACAGGACATATGGGGTTCTAAAGTTCCAAGAGTGTAGATGAGTTGTTTTTCTTTGAATTTCCTAATTTCATTGCTGCCATAGCAACAACTTGCAATGCAAACAGATGTGTCATTAATGCAGTGACTCTACCTCAACCTGGATTGATTAACGATGTATGGCTAACCGGAGACTGTGATACATATAACATCCCAAAGTGTACTTAATTCTGAGCAAAATCTAACTAGCCTCATTACTGCTGAACTATGAGGACCCGTTTAGGGAGAAATCAGGGAAACACTACTTGCACATACATATGAAACACTTGTACATGCATATGAAACATTTTCACATAAATAGCCTACTACTTACATTTGTGTATAATAATTTAAACTTGCATATACATGAACTTGCACATTCAATCCCTGGTGCGTAAACATAGAGTTACACCATGCTTGTGCGTGTATGAGTGTGGCTGCATGTGTGTAAAACAATTTTCAGTGGGCCCGGAAGTCATTTCATTGTAACTTCAAGGCAGATATTTAACATGTGTACAGTGTGTATAATAGACAGAGGAAGACTGTTGAACTATTAATATTAGGACAGTTATGACATTTGTGTAATAAGTAGTGCTTCTCTTAATGACAAATGTTTTCCCATATATAATTGTGTGCTTTATATTGTTTGTAAGAACTTTTTCTTCACATTTCAAAATATGCAGACGAAGTGCTCAGTTTGTCTTATTATTTAATTATTTATTATGCTCAGTCTCACCATTTTTAGCAGATTTCACCACGTTATTACGTACATACGTTATCTTATAATTAGAAGCAGTGTGAGATGTGAAGCTAAGTGAATCACATGTGCAGAATTTCTAACAATAGCCTGTTTTGTACAGGCTGGCTAACTGACCAATCAACGAAATTAAATGTGGTTGCTGAGCTTGTTGCAGGTGGGTCAATTTAATTTGATTTCATTGTGTTTAATTTTTGACTCAGATGCGTTAATCTGAGCATTTTTTGTTCTAGCTGCAAGCTAACGCCGACTTAACCTAGCTATGTTTTACAGTTAACTTGAAATAATTGAGCTTCATCGCTAGAGGGCGCTGTTCTTTTTTTTGTATTATTGATCAGGAAAAAACTATAAAATAGATGAGGTGGCCGTTTTCTATGTATGATATGGAATTTGAATATATGAGTGAATGTTACTCTGTAAATGTATAAGAATATGTAGAGAAGATTATTATGAGATCATCATTTATAATCAAATGACTACACTATACAACCACAGCTTCCTTTTATTTATATATTTCATTATATTGTTATTATGGAAGAAGTTGTAACATTTACTGGAAGGTGCATGGCAGAGTGAGACATACCTGCTGTGGGCTTGTTTGCTGACCCCTCAGTGAAATTAAATGTGGTTGCTGAACTTGTTATAGTGTGGAAAATAAAAGGAAACCCCTTTCATCCACAACCTGGTGTGCATCATTGAGTGGGACGGAACACAGAGGTCACACTAGCTACTATTTTACAATCCCATTCAACCTAATGACATACTGTATAATACAACTCTAGTTTCGAGCTAAATACCTACAATTAGATTATTTATTTTAAATCACATACTTTCAAATAAAACGATAAAGGATTCTGCTACTTATTTTTCTAATGACTGTCAGACATTCTAGATACCACAGCATAAGCAGATGGACAAACTGATTATAGCACATGCTCTTGACCAACTCAAACCTGACATATGATGGATAATTTACACAGTACCAGTTTCTACTTGAAACATGTTACAAAGGTACCTGTTGTTCTTATTCATTTGCTGCTATTCCGATTTGCCTCTGCCTTTATTTCCTGGTGTTTGCACTGACTGGGTCTATGAAAGCAGGGAGCAGGCATTTGTCTGTCAAGGTCGTGTGCGTTTGGAAGCGCTCTCAATGTCCGGTTGACTGTAGAGATATTCAAGCCTGGTAAACTGTTGTCAGATATTCAAGCTTCAGCGTTAGACAGCAAACATTCAGTTGGCCGAGGGTGTCCTGCAAATTACAAATGTTTAGGTTTACATGACCACATATGCAATCACAGCTTCATCAAATGAAAATGGAAAAAGAAAGAAACAATGATGCATTTGGATAGCAGATCCACATGAGGAGTACAGACTGCATGGATGAGTCCAAACTGTTGGCATGCGTTCTGCTTGAGGCAGTGCGTGCAGGAAAACTGCTATTGGCACGTCCCTCATTTCTAAGACAGACATTTCTGTTTTTGACATCTTTTACGTTTACATCCAGTAAATGGGGACTGCTCCATATTCTGTGCGATTATTTAAATCTGGATCTTAAAAACATTTTCCTTTGTTCAGGTTTTGATTAAGGGCTACAGGTACAGCATCATTTTGTCTTGGCTGCTCATCCCTCAGATAAAACTAAATAGCCCATCTAATAAATAGCAAAGATCCAGTGTTGTGCAGTGAGCCCAGTCAGCCAAACCCTCTTTGTGAAACAGAAAACCTCAAGTTTCTTTCAACTCTAAGCCAACTGAGTTTTCACTAAACCCACTTTCTGAAACAGACCCCTGGGCATACATTTTTAAATCTAAGTGTGCACTGACCTTTTCTGGCCAACACTGTGGATGTTTACTCAGTGTGCTTAATAACAGATGTGATCAGTACAACTGTGCATTTGTGTTTATTTATCAAGTTAGACTGTGTTTGTCTATAATTGTGACTTAGATCATCAGATCACTGTTACGGCCTTCACTAGGCAACAAAGCTGTAAAAGAGTGATGAGAAAACCAGCTAACAGAAGTGAACGTAGAAAGAAGGGAAACACAAGGAAAGACCATGGTAGTTTAAATGTTGCTGATGTATTACACACACACATAATGGATATTTGTTTGCTTTTACTATCCCAAAAAATCCATTGTACCTGATGCCATATAGAACTCATGGCACGGCTCTGTATTTCCTACTGTTCTCAGGAGTTTGCTAAGGCACTGTGGGGCAAGACCATTCAGTGCTTTGTAGCTCACTAGAAGGACGTCTTAATAGTAGGTGTCATCATCATTGGATCTGACTCCCGAGGACGTTATCAGCTCTTCAGGCAGGGTGGAGGTGTCCTTCCTCACACTCATCATCACATCTTTATGGTAGAAGCCCGTGGCCAGGCAGGCCATGGTCAGTTTGCCTGGGTCACTTAGCCAATGTGTAAACATTCACTTTAGCTGTAGGAGAGAACAGGTGTAAACACACAAGTTAGCATTCAATCAGAAACCAGATTTCTATCATAAACATCACTGCTATGGATAACTGGCTGCACATTGTTTCAGAACCATGTCACCTTAAGTACAAAACCACCTGTTCTGACACAGGAATGTATCCATGATTTCAGCCTGTTCTCACAAAGTTGTAAATACTTGAGATGGCACGATACCAGTTTATCTGTACCAATCCAATAACAACATCCTGTGATTTAATGTCGCCCAATATCAATAGTGATCTGATATTTTTTCATTAAAAACCTGTAACAGTAAACATGTTGGTGAACAGTTTGTTTCTGACCAAAGAATCGTATTTTTCTTGCCTGGACTCTCTGGTCCATCCCGAGGTAGTGCAGGGAAGGTCTCATCAGTCTCCTCTCTGCCACTGGCCGTCTCTGCTGATGTTCCCTGAGAAGCAGGTTTTTTCTGCTGAAAATGACATACAGACAAATTTCAAATTAGCCAAGTGTCCTCAAAGTAAGACTTATACTCCTAAATTTCATTGTATAGAATTAGCTACAGTATAAAATGCATTGCCATTAAAGGGTAGGATCACCACAGTGTAAAACATGTCTATATGAATCTTTGTTCAGCTACAGGAAAAAAATTGCACGAATAAATAACCGAAGCGTGAAATTCAGCACCAGTTAAAAGTTGCAGCCACTATAGATTGAATGTTTTTTTTTTTCAAATTCTATCCTTTAAACTAAATAGTCTTCTATATAACAAACCTCCATATAATAAATCGGTCAGTTAGCTGGTGTACTTGGAACTCACCATGTGTCTCTTGCACTAGCTGGATTTGATCTCCTGCACTTGCACCTGAACAGTAAAAATATACGAAGATATATTTTTACTAATTAAAGTAACGAAATAATGGCTCTATATATCACTCCCATTAGTCCATGGGCTAGTACTACCATTACAGGCTTGACCATTATGGTCAGATACATTTAGTACAGACATTTCTCATGAGTTTTCCTCTCTCCCACAAGTCTTTCTACAGAGCCCACATGCCCAAGATTAAACAGTGACACACTAGAACCTCACACCTAGTGTATATATTCAGAGGACTAAATGAATGCAACAACCAAATAAAATACAAACTGCTCTCTGGACTATATGATGTTTTGGAAACATGTCTTTTTAGTAGTAATATATGGTAAATATGCATTTCATTTCATTTTAAGTTCATTGTAGTTCATTTAAAGTCACTCAGCAACCTATTGGCTGTGGAAAAACAACCATTGTTTAAGACAAGACTTGGGGTGCATAACGCTACCACACAGCACCACGAAAGAGCATAAAGTTACCGCTTGTCTAAACAGACTTTTGGGGGATATTAATAAGCATAAAATGGACAAGTAAGACACATGGTGCGTAAATGACCTTTGCCGGATTGAAGGACAACTGATATTTAAGTAATTTAAAGTAAAAATACATTTGCAGCTAAATGCAGATGTGATCAGCCCTTGTTTTTTTGCAAAAGTAGGCAGTAAATTGCACTGCTTACATAAATAAATACAAGTGCCCATCGTGTGGTTTTAAATTTATGGCTATTAAAACCCAAAGTATTGTCCCACATTTTCTTAGGATGGTCTATGAGAAGCAGATCACTTTATGATGCTACTGCATGTGTCTTTAATCTTGTGAATATACAGTGTTGTTTAGACTTGGGCTCTGGGTGCATTTGACATGTTGGAAGGACAAAGACAAACACACGCACATCATTTTACTGCAGATTTGCATATTTAACCGATCTCTTTACTGACTCTTCATACAGGATTCCACAAAACGAGGACCCAAAGCCATCGAGGGGAATCACCAAAGGTACTTCAACGCGGACGTCGCCCCCGTGTGGTGAACTGTGTTAACCCTGAGTGAGCATGTTAATAGAGTTATAGTCACTGCACAATATTTTATCTTTTTAACCTATGTTCCCTCCTTTTTGCATTTCTTGACTGACAGGAGAGCATAAAGCAGTCATGTAATTTACTGAAAAACACAAACCAAAAGAGACAAAGCATATTTTTTTCAAGTAATTTACTTCAGATTTCAATGCAGAGCTGTCTACTGTATGGCAAATAGTAATTTGTTAATTCTTAGATTTGTTTGCATTATTAATACATTATAATCAGTTTATTTGATCAAGTAGTCTAACACTGGGTATTGTTAACACCATCAAAAACAATAATGTTTTTATTTATTTATGTAGCATATTCATTCTGAGTGTAAAATCTCATTTACATAAAAGATTCATGAGCTTTCATTATGACTGAGGATAAAGAGAAACCACTTTCCCACGTCTGGTTTTCAATCAAAATTCAATCAAATTTTATTTATATAGCGCTTTTTACAACAGATGTTTACAAGAGGATAGAGCCAGCAGGTTCTGAAATCCGAGCCTTTGAGTGATGCTGATGCTATAATTATGGTCAGGGTTTATGAGTGGGGTAGGACCAGCCAATCAGAGCCTTGGAAGCAGACCCCAACACATCAGTCCCACTGGACCCCAGAGTTGTGAGTGGACCCTTTCAGCGCACTGGTGGCTGAATGGAGCAGAGTGGAGAGTGGAGCTCCAGACCTCCAGACCTCCAGTGCTGACCTGCTCACAGGCCGCGTGCGCCACTTTAACGCAGAAATGTCAGAGGTGTGTCGTCATCACGCCTCGTGCTCTCACCAGCTTCATCACGAGCATGAGCGCAGCTCTCTGCTGTCGTCATGTCTGACCAGCGGATCTCAGGAACGAGCCCCTTTAACACCTCATTATAGCGAAGGAGGGTTTAAAATAAATAACATTATAATGTTGACAGAATAATCTACAGGGGAAGACCAAGATGTTTCTGTGAAGAGCGGCGTCACACGTGGCCCATTTCAGCGTCTCAGGAGCTCTCTCTCTCTCAGTTCAGTTCAGTTCAGTAGCTTTACTGGCATGACCACATACAATTATAGTGTTGCCAAAGCAGCATTATAACATGAACATTACACAACATTACAACCTTTGCCATTATGGAAGTTAAGATTTCTGTTATGATAAAGAACTTGTAGAGAACTGACATTTGTCTGAAATAATAATAATTGGAAGAAGTGAAAAGAAAGTTAAATAAGGATGGAAAATAATAAATAGGTAACTTTCGTAAACTGGGTAATATAGTTTGTTAGTGTGTATGTTTGGGGGGTTACTGTAACGCGGGAGGAGTGAAGAGCGAACACACTTGTGAAGTGCCGACGCGCTGGATGTTATGAAAAAGGGAACTAACGAGGGATGCCATAAAGAGCACGACAAATAGAGTAAAATAAATAAAAGTTTAATAACAAACAAACAAAAATAACACAACAGAACCAAGGACAGACAGCAATAACGGGTGAGGCAGCGTAGACCACAAACACAGAGTGAGAGTCCAATAGTGGAGCAAACAGCAGAGAACTAAACTAGGACAACAACAGACAGGGGAACTAAACAGGGAGCGGAGAGGAAGGATAAAAGAATGAGGGATGAGGAAAAACGGATAATACTAAACACGTACGAGCAAAGAGCGAGGACTGACCAGATATTACCAGAAACACATATTAGCGAGAACTGACGAGATATTACCAGAAACACATATTAGCGAGGACTGACAAGATATTACCAGAAACGCATATTAGTGAGGACTGACCAGATCTAACCAGAAACATATTAGCGAGGACTGACGAGATATTACCAGAAACACATATTAGCGAGGACTGGCCAGATATTACCAGAAACACATATTAGCGAGGACTGACAAGATATTACTAGAAGCACATATTAGCAAGGACTGACGAGATCTAATCAGAGACGATGAATGACAAAGAATGAGCGACACACCAGAGACGCAGGAATGGGGTTTACTAGTGTAGTGTTTATTAGTGTAGTAATGCGATTAGGGACAAACTCAGAACAGCTGGACACAAAGGAAGAGACACAGAACCATGGAAGAGACTCGAAACATAAAAGCAAGAAAGAAAGCATGAAATAAAACCTACAGTAGCCACGTAATAGGTGAAAAGGGGCAAATATGAACAGAAACACATCTAAGGAGAAGAAAAGCTTGCAGCACCTGGTATTCCCAGGAAGCCCCCCTTCCAATTACTAACCAGGCCTGACACTGCTTAGCTTCTAAGATCGGACTAGATACAACGTGTTCAGGGTGGTGTGGCTGCAAATGATGAGAAGGTGAAAAAATGTGACAGTGTGGCCACAAAGACAACATGCCTGGTTATGCCTTTCTCAGAGAGATAAAACAATGCCTTAGACAATTAGTTTGGTGTTTTTGCTTTCCATTTTCCATCGCTTTAACCTGCTCTTCCTCTCTGCAATATGCAGGATGAGCCATTGCTTACAATTTACATTTACGGCACTTAGCAGAAGCTCTTATCCAGAGCGACTTAAAAAGTGCTTTGTCGTTTAGTCATAGTATACATCCTACTACAGTAAAGTAGGTTAGAATCAGACATACCAATGAACTAGAATAATGTAGAATACAGGGATGAATGCTGATATCTAGAAGTACAAAATACATAAGGTCTATCTTAAACAATGATAAGTGCTATAAACAATAAGTGCTAGAGTTTGTTAAACAACATAAACAATGTTCTACAATAAGTACTAAATTAGTCAGTCAATATGGGAGCAGTGTCAGTTGTCCTTTAAATATTCTGCAAATAGACGGGTCTTCAGTCTGTGTTTGAAGACTGCAAGGGACTCTGCTGTCCGGACAGCAAGTGGGAGTTTATTCCACCATCTTAGAGCCAGGACAGAAAATAGTCTCGATGCTTGTCGTCCATGAGACCTGAAGCAAAATGATATGAAGCTTAGTTTATGGGATCATTATACAGCGTATCGCTGTACTGGACACTTCTAGCTATAGCAAGGTAAGCTGTGGTTAGTTCCTACAATTAACATGAGCTTCCTACCTCTCCATCCATACATTCAGTGAACAAATAGGCAACAACTCAAGAGATCCAGCTGTGCACAACAGCACTGTTTCACAATACCAAGCCAGCTTGTGGACCCGACAATTCTGTCTACTGGTTGTGATGCTGCGTTGTGTTCTGGTGGTGTTAACATCAGGAGGAAAGCGGCAGTACTGGCACTGTGGACCTTTACTGTAGAAACATGGAAAAATCATCTGTGTGTGTGTTGCTTTTTATCCCCCTCCAATATTGCCTGTCCAGTTCCCAATCATTCAGACACACACACACACACACACACACACACACACACCCTGTTCTGCCCACTCTGTTTGTGTGGTAAACTTTCTCTTATCACACACACAGTCTCTTACTGCAGCTCCCAGCTTTCTTTTTCCAGAATTACCACTGAAATTAGAGACAACTGCTACAGGATTATAGAAGCAGAGAACTGCAAACATGCACCAGCAGAATATTACTGTCCATTAGTCATTTCTGTGTCCGGAGTCATTTCAGTATCTGGAGAATTATCAGTTTTGGTTGTTTTATACTAACGGCTAATGTTAAGGGCATAAAGCATGATTCAGTAAGGCTTTAAAAGGTCAAATTAAGGGTGTAAAGGTTCATACCAACAGTGACTGCAAAGAGATTCAGTTCAATTCCACAAGTATATGTTGGCTACATGTCCATGAGCATGACATCCCCCACATGGTGCTTCTCTACGACATTGTTCTGGTCTGACCTCTCCAGTAGGGAAGGCCTGTAAACGCTGCGGGGTCTCCTGCCCTGAAGTGCAGGGTCAGAGGATGACTGCTGCTCTGCTGAGTTTTTGTGACTTTCCCTGATTCTACCCGTCAGTGAGGAAAAAGGAGATTGTTAAAACTGCTCCATTAAAGAATGCCACTAAAAGCAGAGAAAGAAAGAGAGAGAGAGAGAGAGAGAGAGAGAGAGAGAGAGAGGGGGTTGACTGTGGAGACATTCAACATGGCTCATAATCGTGCTGTAAAGGACCACAAGCCGTTCGTGTTCCAGCTCCCTTGTGTATCCCGACACCCGCGTTACTTTTAGCTGAGCTGAGGTCCTTCAGCAACATGGCACGCATCATTATGGCATTAACTGATACTGAACTGCTGTGGGGTTTCAGCAGCGTGATAAAGGTCAGAAGGTCAGCCTCATGCCTCTTCTCTTTTCAGAAGCAGAAGGTTGGCTGAAGGTCCCCTCCTCTTCCTCCTGCCTCACACACACACACACACAAACCTCAATGATCTGCCCTCATCCAGTCTACCGTCAGGCTGAATCACAGCACAGATCTCGTCCTTTTGAGCCCCTCAAGCCCCCAACTCTGCGCCCTTCTGCTTTTAACACCTCACTGGCTCTTGGAGTTTGTCTACTAGTGGGTGTGTCTGTGTCTTATGTTTCACCCCTCAAACACAGCACTGCTACTGCACAATTATACAGGAATAACACACACACAACAAACAGCATCAGCTATTATTATTATTATTATGATGATATTATTAATAATAACAATAATGTTTATTATTATTAATAATAATGATTTTATTATCATCATAATCATCTGTAACGTTTTAACAGGGAATGCAAATGCAGGAGGTTATTTAATGAGCGAGGCTAACAAAACCACGGGAGGCTAATAAACAAAGACAAAGGGAAAGACACTGAGGCAAGTAACACATGAACTAAGAATACAAATCAAACAGTGATAATGGCAACTTCACACATGAACAAACTTACCAAAATAACCAACAACTAGAAGACAAAACACAGGGCTTAAATAACCAAGACAATCAGGCACAGAACAGACTCAGGTGAACATGGGAACAGGGAGAACCAGAACATGGACTGGAATGAAGGAACAGACGAGGGGAGGAGAAAATGAAACCAAGGAGCGGAACCAAGAAGTGCAGGAAAAAAAGACACAACAGAGAAATCATTAAACAGGGACGCCAGTCACATCATTATTATTAATGACATTATTATTATCATCATCATCTTCATTATTAATGTTGTTAATAATAATAATAATAATAATAATAATAATAATAATAATAATAATAACCATTATTATTATTATCATCATCATCATCATTATTAATGACATTATTATTATCATCATCATCATTATTAATGTTCTTAATAATAAAAATAATAATGAATTATCATTATTATTATCATCATTATTAATGTTGTTAATAGTAATAATAATAATAATAATAATAATAATAATAAATTATTATTATTGTATCATCATCATCATCATTAATGTTGTTAATAATAATAATAATAATAATAATTTATTATTATTGTTGTTGTTGTTATTGTTATTATTGTTGTTGTTGTTGTTGTTATGTCCTCTCTTTCCAGAGATCCTAGTTTATCCACTCATTCATATTAAATACATGGAGAACAGGAGCAGGCCTGTTTAACTTGGTCAGTTACTAATAAAGTATCGACGAAATAAAGCATTAACTTATGAACTTATATTAACACTGTGATACCAGGAAAGAATGTGAGAGTGGAGATCCCTGTTGAGTTCCTCTGGAGAGCTTAAAATAAACTGAAATATATCCATTAGAGTGTCCTGCTGTGTCGGGTTTATTATAAAGTACTTTAATCCACTTAATAACTTTCACCAAATCCAAAAGTCTCCAGCGCCTTAAACAAGTACCCCCACTACTCACGATCAAATGCCTTTTCAACGTTAAAAGAGATCACAGCCACAGGAATACTGGCATCAGATACCGCCGACATTATAGTAATGACACACCTAATATTATCAGAAGAATTTCTGTTTAGAATAAAACTGACCTGGTCCTTATGGATCAAAGACAAAATTACTCTGTTTAATCTGTTTGCCAAAATCTTGGACAGTATTCTAGCATCAAGAAGTATTAAAGAGATTGGCCTATAATCACCAGGGTCTTTATCTTTCTTTAATATTAATGTAATAAGGGACTGAGACTCTCTGCTCTTCTTAATTAAAATCACATGTATAAATAGTTTGTTTAAATTTTTTTTTTTTAATTTTGGAAGATTCAACTACTAAAAATTGTAACATTCGAAATTTAAAAAGATGAGTGGTTAGAACAGGGGACATTGGGTTGGTTTGTAATTTTCAGGATCTGTTTGCTTTGCTTAGATCAGTGTCACTGACAGGTTTTCTTCCGGTGGGTGATGGGGTGTCTGGGGTGTGCAGCATCATGGGCGCTGCATCGTGTGCTCACCATGGCTGGCACACCCCTGCCCTGGATGTGTCATGGTTAATGGTTAATGGTTAATGGTCATCATGGTCATGGTTAATGGTTAATGGTTAATGGTTAATGGTTAATGGTTAATGGTCATGGTTAATGGTTAATGGTTATCATGGTCATGGTTAATGGTTAATGGTCATCATGGTCATGGTTAATGGTTAATGGTTAATGGTCATCATGGTCATGGTTAATGGTTAATGGTTATCATGGTCATGGTTAATGGTTAATGGTTATCATGGTCATGGTTAATGGTTAATAGTCATGGTTAATGGTCATCATGGTCATGGTTAATGGTTAATGGTCATCATGGTCATGGTTAATGGTTAATGGTTATCATGGTCATGGTTAATAGTTAATGGTTATCATGGTCATGATTAATGGTTAATGGTTACCATGGTCATGGTTAATGGTTAATGCTTAATGGTCATGGTTAATGGTTAATGGTCATCATGGTCATGGTCATGGTTAATGGTTAATGGTTATCATGGTCATGGTCAATGGTTAATGGTTAATGGTTATCATGGTTATGGTTAAATCAATACTTGGAGCAAAATTACACTTTTATCTAGTTGGTCCTTTAACATAAATCCACTGATCACATTTTTTTTCCTTTTAGTGTGTTGTTTTTACTTGCTAATATTTGTTAAGAAATAACATGCATCTTTTACATGCATCATTTCCATAGACACCCCCAAATGATCAAACTCTTCAAATGCCTGAATCATCATTAATCGAAGGATTCATTTTGAGTCTGTTGTTGCAATACATTGTGTTCAAACTGAGACTTTTACTTAATAGCAGTAATGCTATGTTAATATTTAATTATTCAAAATATCAAAAATATCAAATCAGACTGTAATCAGCAGTTTCAAATGGGAAAATTAGAGATAAACAGACCATAGATGTATTTAAAAGATTATATTTTGGTAACAATGCATCAGGTATCCAAATACAGTAATACATGTAATCAAAAGAAGTGCCATAAAATATGATTTCTTCTTGTATTTAAAAATAAACAGCATTACATTATATGTCTGAGATTAAAAAAATAAATAAATAAAACACATGGCTGGTTTTTACCCATAAGGCACTTCAAGGAAAGAGGTTGGCTTTACAGAGGCACAGAGCATAAGTACCTCATTAATATTCATGAGCAAAATTTAAAACATCTTTGGCTCAGATTAGTGCTGACAGAAGAACGAAAAATAAAATTTGTAATTTTTTAAAGATAAAACATTAAGCAACTCCTGGCAGAAAATTGCATTTTGTACTGACGACATTTTACTGAACTTGACGGCTACAGCCACCAGGCTTGGCAAAGAGACTCATCAGTGGACCTCAAGCTCCAAACTGTATATTACACCAACAGCACTCGTCTGTGTACTCCTTCTCCTTCTCTCCTCTCCTTTCATTAATCCCTCCATCCTCCCACTGGAAACATTTATTTTGATACTGGTCCTTGAAACTCTTTAATAAAAAATGTTGATAATTGGCAACGAAAATGTAAAGATGCTACAAGCAAAACTGCCTGTTTTTCCTTGACTTTTGTGTAAAGTATTTACATGTGCATTAAATTACATCACAGGATCTCATAGTAATATTTACATAAACATCTTTATATTACATTTACAGTACTGGGTAGATGGTCTTATAGCGACTGATACATATTCATCAGTATGACATTATGTGTGCTCTCTGAGGATCAGACCATGATTCTGGAGATGTATGTTATTGTACCTGCTCTACCAGGTGAGTTCAGGAGTGCTAAAGTCATAAAACTCTGATCAGGTATGATCGAACATATACTGATCTCTGACCCCTGAATGGTACACAGAAAGGCAGTGAGGGTACATTTGTGTGTGTGTGTGTGTGTGTGTACAAGAGAGCCAAATCATTTATCATCTCTCAGACTTCGTCATGGTTATTATTGGGAGATCCCCTCTGCTCTTCATCTGAGTGGTTTAGTCCATTCATACTAACTCCTCTGTTGTCATGGTTATGGTCTCCATTCACTGCTGATTTTTGTCCTCAGCTGCACAATCACCAGCCCTGCTGCCACAAGCTACGCCCCCATCAGAGCCAGGAGGACCATCAACACTCACTGTGGAGCTCTGATACAGCTGGACTTCTGCAACACACACACACAGAAAGAAATAGTCAGAAACTGATTTATTTAAAAAAACAATCACACTACCAGAGTTTGTTAAGATGACAAGATGCCATTCTTCAACGGTCTGGAGTTATAATTCAGTTATTGAGAACTACATTAACTACATTATCACAACTCCTCTCCTTGTTTCCCTCTAAAAACAGGATTATAATGGATTATGGGATTATATTTATGATGGCATATAGGGGTGTCTTGCCCTTCCCTGTGTTATCACCTGGTCTGGGCTTCAGGTGCTACAGCACTGAGATACTTGAACAGTGATACTGAGGGTGAAGTGTTTGTTGATTTATTGAAGGTTGGATGTAGAGGGATTGAGCTTCAGGAGCAGCCCAAGCCTGGTCCCAGTGATGGTCTTATTCAGGAACACCTGAACAACAGTACTGAATGGAAACAATAGCAGTGCTGAAGCCCCGTCCAGTGTCTTACCATTGGTTTCTTACTGGTCCACATCCACGTCCTCTCTGTGTCCTTTGCGAGCAGCCATTCTGAAGTCTGGGGCACATTTTCATTGTGTTGGGACTGGATTTGCAGCATTTCTGACGTTGCATGCATTTTCTGAATTTGCACCGCGTTGTGTTATCATTTTGATGAATGTGCTTTGTGTATTTGCAGCACAATGTCTCTTCCCAGAGTGTGACTCACGCTCCAACTCTGCTAAAATTACAATGTAAATAAAAATTTGTCTCTCTTGGGCTTTATGTAGTATTCCTTAGAAAGGCTTTTGTTTTGCCACTTTGACTTCGTGGAAATGTAACTGAAGTCAAACGGAAACGTATGCTTTATCCTATTTTATATAAAGCAGAATTGATTTGCGGATCGATGCCTACTGTGTTTTCCATTGTCAGCTCATGTTCTCCATTGGTCAATGCAGGAACATGGTTGAATATTTTCATGAATGGTTTGCATGTACATGAATGCTTGATTTCTGTTTGCCATAAGCTACATGACACAATTTTAAAACTACATTTACCAAGATCTGTACTATTTTCCCCAACTAATGCATATATGTAGTTCTACCTAACAAATATTTCATAGATATAAAGAATAACAGCAAAACCTAGTGAAGCCTACACCTAGGCGATTGGCACAAAAGAAGTGAAAGACCTCACATTATTCTTAAGTCTCATTCTTTCTGGATGTACAGAGGAGTCACAGGTGAACAGCCTCCAACAGAAAACATGACATCCATCCTGCTGGAAAGAACAAACACAAAGGTGCTTGACATGAGAAGAAGTGATATGAAATTCTCACAAAGTGCTTTTAAACTTGTTATATGTGTATCATGTTCAGATGGTAACACTACAAGTTTGCTGTATATGACCTTTGTCTTTTTCTTTTTCTTTTATTTTATTCTCTTCCCTTAGATGTAGAGTTTTGTTGATGCTACATTACAGGCTGATTAAGAAGGTGTTGTCCTTCACAGTCAAACATTTCCTCATACTAAGCTTGGCTGCTGTGTGTGCTGAGTGTTGAGCAAAACTTGGCTGGCCACTGGAGGTGTGTACAGGGAAGGAGAGTGAGATGAGTTTGATCCCAGTGATGAGTCCCTGTCAGGCCTGCGGGGCTGTCTGTAACTCTGGCCCTCATCTATCACATTGCATGCTGCAGTCATTTGTCATAGAGAGAAATGTGAAGTAAGGCAGTTTACAATGGCACAAAATTGCTACATCATTTACACTTTAGACAGTATGTGTGTTTGACTTTGTGCATGGCACCTACTCCCCTGGATGGATTTTTATGTGGGCTGGTGCAACTCCTAATGTTGGCAGATGTGCAATGAAAGTGAAAGTTTGGATTGATGTGACTCGTCAGAGTGGGTCAGTCAGCCAACCTCAGACTCCAGCATCATATGAGAAACAGGAGGCCAAACTAACACACTAGGCTTAGTGCACCTAATGGTACTGTTCAATTACACATACTGTCAAGGCCACCACACAGAGCATGGTAAACCTGGACTTCAGACAACAGTTTGGATGTTGTGCTTACTAATCCCAGCTGCAGCAGTTATTTAGGTCATTATATTTGGTTTAATAGATGGTTGTTTTTCTTGTGCCCCACGCTGTCTTCAAAATTCCACAAAATTCGGCTGATAAGCAGAGACTTTGCATTGGGTGCCTGAAGACAGAAAGGCTCCAGTGTCTAACACATAGCAGCCTTGACTTTCACTTTCTGTAGTGCTTTAGAGTCTGAACAATGAATGACATTATTTTAATATGTGGGCAAATAAAATGTTTTACTTTGTGATATTTGTTCATTACTTGTTGTAATGTTTTAGACCAGTTCTCTCTCCAGAGAGATTAAGGTAACATTATGATAAATTGAACACAGACATCAAGCAGAAAACTGAGAGGTCCAGTAGGAGAATGGAGACTTGTTATGGCTCTCAGGAACAGGCTGTTGGAACATGTGTGTGTGTGTGTGTGTGTGTGTTTGTTTGTAAGCAGATACAGTATTTCATTGTCCTACTCAGTGTGCCTTTTTCCCATGTCCAAAAGCCAAAATAGGCTTTTCTAGGGTAAGATTGACAAAGTTTGAGTAAACAAAGTGAATTAGTTGTCTGATTACTTTACTGTCAACAGGATGATCTCTGTCTTATCACTTCTTAACAAAGAGAAGCCCTTACCTTCTAGAACAGTGGCAGTCAATGGTTAAGGTATTTGGTTAATAATCAGAAGGTTGCCAGTTCAAATCCCATCACTGACAGGTTCCTGCTGTTGGGCCCCTGAGCAAAACCCTTAAAGCTCAGTTGCCCTGTAAAATTTCCTGTGGCTTTTTTTGTTTTACACTCTTTTTTTGATACATTATAGTGTTTGTGGCTGTTCGTCGTCTATATGACCATATATAGAACTTAGTTTGAAATCACTTTCCTGATGGAGGGTAGCCTGTGCTCAGGCACGTAGGTTAGTTGAGCTACCTCATATGTTTATGGGGAAGTTACATCCAGATCTGACTGGTGTAATGCAGTGCATCACCCAAACATACACACGCACACACAAACAGACTATATTACCCAGTTTATAAAAAATATCTAACTAATTATTGTTTTCCCTTAATATTTTTTATTTATTTTCCTTTCTTTTCACTTTCACTTCTTCCAGTTATTATTATTATTATTATTATTATTATTATTATTATTATTATTATTATTATTATTATTATTATTTCATACCAATTACAGTTCTGTTCAGTTCAGTTGAGTAAGCTTTACAGGCATGACCATATGTAATAACAGTATTGCCAAAGCAGTATTACAACATGAATGAACCTTTGCAATTAAGGAAATTAAGAATTCTGTTATAATACTGCTTTGGCAATACTGTTATTACATATTACATATTTATATCTGAGACTCTCATACAGCATTTTATTAATCTTTTCAAATAACTCGGTGACTTCATTGTGGTTTTCCCTTTCAGTGTTGTTGAAAACATTATATCTACCTTCGCACATCTCTACGAGCTTCGTAAGCTCGCTACTTTCATTGAGTACTTTCTCTGCAGGTTTTTCCCCAAGCTGATCTCCACCAGTGAACAGGATCATGGTGATACAGTGGAGATACAGTCATATGGATGCTTGCCTGTCGGAACTGGTGTCAGCTATGTATCAATGCACCCTGGAGTGTCAATCACAGTGATTCTCCTTCCTTCCATGACTTTGGTTGTCCAGTCACAATTGATATTTGAAGAGTCAAGAGACTTCCAAACTCTGAAGAACTCTTCTCCCAGGATGATGTTTCCTGAGACACTGTTTCCTGTTCCAGTCTTACCCACCAGCATCAGATGAAGCTCATGCTGGGGCTCCTCTGGTCCTTAAAACACAGAAAACCAAGCTGAGCTCTAGAAGAACGATGCCAGAGGACAGTGGTTACCCAGGTTATCTGGTTTGGACAAAGGGTAAGTGTTCCCCACACCAGAAGGAATAGATGGGAGCAGAGTTTACTTGGAGTGAGGACTGGCTTTTAAGAAACTTGGAGCATTCTTGAAATTCAAGCCCTCATGGCACTTGTTTTCAATGTTTTGTTTTTTTGTACATATTTTCCATGTGCATGCTCTAAAAGATGTGATTGTCACAATCACAAACTTAGAGTCTATAAGATAATGATGATGAATTCATGGGTAGAGATATTTCATGGAATGATACATAATCAGATTTGTCCAATAAAATATTCAATATAGCAGTTTATTTAATAGTTTGTGTTAAACAACATATTAATTCATACATTTTCCCTACAACTGTCACGGTCATTTAAACTGGAGTTGAAAGACAACACTGAGGACACTGAGGACTGTTTCTATGAATGTATATTACCAATAACAGTTGGGAAGGATACGAGTGCTTACTTCTGTGCCTCGGTTGTTGTGCTCAATTGCGTGTCTGTGTGTTTGTATGTGGAGGTGACGTAAAACGTATTGAAGTGCAGCTACTGTTTGTCAACTATGTTTTTAATTTTATCTACGTGACATGTGTTGTCTACAGACTTGTTATGCTGGGACTATTTGCAATTCTTCCTTTAGCTTTTTGTTCTAAGGGCAGGGCTTAAAAGAGAGGCTCTTCATTTTTCAGCAGATTTGTTAAATGAGCCGTTTCCATGGAAGCAGCCTCGACTCTCAACCACTGTCCAACCAGACCACTACATAAGCCAGATCTACTCTAATCTACAAACAAAAAGCTTCAATGGTCAGAGCTTTCATTTTCTTAACTGTTCTGAACCAAATCGACACCATTGTGTTAAACAGCAAATCCCCTGGTATCTCAGACGTCTCTGTCAAACTGCTTTCTGAACAGCAAGAAATAGTGTTAGAACATGAGCTCTCTGCTCTCCACCAATTTCACCAGAAACTGCAGGATCCACCAGAACTGACTACATCATATGTAAAACAGCTAACTCAAAAGCCTGCAAAACAACTTTCCTTCAAATTTGAGTAGTGTGCAGAATATACACATTCTAGAGTCTCTTTCTCTGGAACAGTTGGCATTGGCACTGAATATCAATTCAGCCTCTATTTTTAATGGAAACTTCTCTCAGACCTTACTCGTGTGGTTACATATTTTGTTTCAGTGCACAGTAACAACCACCTAACACTTTACTCTGTAACATTGAAATCATAATTATGCAAATGCATGCATAAAATTATTGAGTATATGTGTATAGTAGAGAGTGTGTATGCTGTATATGAGCTTTGCTCATCAAAGCTGGGAAATGCCTTACGTGTAGAGCTTGGTCTGGAATTTCTCAACATTGTCCTGAATATTTCAAACACAGTCTTGAATAATATTTAAACCCTACAAATCCTTCTTATCAAGTAAAATGATTCAATTTTATTTCATTCCAACCAGAAAAAAAGTTACAAATGTAAATATTATTCAAGGTAATAATTTAACCACAAAGCTCTTGTGGGCTGCTTTTGTATGTTTGTCCTTCAGAATTTACCTTTATAGCAGCATTTAACTGACACTTTCTATCCAAAGTTACTTACAACTGTGACTGAGTACACCTTGGGCAACTGAGGTTCAGGGGCCCAACAGTAGGAACTTAGCAGTGGTGGAGCTTGAATCAGCAACCTTCTGATTACAAATCAAGCACCTTCACCACTGAGCTACCACTTCGGTTCCGATGGTGTTCCAATCTGTTCCAAATGGTTCTAAAAGGCCCGCGTCCTCTCATTGGCCTGTTCCAGTAGGATTCGCGAGTTTTCATTGGCTCTCCCGTTGCTATCCCGTTGCCGGCTCGTCACACTGTCACACTTCTCAGGGCGTGCGGTAAGTATCGACGGCTAAGGAAGTTTCCCTTCCGTTCGTTTTTCAGATGTTTTACGCTCTTTTTCTGTATCCTGGCTTTTATTCCCCGTCTACCTACCTCGGGAATGTACTGTAAAAGTGACATTTCATGGGCCCGATTAGCGGCTCGCTCGGCCGGTGGTTTATGTGCGAAATAGCGGGTGTCCGACCATCTGTCTGGCTAGATGGCATTAAAATGACTGATGAAATGTGAGCAGGTAGTTTGCGTGCTCGTCTGCAGTGGCTCGTCTGGAGTGCTGCTTTACAACTCCAGATCGACCGTGTGTGTTGCTGTATTGTATTGCGGACGTGCGGCGTAGTACCGCGTTCATTGTAAGTGTTCTCTGTATGTGACACTGATGTGTGTGTGTGTGTGTGTGTGTGTGTGTGTGTGTGTGAGCGAGAGATTTTGTGATGGAATAATGTGTGACCTGCTGGTTGATCTGTGATTGTGTTGGCATTCTTTAGGCTGTCCTGCGATAAGGAGGTCGTTTGCCTGATGCGGGGTCGCACTCTGGGGAACAGTGTGACCTCGCTGTACAGGCACAGACAGCAGTGGCTAGCCAAGTCCTCCGAGTACCTCTCCGTGCTCAGGAAGTTTCTGACCCCGGGCACTGACCCCAGCACCATCACCGGACAACCTGCACACACGCGCGCTGCTGAACGGTAACCTCTACGATATGCTTGATTGTCACGTGTGTGACGTGCGTCGTGTGCCTTTTGTTCCTTCAGGTGACCGAGAAGCTTGCCGACGCCGCTGCCAGCACGGCGGCATGGGCTACAAACGTGGGGAACGAGTTTGGGCAGGTCCTCATCAGCATCCTCACGGCGGCGGAGGGCGAGGGCCTGCTGCCCATGTGTGTCAAGCTGATGGAGCGGTACCGACGAGCCCGCGAGGCCCCTCCCCAGCTCCTCTACGTGGACCGTGACTGCTGGTCCAGCGTGGGGAAGAGCAAGACAGCTGCCTGTTCCACGAGTGGACCAGCTGGTCGTCAGGCTGGACGTGTGGCACTTCATGAGAGGGTTTGCGGCAGGTGTCACCACGGACAGTCACCAGCTGTAGGGCCTCTTCGTGGGCCGCCTCTCCTCCTGCGTCTTCGAGTGGGACGCGGAGGATGTGGCCCGTCTGCAGGAGGCCAGGCAGTCGGAGCTCGGGGAGGCACCGCGGTCCAGAGGCCGTCTGACTGACACCGGGTCTTCCGGCAGACCCACGGCTGGAGCTGGCTCGGCACTGTCGGCGCCGCACGCGCGGGGTGCAGGAGACCGAGCTGCTGGTCCAGGAGCTGCTGGAAGACTACATGGATGTAACGGACACCATGGGCGTCAGGCTTCTGGACCGCGAGAAGATGGAGGACATCTGGCAGACCCAGAGGCGCCACCTCCACTGCATTCAGGACCCTCCTGGTGTTCAGCTGTACAGGAGGGTGGGGCAGGTGAGCAGTGGAGGGGTCATCCTGCCCGTGTATCGCTGCGCACGCGGTTCCACGTCCCTGGAGTCGTTCCACCTGCACCTGAACCGCTTCGTACCTGGTAAGTGCCTCTCTCACGCTCGCTCTCTGTATGCATGTCAGCACTGTTTACTAAAAGCCTCCTTTCCTCGACTGCTGCAGGTACAAGTGTGAGTGCCCTGCACTTCCAGGCGTACCTGCTGGAAGGGTTGGTGAGGTGGAACGAGGACCTCGCGGCAGCGGCAGTGGAGGGAAGCGATGCTACTCAGGTCTGCTACAGCGGCCAGCTGCAGCACTACGCCAACCAGCTGAGCCAGCAACTCCTTGGGCTCCAGCTGGCTGAGGATTACACTATTCCTGGAGAGTATACAGGTAATCCCCCCCCACCTCTCATATTCTCTCACACACACACACACACACACACACACACACACACACACACACACACACACACACGCACGCGCACACACACACACGCACGCGCACACACACACACACACCCTTTTTTCCCTGTGATGTATTAAACACTTGTATAGGTGAGCACATCAGGGTGGAGTATCTGTACTCTCAGACCGGCGTAGTGCTGCAGGAGGACCTCGGCAGGGATCCAGGGGCCCTGGACTGGCCACAGAGAAGATTGGCCCCCAACCATTGTGCACGCAGTTTACTGATATTCTATGCTAGTATCATGAGGGACGGACTTTTCAGAGTACCTGGAAGTAGGCTACATGAGCACTGTACCAGTATCTGAAGGTGTGCGGGTCTGGTGAGGCGGTGTTACAGTCTGACACAGTATAAGACATATAAATTACTCATTGACTACAGCAAGAATCAGCTGGCTTAGGACCTCTCAAGACAAAGGTTCCTTTACACTCCACATCAAGCAGCTATGTAACTAATTGAGAGTGATTCAAGAATTATTTGCAATACCAACTTTATGAAGCAATGCAAAACATTACATTCACACTTAAACAGATTACATTTATAGTGTTTGGCAGACACTCTTTACCAGAGTTTCATACATATATTACTTACCTAAGAAAATAAGATATGAAAATAAATACATAAATGAAAAAATACACAACACTAAGCTCTCCAGTTCATTTATCCCCTGACAAAAAGTCACATGTACCCATGTCCCATAATCATTTACATGACCATCAGTTCCTCACTGCACATCAGCATCAGTGTGCACTGCCAAAAACCTTTATTTTTAGAAACATTTTAAAGTGGGCATGTAAGATGGACCATTTTGAAGTTAATTAAGTGAAATCCCTTTGCCATCCATGAGAGAAAGTCTTCTCAGTACTACTCTCAGTGCTTTCATACAACCAGTGAAGTACCGCGATTCTTCCTGCACTGTACTGCATCAGACTATGTAGTTCATAACTGACCCTTCATTTTATCACTTCAATTAAATGATCAGATATATTAGTCATCTTATATCTAACATGCTCATCCTGAATAATTAAATCTGTAATGTATTAGGACTCATAAATATGAGAGTACATTGCATGACTAGACAGCAGGACAGCAGTTTTGCACCTGCACCAAACTGTACTAAACCATATATTTGCTTTGACCCAAACTAGATGATTGACTAACCTTGTCCTGGCATCCTGAGTTCTTTAATGATGGCAGAACCCATTGGAATATTACTTTAGAATCAAGTATCATCTACAAAATGAATGACATGTCTGATCCTGATAATGTCTGATCCTGGTATGACATGTCACTGCTGACTAAACACATTTGATAACAGCTTCAGGAATTGAGCAGGAAAAATATGGAATATTTTCAGTAATTAGTTAGAATTCTTTATCCGACCACTCAAATGGGGGAGGAACTCTTAAATCAGCCTCCCAGTCGAACAGACTCAATTCCTGATCCCCGTCTTCCAAGTCATCTTAGAAAAAACATTGATCCAATTATTCTAGTATAAATGTGATTAATAAACATGCTTTTAAAAATATATGTACGTGGAAATGGTGTCCTACAGGTTAGTGTGGTTGAACAGCGTGAATAGGCCGAGTTATTTAGATACATGTTATAAGCCACAGTGACCTCTGTATACGTTTCTGTAGACGTTGCCGGTTGTACGAGGTGAAAAATTTGAGAGCTCCGCCGGAGGGCTTGATGAATAGTGAATGACGGTGGCGGGATTCACCCCTTCTGGCTTTGTGACAAATTAACGCACTGCCTAAACTTTTAGACGTAAAGCGGACTTTTAACATATGGCAGACGCACTCTAGAAAAGATTACCTTGTAACAATTCATTCAGTATATGAACTGTTTCATCAGCTTGTGTCCTTATATCTGCATATAAAAAGTAACAATTTAAATGATAAATAAAATACATACAATTAAAATATATAAAAGTTCACAAATAAGAAATGACCTTGGTCAGCAATTCTCTCCACAGAGTCAAGGAACTAAACGTCGGAAACTATGGAAATACATAGAACAGAATTATAGACCATGAGCAGAAAAGATCACCATGATGGTATCCTTTATAGCAACACGGCATTGATGTTGTGTCATTTATTGCTTAATTTAAGTAAATAGATTCACCGACTTATAGTTACTTGTATAGATACAAGAATAGTTACCATAGCTTGTACATAATATGTATTGATTGTTTGCTAAAATGCAATTAAGTTACGCAACCGGTAGAGATATCCAATCCGCTAATTCATAAAATACCTTCATGAAAGAACATTACTATTTTCACCCTAATATGTGGCGGTGAAAAAAAGACGACTGACCAACGTATTAATTTTCTAATACGATTAATAATTTTCAGATCCTGACAGCGCCTTATATGTTTTAACTAGACCTGAAATGAATTACGACGCTAAGCCCCACCGAGTTAAATTATTCAACGCACGATAAAGTATTTCAGCCATTAGCTAAATAAATTGCTAAATACATGTCAGTCCTTTTACTAACTTATACTAATATAAGGTTTAGCATGAATTACTTAAGCATTACTGAATTGCTTACCTGTTGATATAAAAAAGGATAACGGTTGATCCATGTCCATGTTCGTTCGGACGACTTGGCAAAGTTTTCAGATGTATCGCTTACAATTCTGAACTAAAGGAGTGAAGTACTGAAAACACGGCTTTTAGAAAAAGTCGGTGGGGAAAGATGGTTTTCGGATAAAAGTTGTAAATGACGTCCCTCCCCCAACACCGCTCTCAGTTGTGGAATGCACTGAAAGTGGTAAGAGTACAACGTGTGATAAAACTTACAGAGTAACCACACTGGTTAGAGATCTGAGAAAAAACTAATAAATGAAAACTTTGTGATGTTTTGTGAAAAGTTTGCTTATTGCCCCGTTTGAGCACATCTGGTAGATAAGATGTGAGGAGGTGTGTGTGTGTGTGTGTGTGTGTGTGTGTGTGTGTGTGTGTGTGTGTGTGTGTGAGAGAGAGAGAGAGAGAGTGTCAGTGATCTCTGGCTGCAGAGTGTCAGAGAGGACACTGAACAGACAGACAAAGTGGAGAAAAACTGGTGTAGTATGAGACTGAAAACTTTAATTTTCTTTAATCACATTAATATTTCTCAATTAAAGAAACCTCTTTTGGTCTGGTTGGTTGGGTAGAAAAAAAAGGTGGCAAAATTTGAACTTTCTGACCCTGGGAGGAGTTTGGTTTTTGGTGTGATGGGACACCTTATATCAGTTTTTGACAGAACGTGTATTCCTGTATGGTAGGGGGAAGGACTTGGGAGGAGGTGTGACTTCTTAGAGAATCAGCCAATGGGAGGAGGGTGAGTGAGTGGGTGAGTGAGAGAGAGAGAGACATAAATGAGACCCATACGCATGTTTGAGTATCAGGACTCGGAACAGAGCGGACATTAAAGACTGGGTGGTACGTATTCATTTAAGACTCATAACTTTTATTTACTTTAATCACTTGATTATTTCTCAATTAAAGAATTTTATTTTCTTAAAAAAAAACAAACTATTTTGAGGATCCCTGATTGTGTTTAATTTCATATAATATATTGTCACATCATATCATATAATAATAATAATAATAATAATAATAATATTATTATTATTAATAATAATAATAATAATAATAATAATAATAATAATAATAATAATAATAAATATGTGGGGGTGGGGTCTGGGTGGTGTGTGTGTGGGGGGGGTGATTGACAGCTGTCAAATCAATCAATCAAATCCAGCAATACATCATTTTGACTGTTAGTATACACTATTTCTCTCTCTCCCACTCATAGTTTGACTGATCCCATTTGGAGGTTTGCATCAGTTTGCATCTCTCTGGCTCAGAACTGGTGCTAAAGGAAAGAAAAGCTCGGCCAGCCAACTTCAGACCTAGTCTGATCTCTCCTGGGATGTTGTGACAGTGGAATACTTTACTACTTTACTACATGGTTACTTTGCTGTTATGTCACACAACTAACCAGAAGAGCTGTGGGACTAGGGAACCAGGATGAACCAGGGGGTTTTGCTCTTGGACTAGTGTCTCAGGACTAACCAGGGGGTTTAGATCTTAAAAAGAAAAAAAAATAAGATACATATTTTTTTCTGTTCTATTTTTGCCGTAGTAACAGGAGCTGCCATGGCGATAGCAGGTACAGGTGTGGAGACAAAGGACACCTCACTGTGTGTTTCATTCCTACAGCAGGTGTTCTGAACTTGTGACCTGATGGAAGCTGTTCAAGCTCTGATAGCAAATGATGATCAGGACAGAGTTGTGTTGTCAAACACTTTTTATTAAGCCAATCGACAACAGGAGTAGCCCAGATGAAAATATGTGTTTAGTAGTGTGACAGGGGTGGCAGAGAGGAAGCGAGACGCGAAGTTCCATTTACAAGTTCTTTATTGTTCATACTTTCCACGTCACGTCGCCGAGTCTAGTGGATAGGTAGGAGCGGAGTAGCTTCTCTCCAGTAGGCTCACGTAGTTCGGCTACTAATGTGCACCGTCCTTCCAGACCTGTGGGTGTATAAATACGTGTGCAGGTCAATGAGGTGCAGGTGTCTCCTGTCAGAAGACAGGTGATTGTGAGCGAGAAAAGTGCGTGACACGGTCCTGGTCCTGCGGGAGCCTGTGTTTGGTTCCTTCTTCTGATGGAAGAGCACTGCAGTGATCCAGCTGTTATTTATTCTTACTGTTGTCTTGTATCTTTATCTCCTCTGCAGGGCATTTATTTAACATAAAATGTAAATGATCAACTGTTATGTAACCAGCAATGCTAATACACATTTACTGCTATTGTTTTACTTCTTACTGTTAGGCTGTGTTCTATGTGTTCTGTGTGTTCTGTGTTCTATGTGTTCTGTGTTCTATGTGTTCTGTGTGTTCTGTGTTCTATGTTCTGTACATCATGTAATTTTCTGATACAGATAAATAAATAAATTATTTTTCCACAATACTTGAAATAAACACACACACACATTCCCAACATTCAGCCATTAAGAAATAAAATTTTATTTGTCATGTGCACAACATGCCATGGACGTCCACACACTTACATGCTTATTGTGAGTCTGATTATCTGTCTAAATTACAATCATCTGTAAGTTAGATCTACAAACAAAGCGGCAAGTTCCGAAGTGTTTCAACGTACCGACATAGTGGAGATTTACTCTCAGCGCAGCCGCAAAACAAGTCCGTTTTGGACTGTGACTCCATTGGCTGTATAGACTGTATGTCTATGATTGGCTGCAGAAAAATGACGGACAGGTAACTTTGGCTGCTGATTGGCTTAATAAAAATGACTGACACCAGAAATCGGTTGTGTAATTGGCTTCAGTTGAAATGATTGACATGTGCTCCGCCCTCTACTTACCCGCTGGAGTTCCTGCAGTCTCTCCCTTCTCTAGAAAACGAAAGTATTTTCTGAACTGTCACCATTAGTTGGGAGGATTGGAGATACGCGCGTTTAAAATATTTCACGGTAAGTTCATTCTGTTTGATAAAATGCGATGTCGGTGCAGTTTAAATAACGTGTTTTGTAAGTACGTAGTTCTGTGTTTAAATCGTAGGTTTACCTAAAAGTGGATTAAAGATTAAAGTCCTGGTGAAGTTAACGATACGCATCTAAAATAAGGGGACACTAAAAATGGCGAACGCCCAGTACGATCACAGTTATATTAAAAATAATAATTTAACGGGGTCAGATATACGTAGTCAGTTATTGTAAATCTGGATTTTAAGTCGTAGTTAGTCAGTGATCTTTCCAAATGGTCCCAGTTAAAACTCCTCTGGCCTAAATGTAAAGTCGCTGCTGTGATGTGTGTTTTTTACAGTTAGTTTCTGTTCAGTTTCAGTCATTTTGTAGTGTTGTCCACATTCTCAGTGGGCAGTTCAGATTCCCTGTCTAATTCATTAGCTGTAGTGTTACCTGTAGTTAGGATGGGACGGTCGACACGGACGTTTCTACGCTTGTTTCGAGTTTCTGAAACTCTGATCCGAAAGGTGGCTCAAAACGGCCATGTCACGTGACCACAGGTGAACTAAGCTTGTGTTTCTACAGGTGTTATACAGTAGCTGCTGCTCCTGGCTTTGACTGACAGTGTCTGAAACACACCTGATCACACATCTGTCTCAGTCACACACTCTATGAATGCTTATAAGTCAAGAAAACACACACCAACCTTGAGGGGTTTTGTGAGAACAGAGAATTTGAGAGATGGAGAGATTCAGTGTTATCTAGATAGAAGGTTATTGATAGGACATATTGACTAATAGGCTAGTGAGAGACATCCAGTGAGCAGTAGTTATAGATACAGTGACATTAATATATAGAAAGTGTGTAGAGAGAGATCCTCTGGTTTACTGACAGGAGTGATGTGCTGTATATCCACACATTTATATAATGGTAAAAACACCTGTGTATGCCAGCAACAAGTGTTCACTGTGAATGAATCTTTTCCAAGACTGAGGAGGTAATGTGGGAAGAGAGGAAGCTCCCAAACAGCAGAACATCTAACATTTTAAAATCTAAATATTATAATAAATGAGATATTTTACTTTATTGAACTTCATTATCCATAATCATAATTATCTACATTCACAACACTTCATTCTGCAATAGATGAAACATGGTCCACACGGAAAGTTCATTAAATAGATACCAAGAATTTTAAATACCTTACAGAATGACAGAAGCATCTTTGGTTGTGTTTGTATGGTAATTTCTCTGAAATATTTATTGATCATATGTATCGATAGCCTGGCATAACCCACCAGAATAATATCTAGGCAGAGTAGTTTAGACTTTGTTGTTTTACAGAAAAAAATTATCAAGATGTTGGCAGAAGTTGCCACTGTGGAGATCATGTCAGATTGTTTCTGTTCAACAGGCCCAGACATGATGGATGAATTATGATGAATATTATTTAATTTTGTTTTTCCTTATAACATATTTATCCAGTTAAACTCTGTCTCATTGGCTAAATATGTTGATCAATTATCCAGTTAAATGTAGTGAATTGCTGATGTACAATGATTAAGGACAAAGATACCACCACCTATAGTGTAGTGTAAATGTAGTGAACTACTGATGTACACTGATTAAGGACAAACATACCACCACCTATAGTGTACTGTAAATGTAGTGAACTACTGATGTATACTGATGAAGGACAAACATACCACCACCTATAGTGTACTGTAAATGTAGTGAACTACTGATGTATACTGATTAAGGACAAAGATACCACCACCTACAGTGTAGTGTAAATGTAGTGAACTACTGATGTACACTGATTAAGGACAAAGATACCACCACCTATAGTGAACTGTAAATGGAGTGAACTACTGATGTACATTGATTAAGGACAAAGATACCACCACCTATAGTGTACTGTAAATGTAGTGAACTACTGATGTACATTGATTAAGGACAAAGATACCACCACCTATAGTGTACTGTAAATGTAGTGAACTACTGATGTACACTGATTAAGGACAAAGATACCACCACCTATAGTGTACTGTAAATGTAGTGAACAACTGATGTACACTGATTAAGCCCAAACATACCACCACCTATAGTGTACTGTAAATGTAGTGAACTACTGATGTATACTGATGAAGGGCAAACATACCACCACCTTTAGTGTACTGTAAATGTAGCGAACTACTGATGTACACTGATTAAGGCATATATCAGACATGTCAGGTTCAGTATCACATAACTATAGTGCTAGGTATTATTAAAGTCACAACATAACACAACTGAAACTATAAATCATCACTAAAGTGTTTTACTAAAGTGTCCAGATAGTTTCAGTGATGAAAGGTCACAGTGATATATTTCTATCACAGACTGGTGTTGATAGATTCTGTCTCTAGTCTCACTAACATGTACCTTATGTAGTGTTCTATATAGACCCGTCTGTGTGGAGGAATGTGAGTGAGTGAGTGAGTGAGTAGACCATTACAGACACAGCCTGGGTTTATATTTGACTCGTTATCTCTGGTGTGAGGGTGTGTGTGTCAGAAATCATGTGGTTGCTCCTTTTCCTCTCGGGCAGGTTAACACACTGTATGTAGCAATAGTATAAATACACGTGTTCTCCATAGATTAACACACAGTATACAGCACTAGTATAAATGCACGTGATCTCCATAGATTAACACACAGTATACAGCACTAGTATAAATACACATGTTCTCCATAGATTAACACACAGTATACAGCACAAGTATAAATACACGTGTTCTCCATAGATTAACACACAGTGTACAGCACTAGTATAAATACACGTGTTCTCCATAGATTAACACACAGTATACAGCACTAGTATAAATACACGTGTTCTCCATAGATTAACACACAGTATACAGCACAAGTATAAATACACGTGTTCTCCATAGATTAACACACAGTGTACAGCACTAGTATAAATACACGTGTTCTCCATAGATTAACACACAGTATACAGCACTAGTATAAATACACGTGTTCTCCATAGATTAACACACAGTATACAGCACAAGTATGAATACACGTGTTCTCCATAGATTAACACACAGTGTACAGCACTAGTATAAATACACGTGTTCTCCATAGATTAACACACAGTATACATCACTAGTATAAATACACGTGTTCTCCATAGATTAACACACAGTATACATCACTAGTATAAATACACGTGTTCTCCATAGATTAACACACAGTATACAGCACAAGTATAAATACACGTGTTCTCCATAGATTAACACACAGTATACAGCACTAGTATAAATACACGTGTTCTCCATAGATTAACACACAGTATACAGCACTAGTATAAATACACGTGATCTCCATAGATTAACACACAGTGTACAGCACTAGTATAAATACACGTGTTCTCCATAGATTAACACACAGTATACAGCACTAGTA
>NC_137497.1:1775000-1790000 GCF_041902795.1 Electrophorus electricus
GTGATATGTGTACTTTTTAAATATCTTAACTAATAGGGAAACAGAACACAGTGAGGTGTTATTAAACACTCAGCTGGGGTTGTGTAACCTGCACTCTACTGTACACACCAGAGGAGCCTCATGAGATTTTATTGGCATGGAGACCTGCATAAACTTTACAACAGTTCTGTTAGTGAAGTACATATAAATGTACAGATGGAACACTCTGGTTTACAAGAGACATTGTTATAGATGAAGTGCTGCTAAACTCCCAGGTGAGGCAGTGCTGTAGATGTAGTGCTACTAGACTCTGACTGACCCCAGGTGAGATGGTGCTGTAGATGTAGTGCTACTAGACTCTAACTGACCCCAGGTGAGTCAGTGCAGTAGATGTAGTGCTATTAGACTCTAACTGACCCCAGGTGAGACAGTGCTGTAGATGTAGAGCTACTAGACTCTGACTGACCCCAGGTGAGACAGTGCTGTAGATGTAGTGCTACTAGAGTCTGACTATCCCCAGGTGAGACAGTGTAACTGGCACGCTACAGTACACACCAGGTGAGGGTGAGGTGTTATTAAACACTCAAAGGAGCCTAAGGAGATTTTATTGGCATGGACACCTGCATAACCTTTACATAAACCTTTTCTGTTAGTAAAGTAGGTATAAATGTACAGATGGAAAACTGGTTTACAAGGGTACATCACCTAGAGATGAGAGTGATGAGTGAAGTGAGTCGTACAGGTAGTCTCTCGCTGTCTGATCTCTTATTGTCTGGTGTGTGTTTGGTGTGTAGTACAGATAGTCTCTCTGTCTGATCTCTTAGTGTTTAGTGTGTAGTACAGGTAGTCTCTCTCTGTCTGATCTCTTAGTGTTTGGTGTGTAGTACAGGTAGTCTGTCTGTCTGATCACTGACACTGACTGTAAGACAGTAAACATCATCTCAGTAAGAGAGACACTGACTGACTGTTATACCTTCCCAGAGTTACATGTCTCCTACTGTTAATACCTCTATATCACCACTAAATGTCATCTTATACCTAACCAGAGTTACGTGTCTCCTACTGTTAATACCTCTATATCACCACTAAATGTCATCTTATACCTACCCAGAGTTACATGTCTCCTACTGTTAATACCTCTATATCACCACTAAATGTCATCTTATACCTACCCAGAGTTACGTGTCTCCTACTGTTAATACCTCTATATCACCACTAAATGTCATCTTATACCTACCCAGAGTTACATGTCTCCTACTGTTAATACCTCTATATCACCACTAAATGTCATCTTATACCTACCCAGAGTTACGTGTCTCCTACTGTTAATACCTCTATATCACCACTAAATGTCATCTTATACCTACCCAGAGTTACATGTCTAATACTGTTAATACCTCTATATCACCACTAAATGTCATCTTATACCTGCCCAGAGTTACATGTCTAATACTGTTAATACCTCTATATCACCACTAAATGTCATCTTATACCTACCCAGAGTTACATGTCTAATACTGTTAATACCTCTATATCACCGCTAAATGTCATCTTATACCTACCCAGAGTTACATGTCTAATACTGTTAATACCTCTATATCACCACTAAATGTCATCTTATTCCTACCCAGAGTTACATGTCTAATACTGTTAATACCTCTATATCACCACTAAATGTCATCTCATACCTACCCAGAGTTACATGTCTCCTACTGTTTATACCTCTATATCACCACTAAATGTCATCTTATACCTACCCAGAGTTACATGTCTAATACTGTTAATACCTCTATATCAACACTAAATGTCATCTTATACCTACCCAGAGTTACATGTCTCCTACTGTTAATACCTCTATATCACCACTAAATGTCATCTTATACCTACCCAGAGTTACATGTCTAATACTGTTAATACCTCTATATCACCACTAAATGTCATCTTATACCTACCCAGAGTTACATGTTATTACTGTTAATACTGCTATATCACCACTAAATGTCATCTTATACCTATGCAGAGTTACATGTCTCCTCACCTTGAGGAATCTTCATCTATCTCAGTGGGAGCCAGTGGAGAGGTTTCTGCAGATTTATGTGTCTCTGGTGTCTGTATTTTGTCTGGCTGAGAAGAGAATGTGTTTCTTTTGAAATGTGCTTGTGACTTGATAGCTGTCAGGGAACGCTCTCCTCCCACAGGTTACGTGGTTTGGCCCGCCGTGTGCAGTGGGAGGGTCTTGTTTGTTTATCGTGTTTGTAACCACGCCTGCACACACCTGCACCTGGTTTAGTCTCGTTATGTCTGTGTATTTAAACCCAGGCTGGTGTGTGCGGGATTATCGGTCATTGTTCATGGTCATGTTGTTTAAATACTTGTTCACCGCGTTAATGTCCATCGAGTACGTTAAATGTGAATGCCGTTGTCTTCTGTCTTTATCAATAAATGTCTGTCTACGTCAACGGAGTCTGTGCGTCCTGCGACATTCAGATTGTTACAATAGCATAATGCAGACTGGCTTCTCTGGGCTGGCTGTCCCTGGACTACTTTCCTAAGAGAGGATAAAAATGGATGCATTTTCTGATCAAATTTTAATACTAAATCATACTGTAACGTTGCTGCTGCCCCGAGTGCTGATGGGCGTGGAGCAGGACGCACAGACTCCTTCGACAGAGTGAAACATTTATTAACATAAACCACAAACAACGGTGGCACTCACACAACATTAGTGACAGACATAACGGTACATTTAACTAGACACAGGTTACACAACATTGAACAATGGATATACACACGTTTAAACAGACTTCAGCAAACAATGACCAACACAATGCAAACACTAGCAGAGGTTTAAATAGACACATGACGGTAACCCGTGCAGGTGCGTGCAGTCAAGAATTGCTTGGTTACAATTGACGGTGAACCCCCCTGCACGCAGCAGGCCGTACCACGTGACTCGTGGGGGGGAGCGTCCCGTGACACATACACATTACTTGATCAGTCCATAAATATAAAATTATATATTCTAATTTTTCCTGGAAGGGTTTGAAGCAGTGTGAAAAGTCTAACACTGTATACAACCAACCAGGGTGCCTGGATGTGTTTTAGTGTTCCTTGTATGTGTGTAAAATGAGTTAAACTCACATGCAGGGAACATAACATGCACTGTTATCCTGAACTACTCTCAGAAACCAGCAGTGCATCTGTTAAGCTATCAAGAGTGCTGTAGATGTAGTACTACTAGACTCTGACTGACCCCAGGTGAGACAGTGCTGTAGATGTAGTGCTACTAGACTCTGACTGACCCCAGGTGAGACAGTGCTGTAGATGTAGTGCTACTAGATTCTGTCTATAATCATTTTTGATTTTTGGTTAATGCTTTTTAGTAGTAGTTTTGGGGTTTCTAGTGACATGCTCACTTTTAGTTTTGCCCTTAAAGATGTCCCTCAAGAGTTTTTGAGGTAATTAGTAAACTGACCTCATATCTGTATGTGTGTATATAGTCTCCTCATTGACCTCATGTAGGTATCTGTATAGTGACTCATCTCTGATGTGTGCAGGTGTTTGTGTGTGTTTGTGTGTGTGTGGTCTCATTACATGTCTGTATATATAGAGATTTCATTACTGTGTATATCATTCATTTGCATGTCTATATATGTATAGTATTGTTACTCTCCTATCTATCTATCTATCTATCTATCTATCTATCTATCTATCTATCTATCTATCTATCTATCTATCTATCTATCTATCTATCTATCTATCTATCTATCTATCTATCTATCTATCTATCTATCTGTACATGTCAGACTCTTGCTAATGTTCTCTAGTGATTGTTAACATTGTTCCATCATTTCTGACTGTTTCTTCTTGTTTTGCTTGTTCTAAGTGTTTGTTTTTGCCATATGACCCCGTGTGTATTATGATCTGTTTTTCCTGTTATTAGGAATCGTCCTTATAATGTCAGTTACATCCTACTAACCTCTAGCCCTGCCCACCTCTAGCCCCGCCCACCTCTGACTCCTGAGTGTTACTGTACAGTGTAAATCTCACGGTGTATCTCCCACTCTACTGTGTATCAGTCTGTTCCTCATTAATGCCCAGTTCTCCATAACTATCCAAGTTCATTTATTTCAGCACACAAGTCTGTTAATGTTTTCATTAGTACTTCATTATACATTAGTTTCATTACTGACATTTTGGCTGTATGTTTCTACAGAAGAACTCATCCTGTTCTACATCCACACAAAGACATGGAAGAGTCCATACAGCAGGACTCTCACACACCACTGGATGATGTCCTACACAGAGTCTTACACACACACAAAACCAGCATGAAGAACAAGTATGAGAGTTTATTTGAGGGAAACAAATCACAAGAGAATAAAACCCTCCTGAACAGGGTTTACACACAACTCTACATCCTAGAGGGAGAGAGTGAAGGAGTGAATGAAGAACATGAGGTTTTACAGATGGAGAAAACACCCAGGAAACAGCTGGTACAAGACACTCCAATCTACTGCTCAGACATCTTTAAACCTGTACAAGGTCCTGAAGGAGACATGAAGGAAGAGAAGATCAGAGCTGTGATGGCTGAAGGTGTCACAGAACCAAAAGAAGATAAAGACCCAGAAGTGCCAAAGCTCAGAACTGTTCTGACCAAAGGCATTGCAGGCATTGGGAAATCTGTCTCAGTGCAGAAGTTCATTCTGGACTGGGCAGAGGGAAAAGCCAATCAGGATGTAGATTTCATGTTTGTGCTTCCATTCCGGGAGCTGAACCTGGTTAAAGATAACCAGTACAGTCTGCATAGACTCCTGTGTGACTTCCATCCTGAGATAAAAGACCTGGACCAAAAGATATATGATATGTACAAAGTTGTGTTCATCTTTGATGGCCTGGATGAAAGCAGAATTCAACTGAACGTTTCCCAGTGTAATAAAGTGTCTGACATAAGCATGACATCATCAGTGGGTGTGCTGATGTCAAACCTCATCAAAGGAGAGCTGCTTCCCTCTGCTCTCATCTGGATAACCTCCCGACCAGCAGCAGCCAATCAAATCCCTCCTCAGTACATTAACCGTGTGACAGAAATTCAGGGATTCACGGACCCACAGAAGGAGGAGTACTTCAGGAAGAGAGTCAGTGACCAAGACCAAGCTGAGAAAATCATCTCACACATAAAGACAGCAAAGAGCCTCCACATCATGTGTCACATACCAGCCTTCTGTTGGATCTCAGCCACTGTGCTTCAGGAAATACTAAAACAAACTGCTACAGAAATCCCTAAAACTCTGACTGAGATGTACATACAGTTCCTGCACACTCAGATCAATATGAAGAATGAGAAGTATGAGGGGAAAAAGAAAAGAGATCAAAGGAAATATCTGAAATCCAACAGGTCGATGATTCTGAAACTGGCTGAACTGGCTTTCAAACACCTGATGAAGGGAAATGTGATGTTCTATGAAGAAGACCTGAGAGAGTGTGGCATTGATGTCACTGAGGCCTCCGTGTACTCTGGGATCTGCACTGAGATCTTTAGGGAGGAATCTGTGCTTTACCAGAGGAAGATCTACTGCTTTGTACATCTGAGTTTTCAGGAGTTCCTGGCTGCTCTTTATGTGTTTCACTGTTTTATCAGCAATAAAAGGAGGGCACTGCAGGGTTTTAAGTTACAGTCCAGTTCCAGGTCTAAGAAAGTTTCTCTCCGTGACCTGCTGAAGAAAGCAGTGTGTAAAGCCTTAGAGAGTCAGAATGGACACCTGGACCTTTTCCTCCGTTTCTTGCTGGGCATCTCACTGGAGTCCAATCAGTGTCTCCTACAAGGCCTCCTGACACACACACACAGCAGCCCAGAGAGCATCACATACACAGTTCAGTACATCAAAGACCAAATACAAACAGAGGACCTCCCCACTGAGAGATCCATCAGTCTGTTCCTCTGTCTGTCTGAAATGAAGGACCAGTCTCTCGCCAGAGAGATTCAGGAGTATCTACAATCAGAGAAGCACCCAGGACAGGAGCTCTCTCCTGGACAGTGTTCAGCACTAGCCTGCATGCTTCTGACCTCAGAGGAGGTGCTGGATGAGTTGGACTTGGAGAAATACAACACATCACAGGAGGGTTACAGGAGGCTGATCCCAGCTGCTGCAAACTGCAGAAAGGCTCTGTGAGTGTTTAACTATTATTTATTCAATAATTTATATTAGTAATTGAGTACTGATGGCTAAATGTTTCATTCACCCTCACAAGGAAGATGCCACACAGCTTTAGAATTGATACACTGGATTATTTATTATATTCCCTCAACTCACACACACCACAACACTCCACAAGGCAGCAGAATAGAAACAGCAAAAACATTTCATATGTTTCAATATGAAAGTACCACTTAATTTTTGTTTCAAAACAAAATTTACAGAAAACATTGACCTTAACATCTTTTTGTCCGCTCCTAGTCATAATGAATGTTAAAGGGAGGTATGTGACTGTGAATTAAAACTAGTCTTAATGAGTGTTTATAGGAGGTGTGTGACTGTGAATTAAAGCTAGTTGTAATGAGTGTTAATGAGAGGTATGTGACTTTGAATTAAAACTAGTGAATGTACAGTCAGGGTTATGATTCAGTTTTAGATCACTTTGCTAGGATTATTGACTGCTACTGACTTCAGTTTATCACACCAAACTTTAGCCACTTTACTATTAATATTAAGTGAAGTCTTTTAATGAAGCTAATTACACCCACTGTAATCTATCACTACAAAAGTTAAACACAGGAAGTTCTCTCTCTGCTCTTTCTACAATACTTGCCTTACCCTGTGTACATACGTGGATGGCACAGTGTATTGTAGTTAAAGATATAGAGGTCGTAGACATGGAAAGAGAGTTCACAAGGTTTCCAGAGAAACCAGATTTAGGTCAGAGGTCCTTCATCAGCTGTGCAAGCAAATAGCCTGTTTACACCTTAAATTAAGGTGTTTCATTTCCAGATTGTACCGGAATTCACTTTGGCTGGATTCTGTTTACACTTTTCACTAAAATGTGTCCTCAGAGTGACCAGATGTGCTTCGATCTTATTTTAACATTTTAAAAGCACACCAGTCCACACATCATTTCTGTTTTGCTTCCTGCAACCTACACGGTAAACAAGATTCCTTGCAGACTATTACGATTGTATTATACACTCTCAGATATAGGCAGAAACCATCTACAACTGGCAACGAGGTGTCCAGCTGTAGCCCTACAGACAGATCAGACCCCTGAGAGGATCAGCCCTGTGATGGGCAGAAGTGTTTACCAAGCAAGAAAAGTTCATGAAAAAGCATGTCTATCTAAAAAAACAGTTAAGCAGCTGACTTTTGTGTTAATACTACTAAACCACATAAATGGACTTATGAGAATTACCTAACTAGCTGCTGATGTTACCACTAACTGAAACAGGATGTTGTGATTAATGTTCACCATTAGCTAGGTTAGATAATTTACTACTTGGTGAACTGTCAGTTAAGTGATTCAGTCCCGTATGCCTCAGTGCAGGAGAAGCTTTGACTGGCAGCAGCAGTAATTTCTGCAGTCAGCCAGCAGACGGGCTTCCACTTGAGTAGTTGGATGCAGATACAGAGACTTTCACTTGTATCAAATGCGATCAACATCCGTCTCTGACCACTTCTGACTGTGGTTTCAATGATCAGATTACAGTGTGTCTTGGTTGTTTATGACTTGTATTTCATTTGGTAGAGTGAAATCCGAATGTGATCTGATCACTAAATTCTGTACCTATATCTTAGTTATCTCATAATTTTAGCTGTTACTTCATTTTTAATTCCTTGTAAGCAGTTACATCACTGTTCTAATCTTGTGTTGTGTAGTAATACTTTAATGACTTAACCAAGGTTTGTTGATTCATTAATTAATATTACAGCTCTAATTATTGTAATTCCTGAGTCTCTAACACACCTGCTCCAGACTCTTTCAGACATTGATTAGTTCTGTCTAGTTCTAGTTCTATGTAGCTGTCTTATACTGATTGTATTTATATAACATAAAGTGAATAGCAGGTAATAACAGGTATTAGATATTAATGTTGTAAATGTTCATTAACTGCAAGTCTTTTTATTCAGTAACTCTGCCACTAGTTTGGTTAGACTGACTTGCTTGTTTTCTTGTTTTCTTTCTCAAGCTGTTCAAACCATTTCTGTGCAGTTTGATGTCTCACTCTGTTTTAAATGTGCTTTGTTTCCTCTGTATTTGCAGACTAGGTAACTGTAGTCTGGACACAGATTTGTGTAAAACTCTATGTTCCACTTTGGCATCATCAAATTCCTCCCTGAGAGAACTGAGAATCAATATCAGCACCCTGGAAGATGAAGGAATGAAGCTGCTTTCTAATGGGCTGAAGAGTTCACACTGTAAACTGGAGACACTCAGGTGAGCACACTGTAAACTGGATATACTCAGGTGAGACACTCTAGACTGGAGACACTCAGGTGAGACACTGTAGACTGGAGACACTCAGGTGAGACACTGTAGACTGGAGACACTCAGGTGAGACACTGTAAACTGGAGACGCTCAGGTGAGACACTGTAAACTGGAGATGCTCAGGAGAGCACATATATTTTGTCATGGAACGTTCTCCTCCCACGATTCATGGGGTTTGGCCCGCCATGTGACTTGGGAGGATGTTTGTGGCCACGCCTGCACACACCTGCACCTTGTTTTGTCTGTGTATTTAAACCCTTGTTAGTGTGTGCAGTATCATTGGTCATTGTTAATGTAGCTTATTAATGTTAAATATAAGTGTTATCATTATTATACGTTTTCCCATTTATCGTGTCTGTTTATTGTTAACCATTTCATGTTCCTTATTTGTAATACGTGTGAGTGCCATTGTGTATGTTTCAATTAAATTTTCGTCCTTGTCGAGGAAGTCTGTGCGTCCTGCTTCACGCCTTATATCCTGAAGTGATATAACTCTTTTACTGTGAACACATCACTTTATAAAGATATAACTCTTTTACTGTGAATACGTCACTTCATAAAGATATAACTCTTTTACTGTGAATACATCTTTATGAAGTGACTCTCATTAAGTTACTAACTCCTACCCCTCTAATTGTTACTAACCCCTAACGACTAACCCGTACTCCTTTGATTGTGTTGGTAAAAAAGATTATTGACTCTAACCAGTATTATGAAAATGTCTTTAAGATCAACACAATGTACAGCAGGAATCCAATAATTGCACAGCAAACTACACTCATTTCATCTTCTTTAAAAACCCACATAACTTTAGTTTTCAGGCACCATGATCTAAATACATTTTGGTCTTAATGCATTCAAATATTCCTCACTGAATGTAAAATCTTTGCCATTGCAGACTGCCATTGTGTAATCTTGGAGAGCAGACATGTGAAATTTTGGGTGCAGCTCTACAACTCACAAACTACCGCCTGAGAGAACTCGACCTGTCTAACAATGATCTGCAGGATTCAGGAGTGAAGCTGCTCTCTGCTGGACTGAAGAGTTCACACTGTAAACTGGAGATTCTCAGGTGAACTTTCTGTGAATTCATTGTTGAAATGCAAAGTTTATGCTGTGATCTGTGATTCATAGTTTTAAAAGTCTGAATATCGATTTACCAGTCTTTTATATAAGATTTCAGGAAAAGGGCTTAGTTCAAGAAAATCTAGTTTAGTTAAACAGAAATTATTTAGGGCAGAGGTATTATTCATTTATTTTATTCATATCTGACACATGCTACAGGTAGAGTTTGTGATAATACCTCAGAAGAATAGATTTTATCTAACTGCCACAAGTCATCAATGTTTACATCATTCTACATTGGAGAAGGAGGGTAGACCAATCTTTCATTACACTGTACAAATGGGATAAAGTCCACAGTTTTTAAGTTTGTGCTGTAAGAGCCTCTTTATATTGTTAACAACAAATATATTCCCAGATCAACACAGTGTTTATAAACATCTAAAGACAGCTGTACAAAGACTAATGGATCTTATGGGTTTGGGGACAGTGTAGTGAGCTGTACAAATACTAATGGTTCTTAAGGGTTTGGGGACAGTGTAGTGAGCTGTACAAATACTAATGGATCTTAAGGGTTTGGGGACAGTGTAGTGAGCTGTACAAATACTAATGGTTCTTAAGGGTTTGGGGACAGTGTAGTAAGCTGTACAAATACTAATGGTTCTTAAGGGTTTGGGGACAGTGTAGTGAGCTGAACAAAGACAAATGGATCTTAAGGGTTTTGGGACAGTGTAGTGAGCTGTACAAAGACTAATGGATCTTAAGGGTTTGGGGACAGTGTAGTGAGCTGCACAAATACTAATGGTTCTTAAGGGTTTGGGGACAGTGTAGTGAGCTGTACAAATGCTAATGGTTCTTAAGGGTTTGGGGACAGTGTAGTGAGCTGTACAAATACTAATGGATCTTAAGGTTTGGGGAAAGTGTAGTGAGCTGTCATTTTACAAAGTGGTATGTGAGATACACGATGAAATTGAAGATTACAGTACTAGACTTTTTTCAACATGTAAGTAACCTCTGAATAGCAGGAACAATCTTAGGAGGTTCACCATTTACAGAAACCTACTGGGTTATTCCACGTTAACCAGTGGCTGAAAACTCAGTTAAAAACAGTGACTAACTCATAAGAAACAAGACTGGAGAATCATGGCAGTGGGGACCAAAGAGCAAACTGGGAAAGTTTATATCACATCAAAAGCCATTTTCTTAATGGTTTAAGGGTAGAGTTGACTGCAGTTCTCTTTTCTAATTATAAATTAAAATTATATATATATAAACAAATAATGATGTTGAAAATGAACCATAAAGTACAAAACATTCTTTAGACTTTCATCTGTTGCTATGGAAACAAAAATACTACCAATGACATTACAAATTTTTAATAACATTGGGAATAATTACATCAAGAAGATAATAGGCATATTTTATCATGAAAAAGTTAAGAATATTAAAAAAATTTTTAAAACTTCCAGATAAAAAAAATTACTGTTTCATGGTTTGTAATTCCATACTTTTCTTTACAGTAAAGTCTGCTACATGCAAACACATTTTCCTCTTTCTCCCTCCTATCTGCAGACTGTCTGGTTGTTTGGTCACAGAGGAAGGTTGTTCTTCTCTGGCTTCTGCTCTGAGCTCAAACCCCTCCCACCTGAAAGAACTTGATCTGACCTACAACCACCCAGGAGAGTCAGGAGTGAAGCTGCTCTCTGCTAGACTGGAGGATCTCCACTGCAGACTGGAGACACTCAGGTATGTAGAAATCCCCTGTCCTTGAACTGATCTGATACTCAACTGTGTGTTCTCAAATACAACCTGCTCTCACACACAGTGGAGCAGGAACTGTGTACAGGTCGTCTGCTATAGTGTACTGATGTTTTAGGTTCAGATCACACTGCATTTTGCTGTGTGTGTGTGTGTGTGTGTTCCAGTGGGTGATGTAGGTTTGTTTCTGTAGTGTTATAATTTGGTCTGATTGTATTTCAGACTGGTGCTGATGTGTTACAGTGTTAATGTGTGTTAATGAACTCAGTGTCATGACCAGTTGTGTGAGGGGACTCTTTTCTCTCCTGTATGAGAGGAGCAGCTGTGTGAGGGGACTCTTTTCTCTGCTGTGTGAGGGGACTCTTTTCTCTACTCAGCTCTTGGCACTGCAGGGCTTTGTAGTGGTGTGAGTGGAGGTCTCTGTTTTTAAGTGTAGCCAGTATTTAATCATCCTTTTCTGAATTTTGAGTAATAGTGGAAAGTTGTCAAATTTAGATCTACAGCTGGGTATTTGCTCCATTGTGAGTGGCCCCCACACTTCACAACCACACAGCAGAATTGGTTCTATGATAGACTGGAATATTTTGAGGCAAATTTGAATTGGTATTTGAATGTGAATGTGACATTTGATTGCACAGATGCCCTGCGTGTTTTCACTCTCAGTTCACTGACTGCTGGATGATCTAATTATTGAACTAATTTTCAATCATATTATCTACAGGTTTCTAGTTTGTGTGCGTCTGTCAGTACTGATCCAATAGGTCCAGGGTCCAGGTCTGTCAGCACTGCTCCAACAGGTCCAGGTTCTGTTGTATCTCCTGCTCTGTGGGTAACAGTAGAACCAGGTCATCTGTGTAGAGCAGAAACGTTCTTTCTGAGTCATGTAGAGTGAGACCAGGTGCTGCAGAGCATTCTAAAATGATGGCTTATTCATTGATGTAAATGTTGAATAATGTTGGGCTTAAGCAGCAGCCTTGTCTCACTCCACGCTCCTGAGAAAAGATAACGGTCCTTTTGATGTCAGTCTTTCTAGCACACCTGTTTGTGTGCATGGATTTAATGTCATATGCTTTACCCCCTACACCACTTTCCAGTAATACATATCTACATATACTTACACAGGTCACATTCATACAGGACCATTTTAGAATATCCAGTCAACCTAACCTCCATGTTTATGGACTGTGAGAGGAAACCAGAGACCCAGGAGGAAACCCACACAGACAGAACATGGAAACTCCACCCAGATAGGGACTTAAACCCAAGACCCTAGTGCAGAGAGTCAGACATGCTGACCACCAAGCCACCGTGCTTTACAGTGAATACACTGTGAGAGAAAGGGTCTAAATCTGTTATCATACAATCCACTGTGCTATTACCAAGAGGTGAGCAAAAGGTGCATCTCCCCAGAGTCCCCTCGTAACCCACCATTGACAATGTACTGACCCAGACTATGACAGATCTGCAGGGAGGTCTTTTCCATTCCTGTTCAGCTGTATGTCAGAATTATATCAGGAGAGATTAATTATGTTTCTTGGGTAATGGTGTCCAAATATGTGAGTGTTACCTTGTTCTGTGTTGGAGTCTGGCAGAGATCCAGTACATGTGTTTGGATCTCCACAGATCAGCACACTTCCCTGGGCCTGGAAGCCACTGCTCTGATCATGGAGACTGGGACAGATGTCTTCATTATAATAAGGGCATCACTGGGAGGACTGGAGATTGTACAAAGGAATATTTCTTTTGGAGTGTTTAGAATCTCTTTGTTGGTTTTAAGCCAAATGTGTGATTTTTCTATTTCAGAGGAATTATAAATTTCGACAGTTCTGATTTCTTGCCAGATAATGATTCCACCTGAATCTCCTTCTTTTAATGTCAGGGGGCTTAACAGTGGGGAGGATGATTTCCTGGTAGTTTACAGGACAGTGAGTCACCCAATCAGATTTACACCAGGTTTCCTGGAGAATTATAATGTCCTTATCTTCTGTGTTATTTGTGAATTCAGTGTTTATACTTTTGTATATGACTTTATGCCTCGAATGTAACAGAGAGAGACAAAGAAGAGTTTCATTATTTATACTTCATTATTTAAATGAAGTATGAAAGGAAAAATACAAATACAAATATATTCAAAGTGAGAGAAACCTGTAAAAGTGAAGGATTATGTTGATATATGTACAAACATTAATGTATATAAACATACATATTAAGATGGTCTAATGACTAACCTGTAAACAGTGATATTTATTTATTTGTCTATTTATTTATTAATTCATTTATCTATTCATTTATTTCTTGATTAATGAATTGTGACAGCTCAGCAGTCTGTTGCATATGAGGTTGAGCATCTGTTTGATCTCTCCATCTCTGTAGTGTGTGTGTGGAGGGTGGCGTTTGTACTACAGGCGTAGGTCGGCCGTCTGTTGGGGTGGGTGTTGACCCTAACCCTGTGTGTGTGTGTGTGTGTGAGTGAGAGAGAGAATCTGTGTGTGAGACAGAGAGAGAGAAAGAACTATTATCAGAGAGAGAGACACAGAACTATTATCTGTGTGAGAGAGAAAGAGAGAGACAGAACTATTATGTTTGAGAGAGAGAGAGAGAGAGAGAACTATTATCTGTGTGAGAGAGAGAGAGAGAGAACCATTATCTGTGAGAGAGAGAGACAGAACTATTATCTGTGAGAGAGAGAGAGAGAACTTCTGTGTGTGTGAGAGAGAACTATTGTGTGAGAGAGAGAGAGAGAGAGAGAACTATTATGTGAGAGAGAGAAAAAGAGAGAGAGAGACAGAACTATTATCTGTGTGAGAGAAAAAGAGAGAGAGACAGAACTATTATCTGTGTGTGTGTGTGTGTGTGTGTGTGTGTGTGTGTGTGTGTGTGTGTGTGTGTGTGTGTGTGTGTGTTTAGATTGGAGTATGCAGGGGAGATCAGAATCAAACCAGGACTAAGAAAATGTAAGAAGTAAATACTCACTCACTCACTCACTCACTCACTCACTGTATGTGTGTCCTCTAATGTCTCTTCTTGTGTGCAGATGCGTGTGATCTCACACTGGACCCAAACACAGCAAACACACGTCTCACTCTGTCTGAGGGGAACAGAAAGGTGACGTGTGTGGAGGAGGAGCAGCCATATTCTGATCATCCAGAGAGATTTGACTGTGTGCAGGTTGTGTGTAGAGAGAGTCTGACTGGACGCTGTTACTGGGAGGCTGAGTGGAGTGGGAGGGCTGATATATCAGTGACATATAAAGGCATCAGGAGGAAAGGAGGCAGTAGAGAATGTTGGTTTGGATGTAATATAAAGTCCTGGAGTCTAATCTGCTCTAATAACCGATACACTGTCAGTCACAATAATAAGAGAACTGCCCTCTCTACCCCCTGCGACTCTAACAGAGTAGGAGTGTATCTGGACTGGGCTGCAGGCACTCTGTCCTTCTACAGCGTCTCTCACACACACACACTCACACACTTACACACATTCCACTCCAGATTCACTGAGCCCCTCTATGCAGGGTTTGAGGTTTGGATTCCTGACTACTCAGTGTATGTGTGTGAGCTAGAATAGCCTCCTGTGTCCTGGAGGAACACCTGAGTCTGCAGGGAAACACACACACTACACCTTTCTCACACACACACACACACACACACACACCATCTCTCTCTCTCTCTCTCTCTCACACACACACCCTCTCTCTCCTTCACACACACCCCCTCTCTCTC
>NC_137497.1:1792500-1822500 GCF_041902795.1 Electrophorus electricus
TTTTTTGACAGGTTCTTTACAAATGTCCTGGACACCATGATGGAGAAATGCTTGGGAGGTACAGGAACTCTCATGAAGAACAGAATTCCAAAGGAGTGTAACATTATAGGGGATCAGGCCATCAAAAGGAAAGGAAGAGAAGCATCTGAGATGGTGGTCAGGTGAGATCCTGAACTTGCTGTCAAGTGGTTTGACAACAAACCAGTTAACCAGTTGCTAAGTTTCTATAGGATGGCCACTTGCACTCAGAAATGGACAGTGCATACAATTTTCCACTTTTTTGATTTGGCAATCACCAGTGCATGGCTTCAGTATAAGGCTGACTGACTGCTAAGTTCTGGGAAAGAAACCACTGCAGTTCCTTGAATTCAAATTGCTCCTTGGTGAGCAGATGATTACTCAGGTCCAAGTAGGAATCTCTAGTGAGAGTGAAGACGACACTCCCCCACATCAACAGTGAAAACCTCAGCCAAATGCAGCTTTGAGACACTATGAGGCCATCCATCTCCCAAAGATGGTGGATGAAACACATGCATCAATGTGTCGCAGGTCTGGTTGCAACAGCAAAACGTATGTGATGTGTACAAAGTGCAAGATCTTCCTCTGTGTTTCAAAGAAAGGGAATTGCTTTTTGAAATATCGTACTCCATAAACATAACTCCATAATATCAAAATACAAACACTAGACATACACTAGAAAAGAGTTACATATAGATTAGCTCAACTGTTGGTAGTTTTCATCATAAATATTATGACAACTTGGTATTTTCTTTGGGATTGATTTACTGATTATGATTCAGTTTCATAGGTAGTGTGCTCAGATGTCCACTGTAGTGCACACATTATATATTTTTTTTAAAAAACATTAAAAAAAACCAAAATATTTTCAGTATGCTCATTACCTTCCAAACAAATGGGGAAGTAAAAAAAAAATGAAATAGGAGACTTTTTTTCCTCTGGTAGTCAGGAGGATATGTAGAAGAGAAATCTTATTTTTTGGAAATTCAAACCTTCCTTTTTTTCTGTTAAATCCACTACATTTATAAAGATCACTTTCTTAGCTACTCATAAGATTTCCTAATGTGGGAAGGTGGATAAAATATAGAGCAATATTGTGCAAATAGCTAATCAGTTCACTATTATATATTTTTGAAATTACATGAAAAAACAAATCAAATTATCAGTTCACTCTGTGATATACTTGGAAAACACTGCAACATATTAAGATTATGACATTGTATTGTTTTTACTGTAGGAATTTGGAGTAATGGGATGGGAATATGCTGTTAAATGTCTATTCAGTTGACTATATATCGCTACTTGAAGCTCTATAATAGTCTGAACTAGTTGCATTAAACAGTGACTGCGTGCGGGACAGGTGTCGGTGTTCGTAACGGACCTGCTAAAGACAAACTAGAGCAAGAAAACGGGCTGACAGGCCTCACCAGACAACAGCTAATGAGCTAGCAAGCGTTAGCGTGGCAGCTAAATATGAGAGAGAGATGGTGTGTAGCGTTTGGTCATATAGATAATACTTCGCATTTGACGGCTCGACTTTATCGACAGATAGTCTGTATAATGTACAGTCAGACGTCTTTATCGAGTGATGACGGAGCGTTTCGACAGGGCGCCCGGCGCTGGCAGGACCCGGGCAGCGTCGAGCGGTCCTGGCCCGGGGGACACTGGCCCACAGCCCGAGCTAGGACGCGGGGACGCCTGTGTGTCCATGTTCAGCCAGCGGGAACCCCTCAGACAGCCTCGGACCTCACTGCCCCTGGCCGAGGACAGTGGAGGTAGAGCTGCCGGACAACCGCTGTAACTGTGGTTAGATATCTAGACACGATACGTAACTTTAACTAATCAGCCCGTCGTAAATATCTTAGCCATGTTAGCGCCTGGCCTGTATAAGAAAAGCTAGCTAGCCTAGCTAAGCTATCCTAGCCAGGAAACAAAGTAACGTTTACTCGGAACTCTGCTGAATATTGGTAGCTTATCTAGGTTAGTTAGACTTAAGATAACCGTGTAGCTGTCCTAATATTCATCAATATTAGCCTATGCGAGCTATCTACACAGTTAACATTGGTTTACTATATTACTAGCTAGCGCTAGCTGAACAAATAGAAGATAACGTTCGCAGCCACATATCTGAATTAACCTTGTTCAGCTGACATTGTTGTGTTAAACAGGTCACACACGATGTCAGGTTTATGGTTAGTTAGCTATATTTATTACATTACTGTTAGAAGCACCAAACCCAAATTATTTGAGCTGGGTAGCTAACTGTTTATTATTATGTTAACTGGGTGTTTTCACACGTATATTTATCATTGCATTGCAACAAAAGGTCTTCAAAGACAAGGAAATTGCTGCTTTTAAGACAGCACCTAAATCAACCATTTATTGAATCAAGTACTTCAAGGAGAGAGGTTCAATTGCAGTGAAGAAGGCTTCAGAGCACTCAAAGTCAAGCAAGTGCCAGGACCATCTCCTAAGGAGGATGTAGCTACAAGATCAGGTCACCACCAGTGCAGAGCTTGCTCAGGAATGGCAGAATGCAGGTGTGAGTGCATCTGCACACACAGTGAGGTGAAGGCTTTTGGAGAATGGCTTGGTGTCAAGAAGGGCCACAAAGATGCCACTTCTCTCCCAGAAAAACATCAAGGACAGACTGATATTCTGCAGGAAGTATAGGGATTGGACGGCAGATGACTGGGGTAAAGTTATTTTCTCTGATGAAGCCCCCTTCAGACTGTTTGGGACATCTAGACAAATGATTGTCTGGAGAAAAAAGATGAGCGCTACCATCAGTCCTGTGTCATGCCAACAGTGAGGCATCCTGACACCATTCATGTATGGGGTTGCTTCTCATCCAAGGGAGTGGGTTTGCTCAAAATTTTGCCTGTGGTCAATCCTCAAAAAGAAGGTGGACAAATGCAGAAATTGTGATCAACTCCAAGCACTGATTAGGCAAGAATGGGTTGCCATCAGTCAAGACTTTGCCCAGAAGCTAATATCCAGCATGCCAAGGTGAAACATTAGTCTGAAATGCTTAATTGTACTTAGCTGTACCATATAAACATCTAATAAACTGAGGCAGTAAACTTTGTGAAAAGCAAAATTGGTCAGTTTCGACTTTTGTGTACAACTGCACTGCTAATATTTGATGATAACTTCCGAGATCTCTCTCTACATGGATCTGGTTTAAAGTATCTGAACAGTCATCATAATGCGTGAAGGATGAGACACTGATCAAGCACAAGCATTAGTGCAGAAGGCCTCACACTTCTTAGATTAACGTCTATAAGAGCACAAACACTCCTCTTCGTGACTATTGATGTTGTGTTATGGAAGGAGAGCTGATGTAGGCCCGATAGCTGTTGCTAACTTAGCAGAAATAGCGCTACAAGGTGAATATGGATTAAAGCATTTATCTTTCATATGTAACAAGCCACATGGATCTAAACATCATTTCTGGGGAATTGATGATCCCATGTAGAAATAACCATCATACTCCGATAGGCTACATTTCCAGTTAACCTAGCTAGCGTTGTAGCTACAGACGTTAGCGAAGCTAGGAGAGCTAGCTAACAAGCACGGACCCAGAATGAGAAAATTTCTGAGAGTTAGCGGGCATTCAGCAAACTAACGGATGTGTTTACACAAAATAAAGATAAATCGTAACTGTTGGAATTCCATTTCATTACTTAGACAGTAAGCTAGCTTCTACATAACATACAGGCCCGACCTTAGGTCAGCGGACCGAATCCCAAGCCAACGTTTTATATGTAAACATATCAGCTGCTCACCGTCTGGTGGATCAAAGCAGATCAACCCACACAAGCTGAGGTGTGATCCAGCTGTGAATCTTTAGTTAAATACCTGTGTGGTTAACACCTGTACACAGGAAATCCTCACTTGTGGTAAACACTCTTGTGCGGTAAACCCCGTTTTGTGGTCGTAACATCTGATGCACGTCCCACATCCGCACTGAAGGCTTCCGCGCGAGACTACATCTTGTGTCGTCATCATCCCTAGGGAGAAGCTTTCTTGCTCCTTTATCGCACACAATGAAAATCTAAAATAAATGTGTTCTTTAGATTATTTAATTAAACATATCTTGCGATCACTTTCTTAGCTACTCATAACATTTCCTATTGTGGGAAGGTGAATAAAATAGTTTCAAAGTTTGTCACGTACATAATCATACATGGTCTAACTTGCAGTGAAATGCCTTTGTGACTGTTCTGTTCGAGCTGAGGAGAGATGCAAGGATTACAATATTTGTATAACATGTATATATACACAGTGTACTATATATATATATATATATATATATATATATATATATATATATATATATGTGTGTGTGTGTGTGTGTGTGTATATTTGTATATAGACACTGTAGAATTTCCAGTTTTTCTTACAATTTACAGTTTACAGTTATTGCAGTCTTTTTACACAGTACACAGAGTGGTACACAGAGTGGTCCCCACAGTTCATCAGTTGCCCTGATTCAGGGCCCAAATGGCCTGCGGGAAGAAACTCCTCTTCAGTCTCTCTGTGTTGGTCTTCAGGGAGCGAAAGCACTTCCCTGACGTCAACAGAGAGAAGAGACTATTGTTGGGATGGGTGGGGTCCTTGGTCTGGCACCGCTTGTAGTAGATGGTCTGCAGGTCAGGAAGTTCCGTATGAGTGATGCGCTCTGCTGAATGCGCCACCCTCTGGAGTGCTTGTCTGTCCTGCTTGGTGCTGTTCCCAAACCAGACTGTGATTTTCCCCGTGAGGATGCTCTCGATAGTGCAGGTGTAGAAGCACCTTGGAGGGCAGTCTGAAGTCTCTTAGGTGTCTGAGTTGGTAAAGATGCTGACGAGCCTTCTTTGCCAGGGAGTTGGTGTGGTGGGACCAGGACAGGTCCTGCGAGATGTGAACTCCGAGGTACCTGAAACTGTCAACTCTCTCCACTGTGGTTCCGTTGATCCTCAGAGGTTGATAGTGCCACTCCTGCTTCTTGCTGCAGTCCACAATCAGCACCTTTGTCTTGCTGATGTGTAGGAGGAGATTATTTTCTCCTCCAGGTAGGCCCTCTCGTTGTTTTCCGAGATCAGGCCCATGACAACGGTATCGTCAGCGAACTTGACAATGATGGTAGAGCTGGAAGTGGCCACGCAGTCGTGGGTGTACAGTGAGTAGAGCAGGGGGCTTAGGACACAACCCTGAGGAGCTCCAGTGCTGAGGGGGAGGGTGCATGAGACGCATTTGCCCACCTGTACTAATTGTGGTCTGTCTGTTAGGAAGTTGGAGATCCAGTCACACAGGGATGGATGCAGTCCTAGATCCTCCAACTTAGTAGTTAGTAGGGAGAGGATGATAGTGTTAAATGCTGAATTGTAGTCAACAAACAGCATTTTAACATAATTACCCCTCCCTTTGTCCAGGTGGGTCAGTATGGTCTGAAGCAGATGTGTAATTGCATCATCAGTGAAGCGGTTGTGGCTGTATCCAAACTGCAGTGGGTCCATGGAGGCTGGCAGTGAAGAGGTGATGAAGTCTCTGACCAGCTTTTCAAAGCACTTCATCACGACCAATGTGAGGGCAACAGGGCGGTAGTTGTTGAGGCCGGAAGGTCGAGATTTCTTTGGGACAGCGACGATGGTGGATCGCTTGAAGCTGGATGGGACAATACCAAGCATCAGGGAGAAGTTGAAGATGTCGGTAAATACCGGGGCTAGCTGGTATGCACATGCTTTGAGGACTCTACAGCAGATGCTATCTAGTCCCTGGTCATCAGTCTGGAGGGTGGGCTCTTGTAATCCCTGATTATCCGTAGCCCCTGCCACAGGAATCTAGAGCCACTCTGCTGGAACTGTGATTCTAGTTTCCTCCCGTAGCACCACTTCGCCTCTCTCACCACCTGCGCACTCCGTATGCCCCAGACTTGTACTCATCCATGTTCCCGCTGATGATCCCCATGTTGTAGGCAGCAGTGCGAGAGTTCAGATCCTCGCAGATGGTTTTGTCCACCCAGGGCGTCTGGTTGGGAAACATCTTGATGGTGGCTTTTGAGATCGTATCATCCACCAGTTTCCCAATAAACCCTACTACTGCTTCCGTATACTTGCTGACATCATCAGTGCAGCGCCGGAACATGTTCCAGTCCACGTCATCCAGAGCATCCTGCAGAGCGGCCACCGATTGGTCTGTCCAGTGCGCGACCTCCCTCTGAACCGGAGTTTGCCGTTTCAGCCTTTGTTTATATTTTGGTATGAGGAAGATGGCGGTGTGGTCCGACTCACCAAATGGTGGATGAGCTCGTGCATTGTAGCTGTCCTTGTATGGGGTGTAGCAGTGGTCTGGTGTCCTATTTCCCCTGGTGGGGAAGGTTACGTGCTGGTAAAGGTTGGACACTGCACGCTTGAGGTTAGCACTGTTGAAATCCCCGACCAGGATAAGTGCAGCATCCCGGTGTTGTACCTGAAACTGTGTGAGAGCCTCATGAAGTTCACACAGTGCAATGTCTGGGTTGGCCTGAGGTGGAATGTACACAGTGTCGACGATGACCGAGGTGAACTCATGAGGAATGTAGAAGGGACGAAACTTGAGGGCGAGCAGCTCCAGGTTGGATGAGCAGGAGCGGGCAAGAGTAACAACACTGACATCGTTGCACCAGCTGTTGTTTACCATCACACACACTCCACCGCCTCTCGACTTCCCCGAATCTGCCGTCCTGTCCATGCGGTAGCTTGGCTTGGTACCGCTGGGTTCAGCCATGATTCGGTGAAGCAGAGTAGGTTGCAGTCCCGAATGTCCCTCTGGAACTGGACGGACCTGGAGGTTGTCGAGCTTGTTGTCCAGAGGCTGGACGTTGGCTAGCAGGATGCTAGGTAAGGGAGCTCGGTGTGCCCGAGCCCTCAGCCTGTTCCTGATGCCAGCTTGCTTTCTTCGAGGCCATTTACTCGCATCACATCCTTTGTTCTCCCTCAGGATCTCCGTCGGCCATCTTGGGTCCGGGGTTAGAGACGGCTTGAGGTGAGTGTTATGTAGATCAAGAGAAATAAGAGCATCTCTGCTGTATGAGATGCACGTTATGATGCAGAGAGGAGGGTTTTAGAGATGACAGAGATAGTGAAAAGAGTGAAAAAAATAGTGAAAAAAGTGCCAGGTGTGGACGGAGCAGTCGTGACGGCAGCCGACCTCACCAGCGCCATCTTGTAATAACATCCTGGTGTTGGCCTGTTTTTTGATGAGGCAATAAATGAACAACATATGGATGTATTAGTTTTAGCTCTCAGTATTTCTTGTGTTTAAAGGGTCTTAGGATAGTGATATATACATTCATTTTTTCTCTTATGTTGTTCTTCTATCCTTGTATGCTACTCTGTTGTCTTTCACTAACAGTTCCCAAAATTCTGCCTTTGCTTTAGTTGTGCTTTATTAATATATTTGCTTGTGAGAGAATTAGACCAGGGACAAGCATGGTATCTCAAACATTTCCTGAGATGTTAATGTTACTCTTCATAAACCTTCAACACACTGAGGAACTCTGGCCACATTTCATTTGAGCATACCCATGCACTGTTGGCTGTACAGTCTTCAATATGCAATAGTAGACTAATTAAATAAGTTGTACATTTTTCAGAGTTATTAGCATGGAACATATACTTTCAAAGCATCGGCACAGTGGAGGCACTGAGATAGTGAGTGTTGCAAGTGTGCCGTGCCCAGCAGGGTGGCTGGAGATTTCCAGCATGTCAATGTCACTGCATAGTGGTCAGCCACCCAAAATATCTTGGTAGCTGCAGTCGTTTGGTCAGAAGCAAACCACTGATAAAGAGCTGGAAAATGTCTAAAAATGTGGATGGTGGCAGAATGGACTCTAACTATGCAACCATGAGGTGCCTCTTGTAGCGTTTGGAGTTAATCCTATTTACATTATACTCCAACCCAGATTAGCAGAGAGCTTTGGAACTGGTAGAGAGAAGGCTGTGAAGCACGTGGAGGAGACGCAAGTCAGACTCAACTCAGTTTTGGAGTAATCTTGTCAGTTTATTCAATATGTGACATAGGCTTGCTCTTGTAATCCTGTTGACAGTGCATACATGAACTGTAGAAATGTCCAAAACTCATAAACACGTCAATAGAGGAATTAAATTAAGAACAAAAGAAGTGTTGGGTCCAGTATGGTCCGTCATGTACAGTACAACAAAAAGTCCTCTTCTGCGTGGCATACATGCACACGCATTTTACGTAAAACGCAACTTAAAGGGACAGTACACAAATTACCGTTACACTCTACACAGCAGTAGATATTTAGAATATAGTGTTCGGAGGGTATATACACAGCAGTAAACTCTATTTCTATTTCTATCTGTATCAGAGGGTTTCTTCTAAAACCACTATGAATATTCAAAACACCTCTGCGTCATACAGAGAACTGGCACAGCCAATAGGAAGGAGGCTTTCTCACTGAGGTCAGAGAGAGCTGTGGAAAGTTCCTGAATATTCATAAGGCTGTTAAGGCAATAGGAGCGGGTACTGGCGCAGCCAATCACACGCTGCTGTGTAAGTGATTTGTAGCTAGCTAGTGTTTGTCCACACTCCACCTGTACTAAGGTTAAAATATTTTAAACTAGAAGGTTTAAAAAGTATGCTACAATCTAGCTAACTGGTTAGCTAATATTAGCTGCTGTACTGTGCTAGCTTCACCATTCCCATGGTACACATTTGCTTAGGTGCTGCTTATTGTAATTGGCTGAGGTCTGTTCCCCCCAAAATAAAAGGCTTATCGATCTTTAGAATTCACATCAAAAGACGAGAGGTGCCAGTAGATATGGAAAAGCAGAAAGGTGGCTGCACAAAGCTGCCACCAATAAGACCAAACCACAGTGCTCAGAAAGCAAACAATGTTCAGATATTTGTATCCATAATTTATTTAAAAGCTGAAATGTAGGCGCATGTGTTTTTGAGTCTTTACATTCTATGGGATACCTTAAAAATATTTGTACTGCTGCCTCAAGAATGGAAAAAATAGAAATACATTTTAAGTACGTTTTAATAAAAAGTTGTTTGGCCTTATGGAAGGTTGTGTATGGTTATGTGTGTTTGTGTGTCAGTATGTAGATTCTAGTGTGGAAAAAAACCTTGTATACTTTGTTTAGGCTCTTGATGTGGGTGTGCACAGTCCAGAAACTAGAGACAGCACACATTTTGCTCCACTTGTTCTACCTCCAATCAATGGTGGCCATCCACTACCATTTCAGAGAAAAAAAAGGTAAAGAACTATAAAGTCTATACATTCCAGAGAAAATTACATTCCAATTCATTCCTGTTGGTTTTTAACATATGGTTTCATTTTAATGGCTGTAATATATTTTTAAACAGAGCCTTCTCAGCTGAACATAGCTCAGTTCCAGGAGGACAAAATCAGCTGTTGCCATCTGTTAACTAATAGAACTGGATGATTCTTTAGTATAACTCTGCCCCGTAATTTTAGGTTCAGATGAACAGCTACAGAAGCCTGGTCTGGATGGATTTCATGACAGCTGGAGATGGAGAGTTGTAACCTTGAAGCTGAGTATAAGGAACACCAAGTGCTTCTGCAGAGCCTCCTGTCAGAGAGGGATGAACTCTACCAGTTGAGCAGCGAGCAGCAGATGATAATAGCTGACTGTTTGGAAAGGGAAAATGTGGTAATGCCCGTGTGTACAAGGCGGAGTCGCCATGGCTACAAGGACCATCTGAAAATTCTAGAGAACCTAAAGTTGCAGTCGCAGTGCAAATCCAGCAGCAAGCTGAAGAACTCCGGCCCCAGTGCCAGGAGAAGAAGAAGCAGTAGGACTGTGAATATCAAGCCTTCATCATGATGATGCAAGATGTATCTGTTGCGGCTCTCACCCGGTGGCTGGGGAAGAGGGCAGCTCTTGTTGAGGTGAAATGGCTCCTTGCAGCTGAGCAGAAGACTGAGAAAAAGCTCACTGCTGCAAAAATACGGAACCTTGCGCTGCAGATGAGGGTACAAAGCCAGGAAGAAACTATTGGAGAACTGTAGGTGAAAAACTGAAGTTTGAAAATGAGAATTATAAGACTCTGATCATGGAGTATAAAGAGGAGATTATTCAAATAAAGAAAGGAATTACCAGCACTAGAGAGGTATGATGTCCTATTAAACTCAGTAGATTAAGACTAATGTAGGGGCAACTTTTGTTGACTTTTTGGATAGCCAGTAGAAGTGAAAACATAACAACACCCATCCCATAAATCCCACCACAAACCTTGGAAATTTCGAGCCCCCATTTACAACTGAAAATGCAGTAAATGTATTACCACAGAGTAGGATGGGAAGATGTATTACACAGTAGAGTCTTGAAGGCATAGAAAATAATCTCAGTGTTGTGTACCTCCACTCTCAGTTTCAGTCACTTCTCAAGGAAACAATCAACTTTGTGGAGCTGGAGATCCAGGCCAAACTAGCCGATCTGGCCAAGATAAAGGTAATGATCGGCAACAAGCTGAAAGCTCTGGCAGGGGTAATGATAGCTAAGGACAAGCTGTGTGCAGACAACCTGCGCTGCTCCAAGATTTTGAGAAGGTGAAGGATGTGTGCAAGGACCTGCAGAGCCAACTAGACATTCTGAAGAGTCAGCATGAAAAGCTCTCTGTGAAGTGTAGCGCAGTAAAGAGCAAGCTGAAGTAGAGCAGGCCACTGTGGCATTGTGTAAAATACAGTTGAACACACATTTGTACACGTATTTACACATACATGCTGTATACTCTTTGTGCAGAGCTAAAATAAAAACACTACACTGTTATATTTGAAAATAGTGCTGTGCCTTTTATATTTGAACATTGACAAAATCTCTGATATATGTGTCTGTGTGTGTGTGTGTGTCTGTCTGTGTGTATATGTTACTTTCCAGGGAAAATTGTCTGTACATGTTTAAAAAATGTCAGTATAAGAAGTCAATATAACTTTGGGAAGGAAGACTATGTTCCAAACACAAGTCATTCGTTGTCTTCTAGTGAATCAAATAAACACATCAGTATAATGGAATTTGACATGATTTCCCAGAATTGTACATTTAGTATTCATGTTTGAAGAGTTACATAACTTTTGCTCTCTTAGCCTTCATCTTCATTTAAGGCTTTATGACTATGGGATATGCATCAAACCTTTCCAATGTACTGCCAGTCAGATTCTCTCTACCTAGTTCCACAGTTGAATTGTGCCAGACATCGTGCGATTCAACACAGGCATGAACACTATTATAGCTGTAATTAACGGAGCCTTTCTAAAGGCCACAAATGACTGAAGAACAGATATGTGACATTTAAGGAGGGAGATTCTTCATCTAAAACTTCAGTAGACAGGCGAATCCAAAAGTTTACAAACATCTATGTTCCGCTAATTTATGCTGATACTAATTCAAAACCATCCCCACTCTAACCAATTTCTTGGGTTTGCCAGTAAACACTAGTTGACCATAGCATAAAAATAATGTTTTGTTCTGTCCTATTTGTTGATTTTTAAAACTGAGTGGTAAGAAAAGACAATACACGTTGACCAATAAGCAATAAAAAGTTAATGAAAAGCTTCACACACTCTGTTAAATGGGCTGACCCAGATATTTATCACCAGAGACCTAGAGCCCTAAACACTTGCCCAAGTCCTTGTTTTGACTTATCTGGGTCCGAATCAGATGAGTCATACTATATCTAAGCAATTTGACCCAGGAGTACATTTCACTGCACATCATTTTAAAACCATGGCAAAAACAATACAGTTTTCCATCTAGCCCAGCATACAACCAGTCTCATCAATGGATCTTTCATAACTTAGAAAGGACCAGCTCAATAACCCCTTGGTGCTAGATGCTATACACACATGGTGCTCTGTCTGAACTGGACCCAGAGTAGGAAATGAAAAGTAATTCACTAGTAATAGTAAAAGCATGGACCGAGAGGTTTATTGAGTACATTCTTTCTCTGTCTCTCTCTCTCTGAGGCATTTTCATTATTTATCGCCTCTATAACAAATCTGTTCCATTTTAACTTTGGCCTGCAGAGACACTGAGTTCAGCTTGATAAAGAAAATGTTTTTAACCCAACAAAAACCAAATCTGTTTACTGAGATGCTGAAGCTCATTTTCTTGAAGAGCAGGGTCCAGCGTTGATCTGTAGGTTGCAGGCCACATCTGTACCAGCTCCATTCCTGAGTCACCTGCTATCAAAAAGCTAGCTCCTGCTATCACTGCAGTGAGTAGAGTGCTCCAAGGTAGATGTCTATAGAGGCAGCATTGTGCTTTTTGAGGAGTACTGGCTCATGCAGCAGTGACATGAGAGCCCCTCTCTCTCTCGCTCTCTCTCTCTCTCTCTCTCTCTCTCTCTCTCTCTCTCTCTCTCTCTCTCTTTCTCTGTTTAGTTTGTTGGAGGTCCACTATGGCAGTGTCACTGTCCGTGGTACTCAGTGATGTCAGTGGAAACATTGACTGAATGCGCTACTGTCATGTTTGCGGACCAGAGGTTCTCCTGTTTCCCTGGCTTCATAATCTCTTCCGTGTGTTCCAGTCCTTAGTTTCGTTTTCTCCACCTCCTGGTTTGTTTTCAACGCCCGTCATTGTTTTCACCTGCTCCTTGTTTATAGTCTTGTTAGCTTTGTATATTTAAACCGTGTCACTGCATCTTCGGCTGGTTGGTCATTTCTAATTCCATTTCTGTGTCTATGTGTTTTTGATGTTCTGACTCTGCCTCGCTTATGGTTACACTGTACTCGTTCTTTGTGTTTCAAATTAAGTTACTCTCTCCATTTACTATTTTCATTCTCCTGTTAGTGTTCTCTCTTGTTCTTGTTATCTTCTTTGTCGGTTTAGCCTTCCCAGTTCATGTTCGTTAAGTTGATTCTGCTCTCCTGCCCGCTATACCTTATTTCTGTGTACTCTCCTAAGTTTCTTTCCTGATCTATCATCCCACATCGTAGTCTACTCTCTGTCCTCGTCGCTTTGCTCCCTTTAGGTTTCTTTCCCTTTAGTTAACTCATACAAGTGTTTGGTTGTCCTTGTATATTTGTTACCTGTAATTTAGTCTTGGTCATTGTTTACCTAGTTGAGTAACCCAGTTCTTTGTACTCCCCTTCTTTGCTTTTTACCCTGTTTTTCTGAGTTTTATGCTTCATTGTTTTCCCGTAGGTTCCCTTTAATATTTAGCCCCTTATTTATCCAGTGCTCACCCTCACCCTGAATTGACCTCTTATCCTTTGGGATTGTTCCTGGTGTTTCTGTTATTAAACTAGTCATTTATTTACATTGTCCTGTTTATCATTTTCAATTTGTCTTCCCCTGTTTTGGATTCTACTCGTTCTCAAGTCCAAGTCACTGGTACTTTGCATGTGTGTTCACCCCCCACCTCACTCACCTTACAGCTACAAGTTTGTACTATTCATCTGAACATGGTGATGACAATTTATTAAATGCCACATCACTTTCACTTTCTTTTTGCAACCTATCTACCCTCTCAGCCCTCTCGTGATTGTCTGTTTCTTCATATCACCTGAATGAAATGTTGATGTACTAAGAAAACAGGTCAGTCGAAACCAGCACTATGGAAAATCACTTCCTAGAAAGATGAAAACCAAACAATTTCCATATTAAAATATTATGGTGAATTACAGTATAGCATGTATCATCCACAAGTTACACATTGTTTTAAATCCTGACTGCATTAACAGTAACAAACAGAGCAAATCATGTGCAAATTGTTATCATATTCACATAAATGGCCCAGCATGCCTTCTACACACACACTGCTTCCCCCCACATATGCCAAAGGTCTGTAAAAACCTAATAAGAATGATGTATACCATATTGTCACGGAATGCTCACCTCCCGAAAGTCACGTGGTTTGGCCCACCACGTGAAGTGGGAGGGTCTTGTTCGTAACCACACCTGCACACACCTGTATTGTTAGTCTTTGTGTATTTAAACTCTTGTCGTTGTGTGCTGTTGGTTATTATTGGTGTAGCGTGATGGTTATGGTTTGTCTCGTCATTGTTATATGTATTCATGTTCATGTTCATCATTCATGTTATATGTGAGTGCCGTAACATTGTGTGTAATAAAGTCAAGAGAGTTTGTGCGTCCTGCTCCATGCCCTTTGGCACTCGGGCCACCACGTTACACATATACAATATTATAGGTAATGCTTGAAAAAATATGTGGCATAGAAGTAGCACATACATTTTGTACTAAATTATAATACTTTCTAATAGCAAATGTAAGAAATGTTCATTTAAAAACACTGAATAAATAATCCTCATAGTCATCACAAATATAGATGCTCTGAAGGAAAAAAGTCTCTGTACCTGTCCTGGGCTCTAGGATCAGCAGTTAAAAACTTCAGCTTGGTCAGGGTTTGTAGTAACCAATTCAGAAACTTCTCTTCCTGCTTGTAAATTATCTTGTATGTCAAAAATACAAAACAAAACCAGCAGTCTAAAGTCATGCTGACCATGTCGTGTCAATCCCACAAAGAAGTATTTGGGGCACTAGTTCACATCATATATGACTCATTCTTAAAGAGGGCTTAGTATTAATTCACTATGGCATCTGAAATTGATGCTGTGGGCCTCTGAAGAGGGAAGCATATTTCATACCATACAGCCCTTCCTTCAGAGGCAGCCATTTTGGTCTTCAGCTTGGCGGCATACTGGTGCGCTGTCGAGCTGCCCTCCTGCGTTGGCTTGATTGTAACACCCTCTTTATTTTTTAGAGCAGAGTGAAGGAAAATAGAAAGTCATCCTGTTTTCTCCCTAAGAAATGCTTTGCTAGCAGAAGACAAAAAGCCCTCCTGTGAGCGATGCTAATGGTTGTCACACTGCTCATTTGACATCTGTTCTAGGTTGTCTTGCAGGTAGGGTCCACTAAGTTCCTCTGGACGATGCAGCTTCCCTGGTAGAATAAAACATCAGACACTTTTTCTGATGTTATCCTCCAGTTGTTTGCTTCTCTGGTTTGGGATTGTATGGACCACTGAAATCTTTCGGTGTGTAAATCGGTGTATTTAAACCCCTGTCACTGTGTGCACCATTGTTGGTCATTGTCGCTACCTTAGTCTCTTCAGTCTCTTGTGTAAAAAAACCTGTAGCAAGTAACGTCTGTATTTGTTTTCACCGTTGTCGTATTATGTGTAGATCGTTAGTGTTCCATGTTTAATAATGTTCACTGTTACAGTTGTATGTGAGTGCCACTTGTGTTGTCCATGTTTAACATTAATAAATGTTTCACAAAGTCAAGGGAGTCTGTGTGTCCTGCCCCACACCCTGCGGCACTCGGGCCAGCAGCAACGTTACAGAATGACCAACCACCAAAGGACGCTTACTCCCTCGGCAAATGACGGACTTCCTAGCAGGATGGGCGTGAGTTAATGTCTAAATGTAACATTCATAACCATGTTTGTCTAGCTTGTGTTAATGTTAAAAATTGTTAGTGTTAAGTGTCTCTATGTTCACTGTTTGTGTTACACGGGAGTGCCACTGTAGTCTTTATGTTTTATGTAAATAAATGTTCGTCCACGTCGAGAGAGTCTGTGCGTCCTGCTCCACGCCCTTCGGCACACAGGCCGACGCGTTACAGAATGACCAAGCACCACAGGACGCCATCTCCTTCGGCTAAAGACAGACTTCCTAACGGGAGGTGCGTAGGCACTCCCACTCTGCTGCCTGGATCCAAGGAGATTGGGGAGAGGGCTGTGACTGGTGTCAGTGTCCACTCCGGAAGTGGAGGGGAAAATCCCCAGGAATTTCTTGGGTGGGCCTAGGGCTATTGAGCCTGGGCCGAGGAGGACCGAACAACCAGAAAGAGGGCGGTTGGGTGAACCCATGAGGATCTCCAGTGGGCAGAGCTGAAGCCAGAGTCTCTTCCCTTCAGTGGACTCGCCAGCGAGACTAGAGGGGTCTGCCCAAAGCCCCGGAGGCAACCCGCCTCTGGGACGATCCTAGAGCGGCAGGCGAGAGGAGGACCGTTGGGGGAGGTAGCACGTCTGGAACGGGGCGGACATGCACCCCGCGTGTCCATTGAGGCCACAGACACGTTCAGGGCGCCTGCGCAGGCAACAAGCACCACGTCGCAGTGCCTTATATGTCTGTATGTGGGCGCTATTGTTTGTTTGTGTTTGCGCCTTTGGTACGTCTACAGGCGCAACCAGGGAAGCTGCGTTTGTCCCTCTCGCCACAACGTCTCCCTTGTTGGAGGAACCTGGCCCGCCTGGTAATGGGTGGGCACCGGGCACTGCTGTGCTGTGTGTTTCTGTGTACACGTACACGGCGTCCTGAGGCTCGCATTCACTGGAAGGACACATCGGTAGCCACGCCCATTGGGAGGAGGTTCTGTAACGGAACGCTCGCCTATTGCGAGTCACGTGGTTTGGCCCTCCTCATGCAATGGGAGGATCTTTGTTTGTAACCACACCTACACACATAAGCACCTTGTCTTTGTGTATTTAAACCCGCGTCAGTGTGTGCAGTGTTGTTGGTCATTGTTGATGTAGCGTGTTGTTTGTGAGTTATTGTCTAAATGTAACATTCGTAACCATGTTTGTCTAGCTTGTGTTAATGTTAAAAATCATTAGTGTTAAGTGTCTCTGTGTTCACTGTTTGTGTTATATGGTAGTGCCACTGTAGTCTTTATGTTTTATGTAAATAAATGTTTGTCCACGTCAAGAGAGTCTGTGCGTCCTGTTCCATGACCTTCGGCATGACCGGCATGTTTTCTGTAATTAATATATCTAATTCAATGTTAAACCTCTTTTCCCTGTAAACACTCTTTTATTAATTTTAATTTGCATCTGTGGTATCTGAGTTACTGGCATTTTCTAAAAAAGGTCAGAAGTGTCTGTCACTGACAAACCAGGTAAAATATATTGGTGCCAAAATAAGACCAATAATAAGACACATCTGCAATCACTCTGACATCTACATATCCATTAGTGCCAACACCAAGTGATAACAGTGCACATACGCCATAACTGTATTTAAACAGGTTGTCAACAGCTGCAAAAGTGAGAGAGAGAGAGGGGGGAGAGAGAGAGAGGGGGAGAGAGAGAGAGAGAGAGAGAGAGAGAGCGAGAGAGAGAGAGAGACGGGGGGGAGAGAGACTTTAAGGTAACTGATGTAAAAGATGAGGATCTGGAGCTGGATGAAATTTCTAGAGTGTTCTCTGCAGTGTATAAAGAACTATAAGAGCCACTTAAACAAGGGCTTTAACATGTCAGAGATTCTGAAGCAAACTTATGAAAGATATTCTACAAGACAAAGACCAGTTCCACTGTACAACCACCAGGGGGAGTGCTTTGTCATAAAAGATTACTCTTGTATCAGTAGAATTTATGACCACTTGTAGCAGTTGGATAATCTCCACCTGCTCCCAACCAGCTCTGTGCCTTATGGTCCCTATGACCTTGTATACAACTTAAACCCATAAATACCTTCCCTCTGCTGCTAATACACCAGAGCTTATCTGACTACAGCTAATAAATAAATAATATCACTCAAAATAACAAGTGCACCTTTTGATGAGTGTGTCTAATTACCAACAAGTTATTTATTTACTTTATTAAAGCATTTTAAATCGGTGCCCATTCACTTTGTGCAAAAGAATGCAGAATAAATCAGTTCTCGTTCACTTTGCGAAGTACAAAGCAGAATAACTTTGTGAGAAGTAAAATACAGTAAAACAGTGAAATCAGTGCTCATTCACTTTGTGAAGTATAATATAGTATTAAACAGCTCATTCACTATGTGAAGTATAATATAGTATTAAACAGCTCATTCACTATGTGAAGTATAATATAATATATAATACAGTGCACATTCACTTTGTGAAGTATAATATAGTATTAAACAGTACTCATTCTCATTGTGAAGTAGAATACAGTATTAATCAGAGCTCAATCACTTTGTGAAGTATAATATAGTATTAAACAGCTCATTCACTATGTGAAGTATAATATAATATATAATACAGTGCACATTCACTTTGTGAAGTATAATATAGTATTAAACAGAGCTCATTCACATTGTGAAGTAGAATACAGTATTAATCAGAGCTCAATCACTTTGTGAAGTATAATATAGTATTAAACAGTACTCATTCTCATTGTGAAGTAGAATACAGTATTAATCAGAGCTCAATCACTTTGTGAAGTATAATATAGTATTAAACAGCTCATTCACTTTGTGAAGTAGAATGCAGTATTAATCAGAGCTCATTCACTTTGTGAAGTAGAATGCAGTATTAATCAGCGCTCATTCACTATGTGAAGTAGAATGCAGTATTAAACAGAGCTCATTCACTTTATAGTATTAAACAACTATTTACAATGGGGTGAGTGGGGTGGTCAGCAGATCACTGACCCTGTCCAGCATCTCCTCTCTTCATCTCCTCCATCCGCTGCGCCACAGTTTCCCCCGCTGCTGCTGTGCAGAAGTGCACCTCACGAAACCTGCTGTGCTCAAAGTTGAATTCGGGTCCAGGCCATGAGACTGTGGCTGCCCGGGACTACGTCCCTGATGACACCGCAGTCCCTCGTGACGGCAGCACACCTGTTCACGCTGATGCCAGCGATGGTCTGACCAGCCATGTGAAGCCGACAAAGCTCCAGGGAGACGGCCTTGACAAGGCGGCTGACGCTGGGCCACTGAGCAGTCTCAGTCCATTCAGCAAGACAACTCACCTTCAGTGTCCAGTTCCAAGGACACAGCCAGCAGCTCGGCTGCACGCACACACCTGCAAGATGGAGCGCTGGTGCCGGAGCAGGCACAGATGGGGAGGCGGTCGCTGCTCTGTTTGTCATGCGTGAATTCACTACCTACCTCTTCTTCTCCCCGTCCTTACCCTCGTACAGGTCGCAGTATCTGACATGGGGGGTGTGGTATCAACTGATAAAGTGCAGATCAACAGACACTTTACAGTGTGAGGTTTCTCACTTCATGGTAGCTCTGAGTGCAGCATAACATCTGCTTGTGATGGCGTCCGCTCCACCAGAACAACCTGCTGTCATCAGCGCTGCTTAGAGAAGGACTACAAATTATTTACCTAAAGAATCTGTAAATGGTTGAAATGATCAGACTACTCAAAAAAAGAAGAATACAGCAGCTGACGTCCAGTATACCATTTATATAACATAAAAATAAGATTCTACATCTTTAACTGACAGCTAATGCTCCAATCACTGAGGAATGAGTACCAGGGTGAGCCACATCTATTTGTTGATCAGACTTTAGTGGAAAGCCAAACTTCTGTACTGCCTCCAAGAAGAAAACATAAAGGAGCTCAATTAATCTAGTTAGTACACTGAGAGCACATTATCAGACTATATTCAATATTACATTATGTTACATAATGAACTAACCTATAACTCACTTACTCTAGTTAGTACACTGAGAGCACATTATCAGGCTATATATTCAATATTACATTATGTTACATAATGAACTAACCTATAACTCACTTACTCTAGTTAGTACACTGAGAGCACATTATCAGATTATATTCAGTATTACATTATGTTACATAATGAACTAGCCTATAACTCACTTAATCTAGTTAGTACACTGAGAGCACATTATCAGACTATATACAATATTACATTATGTTACATAATGAACTAACCTATAACTCACTTACTCTAGTTAGTACACTGAGAGCACATTATCAGACTATATTCAATATTACATTATGTTACATAATGAACTAACCTATAACTCACTTACTCTAGTTAGTACACTGAGAGCACATTATCAGACTATATTCAATATTACATTATGTTATATAATGAACTAACCTATAACTCACTTACTCTAGTTAGTACACTGAGAGCACATTATCAGACTATATTCAATATTACATTATGTTATATAATGAACTAACCTATAACTTTGCCATCAAAGTTCACTTATCATATTAATCTTAAGACAACACAGTAAGTCACCTGCATATATTTAGCTAATAAATAATAACAAATAATAAATCAATTACATTTACTACTGTTGTGTCTACACTTACTAAAATATGCACACAGCTCTTCACACAACACAGACTAACACAACAACTCACTGCTTTTCACACAACACAGACTAACAACTCACAGCTCTTCACACTGCTCCTCTCTCTCTCTCTCTCTCTCTCTCTCTCTCTCTCTCTCTCTCAGGAAACATTTAAGATATGGATTAAGCATGAGGAAATATGATATAAATGTTGCAACTGCAATACATGATATGGCCAATAGATCTTTCTCTCTGTCTCAGGAAATCAGGACATACAGACTATTGGGAGTTGTGTATTAAGTGTTTGAGACTTATGTATTAAGTGTGAGGAAATGCGGAATAAAAAGAGTTTAACGTAATACACATTATGGCCACTAGATGGAGAGAGTATTCCTCTCTCTCATCAACACTGAGCTTGTTGGCATCAGTGAAAGTGACTTTAGATGAAGTAGCTTATATGTTCTAAATTCTAAATTACAACCATTAACAACAACTTACAACCTTTGCGATATATTAAAACATATTTTTATTTATTGATGCATTGTTTAAACACAGAAATGATCGTGTTCTGAATCATCAAGCCACGCAAATAAGGTATTGGCACAAGCGTGCTAACAAGTAACAACATTTATATGTCCAGTCAATCTATAAAAGTGTTCTCATGGATCTCTGAGCAGTAGAGTAGGAAACATTGGGTGGCCACCAGGTCAACTCAGTGTCCTGCCAGCTAAAGTGAGTAGCTTGAGATGTGTGTACATGCTTGCACACACACATACGCACATGCACTACACTCTTTCACATGCATAGAAATACCTCCCGTTGCTGTATTTGGAACCGTCAGCCCACTAGTCCAAACTCAAACACGCCGTTTCATGCAGTAATGGAGAGAGAGAAGTGTAGTGTGTGTGTGTGTGAGGCGGTGTGTGTGTGTGTGAGAAAGAGACAGATGTGTAGTGTGTGTGTGTGAGAGAGAGAGATAGAGAGGTGGTGTGTGTGTCTGTGTGAGAGAGAGAGAGAGAGAGAGAGAGAGAGAGAGGTGTAGTGTGTGTGTGTGTGTGAGAGAGAGAGAAAGAGACAGATGTGTAGAGTGTGTGAGAGAGATAGAGAGGTGTAGTGTGTGTGTGTGTGTGTGTGTGTGTGTGTGTCTGTGTGTGTGTGTGTGTGTGAAAGAAAGAGAAAGATGTGTAATGTGTGTGTGAAAGAGAGAGAGATGTTTATTGAAAGGTGTTTATTGGCTCCCAGTGCTCCAGTGCAAAAGAAAAACCACATCAAATCAAAAACAAAGACAAATATTCAAAAAAGTAGAATTTAGCATTTACAAGGTCAAGCAGAAAAAATTCAGCAATCATAAATTCTCCAACATCAATCAATTTCAAAACACCACTCTACTGAATTTTCCCTTAGAAACTTATACAGGGAAAATCAGGAAATTATGTGACATCACTTCCTGTGTTTAGGCAGTACAATTCCCCATAAAAGTCCCCTTCAACCCAGGATATGGTTTCTTTTCCCTCCAAATCAACATAGAAGACTCTCCACAAAAATAATCACAGGTAAGTTCATTTTTCTCTTAATCTACTTTTGTTTTACCCACTTAGTTACAATATACAAACTCTCCTGGCCAGATAAACACTAAACTTAAACTCTAGTAACATATTATAAGAACAATATTTAATCTCACATACTTACAGTAAATGTCTCTTCCCCTGCAGGTTCTCACTAAATAAAATTATTTCCATGTTCACCATCATTAAATCACATCAGTAAAGGCTGATCAAACAATCCCTGAGTGTCTGTGTGTGTCTGTGTGTGTCTGTGTGTGTCTGTGTCTGTGTGTGTTTCCCTGCAGACTCAGGTGTTCTCCAGGACACAGGAGGCTATTCTAGCTCACACACACACACACTGACGAGCGAGAACCCCAAACCCCAAACCCAGCATAGAGGGGCTCAGTGAATGTGGAGTGGAGTGTGTGTAAGTGTGTGAGTGTGTGTGTGTGAGAGACGCTGTAGAAGGACAGAGTGCCTGCAGCCCAGTCCAGATACACTCCTACTCTGTTAGAGCTGCAGGGGGCAGAGATGACAGTGTAGTTATTATTGTGACTGACAGAGTGTCTGTTATTATAGCAGCACAGACTCCAGGACTTCATATTACATCCAAACCTACAGTCACTACTGTCTCCTTTCCTGCTGATTCCTTTATATGTCACTGATATAACTGCCCCTCCCCCCCACCCACTCCTCTCAACCTCCCAGTAACAGCGTCCAGTCAGACTCTCTCTACACAGAGCCTGATACAAGACATCAAATCGCTCTGGATGATCAGGATACGACTGCTGCTCCTCCACAAACTTCACCTTTCTGTTCCCCTCAGACAGAGACAGACGTGTGTGTGCTGTGTTTGGGTCCAGTGTAAGATCACATGCATCTGCACACAAGAAGAGACATTAGAGGGCACACATACTTTGTGTGTGTGTGTGTGTGTGTGTGTGTGTGTGTGTGTACATAACATTTGCTTCTTACATTTTCTTAGACCTGGTTTGGTTCTGATCTTCCCTGCATGCTCCACCCTAAAGAAACACACACACACGCTTAATAGTTTTGTCTGTCTCTGTCGCACACACATCGATAATATTTCTCTCTCTCTTTCTCTCTCTCTCTCTCTCTCTCTCTCTCTCACACCCACACACAGAGATAGTAGTTCTGTCTCTCTCTCACACAACCAAACACAGATAATATTTCTGTCTCTCTCTCTCACACACACACACAGATAATATTTCTGTCTCTCTCTCTCTCACACACACACACACACACACAGATAATAGTTCTGTCTCTTTCTTTCTCGCTCTCACACACAAAAAACACAGATAATAGTCCTCTTTCTCTCACACACATGCAGACAAGTTCTGTCTCACACACACAAACTCACATACCTAAACACACACACACACACGGATAATAGTGTTTTCTCTCTCTCATACACACACACACATACATACACACAATCCGATTATGTGATAACGTAAATAAAATGTAAAAAAAGAAAAAAGGAAAATTCAATTTCAGCATATGGGTGGAAAAACATGTTTATTTAGACCTAGTCCACATGAGACAATGCCATCCTATAAAACACATGTTGCGCAGAGCTTTTCTCTGTGTTGCATATGTATTTCCTGCACTTGATGCATGTGTATTGTTCCATGCATATGATGACACAGCACCACAGGCAGCCCAGATCTTGATTCCGTATTTTGCGGGTTTAGATGGTATGTATTGCCTGAAGGGGCAGTGGCCCCTAAATGGCACCAGCTGCTCATCAACAGTGACATTAGGGCCAGGGTTGTAAAACAGGGGCAGGCAGTGCACCCACTTGTCCCATACTGTTCTGATGGCAGCTAGCTTGTCTCTCTGCCACCGAGCTAGGTCTGTCATCTCAGTTATCAAAGCAGATAATCCTGGAAATTATTTAAAAGTTTTCTAGAGACATTGTGGCACAGAACAGGTCTCTGCCAGTTTCTGCATCCCACAGGGATTCTGTGGATTCCCCTTTGGATCAGAAAACTCCAGCAAGGATAAGAAGCCCAAGGTATGCACGTAAATGGGTTTGGTCCATGTCCTTCCAACCCTCTCGAAAAGCACGCCTTCCCTGTAAATTGGTGCAATCCAGAATAATTTTCTTGATGTCATCCGGGATGAAAAGTTCAAAAGAAGACTCTATGTCCTGGATGTGAGTAACTGCCATCCATGTTGGCCCTGGTCGCATCTTTATCACATTGGCAGACCTGCGGGGTAGCTCTTTCTTTGGCCAGGAGACCATTCAATTTTACCATTTTTTGACATCCATATTTCTCTACATGCTAGCTGATAATGTCCTAACTGCTGTTGGGCTGGTCCTGCAGGGGGCTGCTGATGGGCTGGTCCTGTGGCTGGCTGGTGAAGGGTTTCTGAGGCTGGTTGTTGACTTCTTCATTTTGATGGAGGTTCAAGTTCAGTTTTATCCTCTTCAGACTCATTGTCAGACTCTGGATTGACAGAAATGTTATCTTCAAAATTCAGAAAATTCTTTCTCTTCATTATTTTCCCAATGTTCTCACTGTTAAAAAAATAATTTCTAAGGCCTTCTGAGCAGAGAAGCTTTTTGCCATCTTGATCAACTGCTGTGCATAGCCATATATGCAGATATTTATTGGTTGTAGTCTGCCCCCAATTTTGAGGAGTGTGAAAATAAAGAATGATTCCCACAAGATGGAGGGTAAAATGTGCATAAATGTAGGATCAGACAGCTTGAAATATAACAATGTTGCAATCTTGACTGTGAATAGTAGGACCTTGTGCATGAACACATATGCACACACACACACACACCCCACAAACACAAACAGTAGGTCATGTAGGAGGTCACTTTTATTACCTGTGGGTCCAGTGGACCTGAAAACCACCTGTGTAATATAACTGTGTAGGGGGGTGTACAGGGTGAAGTCATTAAAAATGTGTTATGATGCATGTTCTTCACAGGAAATGACCCAAAGCCATGAAATCTGAGGTTGAAATAATAATCAACTGCAACATTTTTTCTTTTGGTAAACATTGAAAACACAGATCCAAACACCACACAAGGGTTAAATCATTGCTTCTTTTTTTTCTGTTTTCTCATTCTCTCCCTTTCTCCACCACTCACACACACTTGCTCTCTCACTCACTCACTCACACACAGAAGCACAGGTGAAATGAAAAGTCACTCCATCAAATGGGTGAGCTCACACAACACAAAGGCCTCACCATGCTGTCCAGCAGGTTTCTCTCTCTGTTTTAAAGAGTCCAGACTCCTCCCCATAATCACACCTGTCAATCATGATGGGGAGCAGGAGCCAACCAATCAGACAGGAGGACGGTAGCTCCGCCCTCTGGCCTACACAGCTCCACCCGCTAACACTGACACACTTACCATAACACACTACAGTACAGTTCAAAATAACACACTCGCCATAATGCTCTACAGTACAGTTCAAAATAACACACTCGCCATAACGCTCTACAGTACAGTTCAATATAATATACTCACCATAATACACTACAGTACAGTTCAATATAACACATTCACCATAAGACACCACTGTAGAAGAATTTACTATAACACACTCACAATAACAGCACACAGCAGTACAATTTACTAAAACACTCTAACAACAACACACAGTAATACAGTTTACTACAACACTGATTCTCCAACTCACTCTAAACCCAAACAGTAGACAACAAAGACAATGCAAATATATTACTGCACAGCAGAGTCTACAAACAGGATTAATTATTAATAATGAGACCAATCAAAAATACATAAGGAACAGATGACTATGGCCTTCACCAGTTCAGTTGTTCACACACACACACACACACACACACACACACACGAGCACATACAGACACACATAATGCATGCACACACGATAAAGTTCCATACCTGAGTGTCTCCAGTCTGCAGTGGGGATCCTCCAGTCTAACAGAGAGCAGCTTCACTCCTGACTCTCCTGGGTGGTTGTAGGTCATATCCAGTTCCTTCAGGTAGGAGGGGTTTGAACTAAGAGCTGAAGCCAGAGAAGAACAACCTTCCTCTGTGACCAAACAACCAGACAGTCTGCAGAAAGGAGAGAGGGAGAGAGACAGCGAGTGAGATGTAGTTCCAGATCAGCCTACATGGGGCAGCTAGAGAGTCTGGTAACTGTAGCGGAGGCTTCACCCTGTGCTTTATAATAAACTACTGACATGGTGAGGTCTCGTATGGAGGTCTAGTGTACATTTATAATAAACTACTGGCATTGTGAGGTCTCGTATGGAGGTCTAGTGTACATTTAGAATAAACTACTGACATGGTGAGGGCTTGTGTGGAGGTCTAGTATACATTTATAATAAACTACTGGCATGGTGAGGTCTCGTATGGAGGTCTAGTGTATATCTATAATAAACTACTGACATGGTGAGGTCTCGTATGGAGGTCTAGTATACATTTATGGAGGTCTAGTAGACATTTATGATAAACTACTGACATGGTGAGGTCTCATTCATTCCTCACCCAGGACTCTACACTAGTAAACAGTGTGAGGTCTGGTTTATTGTGTATAAACAGTAGTTATATTGTCCTGAACTAAACAGTATGAGGTCTGGTTTACTGTGTATAAACAGTAGTTATATTGTCCTGAACTAAATAGTGTGAGGTCTGGTTTACTGTGTATAAACAGTAGTTATATTGGTCCTGAACCAAACAGTGTGAGCTCTGGCTGGCAAAGAATTTTAGCAAAAAAATGTCCAGTTGAGGCCTGCAGAACATACTTAGTGGTGGGACAAATGGGACCAGTGAACATTTGAATCCTGAATGATGATTGTGCTATGTGTACATTTTCAGATACCTAGTGTTAAAGGGAACAGGTACAAATCGTTCAAAAATGATCTTAAAACTGCTGGTGCATAATACTGTACTATAATGTAGTTATTTTTTTAAAGGACACTGACCTTTTAAAATGGCTCTTTATTTACATTCAAAAATAGTCACAGAAACTCACCTGCTCTCTAATTACACACCTGCTTATGAGGACCTTATGCCCCACCCCCTCTCTAACTACACACCTGCTTATAAGAGGACCTTATGCCCCACCCCCTCTCTACACACGTGTTTAGGAGTGTCGGGTACTGAACTGTTTCTAATAGTGTCGGGTACTGAACTGTCTTCATGTATCTTTATCTTCCTCTAAAAGGACACTGACCTTTTAAATATTCCTCTACAATGTCACCACACCTTACTACTTTTTTACATTCAAAAATAGTCACAAAAAGTAACCTGAGAATCTCCAGTTTACAGTGTGAACTCTTCAGTCCAGCACAGAGCTGCTCCACTCCTGAATCCTGCAGGTCATTAGTATTCATCTCCAGCTCTCTCAGTGAGGAGTTTTCTGTTTGTAGAACTGATGTGAGAGCTTTGCAAGACTTTTCAGTGAGACCACAGTCAGATAGTCTGCAAAGGAGTAAATGCAGGTCAGTCAGAGGATGATGAAATACAAGATGATGAAATAACAGAAAATGACAAAAGGCTGATTAACAAAATGTTGACTGCACAGAAGTAGGCAGGACTCAGGAATTAACCAGTAAGGAACATTGGCAGCAACTATGATATGCAAAACCAAACAAACAGCCTGGAAAACAGAACACAGGGCTTAAATAACCGAGACTGATGAAGACTAACCAGACACAGATGAACATAATTACAGGCAGGATTACAGACAAGGGGAATGAAACCAAAACAAGCATGTGAAGGCATCAGTGTGGGAGCTGTGACACCAGGAGGAGGAAACTGTGACAGTAGGTCATCGTGGAACATGCCCCATGCTGTGTGAACAGTCCTGTATAGTATCCATTTGTTCCAACCAGCAGTAGATTGTCTTACTAACTGGGGCTTTCTGTTTTATTCTCTGCCCATAGGTGGTGAGGAGAAGAACGGAGCACTGATCTGATTTGCTGAATGGGGTGTGGAGGTTCTCATAAGGGAGATTAACAGTGACCTAATGTGTAGCTCTGTCTCATGATGCAGATTATGTGCTGGAAGTTCTCCCGAACTGTCTTCAAGTTTGCTTTATTAAAGACCCCAAGCACAGTGAACACAGACTCCACACACCTGGTTTACTGTTTGATAATGGGGTCATACAAGTGCTGCAGCTCCAGGTCAGTGTCTGCTTGTAGAGGAATAAACACCACAGTATTGATTATGGAGGAATAAACACTGCAGTATTGATTATGGCAGAATGAACAGTCAGGTGTGTGTGAGGCAGACCCCATCAGTCAGTCAGGTGTGTGTGAGGCAGATCCCATCAGTCAGTCAGTGTGTGAGGCAGCTCCCATCAGTCAGTCAGTGTTTGAGGCAATGATCTCATGTCTGCTGTTGACATGAAATGTATCCCTGGAGTTCACAAAGTTTGTTCTCCATGAACTGTATGTGTGGCAGTGAAATACTGGGGAGAAGAGGACGGTTCACATGTTGTTTCAGTCGGATCAGAACTTTGACTCATTTCTCCTGCACTGCTTGCATGTCGGCTCAAGGACATCTGACTTTTTGTACAAAAGAACTGACATGGTCAGTTTCACAACTGTCCTTACATGCATTTGAAATTCATGAAATAATTTCAACTGTTCACTCAAATTATGCTGATTATATGAGTTATAAAGAAAACATTGTATGAAATGCAAAACAATCATTTTCACTAGTGGTCTCAGATGTTGGTCCCACAATATATGAACAGCATCAGTAACCTGCTACAGTTTTAGGTGAGTGACAGTAGTAACAGCATTAGCTTCTGGGGGACTCACTGCATGTTACACTGATCACACAGAGCTGTGAATGTCACTGCATGTTACACTGATCACACAGAGCTGAATTGGATTATGTTTAACATGACACAAAGTACATTGACAACAACTATTTGCTAATAGATTATGACAAAATGCCTTGGCAAAATATTTAAACAATGAAAATGTTTCATATGAAGTCATATTAACACCTACGCCTTTATAAAGTGTTTCAGATGAAGTTATATTAACACACACCTTTATAAAGTGTTTGAAATGGAGTCATATTAACACCTACATCTTTATAAAGTGTCCACTCACCCTCATCAGTTCTATTGAATATCTCTAAAAAGTTAGAAAACTGCCATCAGTGTGAAATGTGTGTGTGTGTGTGTGTGTGTGTGTGTGTGTGTGTGTGTGTGTGTGTGTGTGTGTGTGCGTGTATACACACTGATAGTTCATACTTGACCACTTCTTTATGTTACACTGCAGCACATTTTCTCTGGCTGTTTCACAAAGAGTGTGAAACTGTTGGCCACTGTTTTAAATGTAGGACCATTCTCAACACACAGACACACAACTATCCATGATATCAAATATCATTTATCCATCATTAATACATTTAGACTAATGAATCACTAGACAGTGTTAGTACATTCCAGTGTTCTACAACTTTATAGGAAACTTTATGGTTTAACTTAAGCACCTGGTGTTGGAGCCTTCAATCACCTACTTGTGCTTTAATGTAGGATCTCTCCATCCTTCTCTCTCTCTCTCTCTCTCTAATGTTCTCTATCACTCTCCTTTTCATTTTTCACAGAAGATCTTATGAGTCAAGAACATCCATTGCTACATCCACTGTTCCTCTCTAAATGAAAATACTCACATGGCTTTTCTGGATGCTTTGACCACTGGCAGCAGTCTCAGTAGATATTCCTCTGATGGGTCATATTTCCTCAGGTCAAACTCATCGAGCTCCTCTTCTGAGTTCAGCAACACAAACGCCAGAGCTGACCACTGAGCAGGAGAGAGTCTGGCTCCAGGGAGATGACGTTTACCTCCTCTGTTCAGGTATGTTTGGACTTCCTGCACTAGAGAATGATCATTCAGTTCATTCAGACAGTGGAACAGATTGATGGATTTCTCTGGAGAGGGATTCTCCCTGATCTTCTCCTTGATGTACTTGATTGTTTCCTCTTTGCTGTGAGAGCTGCTTCCTGACTGTGTCAGTAGGCCCCGTAAGAGAGTCTGATTGGACTCCTGTGAGAGACCCAGAAGGAAGCGAAGGAAAAGGTCCAGGTGTCCATTTTGACTCTGTAAGGCCTTGTCCACTGCACTGTTGAGGAAGAGAGACATTGGGGTTTTGAAAAAACTGAGCAATCCAGGGTGTTGCTGTTGTAGCACATTGGTGTTGGTGGAGATGAAGGAAATAAACACATATAAAGCAGCCAGAAACTCCTGAACACTCAGATGTACAAAGCTGAACACCTTCCCCAGCTGTAGCTCAAACTCCTCGCTGAAGATCTGCATGCACAATCCTGAATACACTGACATTTCTCTGACATCAATGCCACTGTTTCTCAAGTCTTCCTCATAGAAAATCAGGTTTCCTTTTTCCAGCTGTTCGAAAGCCAATTTTCCCAG
>NC_137497.1:1827500-1897500 GCF_041902795.1 Electrophorus electricus
AGTGGACCCAAGTAGTTCACCACATTTACAGTACACTATAGGTGGTGGTATCTTTGTCCTTAATCAGTGTACATCAGTAGTTCACTACATTTACAGTACACTATAGGTGGTGGTATCTTTGTCCTTAATCAGTGTACATCAGTTGTTCACTACATACACGGTACACTATAGGTGGTGGTAACTTTGTCCTTAATCTGTACATCAGTTGTTCACTACATTTACAGTACACTATAGGTGGAGGTACCTTTGTCCTTAATCAGTGTACATCAGTAGTTCACTACATTTACAGTACACTATAGGTGGTGGTATCTTTGTCCTTAATCTGTACATCAGTTGTTCACTACATTTACAGTACACTATAGGTGGAGGTACCTTTGTCCTTAATCAGTGTACATCAGTAGTTCACTACATACACGGTACACTATAGGTGGTGGTAACTTTGTCTTTAATCTGTACATCAGTTGTTCACTACATTTACAGTACACTATAGGTGGAGGTACCTTTGTCCTTAATCAGTGTACATCAGTAGTTCACAACATTTACAGTACACTATAGGTGGAGGTATCTTTGTCCTTAATCAGTGTACATCAGTTGTTCACTACATACACGGTACACTATAGGTGGTGGTAACTTTGTCCTTAATCTGTACATCAGTTGTTCACTACATTTACAGTACACTATAGGTGGTGGTATCTTTGTCCTTAATCAGTGTACATCAGTAGTTCACTACATTTACAGTACACTATAGGTGGTGGTATCTTTGTCCTTAATCAGTGTACATCAGTTGTTCACTACATACACGGCACACTATAGGTGGTGGTATCTTTGTCCTTAATCAGTGTGCATCAGTAGTTCACTACATTTACAGTACACTATAGGTGGTGGTGGGAAAAGTGAGGCTTTGTGAAACACTGAGATGTTTGAAGCAGTTGTGTTGAAAATTGTTTCAAGGTTTCAAAACTGTAGTAGACTACTGTAGTGGACTGGTATGACTGGCGCTGGTTGGCTTTATAACTGTGTTCAACCTGGTATGTTGGCCAGTACACTTAAAGCCATACTGAGTTCAAAAGTGTAATAACAGGCAAGAACTCTGATGTTACAGAACTGTGAAGTAGAGAATAGGTTACCCAATATTATGTAATGCTATGAGATCAAGTCTGTGTCACCAATCTGTGGTGTAAAACACAAATACAGAGATTACTTTAAATGTCATTGTTGTTTGTAAATGACATCATGCACAATAACAGAAAAGGTTTACACAGTCAATTATAATGTCTATACTACGATCAATGTAACTGGTACTTGGGTGCCATCTAGTGGCGAATCTCTGGAACTGATTAAATGACTTGATAAAGAAATGCTGTAGCCATGACTAACATTTAAATTACTGACTTAACATCCCAAACTCAATGACTAATAGACAAAGGAAGTACAGCTGATATGAAACAGTATTACCAGAGGAGAAATATGCTAAAACATGAAAGTGAAACTAAATCTATACAGAGAGCACATGGAGTAACGTGTCTACTCGTTAGTAACTGTAAACGCCAACTAGGGTGTGGCCATACAGACGAACACACACACACACACACACACACACACACAGAGACATTTGGGAGGAGGGACCGTATTATGACAGAGTTCCTCCCCAATGGCGTGACTCCCGGTGCCAGCCTATCGGGCTACGGCCCCGAAACCAATGCCGAATGGCAAGGCAGGAGGACCGAGCGATCTGACATGGGCCAGCGCAAGCAGGACAGCCGGGGAAAGGACAGGGACCAGGACGACAACAGACACAGGGACAGACACACTGACAGACACAGGCACTGACAAAGGGGGACAAAGTGACTGACACAGACAGCGTGATGGGGACAGACATGGTGACAGGGACAGGCTCTTGTAATCTGCAGACGTGATTTTGCTGACCGAGGGAGGGTACCTATGGAGGACCTCCTCCACCGCCATTATGAGATCCTCCCCATGGTCGAACTCCGAGTCCATCCGCAGACTAACATCGTTGCACTCCCCGTTCCTCTCATAACCCGCAGGGTAGTAGAACCCTGTGGAGTCAGACTCCGAATACTGGACCTCACTGTATCAGCCCCGGTAGTCTGGAGTGGGTCCGTAGAACTCTGCAGAGTCCAGCCTGGGACCACACTCAGGGCCCTCCAAGATCCTCCAGTGGCAATTTAAGGGCAAATCCTAAATCAGAGTCCTTAGGTAGTCCAGGGTCAAAGAGCTGACACGGAGAGTATGAGAATACATGATTACAAGACAAGGGCTAAGATACACGAAGGTAAACAGGTGAAGCATAACAGAGACTACGAAACACAAAGGCTAAACAAAACAGCTTAACAAAAATGAAGGCTTTGAAATACAGATTCAAATAAACACACAAGCATGAATTAAAAAAAACAACCACATAAATGCAATGAAGTAAACAACAACAACGAACAGTCAAAAACTAAGGGAACAAGGCAGCGTTTAAATACATGAACTTAAGTTAGAAACGATGGACAGGTGTAAGCAATCAAACAAGGGTCGGAGAAAACGAAACTAAGGCATGGAACTGAAATACACAAGACAGGGAAAACATGGAAGATGGAAGATGGGAGCGACTAATCGATACATTTATTTACATAAAACAATGAAGACATAGCATGCAGGCTATGAGTGTTAAACATCGACAACAATCACACTTAGAGAAAAGACTTATATACACGTACATTAACGATACACAACGAGGAGCTGGTGTGAAACACATACAGACGAACAAACACACACACACATGCACAGACGTTTGGGGGAGGGGATGTCATGACAGTGTGAATATACAGCACATCACTCCTGTCAGTAAACCAGAGGATCTCTCTCTACACACACTTTGTATATATTAATGTCACTGTATCTATAACTACTGCTCACTGGATGTCTCTCACTAGCCTATCAGTTAATATGTCCTATCAATAACCTTCTATCTAGACAACACTGAATCTCTCTGTCTCTCAAATTCTCTGTTCTCACAAAACCCCTCAAGGTTGGGGTGTGTTTTCTTGACTTATAAGCATTCATAGAGTGTGTGACTGAGACAGATGTATGATCAGGTGTGTTTCAGACACTGTCAGTCAAAGCCAGGAGCAGCAGGTACTGTATAACACCTATAGAAACACAAGCTTAGTTCACCTGTGGTCACGTGACATGGCCGTTTTGAGCCACACTTCGGATCAGCGTTTCAAACCGCTGCGCTTCAGAAACTCGAAACAAGCGTAGAAACCTCAGTGTCGACCGTCCCATCCTAACTACAGGTAACACTACAGCTAATGAACTATACAGGGAATCTGAACTGTCCACTGAGAATGTGGACAACACTAAAAAATGACTGTAAAAAAAAACACACATCACAGCGGCAACTTTACGTTTAGACCAGAGGAGTTTTAACTGGTACGATTTTACGACGTTTACAATAACTGACAACGTATATCTGACCCCGTTCAATTATTTTTTAAATATGCGATCGTATTGAGCGTTCGCCATTTTAGTGTCCGTCATTTTAGTTGTGTATTGTTAACTTCACCAGGACTTTAATCTTTAAATTTAATCCACTTTTGGGTGAACCTACGATTTAAACACAGAACTATGTACTTACAAAACATGTTGTTTAAACTGCATCGACATTTAACAAATAGAATGAACTTACCGTGAAATATTTTTAAACGCGCGTATCGCCAATCCGCCCAATTTTCAATAATGGCGACAGTTCAAAAAATACTTTCGTTTTCTTGAGAAAGGTGAGAGTACAGGAACACCTGGGGGAAAGTAGAGGGCGGAGCACATGTCAATCATGTCAATTTGCACCCCTGCGTGTCCGTCGAGGCCGAGGACACGTCGCAGCCGCTGCAACACAGCGTACATGTGCCTCTGTTTGTGTGTATTTGCGCCTTCCGAATGTGATCTGTAATACTATCCCTCGATGGGCTAGTTACACTCACTCTAAGCTCCTCAGAGACCCAGGATGTAATCCATTTTAAAGGCCCAGTTACTCTCTCTCTCTCTCTCACTCTCTCTCTCTCTCTCTCTCTCTCTCTCTCTCTCTCTCTCTCTCTCTCTCTCACACACACACACACACACACACACACACACACACATACACACACACTCTGGATGGATGATATAGTAACAATCTTGACATCTGCAGTATAAGCAGGTTTTCTTATTCTGTTTGGGATGGTCTAATGCGTAAGATACTAGTCTAATACGCTAATATCTCATCATGCCTCACAAGTCTTGTTGTTGATTAATAAAAAGTGATTGACAAAACTCTGTCCTGATTATCTTTTGCTATCAGAGCTTGAACAGCTTCGATCATTGTCAGAGGTCCAGAGCAACTGCTGTAGGAATGAAACACACGTGAGGTACCTGCTATCGCCATGGCAGCTCCTGTTATAGCCAACAGTTTGGCTATAGCCAAACTAGAACAGAAAAATAGAGATATCTTATGTTTTTTTTTCTTTTTTTTAATTTGTATCAAATTTTAGAATTATAATTGTGAATTAAAATGTGCTTAGTTGCATTTTTCACATGGAGGTGTTTTACTCTGGATCTGTAAAACTTCTTGTGTGAAGGAGAATGCTTTTTTATTACATGTGCCCTCTCAATAAAGATGACTGTATCTGTCTCTGGCTCACTAGTCCAAGGGATTAACCCACTGGTTAGTCCCGGTTCACAAGAAAAAGATCTTAAACCCCTCAGTTAGTCCTGACACACTAGTCCAAGAGCTCTCCTGGTTAGGTGTGTGGCATAACAGCGATGCAGCACAGTGTAAAGAATTCCACTGTCACAAGATCCCAATATCAATATCAATATATATATATATATATATATATATATATATATATATATATATATATATATATATATATATATATATATATCCCAATATATCAATATATGTTAAATTACAAAGTTATTCACAAAAACATGCACACTGGGATATGTTGTGCACCTGCTGTGGAACCTAAAGGTTAATATCACCCCTCCCGAAGTATACCCATACAGACCACTTCATATCCTCAATGTTGATCGCCAATTCCACACGTACTAACACAAACTTAATCTTTTACAGACGCCACACTACATTTCTAAGAAATAATGTCAATCAATACAGACGTCATTAACATAGAATATTAACTGGGCTGTGCAGAAATAAGCTGAGATTCCAGTAAGTAAGCAGTTGAAATTGTGTGATCACGTTAGTTTATTTGGGAAATTCTAAAGTATTCATCACCTTTCAGGAAAGCTTAATATTTGACTCCAAATATGAAGAACATGGACCACATCGGAATTCGTAGCGCATCTTTAAAATCCAGTGTGGTTCGTCTACCGCCATCTATCGGGCAGATGGAGGAACAGCTCCACAGGCGCTGGTTTGGAGTCTTGAGCGAGTAGGACAGAAGTGACCTGCAACCTCATAAAGCGCTTCAACTGTCGCGCGTGAGGAGGGCGACGAGGAGGTGGCGCACGTAATCGGGGAGGTCGGAGGTGTTCTGGACACGCGCTGTGACGTGTGTCTGCAGAAGCACGTGAGCCGCTGCATCCGGTTTCGGTGAGAAAGATTCTAGAACACGAGTTTTACACTGAGATTCAGATCTGAGAAGAGTTTATAGACTCAGATTTGATAAGAGGCGGTTTTAATGAGCACCCTTTAGGGCTAAAAATCACATCATATTTATAAAGATGATTGATTATATATTTGTATTTTGTTTTAAAATGCCTCAATTCATGTGTATTTCATTTAATATTAATCCACTTAAGGAGGATTTTAGTTTTTTTCCCCTCACTGTTACAGTTTTCTTAACGCAAGCTAAAGTATTAATGAGAATATTATTAACCTATATATATATATATATTGTTATTGTTAATAATATTGTTAATCTATATATATAATCTATATATATGGGGCAAAATGACTTCGGGTCTCCCTCACCTGTTCCCAGCCACTGGGATCCCCAAGCTCACGTTTGTTAATGCTGTCACTATTGAGTGTAAATGTCATTATACTGGTCCCAGTCAGAACGTGGTGAATTACTGGTCTCCTCTCTGTTGAGTATAACTGTCATTATCCTGGTACCAGTCAGATTGCTGGTCTCCTCCCTGAAGCAGCAGGTGCCCTTTACCGTGTGGCTGGCATGGAAAACCCTCGTCCCCACAGTGGAGTGGATGTTCGTGGTGAGGGATGAGGGCGAGGATGCTGGCAGTGCCCTCTTGTGGATGGAGGACCCAGAACCCCAGGCCAGTGTCAGAGACTCTTGGGTAGAGGGTTGCGTACCTGTCATGTACACCGACCAGCAAGAACACGAACCTGTACTACAGGTGCACACACTACAGTAACACTCACACCTGTACTGCAGGTACACACACTATAGTAACACACACACTACAGTAACGCACACACACCTTTACTGCAGGTACACACACACACCTTTACTGCAAGTACACACACACACCTTTACTGCAAGTACACACACACACCTTTACTGCATGTACAAACACTACAGTAACGTGCACACACCTTTACTGCAGGTACACACACACTACTTAAGTACACGCACCAGGAGGGCATGGCCATACAAACAAACACACACACGGAGACATCTGGGAGGAGGGACTGTACCGTGACAGTTAAAAATTCATTTAAAAAATTGATTTATGGATTATCTAGTTTTTAATACTTTTAATACAAATTTTTAATACTTTATTGTCTAATGAATTTGCTTTTTCTCTGAATATTAAAATACTTTCCTATTCAACATGTGCTCTGTGGTTTGCTTAGAAATCACTTTAAGGCAGGGCATTAATAGTTAGGTTCAGAAACAGCTCCAGGGTCTTGATGATATAGAATACTCCGCCCATTCTAGTCACTACTGTAGACCTGTACCTAGACTTTTAGAGGCTCTTGCCCGAGTGATTATGTCAAGGTCATGATGACACGTCTTTCACCACTAGGGGGCAGACTCAACATACCTATCCGGGATATTTCTTCATTCTCCAGTTACATCACCGGAACGTATACGATTATACAAATGCAACAACGTCACATAAAATATTATGTGTATTGGAGATGGAGATCCTGCCAAAAGGGAGAATGCAGCCCTTCAGGAACCCAGGACCAGCTCTTTAAAATAAGGCTCCACCCCTTTCTCCACCCAGGACCAGCTCTTTAAAATAAGGCTCCACCCCTTTATCTACCCAAGACCAGCTCTTTAAAGGGATGTCTCCTGCCTCTTTGTTTCAAATATCATAGCAGTAGAAATACACCAGTATTATGATTTTCACAAAAAAATGTAGTCTCTGTGCTACAAGTTAACACTTTTAACCTTTACAAAAATATACAGGTGAAATATATTCTACTAAACATTTTTTAAAAATAATGCTGACTTCTGCTACCCATAAAATTAAAGCTGGCAACAGCTAGTCTAGTCATGATGATCTGTGAATATAGCATGTAAACACTGGGTAACACAATGAATTAAATTTTCAGCCACCAAAACATTTTCAAATTATTCAGTCCAATCCTGGTATGCTGTGCTTCCTCTGTGACAGGTAGCCAATCAGCTTTCAGATCTACCACAAGCACAATGACACAGGACAACTGAACATGCTGAAAGTACCAAACGTGACCTCACAGGTGCTCACGCTAAGCTTGACCCTAAGCCAGACCCAAAAAGCACCCCTGAAACATGTAAAGACATGAAAAGCATCTATTGTTTGTACTAGGAGATAACAGATTCACTGGCAAGGCTTCAGAATCCCTGTAAATATATTAACATCTTTTTAAACATCCAGCCATGCTGTATTTTATCAATGGTTCAGCACATAGTGTGATGGAAGCAGTTCTGAGGGTATGTGTACATGTCTGTCTGTGTCCAGGTAGCTCACCTGCACCTAAACAGCAAACAGTGTTTTTTAACCACATGATAGCCTGAGGTAGGACCAACTTCCCTTTCTGCTGTTACACTAGTAGCCTCAGTATGGTTAGTACCAGCAGCACTTATTAATGTTGGTGGTACTACCTGTACAACTGTGTCTGTTACTGCAAAGCACACATGTCTGCCCGGTCTGAGGAATCCTGGTTCTGAATAAGGAACAGTCAGATGCAAACAGGAAGGGAAATAGCATGAGTAGGGCACAGAGCCAGGGAGCACAACAACAAATGAACACGGGCAGGTAGAAAGACGGACAAAGGGCATGGTGGGAACAGAGGTGATGGGGCACCTGTTACAGAGTCCCTCCCTAACGAGCGTCTCCTGTGTGAGGCTACGAAGTTTGGATAGATAAAGGGGGGTGAATGAAGAACTGAGGAAGGTTGGGGAAAATGATGATGAGCTCACTTAAGAGAGCAAAATGGAAACTGTGAATATTATTTACAATTTTACCAGGTAAAAAGAATCATTAAAACTTGAACTGGGGCAAAACAGAGGAACAAACTCTTCTCATTGCTCTGTTTTAAGACTCTGGAAAACTGGAGGAAGACCAGAAAAAAACAATGAGACATATTGCAGGAATTTGGTCTGGCAAAGAAGACAAAATTTTAGAGAAAGGGATAACCAAGAGACACTAGTACATTCACCACTACTGGCCTTGTGCCCAAACACTGAAACCCAAGACTGATCACAGGCAGTGTATGAGCTGTAGGTACAGGTACCACTGGTGACCCCTAATTTGCCACAAGCAGTATTAGCAAGTCTGTGCAGGGGTCATGGTGTTATAACCATGGGAGTCCAAGTCTGACATGTAGTTCTGGGGCCTTGATCAGCAACAAAGAAATCTGTTCACCTAATAAGGTGAGGGGCTGGGTTTGTTAGGAGACAGCCCTTGAGCCAGGGCCCAGGCCAGAGTTAAGAAATGCTCTAAGGTTTGTTTAGGTTGTTCTCTGAAGAGATGGTTCCACTGAGGAACACCCAGAAACTGAAGAATGAAGGTTTAGGGTCCTCCACAAGTCTCCCACCCTGGCTTTCTCCAGTAGCTTTTCCCAATAGTGGAGGTGACCTAAGGGCCCACAGTACACACACCTGGATGCAGGAGTAACACTTCAGATCTTCTAGGCATGTGTGACCCAGCTGGATCAGCAGGATGAGGGTGCTGGAACGACCCATCAGGACTTGAGACACCGGCTTGCACTGTTGAGGGGGTGCTATGACTATAGAGTTTGTCCAACTGGTTGTGAAGGTTCAGGGTGCACTCTGTGAGGTCCTTGAGAGAAACTGGGCCCATTGGCCCTGCTGATCCAAAACAGCACAGAGTTTATTTAAAAGTTTAACATGTTTTTATAAAGTATAAGGTCAGAATTTCTATTTTTTGTTTGTTTTTACTGTAATTCTACACAAAGGGCCTGGTGTTCTGTTTATCTTTCACTATTGCAAATCTATTCGAATGTGATTAGCTACTGTGACAGTGCTGTGCAAGTCTTTTATAAAAGTACACAAAATGGACTTTAAAGTAATGAATGTTGACTTGTTTTCTCCTCTGTTTCATTTGTAGAGTAGTAGGAGTGTTTTATTTTCTGATGCATAGAAGGAACACCTTTTCTCAAGTTATCATCTATCAGCAATTTCATGTAGCATATTATTGATAATATTATGCAGTTTAATGTCTTTAGTTGTATGTCTTTCATGAATATAGATTGGTGTATTAAAATTGTAATTGTGTGCTGATAGTAAAACATGGATTTATTAGAAGGTTTCTTACTTCTACATACAGTTTTCACAGTTGTAATGTGGGTGACCATACTGACTCTGCTCTGTAGGGGACTCATGTTTCTGGAACTCTCTGGCAGTTGAAGGAAAGTAATTAATTGCATCATTTTAATATAGTAATCTTTTGCATTGGGTTACAGATACATTTTTAAATCAGATATAATTTTCAGATAATCAGTCCTTTGTAAAGGATTATACTTTAATGTGACCTTCCTTACACTGGGAGCCAATCAAAGCAGGGGGATGTGGGAATGGTCTTTGTTTATGCAGATTACAGCCTGGGGAGAGAAGCTGAGAGGTGTAGAGTCCCTGTTTACATTATTTAAATGTGCCCCTCTAACATACCATTTCCTAATATCCAAAGACTCCATTGTATATCATTGAGAGGAGGCGTGTCTGTAGTTCCTAATATCTAAAGACTCCGTTGTATATTAATGAGAGGAGGCGTGTCTGTAACTCCTAATATCCAGAGATGCCTTTGTATATTAATGAGGGGAGGTGTGTCTGTAGCTCCTAATATCCAAAGTATAGTATAGTATATCTCTATACTGCATTATAAAGGACCCAAGTTTATGATCACAGAAACAGGACCATGTTTTATATCTATGCATCTATAAAATTATACATTATACATTTGCTATAATATTTTAAGAAAAAAACTGAGTTTTTTAGTCACCAGATTTTAGTGGAACAGAGGAATATGTCACTTTTAGGATACACTTTTAATAGGCCTGGAGGTTCTGTATTCCAAGCTCACTGTAGTGTTTGGCATTCTTGTGAGACTTTCTCATCATGGGCTATCAGACAGGCAGAAAACAACATGGCTGCTATATGGGTGCAACTGCTGTTTTTATTTGGCTAGGTAGTTATTAAACACCTAAGAACATAATGGAAATAACGAAACATAAATTCAGAATGGAACTGCCTTATTCACTGCAGGATGTTGAGTCAGTATGTGGTAGGGTTGGTGGTGGAAAGAAAATTGAGTCATTGCTGGTGGAATTGAGAGGTCATTGCAAGCTGCAAGTTTCTCAGTATTCTTTAATACTTTAGAATGTTTATTTAGGTTTAAGGAAGAGATTAAATCAACAAATCTCACATTATTGATTATTTAGAGTTTTCTGAACAGTTTGATATTGGCACAACATGTCCAGCTGGAAAAATAAAAAGTTCTTGCATCAGGAAATTCCACTTTTGCTCAGACACACTGCATTCCCCCTCATCACTGTAAACCTGTGTGGTAGAAAAATGAGAGCATATCAAACACAGTCAGCCTTATGCATGGAGTAGTAAAACTGAGTTTATTGAGTTCTGTCCCCTGTATAACAGAGAAAGAGAACTGACTCTCAGTACAAGTCTCCCTCCCCTTATACACAGAGAAGAAAAGAAAGAAAAAAGAAAAAACAGCTCCTACAAGGTATCTGAACTTTATGTTTTGGTTAGCCTGAGCGCAGGTGGGGTCTTCTATCTCTACGGTTGGGACAGTCTTCTTCTATCTCTATGGGTAGAACAGCATGTGAGCCGCTGATGTCCTTGGCTCTCACGTCTGTCTACGAACTGTTATGCTGTGACTATAGAAACACAAAGCAAAGTAAACGAAGCAAAGTAAATTTCCACAACAACCTGCTGTTCAGGCACACTGCATTCCCCCTCATCACTGTAAACCTGCTGTTCAGACACACTGCCTTCCTCCTCATCACTGTAAACCTGCTGTTCAGACACACTGTGTTCCCCCTCATCACTGTAAACCTGCTGTTCAGACACACTGCCTTCCTCCTCATCACTGTAAACCTGCTGTTCAGACACACTGCCTTCATCCTCATCACTGTAAACCTGCTGTTCAGACACACTGAATTCCCCCTCATCACTGTAAACCTGCTGTTCAGACACACTGCGTTCCCCCTCATCACTGTAAACCTGCTGTTCAGACACACTGGTTTCCTCCTCATCACTGTAAACCTTCTGTTCAGACACACTGGTTTCCCCCTCATCACTGTAATCCTGCTGTTCAGACACACTGCATTTCTCCTCATCAAAAATGTGTATATAGTAAACATGCTTGTAATGAAGTCAACCGAATCCAGTCTCAGTCCGCCACCTAGTGGTCTCCTTGCTCTATGATAATGGATTCAAGACATCCACTAATTGCCTATCCCATCATGAGATAAAGCAGGTGCACTATGAAAGTGAAAGTGCTTGGGAAAGCAAAGGGGAGGACAGTCTCCATGACTACATGTCCAACATGAGCCATTAGAAGGGGCTTCCATGGTACAAGATCACCTACTGAGAGAAACATTGAGTTGACTATTATTTATTTCAGTCCATCAAATCTCAACTTGTTTTATCATCATTTGACCTGAATCCTCTTCTGTAAAGGTTGATATTCTATCATTTGACCCACAAGCTTGACAATAACTGCACAGTCTCAAAACAGCATTTTTTTCTACATGAGCACAATTAATGATTCCATAAGTCAAGTCAGGTTTGTCAATTGTATAAACATACAGGAAATTAATGCACTGAAGTATTTGTGGTCAGGCTCGGGTGACTCCTCTGCAGCAGTATTGACATTTATACATGTAACTAATGACGAGATGACAACAATACACTAAATATAAACAGAATATATAGAATATACAACAACAGAGTAGACAAAATAAACAATGTGACTTCAGGAGTCGACAAAATAAACAATGTGACTATTGAATATATTAGCGAAGGGTAATCTGTAGATAAACTACACACTGTATATTAATAGTGACTATGTGGAAATGTTCAAGTAGTAGTGTGCTAAAATATAATAATAGTAGTAGTGATAAAGTGCCACAGTGAACTGATACTGGGAAGGACTAACTGTTTCACATCCTGTTTAAGAGCCTGATAGCCAGAGGACAGAAACTGTTTATCAGCTGGTTTGTTCTGCGTGTGTGCTGCGGACCCTCCTGCTGGACAGCAGCCCAGTGAACAGGCTGTGTGCTGCATGGTTACTGTCTAGCTGAATCTTAATGAACTAATCATGAACTAATGAGTTAGTGTTATTCATCATGAATTAATATATTAGTAATCATTTATCATGGTTACTGTCTAGCTGAATCTTAATGAACTAATCATGAACTAATGAGTTAGTGTTATTCACCATGAATTAATATATTAGTAATCATTTATCATGGTTACTGTCTAGCTTGATCTTAATGAACTAATCATGAACTAATGAGTTAGTGTTATTCATCATGAATTAATATATTAGTAATCATTTATTATGGTTACTGTTTAGCTGGATCTTAATGAACTAATCACGAACTAATGAGTTAGTGTTATTCATCATGAATTAATATATTAGTAATCATTTATCATGGTTACTGTCTAGCTGGATCTTAATGAACTAATCATGAACTAATGAGTTAGTGTTATTCATCATGAATTAATATATTAGTAATCATTTATAAGATCTATCTAAGCTCTCACTTTATAATTATCTGATCATGAATAGATCCCAAAGTCAGATGTTATGCTTAATTGGGTATTTAAGTGTTATGCTTAATTGGGTATTTCTTTATTAGATAATGAATTGTGCCATTGAACACATGTAGGAACAATGGAACTGCATTTAGTTAAAGTAAATGATCAGAATGTTGTTAGGTTACTGTGTGTAGGGTTTGGAGTTGGGGCTCCAGAGGCTTTAGGTGGCAGGTCATATTTCCTAGAATAACCAGAGATGTTTCCTCACCTCTTGCCTTCTTTAAATGTGTTTTACAATAAAAGCCTCTTTGTGGGCACTGTCTTTGAGGACATGTCCTGCTGTAATATTCACAGTCTACATGTGTTTTTGAGGATGTGTCCTGCTGTAATATTCACAGTCTATTAATATTCACTGTTGTGTTAGTCTGTTTTGTGTGAAGAGCTGTGTATGTTGTGTTAGTCTGTGTTGTGTGAAGAGCTGTGTGTGTTGTGTTAGTCTGTGCTGTGTGAAGAGCAGTGAGTTGTTGTGTTAGTCTGTGTTGTGTGAAGAGCTGTGTGTGTTGTGTTAGTCTGTGTTGTATGAAGAGCATTGAGTTGTTGTGTTAGTATGTGTTGTGTGTTGTGTAATTGATTTATTATTTGTCATTATTTATTAGCTAAATATATGCAGTTGATGTGCTGCGATGTCTTAGGGTTAATATGATGAATATGAACCTTGAAGCCAAAGTTATAGGTTCGTTTTTTATGTAACAATGTAATATTGAATATAGTCTGATAATGTGCTCTCACTGTACTAACTAGAGTAATTGAGCTCCTTCTTCTTAGAGGCAGTACAGAAGTTTGGCTTTCCACTAAAGTATGATCAGCAAATAGATGTGGCTCACCCTGGTACTCATTCCTCAGTGATTGGAGCATTAGCTGTCAGTTAAAGATGTAGAATCTTATTTTTATGTTAAATAAATGTTATACTGGACGTCAGCTGCTGTATTCTTCTTTTTTTTGAGTAATTTGATAATTTCAACCATTTACAGATTCTTTATTTAAATAATTTGAAGTCCTTCTCTAAGCAGCGCTGGTGCCAACAGGTTGTTCTGGTGGAGTGGACGCCATCACAAGCAGATGTTATGCTGCACTCAGAGCTTCCATGAAGTGAGAAACCTCACACTGTAAAGTGTCTGTTGATCTGCACTTTCAGTTGATCGCAAACCCACCATGTCAAATAAAGACCAAAAGTCTGAAACTGAAAAAAAAAAGATCTCAACGTGGTTATAAAAGTGAAAACAGAATTCCTTTGAATTAATAAATCATATTCTATCATTTAATCAAAGCTGTTGTATTCTTCAAAGTTCAAAATCAAAAGTCAGGAAATAACGAAGCTAGGCAACATTAATGAATGATATTAATGTTCGTGACGAACACCAACAACACTCAAGATGCCGATAGTGGCAGGTTGTCTCGCTGCATACGGGAGTGATTCAGAATCAGAAAATGAATCAGCCCAATACAAGTCCCGAGAAAGTAGACCCAGACGCAGTCTCACATCTTCAGCCTTTAAAATCTGTAAGAAAGACGAGTTTATCTGTTCTTAATTCAGCACCTGAGGTCGCCGTCAAGGTATGGTACATGTCGGCTAGCATGTCTGGGTAGCTAACGCTAACTAGCTTACTCGCTAACGGCAGCTCGATTAGCTAGTTAGCTAACCTAGCTAAATAACTTGCTCAGCTAGTTAACGCTACCTAGCTAAATTTTATTTGACGCGAGTTTCCTCGTGTGGTTATGTTTAAAACCTTTATATAGGACTCATATACGGTGACATGAAGTGTGGTGTGCCACCTAAAAGACAACAACGCTAGCGTAACTAAGAATATCATGAAGTAACACAATGTGTAAATAGTTTGCAAAGTAGCTAGCTAAGTGGCTATCTTAATAATATCCTTCATTAATGTTGCCTAGCTTCGTTATTTCCTGACTTCTTAAATAACCAGCGTTCGTTGGCCATCTAGATTGTTAATTTACAATGTCTTCGTGTTGCTGTATTGCAGGAAGATGTTGAGACGGGCACACACATTGATCCCTCACTCAAAGAGCTCCTCTACAACCCTACTTACGAAACCATGTTTGCACCCGAGGTAAGGTCACGGTCAAGAGAGTTTATATGTGGTAAAGGAACCATTTCAGTGTTTTGTTTAACGTAAAGCACCGTCCTCTGTGTGTTGTAGTTTGGACCAGTTAATCCATTCAAAACGCAGCAAATGGCTGCGCCAAGGAACATGCTTTCTGGATATGCTGAGCCCGCCCATGTCAACGATTTCATGTTTGAACAACAAAGAAGGACGTTTTCCACTTTCGGTAAGGGACATGCATATTTTACATTTACTAAAGAGAATTTGTGTCTCAGAATGATTTGATCATGGTGCAATAGCCAGTCTTGTCAGTATTCTCACCACACTAGTTATAGTGAGTATTATGAAATATTCATACTTAGTTTAAATCTTTATTTCCGAGCACGAGATGCTCACTATATTTTAATAGGGTATGCGTTAGACCATCTGTGGACAGCAGTCAAGTCTCATCCAGCAGCTACATAGTAGCAGTGGAGGAAGCAGAGAAAAAGAAAGGTACTAGACATGACCTGGTTTTTCTCTGCTCATTGGTTGCAATTGGTTGTGGGTCTGCCTGAAGCTACAACCACCCCATCCCACCTTCCCTGTTGCTGCTTGGACAGTTCTTTGCAGCTGTGCACATCTGTTCTCCACAGGGTTGACCGTGTTTGAGTCGGGCCTAAAGAAGGAGAAGAGGAAGCGGGTGAAAGGGGGAGACGCATCAGAGATCGACAGCTTCTTGGGGCCCTGGGCCAAGTATCAGGATGAGAAGGACGTGGCCAAACCTTCAGAGGTCAGAGTTTGCCCACATGGGTTCCTTACACTCTATGATAATCACTTGGGCTTTTTTGTTTGTTTTTGTTTTTATCTTTGCTTGCTTTGCACCTTGTGGCAGGCTGTCTAATCCAAATTTGTTAGCCGTTACTTCACAACATAAAGGCTAGGTTTAGCCTAGGCAGCGCGTTTATATATCATTTACTTCAACTGCACTTTGAGGATCCCACTCTGTCATATTCTGTTTGATAGGAGGAGCAGAAGGAGCTGGACGAAATCACAGCAAAGAGGCAGAAAAGAGGCAAGAATGAGGAAGAGGCCTTTGCTGAGGAGAAAACCATTCTACACGGTAAGACACATGGCAGCTGTTCCAACCCATTACGCTTCACAAAGTCGGATTTACTTTTGTCCACAGCATGAATTTGTTCAGCTCCCATTACTTTCTTAAAGCTAGCAGGACTAACATAATCTCTCTCAAGTTTCTCTGATTTTCTTTTTGTTGAAATGGCTAAAAGCCTCTTTCCTCACCCTTTGATGTGTCTTCGCTCCACAGTCAAAGACACGTATGACTACCAGGGCCGCTCGTACCTGCACGTCCCGCAGGACGTGGGCATTAAACTGCGCTTGGCGGAAATACCCGACAAATGTTACCTGCCCAAGAAGCAGCTGCACGTCTGGACCGGGCACACCAAGGTGAGGAGGCGTGTGTGTGTTCTTGTGCATTCACATGTGCGCGCATGTTCACATGCGTGCGCATCTGCTTTTATGAGTGGAATGTAGTGAGAGTAGACCGACTCTGATTAATTATCTAATGCATAATGATATCTAGTGCATAATGATGATGGAATGACAAATTAGTTTTGTTCATGTATTTGGGAGTGAGAGAGCGAAAGGGAAATGCATTACAGAGGAGGATGCTTTTATGCTTGGTGGAAAATATCCGGAGAAATTACTTGCCTACATGGTACCATTTTTGAATGTAAGTGTTTTTACGAAGTGGCACAATATGAACAAAATATTAATTTCAGCTATTTTGAATAGAGATTGCACTAATACTTGAGCTGGAATACATCCTGTTTTCAGTTTAGTCTCTATGAAATCATTATGTTACATTTATATTGGACTTTTCTAGCCAAGGGTGCTTTATAAACTATTTTTAAAAAAGGGAAAGAAATTGTATATTCAATCAATATACTATAATGTAATTGGTTTGTAGATTTATCTTAGAGTGGTACTGTGGTCACAAGTATTAATTTAAATGAACTGTAAGTAGTGTATTACATTACAAAGTTAGAATGCATGTCTGTGATTGGTCAGGAAGTTTGAGTAGCTGTGATTTGTTAGAACACAGAGTACGTTCACCAGGGCTATCAGCTACAATTAGAGGGCCCTGGACGTATGCAGTGGTTGGGACGTTCATATGAAAAATACTGCCGTTTGTAACTTGCAGTGTTCTAAAACATCAGCCAGTGAGAGAAACACAAACATAATTTTGGTTTTAATTTTGCAGTTAATGAATTGGCTCAAGTCTTGATTAGGATTAGATTTACTCTGTCTCACATAATGTCTGCTTTCAACGTGATTGGTGTTTGCCGTTTAGACTTGTGAACTCCTTAGCCTGGTCTGATATTCACTCACGATGTTTTCTGGAGCACTGGAGGTCAACATACCCGTCTCTCTCCTTCTTTTCTTGCTCCTCCTTTCTTCTATCCCTTTCTTTCTTTCTTTCTTCATCTCTTCATCTGTGTGTCAGCCTCAGAGCACTTCCTTTATTTTAGCAAGTGTCAGAATGTTGATTTGAGATCAGCTCCCCCACATTCTTTTCTGTTCCCAGTGCCAATCCCAAGTCCAGAACCTTGGCGCTGTTGATGTCTGTTGGAGTCACATCATATTGGCATCTAAACTTTGAATGTGAACACATTGTGTGATGTCAGTTATGTCTGTGTGAAATCAAAAGTGTTTGCACTTAAGCTAGCAAAGCGAGCTTGCTGTTGAAATGCCCCCATTTTACATACAATATGTACAGAAAACCGGTCAGGGTGCTACTGAAGTTAGTAGAGCACTTCAGTACCCGTGTCGAGGCCTGATGCTTCTGTTACCACTTCTCCACTGTTCGTTATGGTGTAAAAGGCATCAGTCCAGGCTCATTCTATTAACGGTAGGAAATGTGGTCAGCACTGGGTGCAGTCATTCGTTCCTTGAAAACACTCTCGTTTTAGTTTATCCACGCAGCCACAGAATAATCAGGACGCAGCTCTCAATTAAGGCAGCACTGAACATTACATTTGTGGGCCACGACGCCAGTGTGCGAAAGAGTAGAAGCTAACCTCGTGGCCCTTGTAAATGGCTCTTGAAAGCAGGTGGTGTTTAATTGCACATGAAGTGCACACACACAGTTGGCTCATCTCCTCTCCACTCCATCTTCCACTCGTAGGGTGTCAGCGCCATTCAGTTGTTTCCTGGGTCTGGCCACCTGCTTCTCTCCTGCTCTATGGACTGTAAGATCAAGGTAGGTTTTATCTCTCACACTCAGACTTATTGAGCATACCTCTGGGGAAAACAAAGTGGTGTTCATTCTGATGGCTGTTTCTGAGGATGGTGGGTGGCTGGGGGGGTTCACAAATCATTTTTCTAAGCAATTACTCTTTGTCTGCAATTGTTTTTCATAAGCATTCACTATTATAAGTATCGGCAGGGATGTGTTGCATAATGCCGAATACCTACGCCTAACAGGCTCCCAAATGTGGGTATTCAGTGAGGAATATGATCATTAATTTATGTAGTACGTTTCTCACTGTTAAGGCCACTTTGCAATAGCAATAATAATAATGTTACAAATTAGTGGTCGACTAATTAATCAACTGATTAATGCCATTTTGTGACGGTCGGCTTTAGCTGATCGCCCCCTCTCCACCCTTCACCCCTGTGGCAAAGTTAGTTTAGGCTGTTTCTGAGGATGGTGGGTGGCTTGGGGGATTCACAAATCGTTTTTCTAAGCAATTACTCTTTGTAATACAGAGTGCAGATCTACAACAGAGATAATGCAGACAATAACAGTGTTAAATTCTGCAATTTTTGGTCGCATTTGTTGTTAATATTAAATTGTTGTATTTTATAAGGTGCAAAAAGTTATACCAGTATTATATATTGCCCATCTGCCTCCCTACTCTCTAAATATTGCCATCAGCCATTGAAAATCTTATAGCGGTTGCCCTCTAATACGAATAAAATAAGTTACAGATAACTGGGTTCTATACCTAAGATGAGTGATTTTTACTTTTGCAAAATAAATTGTTGCTACATGCAATATCTGATCCCTAACCATTTAAGAAACTTTTGGAAGCCTGTATAAGGAGAGCTGAATAATGGCAAAACAGACTTGTGTTTTACTGTGCTTGGCTCTTTTTAGAAGTCTTCCTGACTGGATGTCAGTTATTTTCAGATACCCTTAGACAAACATAGGTATATCATATCTATCAGTCAGTACTGCCTGCTTTACATTTACCTGACGATATTATCCAAAGCAACTTACAATTTTGACTGAGTACAATTTGAGCAATTGAAGGTTAAGGGCCTTGCTCAGGGGCCCAACAGTGGCAATTTGGCACCAATGGGGCTTGAACTGGCAACCTTCTGAGTACAAGCAAAGTATCTTAACCATTGCCCAATCAATGCTTTAACCAAAGTAGCAGCTATGGGTTTTGTGAAACAAATCCCTGGACAGTTCACTCCGTATGGGCGCCTCTGCACAGAGGATAGCAAAGCAGAGTTCAAATGTTGGGTCATCTTCATAATTTGGAGCATTTTGTTCATAGCCCACTCTGCAGTGTGATTAATTTGATCTATTTGCCCTAGCTTGCTGATTGCCTTTGCTTTCTTCAGCCGTGCTAACAATCATTTCAAATTGCTGAAAGCAGAATTTAAGAAGAGATCATGGATGTGTCCACCAGCCAACACACGCAAACCTTTACACACTGTTTCCTGGGAAGACATTTTAGCACTGCTTCCAGTTTCTGCCATTTGTCATATCTGTGTTGCATGGGATTTAAAGCTCTTTTTTCCTTTTGTAGCTTTGGGAAATCTACAGTGACAGGAGGTGCTTACGGACATTTATTGGTAAGAAGGGGTGTTTCCTGAGTAGCTGTTTCATAATCCAAAATGCTCTTGACTCCATCTTAGAATGCTGTTGTAAAAGGACATTTAAGACACAAATGTTAAGGGAAAATAACTCAGCTTTGCAATGTACCTGCAGAAAGATCTGGTGCTCCAGATGAATATAGTGATGTTATTTTGTTTTCACCTCAAGGCAGAGAATTGATGAGACTGAGCTTGAGAACATGAAAGGCTCTCAGAACACGGTGCCCTCTGATCAATGTCTCTCCCTCTTTCCCTGCTTCCCTCTGTCTTTCCCTCCTCTGTTCTCTTTATTGAGCTTTGTCAGATACCACCAGAATGTTTTTGCTTGTGTTATGGTTTCTAAGGGAGCGTGCAGGTAACGTGTACAGAATCTTCTGATGTTTTCCCAGCCTATAGACGAAGTGGAGAAAAGTCCAAACGGGCTTTTCCACTGGTCCGGTTGTGCTTGTCGAGATGCATCCATCGTGTATTATTCAACAGTGTGCGCATGGTGGAGAAAACCAGAGACAGTCCCTGACAGGCAGATGTGGAGAGGGCTGTTAAAAAGGATGGAAAGAGAGTGAAGTGTGAATGTGCATCAGAGCACAGATGCCTTAACTCTGCACACTTGTCTGCAGGATCAAAACGGATGTCATGAACATCAGCGTCAATAGCAACAGCTGAGTATGTTCTGTCGCTAATTAGAATTATGCAGATGCCCTCGTGCTAATTGGTGATTGCCAGGCCTCATTAGCATGGCTTGTCGGCCTGTTCCTTCAGCGCTAGCTTTCTTCTTGAAGTGCTGCTAGATTGTGCTGCCACGTGTGGCTGCAGTGAATGCAGATCTTGGCTCTTGGCCGTGCTTGGCCCTTTGTTTCCGCTGAGGTGAGAGGGAGGCGGTTGCCGGGCGATCGAGCCCCGCAGCATGAGCACCGGCTCACTGGAGGCGTCGTTAAGGGGTCCCTGCTACCCAAGCCAGTATCTGTGGGGCACCGCCCCGGTTACATTCGCCAGCTGTTGCAGAAACCCCTCCAAACCAGTGCTGGGTGGTCCACAGCAAGTTTTGTCTCATAACTGTCACACATGTTCCATGTACAAAGAGAAAAGAATAGAGCAGGATACTCTGTCGGTGTATCTCTCTCTTTCGCGCTCTCTCTCACATGTACTGTCACATTATACTTCTTGTTCTCATGTCATTTTCCGCTGGTGATCTCAGTCTACCTTATTATATGTGCTTGTCCGGGACACAACAGTGTCAGAACAGATGAAGGCAAATGCTAATGGCTTGCTTTCTCCATGGCCCTTCTCCTTGCTGCAGGTCACAGTAAGGCAGTGCGCGACATCTGCTTCAACAACGCTGGAACTCAATTCCTCAGCGCCGATTACGATCGCTACCTCAAGCTGTGGGACTCTGAGACAGGTGAGCACCATGCACACACCTTTTGGAGACCAACCTGTTTTCTGTGCCTCCCTAGCTTCCAAGTGTTTCTCTCACATTGAGTTGGCATGCAACTTTTCTGTAGTTGGGGTCTTTAAAGAAGAGCACTCTGCCAGTCGTGTCTCTGTACGGACGGGAGTCTCCTTCACCAGCATATACTCGTCCCTTCTCTCTGCTCCTCCACTAGGAGTAGCCACTCGTACAGGGCGCACAGGGTTGTTCTTGGGTCAGATTCTGAAACCGGATGTGGGGTAACTCGCACCGCTGTGCTTTGATCAGTGCCATCTGTGTCTGAGCTTAGGATTCACTCACTCAGGCGGCCTGCATCCTTCCCACCCCGTACTCCTCTGGGGAGAGGAGTGCACCTCCTGTGTGCTGAAAGAGGTTGAGGGGTGGTGGTTGTTGGTGTGCGCTGGCCACTCTGACAGAATTCCTTCTGCCTTCAGGTCAGTGCATCTCCAGGTTCACTAACAGGAAAGTCCCCTACTGTGTAAAGTTTAACGCAGACGAGGACAAACAAAGCCTGTTTGTTGCCGGAATGTCGGACAAGAAGATTGTGCAGGTAAGCTATATGCATGCATGGGGGGGTGTACGTGTGCACATGCCTGAGATAGACTGCCTAAGACTGTCCTTAGCGTTCATCTTGCTGTTAGTTTTTAGGTGTTAGACTGTCCACACATGCATACTCGCACCTCCCCAAACCCACACCCAAGAGAAGCCTTGGTTACCCTCAGTAAATCTGAAGACAGGACCTTATTTCACACTCTGTGCTTCCCTCAATAGAAGGAGAGAGTGTTTGTGTGTGTATGTGCAATGTGAGGAGGAGGGGTACTGAAGGATGGATAGATTCACATGAGGGAGAAGTTGAGGAGGAGAGCAAATGAGTGCAGTCTTTCAGCAGCAAACATGATGGGAGTAAATAATCAAAGCTGAAAAACTACTCACCTCTCCTTCCCTCAGCCTCCAGCTCCATCTCAGCAGTCTCTGTCACAGGCAGAGAGCAAAAGTCATCATTTGATCTGCTACCGTAGGGATACATTAGAGTGTGTGTGTGTGTGTGTGTGAGTGTGTGTCTGCTTGGTTGGCAGCACGTGTGGGTGGGTGGGTGGGCGGGTGGGTGCAGTCAGTATTTTTAGTGATATAACTTTAATTTTCATATTCATCATTTGTCAGCAGATCTTTAAAAAAAATAATGAAAAATGTGTACTCAGCCCCTTCACCCAAGTTCTTGGTAGCAGTACTTTTGCTACCACTAACAGCTGCAGTTAACAGCTTTTCTCTTTCTTCCTTGCAGATTTACTCCGGGTTATTCAGGTTAGTTGGATAATGCTTATAGAACAGCTTCCAGATTGTACGTCCAATTTTCAGTTGGTTTGAGATCCGGACTTTGGCTTGGCTGAGTGCAGCTCACTCATCTTTTGTGTTGTTCATCCACTCCTACATTGCTTTGTCCTTGAGCGTGGGATCATTTCCTGCTGAAAGCTGAAACTTCACCCAAGCTTTAGCTTTTTAGCAGACTGAAACAGGTTTTTCTGCAATACTTATCTGCATTTGCACTTTGCATTTGTCCTTGTAACTCTCTTTATAACAAGAAGCCCAGCTTCTGCTGAAGAAAAGCATCTCCACATATGATGCTGCCTCTCTCATACGTCACTGTTGGAGAAATGTTGAGGAACGGGCAGTGGTGCACACGCAGCATTTTGAAAGTGCCCAAAACCTCCATTTCTGTCTCAAGTGTTATAGACAATTGTATTTTCACTCCAGTCTCAGTCACTGAACTGTGTAGCTCCTTCAGAGTTATTGATGTTCTCTCTGTGGTTTTCCTTCACAAGTCCCCTTCTTGCTCTGATACTGTAGTGAATTCATAAAACCTACTGCCAGATTTAACAAGATGTTAATAACAAGTAGCACTGCAATAACAAGATTCCACATTCATATGTGAATTGCTGGCACATTTAACCCTTTTACCGTGATTATATGGTGCTACTGCATTTTGTCCTAATTTGCATATGGCCATAGAGATTCATAATTGAACAACCCTCTGGAAAAATATAGAACACCTGGGGTTAGTCAGTTATCTGTCTCTTGGCGAGAGTCTTTAGAGTGGACCTATTTACATGTAGATGTTGATTGGCTTTCAGCTTAGGCCTTGGTGGTAGTTTGACACTTGGGCACTAATTATTGCCACGGTAACTTTTTAAATAGGCATTAAATACCATGTATTGTGTAGTGTGTGGCACAGGGCAATTACTGTCAGATGTGATGAACGTAGCAGTTTTTGGGTTCGGCCATGTCTAAGCATGATGCAGCTCCATTTCCTCACAGTTGATCCAGTAGCACTTTGTGGTATATCCAAACACTTGAATACTATTTTGTGTGACTTTGCCCTATCTTGTGCATCCCTACAACTTTAGCCCTAATTTCCTTTAGAATACTCTTTGGTAATTATTTTCATAGCTTTTCATCAGATTTACAGTCTGACCAATGGTACTTGAATTAATTTTCTGGATGAAAAGTAAACTTGGAGCTTCCATTGTAAGTAATTTAGTCAGTCATTTTTGTCAGAAAATGTAATCTAAAACCAATATCACTTTAAATTGATTAATTTTGAAGGTCAGCCGTGTGTGTATTTGAGGTAGACAAAAATGAAACCTTTGTCCATATGTAGTTCACTCGAAACTTAGTGAAGTACACATGGTTTCATTTTTGTCCATCATACATACATGCATGCATGCATGCATACATACATGCATGCATATGTATCATACATATTGCTTTCAAAACCATTGTCTTGTCTTGGAAACTGTTGAAATTGTTGAAGGATGTCTAGTAAGTAGGTCGGAAGACAGTGCAAACTAATCTTTGCACACATCATAGATCTGTGGAGAAACATACTCTGACTACAGGTGATTTCCCAGTGGCAGAGCTAATATTCTCATCAATTTCACAAAGCATTGACTTCTGATTAAGTGAAAGCTAGCGTGTTTGCTTTCCTGTAAACAGTACTGCATCATTATCTACTTTTTATCTTTTACTGTGAGCCTCTTTATTCATCCCTTTATTGACACCGTCCACAATTGCAGCAAATGTTCCATTTATCAAAGGCTTTGTAATAAACATCAAGTGTTTGGGTCGCATTTTATAAGGCAATTTGAGATGATCATGATGATGATGATCTACAATTAGGGTTGGCTGTTCTGGCCCTTTCCTTATAGTAATGGAGCGGAACTGTATATCTGCTTTAATGTCTGGATGAGAGCTGTCTGTAGGATGCTCTCAAATGTGCAATTTCCTAGTTTCCTATGTGAAAGTCTTACATAATTGACACCATCTTAAACTGTAGCACGCTTCTTTTGGCTTCGAAAAAGGCCAGCCATGGTACATTCTTCGTGTGTGTGTGTGTGTGTGTGTGTGTGTGTGTGTGTGGGGTAGGCAGTACAGTTCTCCTGGAGAATATCTTAGTCTGATTTGTTAGTAGTGTAATGGATCAAGGAGAACATGAACTTTTCACATTTTCTTTTTTGTCCTTCTTTTTTGTGTCATTAGCTATGAGACATTAATTTGCTGTTAACTTCTGTGCGACGTTGCCTTTTGATGAATTTTCACATCAATACACTGTCTTCACTGTTTACATCTCCACTTTCTGGAGATTTAACACAATACACATTGAATTCTAAGTTCCAGATTGCAATCAGTTTATAATATTTTCTGTATTGTAAATGTATTGTTTCTGCAGAACTCCAATTATATACTGCACAGGCTGGTTTGGCTTGGCTCAGAAAAGTGTGCATTTTATTTCAAAACACAGTGTCATGTCCTTATGCAAAAAAAAACCCAACCTAAAATGATAGTTGAGTTGCATGGTGAACTGTACAAAAACTCAAACTTATTTAGCCTAAGAAACTCCCTACAATGCCTTTAGAGGGTCTATCAACAATAGCTTTACATATCAGTAGACTGTTAAATTTTATCAGTCTTTAATACTTGTCCTGAAATCATTACATACTCCACACTAACTAGGACTGGGTATCATTTGGGATTTGTTACTACAGGTACTTCCTACGGTACCTTGAAATTGATGCCAACATGAAAATGATCCTTGCAAAGTTAACTTGATCTTGTGGATTCAGCACTTAACACGAAGCAACAAAAAACTGCTTCCAAAATGTAGAAGCTCTCCTTGTTACAATCAGTAAATCCCACTAATGTGGACCTTCAAAAATGTATATGTATTTGACAAACCAGGTGTGAAGAATGCAGTGACCCCAGATGGCAACGTACTACCCATTGCTGTCACTAGAACATTCTGAATAGTTTTCAGAATATTGGGGTAGAGTTCTTCAGATTTGCCAGAGGTTCTGCAATGCTACCATTACCCACTGTAGGTCTGAAAAGTTCAGCCACAGCTTTGGCTGTTACATGCTTGAACGGTTCTCCCTCCTCACCCTACATGGTGAAAGCTGTCAATCAACCACAGGATGTTGGCTGGAGTGACAATTTTTGCATTTGGCCATGAATTTGTCAAAGTGGTTCCATACAAATATACTTTATGTATATGTTACACAATTTGGATCCTTTATATTTTTGTTACATTCTTTCAATTTCACTGCTCAGTAATATTAATATGATGGTCTATTCAGTTTGTTCCTTTGTAGAACTGAATTTTGCACACTGTCTCTTCATTTGAAGTGTGCGTGACAGTTGAGTACAAATTCCTAGTCTGATGGATTTTTTAAAATTTTTTAAGTCGCTCTACACTGACATGTGCTCCCTAGGTGGTGAGACGGATGAGGATAAGACTGGACTGCAGTATCATTGTCTTACAAGCTACATTTTTCTCAGTAGATTTTGTAGCTTCTGCCAGTATTTGGGTTTTGTAGTCTGGGCCGGACTACAAAACCCACTGTCTCTCTTTGGGGTAGGAAAGATGACAAATTTACCTTCTTTGTCAACAGAGTGGCACTGGCTAATCAGGAGTGTTTAGTTACACAGCCAGAACAGAAAGAAAAGGAGGAAAACAACAATAAAATAAGTTTGAGGCTCAAATATTTAAAAATGTAGCTCCACATCATTTGCACTCACTCTAGTTTGTGCAGGTCGAGTGGCCCGGTCTGCTTCCTCTACACCATAGTTTGGTGCTAAACATTAAATGCGCTCACGTTGCATGAACTGAAGGTGTCTATTTTTCATCAACACCTCCTCTCGTTTTTTTTAGGGACATTCCAGTGGATTTCAAGTACATTGCGGAGCCCAGTATGCATTCGATGCCTGCGGTAACGTTATCACCCAGTGGTGAGTGTGCTTTTGCTTGGGCATTGCTTCACTGGTACAATACCTCCTCTGCATGCACATGCACACACCCACTTTCCTTTCCACTTTCAGACTTCCATTAAATTCTTTGTGGCTGGCACTCCCCAAAGTGAGTAGTTGTGTGCATTTTTTGCCTTTCAAATAATATTTTTTGACTCCTTTTCTCTTTCCCCCAGTGTCTCATGCGGAGTTCTCAGATTTTGTTTTTACACATCTTGTTTCCTTCCTGGTAGTGCATAATTTATGGAAATCTTACGTACTCTCTCACTCCCATAAAGACCAACTGTAGGAAGGAAATGGAAAAGAGGCAGAAAAATGAACTCTTCCTCACCTCTCTTCCCTTATTCTTTCTTTTCTTTATATATATATATTAGAGTCTATTTTCTTTTGTTTTCAATTTCTATTTTCCTTGAAAGCGTGCATTGAAGGGCTTGGGCCCATATGCCGTTAGGGGGAGCCAGGCAGACTGGTGTAAGTTTTAACTGACTATGCAGTGGGCCTAATGTGGGGCTCATGCAGACTGAGCGGGGAGCCGGCTCCCGAAGAACGCACGATAGATGAAAAGCAGCTGTTTTGCAGCTGAAGTACGCACTCGAGTGCCAACTCGAGCGTTCACTCGAGCTGATCAAAGGGATCGCTACTTCAGTGGCAAACGCCACCTTTGATCTCGCTGACAGCCACGTGTATCAAGGCAGGTGGATGTTGCTTTTTTCTGCTCCGTCACACGTGCTTGTTCTCTTTTGAGGGGGATTTTGTGTGCTGATCTGTTTACATGCCCTTGCCTTCCTCTTCACGTGGGCAGACGTCTGAGTCGAGAGCACATCAGATACTCAGCTGGCTTTAGAAACAGCGCTGCTACCATTACAAAGTTTAGTTCACCACTGCACAGTTTTGAACTGGATATCTTTATCTGTATGTCTGCTTGCTTTCTTGTAGGCAAATGGCTAGCCTGTCAGTCCATGGATAATCAGATCCTGATAGTTGGAGCCCAGAATCGGTTCAGGCTCAACAAGAAGAAAGTGTTTAAGGGCCACATGGTTGCTGGGTATGCCTGCCGGGTAGACTTTTCTCCTGATATGAGGTAAGTGCTCTCCTCAGTCACATGACTCTCTTTCCAGTAATGGATCTACCGTAAGTCTATAGTGGACGCAGTATCATTGTGCTGTGCTGCCATAATGTGCTTGTCTCATCGCCCCCAACTGTAGTTATGTGGTGTCTGGTGATTCTGACGGGAAGCTGGTACATCTGGGACTGGAAGACCACCAAGCTGTACCACCGAATCAAGGCACATGACAAGGTGTGCATCAGCGCCCTCTGGCACCCCCACGAGACCTCCAAGGTCATCACCTGCGGCTGGGACGGACAAATCAAACTCTGGGACTAACAAGACAAGAGGGGAAAGGAAGGGGAAGAGCCGGTGGAAGAGTGAGCCTCAACAGCAGAGGGAGGAGACAGTCAGGTTGCTCCATTTAACCCCCCACCATGGTCTTTGCTCAGCTGAGCAGCTTTAGCGTCTGCTCCTTAGTAGAGAGTGGCTCAGTTCTCCAACCCTTGCTGTTTCACTGAAGTAGTTTATATTCTAGGCTTTGCTCAGTGCTGTGTGTGAATACTGAAGTTTATGGACTGGCATCCAGTCCTGATTTCTAGTGTAATCTCCCCCCTGCATATGGGCCTTTTAAATTGTCTTCTATATTTTCATTTCATTATTAAGGAGTCCTCCACTGCTAAAGCCGTGCATATCAGCACTTCAGTTCAGCGTGAGGCATCTGTTTCTGAGTGTAATAAAACATTTTGTACATCAGTCTGTTTGGTATCACTGGTGATCAGAATCAGACATGGCTGACAGCACAAGGGGTTCTCATTTGTATATTTGACGTAAGTTATCTCTATCCTCTGACTACGTTGTATGGGCTAACCAAATGAATCACCATGGCCAGTTCCTCTCCTCTAACCTGGTCTAACTGGATCTGATCAATATTATAGTTGTTTTACATGCAGCTGATATTTTAGGATGATTTTGGCCCTCATTTTCTAATCATCTGAAATGGGACAAATGTGTACAAAACATCTTTGTTTCCAAGCAGGCTGAAGTGCTATAAATAATTTTTCTAGAAGACATTTGGCAGTCTCTGCCCAAACTTCACTATGGCCTTTAAACAAGCTGATAGCAAACAGCCAACACAAAGCCAAAAGCAGATTAATAACACGGAGCTGGGAGGCACTAATCCGCCTCGTGTCATGAATCTACTGATGCTGTGACAAACTGCATTGCTTCCTTTTGATGATGAACATGCCTGATTCTCAAAGGCAAGTCAAATTTCCTTTGGACGGCAAGCGTACTTTGTGCACCCCAATCAGATAATGATTTATTGTTTGCTTATCTTTGAACAAGAGGAGTCAAGGTGAGACTGCTAATGCAAAGCCCCTATTTTGCACTCCTTTCTTATGCCACTTTCGTTCCCTGTGAGTGCAGTTCATTTACTCGTTTGTTTGGTTTAATTAAGTGCCCAGAGTTCTGGCTTCAGTGAGGAGCAGATGCCTCGTTGGAAGCTATATAACCAGGCATTTGACTTCTAAAGGGGGAGACCACTTTGTAAGTGTGAAAGGCTGGTTTCTATAGATTTTTGTTTTGTTTTTACACATAGGAGACCATAGTACTGAAAGCCGAAGCACACGAACGCGCTTAAGCAAGCACGGCTTATGTCTCCCTCGCACGCATGCACATGCAAGGGAAGTCAACTTCCTGGGTCTCATCCATAATTTATCACGTCACTGTATTCTGATGCAGCAATGTCAAACCATTTCTATGTAGTCAGCTAATATTTCGGTGAAGCTTTATGTGCTGATGGTGATGATACTAAAAAAAAAATTCTCCCCAAGGATGAGGGAGGGAACATTTGTCCAAGCAGTCTGCGTCGACAGCGCAGGGGCTCATTCTCCTGTGCTTTCTGACCAACCTTCTTAAATCGCAGGACCGCTCTGTAGTCAGCTGTGCGTCTCTTAGATTTTGACCATACCAGAGACAAAACTAGTCTGCCGTGTTCGGTTTGAGCTCTTTTCCTGCCTGTAGCTCTATTCCAACCTCATTACTTCTTTTTTTTTGAGCCTGTTCATTTGCCCGCCAGCCAAGACTCGCTCACCCTGTGCCTCCCAGAATGAAGGGTCATCGTTCTCGGACCAGATTCTTCCGATAAGAGGCGGAGGGTCAAACGCCTGACCAGTAGCCAGCAGTAGACGGGCTCTCTCCCGCGGAAGCTTTTCTAACTGCGTCGCTGACCCTCTGGAAATAATGCGACCTTTACATAAAACACTGCTGAGCGCTTAGAAGCACTTATAGCCCCCCTTTGTCCTCATCTTTTTGCCTACAAAGGATGATGCAGCTCTTCCATATGAAAACAGCACTACAGTGAACAGGCCAAACTGTCAAATCTGAACACATCTGGTTGCAGCTTTTGGCCTCAAAGTTTACTTTGGTCAGCACAGCTGCCATGCCCTTCTGAACAATGTTCCCCTTAATTCAAATTCGTGTCAGGCAAGTCGATCTCCCCGCGGAGCGTAACGTGTGTTGACCCAGTTGACCCCCAGTATATAAGTGCTGCTTGTGTTGTGTAGGTTCCTCTGAAGAAACAGGCGTGTCTTTGCGGAGACACTGTAGCTGTGGTAGAGACTGAAATGTGCACGCTCAAGCTCTCTCAGCAGGCTAAACCAATAGCGCACCACGTTTGGCTCGTCCCCGCCCACCTCAAACCCCGCCCAATGCAGGTGGACCTCAAGAAGCAGGAGGCCTACAGAATGCAGAACTCCTTCCAGGACCAGATTCTCTAGAATCTTCCATTCCGCACTCTCCATGTCTACCTTCAGCACATCCACCTGTGAGGAGAAAGCATGCAAACAAGCATTCACTTCATCAGTGATTCATCGTGGACTAACAATTGCACTGCATATGATTCTTTTGTCTGACTGTTGGCAGGAAACCAGACAAAGAACAGCTAAACTTCGACTGCTGAGATCCCTTGCCTCATTATTTCTCATGCATTCAGGACTTTCATTAAAAAGGTTCAGCCTGCTGCTGTCTGAGTGAAGATTAACTGTGAACTCCAGACGGGTGTTTCACACACACATGAATTGAGGTGCATTCCCTCTTTCTCCATCTTGTGTCCAGCTAGAACACTCCCTAGTCCAGTTCTAAGACAATGGCTCATGTTGTCTGCAATTTTAGAAGTTGTCTGAGCCAGTTAAAGTAACTTAGGTCCTCAGTCCAGATTGTTTTTTTACATTAATCTCTCTACAGAGAAATGATTGTGTAAATGATTGGTGAATCATCTTGCATTCTGAGTTCATCTGGTACGTTGCTGCTGCTTTTACACCCTGACTCAATGTTTATTAAAGCGATGGGGTCAAAGGACTTTCTCTTTTGACTGCCTGCCCATTATAATAATTAAAGCACAAGTTCTTTATTATATCCTGCATTAAAAAATTAATACATCTTCTTGAGCACTTGAATAAATTAAAGGTCCCTAGTGTTCCACCTGTTTTTGTTGTTTAAGTATAAGCAGATAAGTTTGAATATAACCCCTGAAAAGGGTTCTCTCCTCCACAGGCACCAAGTTGTGCTTTTAATTTGTCGACTAATTATCAAACCCCTGATGACCTGAATGAAATGAGGAATTCAATGTCTTTTTCTTTTTTTCTCAAACTCCAGCTTTGTCTGCACTTGTTCAGTTGGACAGGAATGGGGTGTTTCATGCTGGCTAATTAACATTTAGGGAACACTAAAGAAGCTATTTGGGAATGCAACCCTTTGGCGGGACATTAATGATCTAGCTTTAATTACACTCTCATCAACGTGCGTATATGAGGAAAAAAAAATCCATGAAGATCTGCTACTTCCTAATTTTTCCACACTTGCCATCTTCAACATGAGAAGATATATTATTATGATTATTATTATTATGATTATTATTATTATTATTATTATTAATAGTAGTAGTAGTATACACTCTTTAGAACCCATTGGAATGAATGTTATGATTTCAACATGTACTTTTTCATATAGAAACTGATTCCTCCTACTATTAATTCAGAAGCGCTTGCATAGCCAATGAAGGACCTCTGTCCAAAGCGTGGTGTTTCTCTGGAAACTGTGTACTTCACTACAATTCTGAATTGAATCTCTGCAACTTTTATGACAGTACACTACAGCTGAAGAAGATTCCAGAAAGGAACCAGAACTTTTGTACTATACATTGCAAGGTGGGGCCTCCATGGATCAAACTTGTTTTTCCAACACATCCCACAGATGCTTGGTTGGATTGAGATCTAGGAAATTTGCAGGCTGATTCATCACCTTGAAAGCTTTTTTTGAAATTTTATTTTTTTCCAGTGTGGTAAGGCACATTATCCTGCTAAAAGAGGCCATTGTCATTAGGGAATACAATTCCTATGAAGGGGTATAGTTGGTGTACAACAATGTTTATGCAGGCAGAAAATTGCCCTTGCCTCCTTCCCATAGTGACTGCTGGTGATATCTTCCCCAGTTACACAAAGCACCTGCACTCAGCCATCCACATTACATAAAAGAAAACATGATCCACTGGGCCAGGCCACTTTTCTTCAGTGTCTACATGACCCTGTTGCTGGTTCACTGCTTGTCTTTGCTTGGGCCACTTTTGGTAGGTACTAACCATTTCTGGGAACACCCCACAAGATCTGCCATTTTGAGGTGCTCTGACCCAAACTAGGCATCACAATTGTCAATGTTCTATAGTTCCTATCGGTTGCTCATTTTCCTGCTTCCAGCACATCAACATCAAGAACCTTGACAGGTGCCAAAGGGCTGGGATATATCAATGTTATTCATTTTCCCTATAAGTGGTTTTAACGTAAATGATCGGTGTATATTGAAGGTAGTCTATTGATTTTAAATGTAGTTCTATGTTCCTCTTGACAACAAGGAAGCATGCTTAGGTTACAAATGATGAACACTTTATAATGAATTTAGAAATGATTGGCTTACTAAAAAGCTAGATCTAGGCAACCTTCTTAAAATTGTTTAGTGTCACCACAGCTCAGTGGTTAAGGTACTTGACTTATAATTGGAAGGTTGCTGGTTTAAGCCCCACCACCGCCAGGTTGCTGCTGTTGGGCCCCTGAGCAAGGCCCTTATCCCTTAAAAGTACTCAGTCATAATTGTAAGTTGCTTTGGATAAAAGCATCAGCTAAATTCCATAAATAAAAGCTTAAAAGTCTGAGGTAAATTAAACTCCTAGCATGGTCGCCTGTGCTAAATCAGATTTCTCTCAATAAATTTTGTTTCCCCCAGAAGACCTTTCTTGAGATGGTTCACAGAGTGTGCACTTCTGAACTAGGAACCCTAATCCCAGCACCTGTTTTTCAGCATTCTTGATGTGATAAGTGGCTCATAGTTCTGAGCAAACAATATTGGCCATTTTCCAGGACAAAACCTCAGTTCAAAGTTTAATAGTTTTGGCTTCAGGACATGAATTTTCAGCCTCTGCTTTAAATTCAATTATGGACTTTGCGGTAATAGGGATGAAACACTAATTATGGTGGGAGAGCTCAGAAGAATGACTAAAATAAGCCAGCAACAGAAACTCTTGGTATGGAAATTAGAGGGTGAATTTGAGTCCTGTCAACACAAGGAAGATACATAGACCTACTTCTGAAAAACAAATGTAGAACTGAAATAATAAAACACATTTAACAAATATGCTTTAAAAAAAAAATATATAAACCATATAGCACTATACAGCTGCTAACATTTCATGTTATAAATGCTAAGGAGTAATGATTATATAATACTGTCACCTTAAATGAGGAACTGTTTGCCATTTAAAAGCACCAAATTATAAGCCATCATCAGAAAAGTATTGCTGTGGATGACCTCAAAGGTACTCCAGTCCTCAACAATTTATGCAGTTTCTAGGAAATTAAATTTGTGTAAATAAGATTTGGCAAAATAAGTGGCTTAAAAGTCTGAACTTTCCATCCATATATATAGCGGAGGCCCAGTGGTTCATCTCCCTAATCAGAAGTGCAAATGGATCAGCAAATGGATTTGTTTAAATGTCACTAATTGTAGTTAATTGTATAATGCCATCATGCCTTCCCACAAGAAAATAAAACTGGGGCACTTACAAACAAAAAGGTGGGAGAAATGTCCCACCTAACTAGTTTCTATTTGAATAAAGGTGAGCTTCATTTAAATGTATTATAAATTTGACTGTTTTTACTGTTTATTCATGTTTAATTTTTATATTATGTTCTTGGAGCAGTAATGACGTCTTAAACCAGGGTGCCCAACTCCACACCTGGAGAGCCAGAGTCATCCACAGTTTTAGGAATTCCCAGGTGTGTTTCTTAAGTGTGTTTGAACAGGCTCAGCGTACCTCTAATTTAAACCTTTTTGCATCATCTGTGAATTACAGTATGATATATGCAGTATATGCCTGAATCTGAAACACATTCACCTCCAACTTTATCAGAAACACCTGCCTTGCACCTCTACTCAGTGCTGGACCCTTTTGTCATTACACCCCTTTTATGAGGGTGGCCTCATGCCTGTGGTTCCTTCTGGGTCTCTTCTTTTAGGTCTGCTGCCATAGATAGATCTGCTGGAGTCCATCTTTGCACATTATAGTTCTCTAATTTACACACCCCTTTACCTGGATATGCCTAATAATCTACTCTCTCTTCCTGCCAAAGTACACCTACCCCCGATGTCATGATGTTACTGAGCCTCAACCCGTCTCAGGTGCCATAGCTACTCCCACCACCCCCTGATGTCCCCTGCTGTAGCCCACCACACCTCCACCCCACCAACTCATCAGTTGCTCTTGATGGACGTTCTCGTGCGGGATTGGTTTTGGACATGCATACACCATTGGGACCAGACTAGGGATTCTGGAAATCATTTCATTTTATTATTGTCTCTATTGTTACTATTGTGATGACCATTGTCAGCCAGAGGAGAACCCCCCCACCCCCTTTGAGTCTTGGTTCCTCTCAAGATTTGTTCCTCATCCTCCAGGGAGTTTTTCTTTGCCAGTGACACCCTTGGCTTGCTCACTGGGTGCTTGGACTCCGTCATTTGTAAAGCTGCTTTGTGACAAAATCTGTTGTAAAAAGCGCAATAAATACATTTGATTTGACTATTATAGATGCATTTTATAGGTGTACTATTACAGTCTGTAGTCTCTTGTCATGCACTATATGTCAGCCACACACTATCCCAGTCACCTGTGGTCAGTTTCTGACAGGATGTTATTTGGGTAGTGGGACATTTTCAAAGTCACTGACAGTGACACGGTGGTGGCAGGGCTGTGGGTGTTGTGCCAGTATGATTGCATCAGGCACTGTAGTTTTTCCATGTGTCAGCTTCCTCCATGGGTTTAGAGTGGTTTGCCCCCCGAAAACATCCAGGCAACAGGTCATCCTGTGGTCAGAAACAACCCAGTGAGTTTGAGGGTTACAAGCACAAACTGCACAGAAACAGAAGGGCTAACAGCATCTAATTGCACACAGTGTTTCTTAGAAATAAATGTCACTAATGAAGTGGGTAGAAAGTATATGTGGTTGCATATTTATCTTCATTTACTCTGTCTCCATGTTTAGCTAAACAGAATGGTCTATCATTATTGAACGTCTGTCTTAAAGAATATTAGCACCTTTTGACTCATCACATTTTTTCCTTGTCTAGGATTAAGACAAGCAAAAAGTCATGTGAGAAAATATCTGTTGTTTATCATCTTATATGGATAATAGAGAAATTGAACCTGTCATTCAAGTTATTCAAACAATTTTCTCCTTAAAAATATTTCATTATTCTATATATTCTTATAAGCAAAAGCTGACAAATATTTACATTCACATTTGACCTTTGATCTTTTTGTAAGAACCCTTGAGTCTACAGGAACTCCTAAGTCATCTTGCATGAGTTCCTATTTCATTGGGTGTAAATATCTAGCAACACACAAGCCAGATACCTTTCATCACCCATCAACATTAGAGAATATACAAATGGTATTAAATATTAATGACCTTAATCAATCAGATGAGACAAAAGCTGTAATAAATAATGCCACTCCTACTATTACTATATCCACTATACTATATTCACTATTAGGAGAATGATTAGGAAAATTTGAAATGAGCTAAAACGGCTGGGAAAAGGAAGTGTATTTTGCCTCCACAGTAGGTGAAACTTCCTCCACAGATCACAGGTGTAAAACTGTAAAAGCAGATTAAATCCTGAGGACACTATGTGTCTAAAATATCGATGCCAATAAATTATTTGCTCTGTTCAGTAAACATTGAAACTCTGAAGAAACCTTTTATCCCAGAAAAGATAATCTAGGAATAGGTGATAGTTGTTATTTTTTTAATGTGACTGGAATCCAGAGCATATACTTCCAAATTCATACAGAAATGTTTCAGTGACCACAGAAGCTTCAGAAACCAAAGTGTCCACAGAAGCATCCTAAACCCCACTGAAAACCTTTGAGTTGCGCTAAAGACGAGAGTCCCCAGAGATTGTCTCTATTTTTTTCCCTTTCCTTTGAATTAAGATGATAAACAAGAAACATCTTTCACAAGAGGTTTTGCTTGTTTTTACCAAGGGTGTCAATAATTCTGGAGAGCACTCTATTACTGGAATGTTTTCCACCTGGGCCACGAAGCTTAATCGATAGAGTATAAAGCATCGACTTGCTGATGCTACGCACCAGAGCGTGGTTTGTAGGCTTTTCAGTGAAGGGCCGGAATTTAATTTGCAATGATTAAACTCAGAGCGTGAGAAGGTGGGAGAGTGATATATGAGAGTGACAAAAAAGCCTGGCATCTTGGGATATGGTGCATAAATACGAAGCAATTATCATTTTGATAAAGGGATGGGGGTGGGGAGATAGTTCTTTCTGTTCAGAGCGAAGTTGAAAAAGACATTGACTGATGAGATGGGCGTTGTAATATGTCAACTGTGAGATCATTGCACGCCCCGCTGACTGTAGGCATTTGACAGCGCTGTCGCTGTGATGTAGTGCAATACAAGCGTATCACTGCACCAAGTGAGGACGTGGCACCAGTACTGAAGTTCTTGGCTCGAGCTGTGACATGACATGGTGGCCTTTGCTTTAAATACGGGTCAGCAATTCATTAAAACAACTGGGTGTGAAAAGTTCCCAATATTCATAGGGCACAGCACTAACACGACCTCATTTTACACAGACATGAACCAGTGTGCTCACGCTACAGACTCCATACATACAGCTGTAATTTGCTTTGCAGACAGCTATCAGGCTGTGCGGTATACCTGGCAGGACTGCGAAAATTTCAGGTTTTGCTAAATGATAACGTGATGATATGCAAGGATAAACCCATTCAGTGGAGAGTGTCTCGCAGCTTTCAGGACTGAATGCAGAATGAGTCAGGATAGATGCCCTGCGTCACAGCGTGTAGAGCAGGGCGTGAAGCGCACTCACTGCTTTCTTTGTTTGTCCGATCGTTTTGCAAGCATAGCAGTAATACTAATAGTAATGAATGTACGTTGAAAGGGCATATCATGTGGGCTAAACTTGTAGGCATAGTTATAAAGCAAGGGTTGAACACTTATTAAAGAGGTGCTCCCATGTATGTTCCCATTTTTAAAGCAAACATTAAAACAGTTTACTTCATTTTTATTTTCCCCTGGATTTTCTTGGTCCTTTAGAAGATGGAGGATGTATTCTAATTAGGTAACCAAAGGACAGGAGTAGTAGTAATAGGTGAAGATTATTTGAGCTTGAGGCTTTTGGGGATAACTGTAAATGTGCATCTACGGCACGTCTTAGGAGAGTAGAGTGAGCCTAGAAGCAGTCTTCAGGGGCCGGCTAGAATCTATGAAAAGTCTTTAGGAAGTGTGAGTTGCTGAGAGTGATCCCTCGGTTAATTTGGCTGTGAGCAGAGTGACTGAATGACAGGTGTTGATGAATTTGAATGAAGAGCCGGTAACCTCTATAAAGACCTCCCCCCCTTTTGTTTTAAATCACCCGGACTTTTAGAGATTGTTATTTTAAATGGTTATGTACGTACAGAGTTAATGGAGTTCTTCTTGGATGGTATCTCAGAAGCCATCTTTTTTGCAGTGATTCACTTTATGTAATCTGATTTTTAAATTTGTGGGGGTGTCACATGCATATGTGATTTTCAGTTTACTGTGATGTAACAAACTAACACTTCAACAAACCTCCCTTGTCTCACAAAGCAGCTTACTGAATTAGGGACCATAGTATCAGTGTGCATGACAGTATTTTCTGCTCCAGAGAATTTCTTCTCTTTTTGTCATATTATTTACAAAATATTTGGAGACAAACTATGGATTTTTCATTGTTTTTGTTATTTTGGTTGTTCCAGGAAAAAGTACACCCTTGGAAACTATTCACATATGTAACACATATGTCTAGCTGACCATGTCATCGCATTTCAGAATATGAAATCTAGTTCCATTTAAGAGCCATCAATGACACACATAGCTAAGGAGGCTCATCTAAAACACCAACTCTAAAGTGAGTTTCTACAGGAACGTTTAATTAGTGCTCTTTGACTATGAAGATGTCAAAGCATCCAATTTGCACATTTAAAAGCCCTGATGGCTTTGTAAAGTTAAACCTCTTGGCGGTGTTTGGCGTCAACTGTCTGTGCCCAAAGTCATTGAGGATCGCGGCCAGCTTCTTGGTGCTGCTGCGTTGCCTCTGTGCTGAGATGGCTGGGTTTGGCTCCCTCCAGTCAATGGAGAGCTGGTACAGCCACACCCCTGAGTCCTGTAGGTGTGCCGCGTCGATGCTGGGATCGAAACAATGAACCTCGTAGCCAGCAGTGGCCAGAGCCTTCTTCAGCCACAGGTCCTCTCCTCCCAGCCTGCAGAGGGAAAGCAAGAAAAAGAAGGAGGAACAGAGAGACAGAGAGACAGAGACACATTTATGCAAAGCTGTTGAACTCTTGCAGCAAGGGCAAGCTTTTTTACCAATTGTTCCAAAGAGCAAAAAGAGCAGTTTATCAGCTTTTAAAGATAAGCCCAATAACTGCACAACCAAAGCAGGGGAGAACCAAATTTCAACCTGAAATGGAAGAACCATGGCTGGACTCCAGCAGAGGATCGCACTCCGATCTGCTCTGCCTTCGGCTGAAGGAGCCCTGGAGCCAACTGGATGCACAAAAGACCCACGGGCTTCTAGTGTTTGGCTGCTCAAATATGATCTCGTGTTGGATGAGAAGTGCACTTGTGTTGTGCTGCCTCCAGTATAAATTAAACATTAGCTCGGATTGGGGAATCAGTAGAATCTAGTGATTGTTGCAGTTTTATGAGATGGGCCAGAATCCCAGCGCTTCACTGGCTCTGTTCCTACAATTCAGCTTCTTGGCTGGGATTAAGTATAAGTGTTATCTCACTCTAAAAGGGTTAACAGGCACTGCATGCTTTTTCATGCCATGCTCTAGGAATGAACAAGAATGGCGTTGACTGTTGAATACATAATGGACAGTTTGCAAGGCACTTTACTCTTGAACAGTTTGCTCAAGACAGTGGGCTTCAGGTATTCAGCCTGAGCTCTGGCTCTCCTTCTGATGTGCTTTCTCTGATCTTCATGCCTCCCTCCCTTGCTTGCTTTTAGGTTTCCCCAGTTCAACTAGGGGACATGTGACATGATCACACAGTTGGTTTATGGTGTCTTTGTGCTGTGGAGAGAGTGAGTGAGAGAGTAGTCAATGATTCATTTAGTTCCCTAGCACTTAAACACCCAAAGACACTTGGGGCTTTTTGTGTTCAGCCATATTCCTCATGAGGGAGCAGAAAAGAAAAGATCAGAGGGAAGGAACTGCAATCAGGGACCCACTTCCTTCTCTCCACACACCAAAGGGGGATGTCCAGTTTCCCTGTGGGAAAGCCACAGCATGTAGTGCAGAACCAGCTGAATGGGAAATCCCCAAGCTGCTGTATTACAATATTAGCTGTTGATCAAATGTGAACCGATCAGCTTGGTGCAGGTAAACAAATGGAACTTCAGCTGAGTGCTTGCAAGACACACAAATCCAACAACTCCACTGACCTGCATGCCATAATCTGGGCAGGTCTGAGGCCTGAAGCTATAGGAGCAGACCTTCGCAAAGACACCAGCACCACCGCCAACACCTCCGTCATCTCTGCCATAAGCACCATGAGCCACTATTCTGGCACCAAACTCATCTGTCTCTGTGCTTGTGGGCAGGCCGTGTTAGAGAGTCATCCCAGCGGTTGCACCGGCCCGGCAGTACACTCATCATGTGTTGGGCACTATTCACACTAATTACAGACCTGGCTAATCTCATCAGTGTTGTCTGCATTGTCTTTACCACAGGGAGTTGTCGACATACACCACTGTGAATAAATGAAATATCACAATAAACAGATCTATGTATTCACTATGTGTTTGTAATATTCCAAGTTATTACTGAAATTATAGCCCACAAAATCAACATCACACATGTTTGCACTGACTTTCTTTCACAGCAGACATGTCAAAGGTTAGCTGAGGTTTAGTGTTTTTTATTTTATTTATCTTTAAAGAAACCTTTATGCATTGAAAAAATATTATTAAATATGCTATATGTTTTTTTTAAAGATGTAATTTAGAAGGAAGCTTGTGCAGGCCTTCGACACTTAGATTGTTTACTCCCCACTTTCACGGTTGGTCGGTTCCCTAAAGGGGGGGATACGCCCCTGCCAGACTAGGACTGTCTCACTCACTTTCCCCGCTCGCAATCACCTGTCTTCTGACAGGAGACACCTGCGTCTCATTTACCTGTATGCGTATTTGTACACCCACAGGTTCGGAGGGACAGTGCTGCACATTAGTAGTCAAACCACACGAGTCTGCTGTGGACGAAAAACCAGATCCTGCAGTGGGCACCGTCCTGCTATCGGAGGTGCTTCCCAAACAAGGCAGTACCCCTCCAGGCTACTTCAATAGAAAGCCCTGAAGCTGATGGGTAGGTGCCTATTCCTTTAGAGTACCAGGACCTGGAGCAGGTCTTCAGCTCCAGCAAAGCCACTCGGCTTCTACCGCATCGAGACTGGGTCTGCGCTGTAACACTCAAGGAGGGAGCGGTGCCCCCTCGGTGCAGGATCTACCCCCTCTCTCAGGAGGAGCAGCAGGCTATGGGACAGTATATCAAAGAGACGCTGCAACAAGGGTATGTCTGACCCTCGACCTCTCTGGCATCAGCAGGGGTCTTCTTTGTAAAGAAGAGGGATGGGGGCCTGAGACCTTGTGTGGACTACCGAGGACTCAACAAGCTGCTGGTGCAGTACCCATATCCCCTTCCCCCGGTACCAGCAGCACTTGAACAACTGAGAGGAGCCAGGTATTTCACAAAACTGGATTTACGCAGCGTATACAACCTAATCCGGATCAAGGACAAAGACGAATGGAAAACAGCCTTCAGCACCTCCAAGGGCCACTATGAGTATTTAGTTCTGCCGTGTGGTCTGGCAACGGCCCTGTCGATTTTCCAGGCCTACATTAATGAGGTTTTTAGGGAGTTTTTGGGAATATCCGTCATCGCCTCTAGCGACGACATTTTGATCTATTCCCCCTCCCGGAACCAACATGTGCGTGACGTGCGGGCCGTGCTACAGACCTTGTTAGTGAACCAACTGTATTGCAAGGCTGAGAAATGCAAATTCCACTGCAAGGAGGTCGACTTCTTAGCGTACGCTATTCAACAAGGGAGTGTGAGTATGCAACCAGGCAAGATGAAGGCGTGGCCAAGGCCGCTTACACCAAAAGCACTACAATGCTTTCTGGGCTTCGCCAACTTTTATAGGAGGTTTATTAAATCCTTAGTTCACTGGCAAGGCCCCTCACAGACCAGCTGCGGGGACCTGTGCGAAGGATCAAGTGGACTCAGGAGGTCCACAAGGCTTTCGAGTAGCTCAGGAACACTTTCACAACCTCTCCCGTCTTGCAACAACGACCCTGAGAGACCTTTCGTGATAAAGGTAGACGCCTCCAACATGGGAGTGGGTGCAATACTTTCCCAACACACGGGAGAGAGAGGTGGCCTGTGGCCCATCGCTTACTTCTCTGCTGAGCTCAGTTTCCAAGAGAGGAACTACAGGGTTGGGCACCGTGAGCTTCTGGCTATGAAGCTCGCTTTTGAGGAATGGAGGCACTGGCTTGAGGGAGCAATACACCCATTCACAGTTTATACTGACCAGAAGAACCTAGAATACCTCGAGACCACCAAGAGACTAAATGTCAGGCAGGCCATGTGGTCAATCTTCTTCTCCCAGTTTCAGTTCAAGGTCACCTACAGGCCGGGAGAGAAGAACACCGGAGGGATGGTGCTGCACATTATTAGTCAAACCACACAAGCCTACTGGAGAGACGTTACTCTGCTCCTGAAAAGCCACTAGACTCGGTATCGCTGCTTTGAGAGAATGGATAATAAAGATCCTGTTACTGGAACTTCACCTCTCGCTTCATCTCTGCCGCCGACGTCACACCCACAAAGCCTCGATTTAAATACCCCAGCATTAGGAGCTTGTGTTGTCTTTTCTGCTGATCTAGCAATCAAAACACTACTGACAGAACGTGACATTACAATATGCAGACATCAGTGTATTTAACTGGAAATGCCGAAACAGATTTTATTGTGTTATTCAACATTTATTAATAACTGGCAGTGGTGACTGAAATAGTTATACAGGAACACTGTAGCTATGTGTTTTTTCTTGGTCAAAGCAGGGCCACTTTCTTAAAACATGCTGGAAACATTGCCATCTTGTGAAAAAATGTGCTTTGATCTTAAATGCTTCTTGGGTTTCCAGACAGGAAGTTGTTTTTTTATCAGGACACGCTGGTCCATAAACTTCATGATCAGAAGCATTATTCATTCTATTGATCTGTCTGAATGCTAAGAGAGCTTGGATCAAGAGGTCTATAATTCCAAGCAAATTCACTTATGTACACATGCTAATGCAGTTTGATTTTATTACTTCAAGAGTCAAATATGTGGCTTATTAACTTACAGCTGTGCATATATTGAGAGAGAGAAAGAACATGCAACGTATAAAGTCATAACATCCCCCTGTTATGCCATTACTCAGTGTGGAACCAAAGCAGTTTACACACAAAAACACTCTCAGAAGGGGGTTAATGTTCACACTACACAGAACTTGCTGATTCTGCAAGTTGAAGAATACAGCGAGTCCTCAGTCAAAAAAACGGATCGAGACGTGACCTTCACCACAGGAGCAATAGGACAAACTGTGTGTGTGTGTTGCTGTATGTCTGTGTGTCGGTGGGATGCATGACAACGTGAATGACCGAAGGGTGTAAATTATGAGGGGATATTTTTCCATGAAATGAATAAGACTGCAAAGACTTCCTCTTTTTCAGGCCCATTTTAGTTTGTTTTTTAAAATATTTTTACATTTTTATTTATGAAGTTTTATTTGGGTGCAATCCAAGTCTTCTGGCATATGAGTTGAATTCTATAAGATATTTATTAATTTCATCTTAAGGGGTTTGACTGGTCCCTTTACAAAATGTAATGTTTTTATGTCACTTTCTATCAAGAAGTTGAAACAAAATCTGTCTTAGATGACCTGCAAAATACATTTCCCCATCAACCAGGTTTCACATTATCTCATTAGTGGTAGGTCTCTGCTGTATTTGAACAGTAGGAAAGAGGGTTCCTTTGAGAAAAATCTTATCTATGTGCACATGTATGAATGCATGCACTGTGTGTGGGTGAGCACATGCATGCATGTGTACATTGTGTAGTCCAGCATACAGACTGTAGTGAGCATTCATTTAAAAATTTGCCGTGTGATCACATGCAGTCTAAAGCGCTCATTCCTTACCTTTTCACCTGAAATCTTCTTGGCTCCATATCTCGCCCATAAATTTTGGAAGCCGAAAAAGGATCCGTGCCTTACCCGAGTGAGCCCACCTGCCCTAGCTGTATTATACACACATATAAATACATACATACATCTTACTCTCTCTTGTTATCTGTGGAACGAAATCTGCAGCAATAGTTTCATTAATTTGAAAATGAACATTGCAGTTGAAAAACTAAATTGAAACTGAAACTTCAAGTTTTGATTTTGAACTTTGAAAAATACAACAATTTTATTCAAACTAAAAATAAGTGCAGGAAACGTTTCTGTTTAAACACAGCTTTGATTAAATGATTGAATATGATTTATTAATTCAAAATAATTCTGTTTTCACTTTTATAAGCACTTTGAGATCTTAATCTAGTTAGTTCACTGAGAGCACATTATCAGACTATATTCAATATTACATTATGTTACATAACGAACTAACCTATAACTCACTTACTCTAGTTAGTACTGAGAGCACATTATAAGATTATATTCAATAGTACATTATGTTACATAATGAACTAACCTATAACTCACTTACTCTAGTTAGTACACTGAGAGCACATTATCAGACTATATTCAGTATTACATTATGTTACATAATGAACTAACCTATAACTCACTTACTCTAGTTAGTACACTGAGAGCACATTATCAGACTATATTCAATATTACATTATGTTACATAATGAACTAACCTATAACTTTGCCATCAAGGTTCACATTCATCATATTAACCCTAAGACATCACAGCACGTCAGCTGCATATATTTAGCTAATATATAATAACAAATAATAAATCAATTACACAACACACAACACATACTAACACAACAACTCACTGCTCTTCATACAACACAGACTAACACAACACACACAGCTCTTCACACAACACAGACTAACACAACAACACACAGCTCTTCACACAACACAGACTAACACAACAACTCACTGCTCTTCACACAACACAGACTAACACACACAGCTCTTCACACAACACAGACTAACACAACACACACAGCTCTTCACACAACACAGACTAACACAACACACACAGCTCTTCACACAACACAGACTAACACAACACACACAGCTCTTCATATAACACAGACTAACACAACAACACACAGCTCTTCACACAACACAAATTAACATAACAACACACAGCTCTTCACACAACACAGACTAACACAACACACACAGCTCTTCACATAACAGACTAACACAACGCACACAGCTCTTCATACAATGCAGACTAACACAACACAACACAGCTCTTCACACAACACAGAGTAACACAACACACACAGCTCTTCACACAACACAGACTAACACAACATACACAGCTCTTCACACAACACAGACTAACACAACGGTGAATATTAATAGACTGTGAATATTACAGCAGGACACGTCCTCAAAGAGACATGTAGACTGTGACTATTACAGCAGGACATGTCCTCAAAGACAGTGCCCACAAAGAGGCTTTTATTGTAAAACACATTTAAAGAAGGCAAGAGGTGAAGAAACATCTCTGGTTATTCTAGGAAATATGACCTGCCACCTAAAGCTCCTGGTGCCCCAACTCCAAACCCTACACACAGTAACCTCACAACATTCTGAACATTTACTTTAACTAAATGCAGTTCCATTGTTCCTGCACATGTGCAATGGCACAATTCATTATCTAATTAAGCATAACACTTAAATACCCAATTAAGCATAACATCTGACTTTCTGATCTATTCATGATCAGATAATTATGAAGTGAGAGCTTAGATACATCTTATAAATGATTACTAATATATTAATTCATGGTGAATAACACTAACTCATTAGTTCATGATTAGTTCATTAAGATCCAGCTAGACAGTAACCATGATAAATAATTACTAATATAATAATTCATGATGAATAACACTAACACATTAGTTCATGATTAGTTCATTAAGATCCAGCTAGACAGTAACCATGATAAATGATTACTAATATATTAATTCATGGTGAATAACACTAACTCATTAGTCCATGATTAGTTCATTAAGATTCAGCTAGACATTAACCATGCAGCACACAGCCTGTTCACTGGGCTGCCATCTAGCAGGAGGGTCCGCAGCACACACGCAGAACAAACCAGCTGATAAACAGTTTCTGTCCTCTGGCTATCAGACTCTTAAACAGGATGTGAAACAATTAGTCCTTCCCAGTATCAGTTCACTGTGGCACTTTATCACTACTACTATTAATATATTTTAGCACACTACTACTTGAACATTTCTACATAGTCACTATTAATATACAGTGTGTAGTTTATCTACAGATTACCCTTGGCTAATATATTCAATAGTCACATTGTTTATTTTGTCGACTCCTGAAGTCACATTGTTTATTTTGTCTACTCTGCTGTTGTATATTCTGTTTATTCTGTTTATATTTAGTATATTATTGTCATCTCATCATTAGTTACATGTATAAATGTTAATACTGCTGCAGAGGAGTCACCCGAGCCTAACCACAAACACTTCCGTGCATTAATGTCCTGTATGTTTATACAAATGACAAACTTGACTTGACTTATGGAATCATTAATTGTGCTCATGTAGAAAAAAATGCTGTTTTGAGACTGTGAAGTTATTGTCAAGCTTGTGGGTCAAATGATGAATTTTAACCTTTACAGAAGAGGATTTGGGTCAAATGATGATAAATTGAGATTTGATGGACTGAAATACATAAGAGTCACCTGAACGTTTCTCTCAGTAGGTGGTCTTGTACCAGTGAAGCCCCTTCTAATCTCTCATGTTGGACATGTAGTCATGGAGACTGTCCTCTCCTTTGCTTTCCCAAGCACTTTCACTTTCATAATGCACCTGCTTCAGCTCATGATGGGATAGCCAATTAGCACATGTCTTGAATCCATTATCATAGAGCAATGAGACCACTAGGTGGCGGACTGACATTGGATTTGGTTGACTTCATTAAATGCATGTTTACTATATACACATTTTTGATGAGGAGAAATGCAGTGTGTCTGAACTGCAGGTTTACAGTGATGAGAGGGAATGCAGTGTGTCTGAACAGCAGGTTTACAGTGATGAGAGGGAATGCAGTGTGTCTGAACAGCAGGTTTACAGTGATGAGGAGGAAGGCAGTGTGTCTGAACAGCAGGTTTACAGTGATGAGAGGGAATGCAGTGTGTCTGAACAGCAGGTTTACAGTGATGAGAGGGAATGCAGTGTGTCTGAACAGCAGGTTTACAGTGATGAGGGGGAATGCAGTGTGTCTGAACAGCAGGTTTACAGTGATGAGAGGGAATGCAGTGTGTCTGAACAGCAGGTTTACAGTGATGAGGGGGAATGCAGTGTGTCTGAGCAAAAGTGGAATTTCCTGATGCAAGAACTTTTTATCTTTCCCGCTGGACATGTTATGCCAATATCAGACTGTTCAGAAAGCTTAAATAATCAATAATGTGAGATTTGTTGATTTAATCTCTTCCGTAAATGTAAATAAACATTCTAAAGTATTAAAAGAGATCACAGCAACAGAAATACTGGCATCAGATACTGCTGACATTATAGTAATGACACACCTAATATTATCAGAGGAATTTCTGTTTAGAATAAAACTGACCTGGTCCTTATGGATCAATGACACAATTACTCCGTCTAATCTGTTTGCCAAAATCTTGGACAGTATTCTAGCATCAAGCGGTATTAAGGAGATTGGCCTATAATCACCAGAGTCTTTATCTTTGTTTAATATTAATGTAATAAGGGACTGAGACTCTCTGCTCTTCTTAATTAAAATCACACGTATAAATAGTTTGTTTACAATTTTTTTAATTTGGAAGATTCAACTTCTAAAAATTGTAACATTAGAAATTTAAAAAGATGAGTGGTTAGAACAGGGGACATTGGGTTGGTTCGTAATTTTCAGGATCTGTTTGCTTTTCTTAGATCAGTGTCACTGACAGGTTTTCTTCCGGTGGGTGACGGGGTGTCTGGGGTGTGCAGCAACATGGGCGCTGCATCGTGTGCTCACCATGGCTGGCACACCCCTGCCCTGGATGTGTCATGGTTAATGGTTGATGGTTAATGGTCATCATGGTCATGGTTAATGGTTAATGGTTAATGGTCATGGTTAATGGTTAATGGATATCATGGTCATGGTTAATGGTTAATGGTCATGGTTAATAGTTAATGGTTAATGGTTATCATGGTCATGGTTAATGGTCATCATGGTCATGGTTAATGGTTAATGGGTAATGGTTATCATGGTCATGGTTAATGGTTAATGGTTAATGGTTATCATGGTCATGGTTAATGGTTAATGACTATCATGGTCATAGTTAATGGTTAAGGGTTAATGGTTAATGGTTAATGGTAAATGGTAAATGGTTATTATGGTCATGGTTAATGGTTAATGATTATTGGTTATCATGGTCATGGTTAATCGTTAATGATTAATGGTTATCATGGTCATGGTTAATGGTTAATGGTTAATGGTCATCATGGTCATGGTTAATGGTTAATGGTTATCATGGTCATGGTTAATGGTTAAGGGTTAGGGGTAATGGTAAATGGTTATCATGGTCATGGTTAATGGTTAATGGTTATCATGGTCGTGGTTAATCGTTAATGATTAATGGTTGTCATGGTCATGGTTAATGGTTAATGGTTATCATGGCCATGGTTAATGGTTCATGGTTCATGGTTAATGGTCATGGTTAATGGTTAATGTTTAATGGTTAATGGTTCATGGTTATCATGGTCATGGTTAATGGTTAATGGTTAATGGTTATCATGGTCATGGTTAATGGTTAATGGTTAATGGTTATCATGGCCCTGGTTAATCGTTAATGATTAATGGTTGTCATGGTTCATGGTTAATGGTTAATGGTCATGGTTATCATGGTCATGGTTAATCGTTAATGGTTAATGGTTATCATGGTCATGGTTAATGGTTAATGGTTATCATGGTCATGGTTAATGGTTAATGGTTAATGGTTAATGGTTAATGGTTATCATGGTCATGGTTAAGGACAACAACCAACCTCTGGATGTTACAGCCAGGACTCGGTTTGTGGGTGGGCTGCCCCACTCTGGGACAATGCTGAGTGATGTGTAAGTGTGTAAGTTACTGAATGTGTGTGTTTAGGGCTGTTCATGTGATGTGAGTGATGTGTAACACTCTTCCTACATGTGTGTGTGTAGGGTTTGCCATGTGATGTGAGTGATGTGTAAGTTACTGAATGTGTGTGTTTAGGGTTGTTCATGTGATGTGAGTGATGTGTCACACTGTTACAGAATGTGTGGGTGTAGGGTTGGTTATGTGATGTGAGTGATGTGTAACACTGTTACTGAATGTGTGTGTGTGTGTGTGTGTGTGTGTGTGTGTGTGTAACCCTGTTACTGAATGTGTGTGTGTGTAAGGTTGGTCATGTGATGTGTAACATTGCTACTGAATGTGTGCGTGTAGGGTTGATCATGTGATGTGAGTGATGCGTTACACTGTTACTGAATGTTTGTGTATGTGTGTAGGGTTGGGCATGAGCTGTGAGTTATGTGTAACATTGTTACTGAATGTGTGTGTGTAGGGTTGGTCATGAGCTGTGAATAATGCGTAACACTGTTACTGAATGTGTGTGTGTGTGTGTGTGTGTAGGGTTGGTCATGTGATATGAGGGGGTGTGACACTGTTACTGCATGTGTGTGTGTGTGTGTAGGGTTGGTCATGTGATATGAGTGATGTGTCACACTGTTACTGAATGAGTGTGTGTAGGGTTGGTCATGTGATGTGAGTAATGTGTCACACTGTTACTGAATGTGTGTGTGTAGGGTTGGGCATGAGCTGTGAGTAATGTATAACCCTGTTACTGAATGTGTGTGTGTAGGGTTGGTCATGTGATGTGAAACACTGTTAGTGAATGTGTGTGTGTGTGTGTGTGTAGGGTTGGGCATGAGCTGTGAGTGATGTGTAACATTGTTACTGAGTGTGTGTGTGTAGGGTTGGTCATGTGATATGAGTGAGGTGTCACACTGTTACTGAATGTGTGTGTGTAGGGTTGATCATGTGATGTGAGTGATGTGTTACACTGTTACTGAATGTGTGTGTGTACGGTTGTTCATGTGATGTGACTGATGTCACCCTGTTACTGAATGTGTGTGTAGGGTTGGTCATATGATGTGAGTGATGTGTAACATTGTTACTGAGTGTGTGTGTAGGGTTGGTCATGTGATGTGAGTGATGTGTAACACTGTTACTGAATGTGTGTGTAGGGTTGGTCATGTGATGTGTAACACTGTATGACTCCACACAATCGCAGGTCTCTCATGTTTTACATCTTGTTTCTTATAGACTTCATCTTGTTTTCTCAGCCATAATCATTTCTCAGTTCTTTGCATCTGAAATGGTATCATTGAGTTTTAAATCAATACTTGGAGCAAAATTACACTTTTATCTAGTTGGTCCTTTAACATAAATCCACTGATCACTTTTTTTTCTTTAAGTGTGTTGTTTTTACTTGCTAATATTTGTTAAGAAATAACATCTATTTTACATGTATAATTTCCATAGACACCCCCAAATGATCAAACACTTAAAATGCCTCAATCATCATTAATCAACGTATTCATTTTGAGTCTGTTGTTGCAATACATTGTGTTCAAACTGAGACTTTTACTTATTAGCAGTAATGCTGTTAACATTTACTTATTCAAATTATCAAAAATATAAAATCAGACTGTAATCAGCAGTTTCAAATGGGAAAATTAGAGATAAACAGACCATAGATGTATTTAAAAGATTATATTTTGGTAACAATGCATCAAGTATCAAAATACAGTAATACATTTAAACAAAAGAAGTGCCATAAAATATGATTTCTTCTTGTATGTAAAAATAAGCATCATTACATTATATGTCTGAGATTAAAAAAATAAACAAATTAATAAAACACATGGCCGGTTTTTACCCATAAGGCACTGCAAGGAAAGAGGTTGGCGAAAAAGAATGAAAAATAAAATTTGTCATTTTTAAAGATAAACATTAAGCAAATCCTGGCAGAAAATTTTGCACTGACGACATTTTATCTCCCTGAACTTGAAGGCTACAGCCACCAGGCTTGGCAAAGAGACCCATCAGTGGACCTCAAGCTCCAAACTGCATATTATACCAACAGTACTCATCTGTGTACTCCTTCTCCTTCTCTCCTCTCCTTTCATTAATCCCTCCATCCTACCATTGGAACCATTTATTTTGATACTGGTCCTTGAAACTTTAATAAAAAATGTTGATAATTGGCAACGAAAATGTAAAGATGCTACAGGCAAAACTGCCTGTTTTTCCCATGACTTGACACAAAAGTATTTACATATGCATTAAATTACATCACAGGATCTCAGTAATATTTACATAAACATTTTTATATTGCATTTTTACATAAACATCTTTCCATCACATTTACAGTACTGGGCAGATGGTCTTATAGTGACTGATACATATTCATCAGTATGACATTACGTGTGCTCTCTGAGGATCAGACCATGATTCTGAAGATGCATCTTACTGTACCTGCTCTACCAGGTGAGTTCAGGAGTGCTAATGTGATAAAACTCTGATCACGTATGATCGAATATACACTGATCTCTGACCTGGTCTGGGCTTCAGGTGCTACAGCAATGAGATATTTGAACAGTGATACTGAGGGTGAAGTGTTTGTTGATTTATTGAGGGTCGTATGTAGAGGGATTGAGCTTCAGGCAGACAAGGCCAAACTAAAAAAACACATCAGCCACACTAGAAATAAAATATTATTATTAGTCGGCTACATTTATTTAGCACCTTTCGCAAACTCAAGGACACTTTACAGACAGAAATCAGCTTTTACACTCAAATCACACACAGACTGATGAGAAGCATCAGCGAATTTACAGTGTTCTCTCTATCAGAAACCACAGCCCCCTGGGGGAGTGCACCAGTGCAGGGGAAGGGGAGGAGGTTAAGACCAGGACAGACCACCAACCATAGCTGAACATACACACACTGTAACGATTGGCCACCCTCCTGACATCCCTGTTTCCATAGTTTCCCTGTCGTGTCTGTTATCCTTTACTTCCTTGTTCTGATGCTTGGTTTTGTTTTCTCCACCCCTCGTCTGTTCCTCAGTTCCAGTCCTTGTTTTGGTTTTCCCTGTTCTTATGTTCACCTGTGTCTGGTTAGTACTTAATTGTTTTGGTTATTTAAGAAATGTGTTTTGTCTCCCATGTTGTTGGTTATTGCGGTAAGTTTGGTTTGTTCCGTTTGCTCATGCTATCTCTGTCAGCGCCCTTGCTCTTTCGTTTGTCTAGTTCATTTATCACTATGCCTCAGTGTTTTCCTGTGTCTGTTTATTTTGGCTCTATTGTGTTCCCTCATTTATTATTTGATAAATAACCTCCTGCATCTACATTCCGCCTCTCGCCTCGTCCCTGCTAATATGCAACACACACATGTGCACACACAACTGTCAAACATGCATACACAACTCACATTGATACAGGACAGTTTTAGAGGATCCAGTCAACCTAACCCCCATGTTTTTGGGAGGAACCCAGAAGAAACCTATGCAGTCACAGGGAGAACATGGAAACTCCACCCAGATAGAGACTCAAAGGCTGAGAGGCAAACATGCCAAACACCAAGCCCTGCACAAAAGAACACAAACCAAATTAAGTACAATAACCCTCCCTAACTAACAAAAATGAATAAACACAAGTAAAGAATGGAGCAAATAAAAAAGGCATCAAACTCCCTATTTCCCGACAAAAATTCACACAGGACTACTATAATACTCTATACACAGAATGTACAATAGAAAACATGCCCAGAAAAGCAATAAGTCAGAATGATTTAACCAGCAGAGGACCAAAAACACAACAATCAGCAAACAACGCTCACTAAACAAACAAACCTAGCCACAGCAACAGCGGAGATGAATCTCTGTCTGCCGCTTTTTCCCGAGCTTCCCCTTATGCGTGGGGTAGAATGAAACAGACAGTCAAGACACAACACAGCAGTACAGCACAGTTCCAGCACAGGACAGAAGACTTGATCAGGAGGAGGAGCCACAGGCTCTAACATAAAGAAATACAAACAACCCTACACCTTAAAATACAGACACTTGAATTTTTCTTACTCATAACTGTTTTGGTATCAGTAAGCAGGCATCACACAAAGTGCCGTAAAACATCAATGGCTGAATCTAGGAGTGTACATCTGAGAATGCACCTCAAAGATTCCAATGAAAGTCACATGCTTTAGTGGGGATATGCGTCGATAAACAGCACCTCAATTAAGACCAAGACCTCAAACTATTACACTCAGTTCACACTGTTTGCATGATCCCGGCATTTATAGTCAAACTAATACTGAACCACAGATGTGCATGAAAAGATACTGACACTACACATACCCTCCTCCCCAATATAAAGTAATTCTAGACAACATTAAAATCACAATAACTACACTTACCTTCCACAGTAACTGTTTATGTTTGAATAATCTCTTCATTCTTAGTGTCTCTGATGATGTAAACTCCACTATCAGATGGTGCGGTTCCTCTCAGCTCAACAGCAGAGATGAGCGACGCTCTCTGAGTGTATTCAGGTTCACACTTCAGTGAGTGTCCATCCACTGTGCAGATTTGTCCACTAGGGGGAGCAGCTGCACCTGTGCTGTTATAAATAACCTCCAATGACTCTGATGTGGGCAAATCCAGCACCAGATTTTCAGTGGGCTTGAGCCAAACTGAACAACTCAATGCTGAAAAGAAAAACCATCATGAACTTTAAAGGGCTTCAAATGTAATACATACTATTAAAACTAAATCATTAAAGGTTCATTAGCAAAGACTGAGAGAACAAACTCTTACCCGCTATCCATAGACCCATATCACAGATGTCTACACCATCACATTCACAGGTGTACCAGGTCCTCTTAGTGTAATCAACATCAGTGATGGTGAGGGAGAGATCTCCTTTCAGGTACTGATCATGTGACATGTGAAATCCCTCCTTTGACTGGCAGGATGTCTGGTTACACTGAGCCAGAATGTCAAGTTGTTTATGGGACACAGTCCATGTGACCAGACCAGAACATGTCTGAGTGCAGGGGAGAGTAGATCACCATGACGATTCACCTTTAGTGAGCTGAGAGATGATGCAGAATGAAGAACTGGAGAAGAGGAGAAGACGGAGGATGCAGAATTCTGTGTTACACAGCACACACTCAACACACTCAACACATTCAACACACTCAACAGCACACACTCAACACACTCAACACATTCAACAGCACACACTCAACACATTCAACACATTCAACACACTCAACAGCACACACTCAACACACTCAACACATTCAACACACTCAACAGCAAACAGTCAACACACTCAACACATTCAACACACTCAACAGCAAACACTCAACACACTCAACACATTCAACAGCACACACTCAACACACTCAACACACTCAACAGCACACACTCAACACACTCAACAGCACACACTCAACACACTCAACACATTCAACAGCAAACACTCAACACACTCAACACATTCAACAGCACACACTCAACACATTCAACACATTCAACACACTCAACAGCACACACTCAACACACTCAACACATTCAACACACTCAACAGCAAACACTCAACACACTCAACACATTCAACTCACTCAACAGCAAACACTCAACACACTCAACACATTCAACAGCACACATTCAACAGCACACATTCAACTTTGTTCAGCTACTAGATCTGAACCAGTCTTAACATTTGCATCAAATTAACACTACCTGTTAAAACATTTTATACATTTAATATCACTACAGGCCACTGTAAGTGAGAAAAGCTCATGATTTATGAGACAAGATCATTGCACAAGAACCAGTTCATACTTTCTGGCTGCATAAGTTATTGCTATACCAAAACACCTACTATGAAATACTGAACCAAATTCCCAACTAACACCTAACAACCTAAGTCACTAATATCTTTGTGTTTGTCACTAACACCAAAACATGAATTGTGCTGCATTACATGAAACATGACTGAAAAAACTGCAGATACAGAGACAGAGAGAGAGAGAGAGAGTGGAGAATACAAGGAGAAACTGTGTCCCTCTTCAACTTTATATTTGATTTGACTATGAAAAAAATCAGAATTTAGTATACGCTAGATAGAAATTTAAACTTTGAATAATAGGTTACAATTTGCAACCCTGGTTACTTATGCAGTGGTGCCAGCAGAAAATATTTAGTGGAGGACAGGTGGGACCAGTGAACATCTTGTGGTGGTGCACTAAATTGTGTTACAGTCAGAGGGTTAGGGTTGTGGTAGTACATTAAATGGTGTACCAGGTCCTCTTAGTGTAATCAGCATCAGTGATGGTGAGGGAGAAATCTCCCTTCAGCTGCTGATCATGTGACATGTGAAATCCCTCCTCTGACTGGCAGGATGTCTGGTTACACTGAACCAGAATGTCAAGTTGTTTATGATACACAGTCTATGTGACCAGACCAGAACATGTCTGAGTGCAGGGGAGAGTAACATTTTAAGAGACTTGTCATATTCTGATTTGTATATTGACTATTGTTCTTTAATAAAGCAAATGTAATTTGTATCAGATTTGATACAATTGGTATTCGATTGATAAAGTAATCCAAAATTGAAGTATTTGGCAGAATACTCAATTACTAAAATAACCTATAGCTACAGATTAATTGATTCTTCTACATATTGCTATGTATGGTTTATTAGGCACAAAAAACAGTTCCAGGTTTTATAACATGTTTGTCAGATACATTTAAGGCTGGTAGCAGTGCAGCCAATGACTGACAGTTTCTGGGTTTCCCTGTCCCAGTACACCTGATCCAAGTCATCAGCACATCAGCTCATTATCAAGTCTTCTGTTAGCTGGATCAGGTGTGAAACTGTGCAGGGCACTGGGCCTCCAGAACCACCAGATGTAGAAACCAGCAGATGTAAACTACTTTGATATCTAGGCTAATTTCATACTTCTCATGTGTGTTAGTGTTGCCAGAAATATCTAAATGAACGCTGGGAATTAGGGAATTTAACTGGGTGATACAACATAATGGCAGGACGTTGATGTTTTGGATCCTGGACTAATCCTCCTATAGTAAATGAAGACTACTGTGCTGCTGAGGTGTTCTGGGGTTTAGTCATGTTTTTACTGTGGGTTAGTGGTTTAGTCCTGTTTCTACTACAGGACTAAAGGCTAAGGGCAGGCTATTGAAACACAGGGCTATAGGCTTGAGATAAAGTGTGAAACTCCTTTTTTTTTTTTACAGGGTGCGGCATAATGTTTACTCAAACATGGCATAGTGCACATGAATGGTGTAATGACCAGTGGGGTTATTTCCACTGGTCATTACACAAAGGAGATTGAAAGTGGATTACTGTTATCTTCTGAACCCCAGTTCTGAGTACCCACTGCCCTGCAACCAGCCTTTTGCCTGACAAACATGGTAATAAACCTGAACTAGTTTTTCTAGTGGCTGATACTGTACATGGCAATATGCAGAATCAATTAGTCTACAGGTCTGTAATGCACCTATAAAACAGGAGCACCTACTAAAGTAGACAATGGCAGTAGGTGCAAGGTAGGAGTTCTTAATAAAGTGACCAATTAGTGTAGCAATATTCTAATGTCCTCGCAGTCAAAGGATCCATTAATATTAGGGAAGAAAATGTATGTAGGACTTTGATAACAATGACAACAACAACAACAATAATATTGTTTCTTTTACCGCCAAGTGTAACACCTGGAGGCTTGGCAGGATGCAAAGACGAGCCGAGTAAAACACAACAACGTTTATTGAAAGACACAACAAAGACAATGTAGCCCTTAGGCTAACGTGAGGTCAAACACCAACAACATCCACACTTAAACAAGACACTCAGCATAACGACATAAAACGAAGAACAGGTGTGATACACAGGGAGTGCGTGGCCATACAAACGAACGAACACACACACACACACACACACACACACACACAAATGGCTGGGAGGAGGGGCCATGCCGTGACACCAAGAAAATGTTTCCACCTCAACTAAGCTTTAATTCCCCATATAAACGTCATTGTATGTTGTTTCCATGAGCTTTGAGTGACAACAGTTGTATTGTTGGTTTTGCAACCTAATTAAGTAGATACATTTAACCTGTCAATAAATAAACTTTCAAAAATAAATAAATAAATTATAGATCTAATCTGTCAATAACCACCAACAACCCACCATCGCTCTGGTAATCTGCCTCTTTGTTTGATCTATTTGTCCTCAGGCTTTCAGTAACAAGCTGCAACTTTGGATCAAAGCACAAACTTTTGAAACGATCAAAATATTCTGAATAATTACAGGCCTTCATTTGATGACGTTTTCATCAGCGTTTTTGCATCTACTAACACATTAGACAGTAGCTACGTTCGTCTGCCCTACCTTCACGATGAATATTCTCCAAAGGCACAGTAACCACCTACATTGGGTTATTAGTGCCCTCTAGTGTCCAGTTATGCAAACTGCCTCCAGGTGCAAACAAACCATATACAATACAACTGGTTTAATGGCCTCGTGTCCTCGCAGATTAGACAGCCACACAAACCCCCAATAGCAGGGCAGACTTTGGGTTATGGAACAACATAAAAATATTTAAAAAGCTCTCTTACTGTGGCTAAGAACTGTACACATAGGGGTCATAGGGGTCAAAACAAGCTTCAAGATGTACAACATACATATGAAATATAATTGGAGACATTGTCATCTAGAAAGCAGAACTAAAGCCACAGACGCAGCACATTTCATCAGGACCTTCACTGAGAATGACCTCAACAGCATTAAACAACGTGGCAAAGGAAACAAAGTAATACAGCAGGACTTTGATTGTACCAACAGGTTGTTAAATATCATGGGATGAGAAGGCCATCTACAGTGAACATGTGAAGAGAACATGTAGAACATTTCACCAACAATTATCTCATATCTGACTGGGTTCCACTATTCCACACTGAATATCAAATATAAAAGAAATATTTCAGTAACTATACACTTATTAATTATCATGGACAGTCCTCTGGCACAGCGTAAATACACTTAAGAACAGTGAGAAAAAAATAAATGCATTTATTACATTTCAAACATATAAACGATAAATTAATTCTCACTTGGCAATGCAGGTATTCAACAATCTCTAGAATGAGAAGAAAATCTTACAGTCTTCCATCAGTGCATATATATGGAATGTAACGAATTTTCAGTGCAAAAATACACCTGCCTGTAACTCTTTTACCAGTGATCTCAGTAGGTTTGCCAGATCTTATTTACAATATACTGTACTTGGAAACAGATGTAAGACAACAATGGTAAAACATTCAGTGACTGGAAGTTCATCGTAATGAGTTGCTGGCTGGTCACATGACCCAAAATTTGTCCTGGTTGCGTTCTTCTCCTTTAGTCTTCAGTGTATCTGATGGGGTTTCTGTGTAAATCTCTTCTGGTTTTTGTCTGCCCCCCTTTGCATTTTTCTGCCTGGTTTCTGATTGATCTCTTTCATAAACAGCCTCCCACACAAACATGTACCACACACACTGACATACAAATTCCCTCCTGAAGTAGGAGGGAGGTGTGTGTGTGTGTGTGTGTGTGTGTGTGTGTGTGTGTGTGTGGGTGTGGGTGTGGGTGTGTGTGTGTGTGGGTGTGGGTGTGTGTGTGTGTGGGTGGGTGTGTGGGGGCTCTCGCTCCCCCTCCCGCTTGTGCTCTCTCTCTCTAACGGCTCCCTCACACTCCTCTGTGTATCAGATAAAAGTCTACTGCAGCTCCCTGGGAAAACTAAATATATTACTATACTTGTGATTCCCAACATTTCCACTTGCTGCATACATACATGTCAGTTCTGGAGCAAGTATAAGTATGATGCATCATATGTCTAATGCCACACAATCAGCATTCATGTTCACTAATCACTTCATAAGCATTATGTCATAACAGCCTCTAGCTCTCCATTAGGTCTTAATATTTTATACAATGGTTCTTTTTTCACAGCATATCAAACGTCCCTTTTTCTAATTTCATGATGCCCCTCAAAAACCATCCAGAAGCTTCCATCTTTTCTCTTTCCCACAGTTTTTCTGAAATATGGTATACCTGAGCCACCCTTCCATCATGATAACACACCATAACCTTTACTGTACTACCAGTGTCAGGGTGAACACATGCTGTATCCTCGACTCTCCTTCTCACTTCTCCCGACTAAAATCACGTAATACAACAGCCTCCAAATTAGGATCAGCTTTAATCTTTTTATCAGTTGATCCTCTCTGTGTGTTACCCTCCTTCAACCAGGCAACCACCAGCCAGATGCCTTTTCTTTCTCACGTGTCTACAATTTCTTTTCTTTTGGAAACACAAATATTGAACAATTTTCCCTGTAAACAGTCATATGTTTTCAACAACCAGTTATTCTCAGTTATTCTTTAGTCTATCCCAACCCGGCATGTGCCAGGACCTGTTTCTCTCTGAAGACTCTTGGGATTGAGCACGACCTCCTCACTCCAGTTTAACACAGCAAGGCTCCGCCCAGGAGGTATCGTTGGGTGCCAGCAAGCCTTTCCGTGCGACACATCTAGAGGCGACCTCGTCCGAGGAGGAAACTCCCTTCACTAGGACACACAGTCCCACACCAGTGCCAACCCCAGAGATGGGCAGAGTAGCTGGTGCGCCTCCTGAAACAGATGCGCGGAAGTCACCACCCCCCATATCGGCGAGGGATGGACTCCAGCCCAGCTGACGACTGGGGGACAGCCTGGGGCTCCTGCCGGCTTACCTGGACTCCTTAATAATCCCTTGTGTATTTTTGTACTTGTATCTGTCACCGTGTCTGTCCCCATCATGCTGTCTGTACCAGTCACTTTGTCCATCTTGGTGTCTGTGCTTGTGCCTGTCAGTGTGTCCTTCCCCCCTCTGTCCTGCTCTCGCTTGCCCATGTCGGGTCGCTCTGTCCTCTGGCCTCACCGTTTGGCGTCGGTTTCGGGGCCGTAGCCCGATAGGCTGGTGCGCGGGGAGTCGCGTCGTTGGCAATGCAGGTATTCAACCATCTCTAGAATGAGAAGAAAATCTTACAGTCTTCCATCAGTGCATATAAATGGAATGTAATGAATTTTCAGTGCAAAAATACACCTGCCTGTAAATCTTTTACCAGTGATCTCAGTAGCTTTGCCAGATCTTAATTACAATATACTGTATTTGGAAACAGATGTAAGACAACAATGGTAAAACATTCATTGACTGGAAGTTCATCGTAAGGAGTTGCTGGCTGGTCACATGACCCAAAAAGTTGGGGTTTTTGTTTTGTTTTTTTAATAAACACCCCGCTGTGACACAGCTCACAGGTGATTGTACCAATCCTCCCAAAAAAGCAAGACTTACAGTGCGTGTGTGTGTGTGTGTATGTGTGAAAGCTGAGAGATAATCACCTTTTCTAAATTTATTTCTACTCCATAAAAAAACTTTTTTTTTTTTCTTTTTTTTTTATGGGGGTGGGCTCTGTCAGGGTACAGCGCCTCCTCCTGAACGTCTCCTCGTGTGTGTTCGTCAGTGTGGCCACGCCCCCCTGTGCTCCACACCTTTCCCCCGTGGTTTCATTAGTCTGTGTGTATTGAAGTCTAGCGTGGCCGTGTTACTGCTGTCAGTGTGTGGATATGCGAGCCTGCGAGCTACGGTGAGTGTTACGTGTAAAAATAAACGTGTGTTTGTGTTTAATGCGACTCGTCTCCGCATCCTGCTTAGCCTCCTCGTTACATATTCCCTCAGTTCTAATTTGTTTTGTTGAATTTAGATGTTTACTAAGATATTCACTTAGCCAAAACTTATATGAGTAAATTAAATATTCACTGTTCCAAAACTCTGTTAACCGTCACTCCCACTGGTTAAATTTCCTATCCTGTAATATTTCAACTCTACCCTTTTGCTAATGTTTTAACATGTATGCTCCTTACTGCAGTGACTGGCACCGTCAGAGTTTTATATTCCACTTGGCCCTTTGGTTTTATGTATAGTATATCATTTAATTTACTGGTATTGTTACTGTAACAGTCAATTTATTTTGCGTGCACGCAGTACCTAATCAAGTATTATTTGGGATCATGAGGCAACCCGTCTACATACCCAGTTACCTCCTTGGTAATTTAGTAGCTTCCCCTTTTCTGAACTTTCGTAATAAGCTTTAACGTGAGGCGTTCAAGGTTATTCGACGGTGTACGTCGTATCAGTGCACACTATGCTGTTATCGGGGTGCTACTAACTTGTTGTGGCCACATTTAGACAAAGACACCTGGAACAAACGCAACAGTTACATTTCTCTGTTTCACACACTCATTTCTCTTTATTCACTGTGCATTTGTCTTTACTTCATAATTTATTAAGCCATTTTTTCTTCACCATTTCCCTTAACAGTAAGATTATGTGCAACTATTTTCATTTCCTCACTACTTTTATAGCAGGTTTTTGTGAATGTTCACTTTTTACCTGCTGACTTTTTTACTCCTTTTTTGTCATTTTATGCATTTCATCAGTCTGTTCTCACTCCCTTAATTCTCAGTCTGCACCCTAAAGACCCACAAGGCTCCACTACAAAACTGTCACGGAACGTGCAGTGGGGGGACTTTCATTTGTGGCCACGCGCCTGCGCACACCTGCACGTCGTCTCGTCTGTGTATCTAAACTCACGTCAGGGTGCGCCGCGTTAATGTTTTTTTGTCATTGTGAAAGTGTATGCGTGTTCATCGTGTTGGTCTAAAGTCGATCGTTTGTAATACGTGAGTGCCGCTGTCGTTTATGTTGATGTTCGTTCCAGTCGGTGGAGTCTGTGCGTCCTGCGGCCCTCGGGCCACCTCGCGTTACAAAAACTCTTTGGACAAGGTCTGTACCACCTATGCAGAATTCTTCAAACAGGTTATCTGCTGACCTTTAACGGTGCGTGTGTGGATTCAGACCCTGGTCACAGACACAATGCAGCTTTGGGTCGTAGGTCATCTGGTGCTGATAACCCTCCTGCCGACTGTATGGATCCATTTGTCAATTGACCCAATTGATCCCTGTAGTGCAGGCCACCAATTAATGTTTCTTAATTTTTCCAAGTTTCCAACTGTTTATTCGATACACACTAAATAGAAAATAAAGATGCATACTCTGGAATTAATTGAATTAATTGCTGGTCCTGTCTTTATTCTGATCTTAGTGTTACAAATGAGGCCTAGTCTGGAATATGTCTAACAATCACACAACACACATTTTTATACAGTTTCAGAAGTGATTATGTAATCACCTACCTTCTTTACATACTAGTGTTTGAAATCTCCACCACTATGTTCAGACATGCATTATTCAATATATGCAAATTGAAACTTGTCACAATTAGTCCCTCCCAGCTTCTGCGTTTCGTGTTTTCCTTGTCTTATGTAGTTTAATTCCATGTCATAGTTTTGTTTTCTCCATGCCTCATTTGATTTTCCACACCTGTCCCTTGTTTTTACCTTGTTAGGTTCATGTATTTAAACCACGTCGGAGGGCCTGTGTCTTTGGCTGTTCATTGTGTTTGTTTGGTAGAATGTGTTTAATTGAATGTTTGTGTTTGGATTTGTCAGAAAGCCTGTCTGTTTTTCAAAGCCTGCATTTGTTAGCCCGTGTGTCATTTCTTAGTTTCTGTTGTACTCTGCTTCCCCTGTTTGCCTTCATGTACTTGTGTTTTTGGTTCATCATGTATCCTCATACTCTCTATATTGGCTTTATGACCTTGGACTACCCTAAGGACTCTGAATCTGGATTTGCCCTTATTAAATCTCACACTTCTCTATACGTGTTTGCCTCTTTACTGCTCACTGTTACAATCCCGTTGGAAGATTTTCTTTTTTTTTTCTTTTTTTTTTTTTTAAACAAAGATGATCTTAACTCACACCACCAAACACCTGCCAGATGTTGCAGGTCAGCCCTTGTGCCCTTGTGGTAAGATAACAAACCGTGCTTAACCACAGAACTCTCAAAGAAGCTTTCAAGTCTTAAAAACGGAGATCTTTTCCAGCACTAAGGAAGTTATTTCTCACTGGAACAGTTCAGAGTGATCTGCCTTAGACTACCACAGAAGCCTTGAAACCACTTGCATCAGAGCCTCTGTACTGCACGTAAAGACTCAAAAAGGCCTCTTGACCTTCAGCTACCCCAAAACATTATCCAGTTCTGCTACCATTCTCTCCAAATATAAGTTGTTATTAAAAAACAGTGAACTCATTCAAACCACCTGGTGCTCACTGCAGTAATATTGTTTCTTTCAGTCTATCTCGTGATGTCTGGGCCTTAGTCCAAGACCTAACACAGGGGGCTTCCAAGGCCTTATATTGATGCCTGCAGGAGCCTTTTCTCTACATAATCCAGTTTCTTTTAGACTTCATGTTCTTACAGTATAATTTAATTTTATTACCTCACTCTCCTGGGATCTTGTGACAGTGGAATTCTTTACACTGTGCTGCATCACTGTTATGCCACACACCTAACCAGGAGAGCTCTTGGACTAGTTGTGTCAGGACTAACCAGGGGTTGAGTTCTTGGGCTCGTTGTGTCAGGACTAACCAGGAGAGCTCTTGGACTAATGTGTCAGGACTAACCAGGGGGTTTAAGCTCTTGTTCTTGTGAACTGGGACTAACCAGTGGGATTATCTCTTGGACTAGTGAGCCAGAGACAGATACAGCGATCTTTATTGAGAGGGCACATGCAATAAAAAAGCATTCTCCTCCACACAGCAAGTCTTACAGATCCAGAGTAAAACACCTCCATGTGAAAAATGCAACTGAGTAAATTTTTTCACAATTATAATTCTAAAATTTGATACAAATAAAAAGAAAAAAACATGAGCTATCTCTAGCAAAACTAGAACAGAAAAATATAGTAACAGGATCTACTATGGCGATAGCAGGTAAAGGTGTGGAGGACACCTCACTAGGTGTTTCATTCCTACAGCAGGTGCTCTGGACCTCTGACAATGATGGAAGCTGTTCAAGCTCTGATAGCAAAAGTTGATCAGGACAGAGTTTTGTTGTCAATCACTTTTTATTAATCAACAACAAGACTTGTGGGGCATGATGAGATATTAGACTAGTAGCCTACAAGTTAGAATATCCCAAACAGAAGAAGAAAACCTGCTTATACTGCAGTTGTCAAGACTATTACTTTATCACTTACTATATGTGAGAGAGAGAGAGAGAGAGAGAGAGAGACAGAGAGACACAGACACAGACTGAGAGACTGGGCCTTTACGCTGGATAACATCCTGGGTGATTAAGTGTAACTAGCCCGTCGAGGGACAGAGTGTTACAAATACTACACCATCTCAGATTGAGGAGATATTCCCGTTTGTACCGAGAGGACTGTTGTTTTTTGTGCTCAATAGAGTGAAGTAGTCGTTGTGTTTGAATCAGGCCTGCTACGTATTTTATTTTGGGGTTTCTGGTTTAATATAATTATGTGCGATTTTTTAGGTTTAAGAAAGAAACAATCTAAGAATAGGTTTGTTATATCCGGTTTTTCCTCTTCTCTATTCTATTGGTGTAACGCGAGGTGGCCCGAGTGCCGCAGGGCGAGGGGCAGGACGCACAGACTCCACCGACTGGGACGTACATTTATTAACATAAACGACAGCCGCACTCACTTATTACAAACGATACACATGAACATGAAACGATTGACATTTAAACAAACACGATGAACACGCATACGCTTTAACAATGACGAAAAAACATTAACACGCTACATCAACAATAACCAACACCTTGCACTCTCTGCCACGGGTTTATATACATTTAGACAGACAAGGTGCAGGTGTGGTTACAAACAAAACAGCCCCCCCACTGTACGTGGCGGGCCCAACCACGTGACTCGGGGGGAGAAGCGCGTTCCGTGACAACTGGTATATAATGTTTTTGTGCTAAAATGTAATGTTGAATAATAATTGTCATATGCAAATTTATGACATCCGAGTAGTCATTAATTACACTCTGTAGTGAGGCTGGGAGTCATCTCAATGGAATCTGGTTGTGTTCTGCTATAAAGGACCCCTAGATAGTTCACTCGGAGATAGCTCACTTAATATTTTAATATACTTATCATATGATCAGGAACCTGTTTGGTTCCTTCTTCTAATGGAAGAGCACTGCAGTGATCCCGCTGTTATTTATTCTTACTGTTGTCTTGTATCTTTATCTCCTCTGCAGGGCATTTAAAGCAACGCTAATACACATTTACTGCTATTCTACTACTAGACTGTGTTCTATGTGTTCTGTGTTTAATATACAAAATAATCTTCTTATTTAGGACTCTTTTATATTTGTCTTATAATGTAGAGTATTATGTATTAATGTTATATGGAGGTATCTAATGTGATTATATCTAATGTGATTTGAATAAGCAGTTTGCTTCTCTGAAAAATTACACACCAAATGTAAAAAACTAATTATTAGTTGTGCTGTTGCATGAATTTAAAGTGATTATTCATAGTATATTTTTGTTAATAATGCAAAGTGGTGTTATTGCTGTTATTATTATTATATAATGTACTTTTCTGATGTACCAAATACAGGCAAACAAATTATTTTTCCACAATACTTGAAATAAACACACACACACACACACACACACACACACACACACACACACACACACACACACACACTCATTTCCAACATTCGGCCATTAAGAAGCTTCTTTATTTGTCATGTGCACAACATGCCATGGACGTCCACACACTTACATGCTTATTGTGAGTCTGATTATCTGTCTAAATTACAATCATCGGTAAGTTAGATCTACAAAGCGGTATGTGAAGTTCCGAAGTGTTTCATCGTACCGACATAGTGGAGATTTACTCTCAGCGCAGCCGCAAAACAAGTCCGTGTAGGAGGGACTGACTCCATTGGCTGTATAGACTGCATGTCTATGATTGGCTGCAGAAAAATGACGGACAGGTAACTTTGGCTGCTGATTGGCTTAATAAAAATGACTGACATAAGAAATCGGTTGTGTAATTGGCTTCAGTTGAAAATGATTGACATGTGCTCCGCCCTCTACTTTCCCGCTGGAGTTCCTGTAGTCTCTCCCTTTTTCTCCCTTTTCCCACTTTTCTCGCCATTAGTTGGGCGGATTGGAGATACGCGCGGTAAGTTCATTCTGTTTGATAAAATGCGATGTCGGTGCAGTTTAAACAACGTGTTTTGTAAGCAAATTATGTGTTTAAATTGTAGGTTCACCCAAAAGTGGATTAAATGTAAAGATTAAAGTCCTGGGGAAGTTAACGCTACGCATCTAAAATAACGGGACACTAAACTGGCTAACAACTAAAATGACGGACACCAGGCACGATTGCGCAGTTATATTTAAAATAACTTAACGGGGTCAGATATATGTGGTCAGTTATTGTAAATCTGGATTTTAAGTCGTAGTTAGTCAGTGATCTTTCCAAATCGTCCCAGTTAAAACTCCTCTGGTCTAAACGTAAAGTCGCTGCTGTGATGTGTTTTTTACAGTTAGTTTACTGTTCAGTTTCAGTCATTTTGTAGTGTTGTCCACATTCTCAGTGGACAGTTCAGATTCCCTGTATAGTTCATTAGCTGTAGTGTTACCTGTAGTTAGGATGGGACGGTCGACACGGACGTTTCTACGCTTGTTTCGAGTTCCTGAAGCGCAGCGTTTTTGAAACGCTGATCCGAAGTGTGGCTCAAAACGGCCATGTCACGTGACCACAGGTGAACTAAGCTTGTGTTTCTACAGGTGTTATACAGTACCTGCTGCTCCTGGCTTTGACTGACAGTGTCTGAAACACACCTGATCACACATCTGTCTCAGTCACACACTCTATGGATGCTTATAAGTCAAGAAAACACACCCCAACTTTGAGGGGTTTTGTGAGAATAGAGAATTGAGAGACAGAGAGATTCAGTGTTGTCTATATAGAAGGTTATTGAGAGGACATATTGACTAATAGGCTAGTGAGAGACATCCAGTGAGCAGTAGTTATAGATACAGTGACATTAATATATAGAAAGTATGTAGAGAGAGATCCTCTGGTTTACTGACAGGAGTGATGTGCTGTATATCCACACATTTATATAATGGTAAAAACACCTGTGTATGCCAGCAACAAGTGTTCACTGTGAATGAATCTTTTCCAAGACTGAGGAGGTAATTTGGGAAGAAAACAAGCCGACTCAGACCCAAAACAGCAGAACAACTAACATTTTAAAATATAAATATTATAATAAATGAGATGTTCCTTTATTTTACTTTATTGAACTTCATTATCCATAATCATAATTATCTATATTCACAACACTTCCTTCTGCCATAGATGAAATATGGTCCACACAGAAAGTTAATTAAATAGATACCAAGAATTTTAAAAGCCTTACAGAACACAACAGAAAACAAGCATCCTTTGTTGTGGTTGTATGGTAATTTCTCTGAAATATTTATTGATCATATGTATCGATAGCCTGGCATAACCGACCAGAATAATATCTAGGCAGAGTAGGTTACTCTTTGTTTTTTACAGAAAAAAATTATCAAGATGTTGGCAGAAGTGGCCACTGTGGAGATCATGTCAGATTGTATCTGTTCAACAGGCCCAGACGTGATGGACGAATTATGATGAATATTATTTAATTTTGTTTTTCTTTATATTATATTTGTTCAGTATTGTGTCATTGGCTAAAGATATTAGTGGATTATGCAGTTAAACTCTGTGTCATTGGTTAAAGATGTCGGTTGTACGGTTGCGTGCGTTTAGACGTCATTTCTTGCAGTGCTGAGTGTTACCCACACAGTAAAACTCTGTGTTAAACCCAGAGACTCTGTGTTACTGATAAAATGTAAGTCAGGCATCTTCTTTTTATGGTGGTGTTTTGTTAGGAAAAGGCAGTGTTAGTTGATGTTTAGAGTTATCATTAAAGAGCAGACACGTTACTCCATGAGCTCTCTGTGTAGGTTTAGTTTCATATTTTAGCATTTACCACATCTCTCCTCTGGTAATACTTTGTTTCATATCAGCTGGGAGATGTACTTCCTTTGTGTATCAGTCCTTGAGTTTAGGAGGTTTAATCAGTAGTTTAAATGTTAGTTGTGTCACTGCATTTCTTGGTTTATCAAGTCACTGAGTCAGTTCTAGAGATTTGCCGCTAGATGGCACCCAAGCACCAGTTACTGTATATTCAGCTCACTATAGACATTACAATCGACTGTAAAAGGCTTTTCTGTGTATTGTGCAGGTTGTCATTTACAAGCAACATTGACATTTAAAGTAATATCTGTATGTGCTTGATCTCTTAGCATTATTATCCTATTCTCTACTTCAGTTCTGTAACATCAAAGCCCATAACTGTTATTACACCTTTGAACTCAGTATGGCTTTAAGTGTTCTGGCCAACAGACCAGGTTGAGCACAGTTATAAAGCCAACCAGTGCCATTCATCCCAGTCCCCTACAGTAGTCTTTACTACACTTTTGAGACCTTGAAACTATTTTCAACACAACTGCTTCGAACATCTCAATGTTTCACAAAGCCTCACTTTTCCCACCATCACCTATAGTGTACTGTAAATGTAGTGAACTACTGATGTATACTGATTAAGGACAAAGATACCACCACCTATAGTGTACTGTAAATGTAGTGAACTGATGTACACTGATTAAGGACAAAGATACCACCACCTATAGTGTACTGTAAATGTAGTGAACAACTGATGTACACTGATTAAGGGCATATAACAGACATGTTGTCAGGTTCAGTATCACTATTTTGGCTGAACCCAAAAGTAACAGTGACAGAATGTTAATGCAACAAGAAACAGAATAAACAAATCTTGTGCTGAAGAAATAAGCATTACAGAATTTCACTCTGTAGTTTTTGATTGACATAATGGGAACATGGACATAGCTATAGAGTTGTGTATTATTAAAGTCACAGCATAACACAACTGAAACTATAAATCATCACTATAGTGTCTTACTTCAATGCAGCTGCACCACTTTGTTCCAGATAGTTTCCATGATGAAATGTCACAATGATCTATTTCACAGACTAGCATTGATAGATTCTGTCTGTCATCTCACTAATGTGTACCCTGTGTAGTGTTCTATATAGACCCGTCTGTGTGGGGGAATGTGAGTGAGTAGAACATTACATTTATGGCATTTACCTGACACTTTTACAATTCTGACTGAGTACAACTCAAGCAATTGAGGATTAAGGGTCTTGCTGAGGGACCCAACAGTGGCAACTTGGCAGTGGTGGGGCTTGAACCACCAACCTTGCAATTACAAGTCAAGTACCTTAACCACTGAGCTTGGTGCACAAGCTCATGCACAGATTAACACACCGTATGCATCACTAGTATAAATACATGTGTTCTCGATAGATTAATGTGCCGTATGCAGTGAAAAGCTTTGAATCAAGTAAATTTAAATTGAGAATTCAGTGTAAATATAATGAAATTACACTTGAATTTATTTGTCATTGGGTGTGTTACATACTGGTTAAGCTGGTTGCTAAATGGTGTTATTTGGTGCTTTGGCAGTTGACGGCCAGTGTGCACATATTTGGGCCATTACGCGTCAGAATAACGCGCCAACATAATATGCACATATATACGGTCTGTTACGGTATCTGAGTGCTCAGAGTATCACTCCAACAGAATATGCACATATATACGGTCTGTTACGGTATTTGAGTGCTCAGAGCATCACTCCAACATAATGTGCACATATATACGGTCTGTTACCGGTATCTGAGTGCTCAGAGTATCACTCCAACATAATATGCACATATATACGGTGTGTTACGGTATCTGAGTGCTCAGAGTATCACTCCAACATAATGTGCACATATATACGGTGTGTTATGGTATCTGAGTGCTCAGAGTATCACTCCAACATAATGTGACCATATATACGGTCTGTTACGGTATCTGAGTGCTCAGAGTATCACTCCAACATAATGTGCACATATATACGGTCTGTTACGGTA
>NC_137497.1:1917500-1935000 GCF_041902795.1 Electrophorus electricus
ATTCCTTACTTTGCCCTTTACCCTTTTTTTTTTTTCTTTGTAGGTAAGGGTGATTGCATAAATGTGATTGCAATATAACCAAATAATATGAACAATATGGGTACTAGTAACTCTCTCCCCTTTTTTTTTTCTTTTTCTTCTGTTAATCACGTCTCTAACATCGGTTTGATTTAGTTCCACTCCAGTAATTCGTGCTGGTTAACAGAGTTCCCTTCTTTTTCTATGTACGGCGTCCTGTCGGCCCGGGCCTATTTTCCCTTACACTTGTACGTCTACACAGTGTGCCTAACTCTTTTAGGCTATTGGAGTCCCAGACTCCTTTTTGAGCGCTAGTATTCCTCTACTACGCTGCTTTCTCTACTCAGGCACACCCTCAGGTAAACTCTGGTGGATTTCTATATTCGAACTATATTTCTATATTCTAAAAACTAGTTTACTATTTCCACCACTTACTTTCAGTGCGTTAGATCAGGCGGAGCACACCACCGGAGTCAAGCGGGACATCGTTCCCTGGTTAGATACTTTACTGTATTCTTGTGGGTTTCCCTCTTTCTCCAGCTCAGTCGAGAAATTCTCTCTGAGGAGCGTCCTCGAAGTTTAGTCACCGCTGCTCCGCGTGGTGCCTCTCGCTGATCCTGCCGACAACGCCAATTTCTGTGCTGGAATTTTGAATAAACAGCAAGTCAGACGTGATTAAGAGAGTAATTTAATAAGAAAATAGGACACACAAAACACAGCTGTGTGAGAGCTAATGCTCGAAAGCGAAAGCTCTAAAGGGGTAGACTGACTCTACTCCTTATATCTAAACTTCAACCTCCTCCCCAGGGACAGGGTGCTCTGTGATCTTGTTTACGCACTCCCTGCTCCATTTGGTGATGAACATTCCTGCATATGCCAGGACGCTTCAAAGGACAGACACCATTTGCAAGAAAACAAAAGCCTAATCCCTCTTTAGGACCCCTGCAGGTCACAACACATGCAGGTCATAAAGCAACATTCCCACAGTCATTTGTTCACACAATATACAGAGACAGAGTTTGCAGACTAAACCATTCATATAGGATTATATGATGGAAAGGATTAACATGATTATATATGAATCATTTCATATGAATCACACGATAATACATGATCAAATAATATTTTCCATCACAATAGTAAACACCATCTCATTAAGAGAGACACAGACCCTTTAAATGTCATCTTATACCTACCCAGAGTTACATGTCTCCTACTGTTAATACCTCTATATCACCACTAAATGCCATCTTATACCTACCCAGAGTTACATGTCTAATACTGTTAATACCTCTATATCACCACTAAATGTCATCTTATATCTACCCAGAGTTACATGTCTAATACTGTTAATACCTCTATATCACCACTAAATGCCATCTTATACCTACCCAGAGTTACATGTCTCCTACTGTTAATACCTCTATATCACCACTAAATGTCATCCCATACCTACCCAGAGTTACATGTCTAATACTGTTAATACCTCTATATCACCACTAAATGTCATCTTGTACCTACCCAGAGTTACATGTCTAATACTGTTAATACCTCTATATCACCACTAAATGTCATCTTATACCTACCCAGAGTTACATGTCTAATACTGTTAATACCTCTATATCACCACTAAATGTCATCTTATACCTACCCAGAGTTACATGTCTCCTACTGTTAATACCTCTATATCACCACTAAATGCCATCTTATACCTACCCAGAGTTACATGTCTAATACTGTTAATACCTCTATATCACCACTAAATGTCATCTTATACCTACCCAGAGTTACATGTCTCCTACTGTTAATACCTCTATATCACCACTAAATGTCATCTTATACCTACCCAGAGTTACATGTCTAATACTGTTAATACCTCTATATCACCACTAAATGTCATCTTATACCTACCCAGAGTTACATGTCTAATACTGTTAATACCTCTATATCACCACTAAATGTCATCTTATACCTACCCAGAGTTACATGTCTCCTACTGTTAATACCTCTATATCACCACTAAATGTCATCTTATTCCTACCCAGAGTTACATGTCTAATACTGTTAATACCTCTATATCACCACTAAATGTCATCTTATACCTACCCAGAGTTACATGTCTCCTACTGTTAATACCTCTATATCACCACTAAATGTCATCTTATACCTACCCAGAGTTACATGTCTCCTACTGTTAATACCTCTATATCACCACTAAATGTCATCTCATACCTACCCAGAGTTACATGTCTCCTACTGTTAATACCTCTATATCACCACTAAATGTCATCTCATACCTACCCAGAGTTACATGTCTCCTACTGTTAATACCTCTATATCACCACTAAATGTCATCTCATACCTACCCAGAGTTACATGTCTCCTACTGTTAATACCTCTATATCACCACTAAATGTCATCTCATACCTACCCAGAGTTACATGTCTCCTACTGTTAATACCTCTATATCACCACTAAATGTCATCTCATACCTACCCAGAGTTACATGTCTCCTACTGTTAATACCTCTATATCACCACTAAATGTCATCTTATACCTACCCAGAGTTACATGTCTCCTACTGTTAATACCTCTATATCACCACTAAATGTCATCTTATACCTACCCAGAGTTACGTCTCCTACTGTTAATACCTCTATATCACCACTAAATGTCATCTCATACCTACCCAGAGTTACATGTCTCCTACTGTTAATACCTCTATATCACCACTAAATGTCATCTTATACCTACCCAGAGTTACATGTCTCCTACTGTTAATACCTCTATATCAACACTAAATGTCATCTTATACCTACCCAGAGTTACATGTCTAATACTGTTAATACCTCTATATCACCACTAAATGTCATCTTATACCTGCCCAGAGTTACATGTCTCCTACTGTTAATACCTCTATATCACCACTAAATGTCATCTTATACCTACCCAGAGTTACATGTCTCCTACTGTTAATACCTCTATCACCACTAAATGTCATCTTATACCTACCCAGAGTTACGTGTCTCCTACTGTTAATACCTCTATATCACCACTAAATGTCATCTCATACCTACCCAGAGTTACGTGTCTCCTACTGTTAATACCTCTATATCACCACTAAATGTCATCTCATACCTACCCAGAGTTACGTGTCTCCTACTGTTAATACCTCTATATCACCACTAAATGCCATCTCATACCTACCCAGAGTTACGTGTCTCCTACTGTTAATACCTCTATATCACCACTAAATGCCATCTCATACCTACCCAGAGTTACGTGTCTCCTACTGTTAATACCTCTATATCACCACTAAATGCCATCTCATACCTACCCAGAGTTACGTGTCTCCTACTGTTAATACCTCTATATCACCACTAAATGCCATCTTATACCTACCCAGAGTTACGTGTCTCCTACTGTTAATACCTCTATATCACCACTAAATGTCATCTCATACCTACCCAGCGTTACATGTCTAATACTGTTAATACCTCTATATCACCACTAAATGTCATCTCATACCTACCCAGAGTTACGTGTCTCCTACTGTTAATACCTCTATATCACCACTAAATGTCATCTTATACCTACCCAGCGTTACGTGTCTCCTACTGTTAATACCTCTATATCACCACTAAATGTCATCTTATACCTACCCAGAGTTACGTGTCTCCCACTGTTAATGCCTCTATATCACCACTAAATGTCATCTTATACCTACCCAGAGTTACATGTCTAATACTGTTAATACCTCTATATCACCACTAAATGTCATCTTATACCTACCCAGAGTTACATGTCTAATACTGTTAATACCTCTATATCACCACTAAATGTCATCTTATACCTACCCAGAGTTACGTGTCTCCTACTGTTAATACCTCTATATCACCACTAAATGTCATCTTATACCTACCCAGAGTTACGTGTCTCCTACTGTTAATACCTCTATATCACCACTAAATGTCATCTTATACCTACCCAGAGTTACATGTCTAATACTGTTAATACCTCTATATCACCACTAAATGTCATCTTATACCTACCCAGAGTTACATGTCTACTACTGTTAATACCTCTATATCACCACTAAATGTCATCTTGTACCTACCCAGAGTTACATGTCTCCTACTGTTAATACCTCTATATCACCACTAAATGTCATCTCATACCTACCCAGCGTTACATGTCTAATACTGTTAATACCTCTATATCACCACTAAATGTCATCTTATACCTACCCAGAGTTACATGTCTAATACTGTCAATACCTCTATATCACCACTAAATGTCATCTCATACCTACCCAGCGTTACATGTCTAATACTGTTAATACCTCTATATCACCACTAAATGTCATCTTATACCTACCCAGAGTTACATGTCTCCTCAGCTTGAGGAATCTTCATCTATCTCAGTGGGTGTCAGCAGAGAGGTTTCTTCAGATTCATGTGTCTCTGTTGTCTGTATTTTGTCTGGGTCAGAGCATAACGTGTTTGTGATCTGTCCCTGGACTACGTTCCTAAGAGAGATAGAAATGAATTTATTTCCTGATCATATTCTAATACTAAATCATACACGTTACTTCATCCATCCATAAATATAAAATCATATATTCTCATTTTTCTTTACTTTTTCTTTACATCATTACTGTATGAGGTTACTGACTGTTAGTGTATATATACTCTCAGTCTGACTACACTACAGTGTGTGTGTGTGTGTGTGTGTGTGCGCGTGTGTGTGTGTGTATTTTTCCATCTCTTTGTGGTTCCTTAATCTTTCCCAAATTCCAGTAATATTATTATTTACTTTTTAAATAGAAAATAAAGCTGCAGACTCAGTAATTAATTGAAGAGAATGGCAGGTCACACAAATGAGTCACAGTCCAGAATATGTCTACCAGCCCAGGAGGTCATGATCTTTATACACTTTCTCCAAGGACAGTTACACAACCACTATTTTCAGAGGTCTGACACAGAGACCATCTGAACCCTTACTGAAGTCTACAGAGGCCTTTTCTACATGAACACAGTTTATTTTAAACCATCCACATTTTCCTGCTTACAATATCATTTTATTACCTCATCTTCCTGTCTTGTGTTTTGTTATTGTTCCTTTTCCATGCATACCTTTTATTTTCTCATTATTGTTGAATCTCTTCTCTTCGTCTCATCTTCCCTTTGCTCTTTGTCTCTGTTAGCAGGGGGAGGGGTGATCTCCTCCAGGTGTCCAGGTGTGGAGTGTGTGAGCAGGTTCTGACAGACCCAGTCTCCATCACCTGTGGACACAGGTTCTGCAGACAGTGTATCAGCAGCTACTGGGACCCGTCTGCTCCATCACGAGACTTTTCCTGTCCCCAGTGCAGAAAGAGATTCAGAACCCGACCTGTTCTACACCCACACAAAGACATGGAAGTGTCCATACAGCAGGACTCTCGCACACCAGTGGATGACGTCCTACACACACACAAAACCAGCATGAAGAACAAGTATGAGAGTTTATTTGAGGGAACCAAATCACAAGAGAATAAAACCCTCCTGAACAGGGTTTACACACAACTTTACATCATAGATGGAGAGAGTGAAGAAGTGAATGAAGAACATGAGGTTTTACAGATGGAGAAAACACTCAGGAAACAGCTGGTACAAGACACGCCAATCTACTGCTCAGACATCTTTAAACCTGTACAAGGTCCTGAAGGAGAAATGGCTGAAGGTGTCAGCCACACAGAAACAAAAGAAGATAAAGACCCAGAAGTGCCAGAGCTCAAAACTGTTCTGACTAAAGGCATTGCAGGCATTGGGAAAACTGTCTCAGTGCAGAAGTTTATTCTGGACTGGGCCGAGGGAAAAGCCAATCAGGATGTAGATTTCATGTTTGTGCTTCCATTCCGGGAGCTGAACCTGGTTAAAGATGACCAGTACAGTCTGCATAGACTCCTGTGTGACTTCCACCCTGAGATAAAAGACCTGGACCCAAAGATATATGATGTGCGCAAAGTTGTGTTCATCTTTGATGGCCTGGATGAAAGCAGAATTCAACTGAACTTTTCCCAGTGTAATAAAGTGTCTGACATGAGCATGACATCATCAGTGGGTGTGCTGATGTCAAACCTCATCAAAGGAGAGCTGCTTCCCTCTGCTCTCATCTGGATAACCTCCCGACCAGCAGCAGCCAATCAACTCCCTTCTCGGTACATCAACCGTGTGACAGAAATTCAGGGATTCACGGACCCACAGAAGGAGGAGTACTTCAGGAAGAGAATCAGTGACCAAGACCAAGCTGAGAAAATCATCTCACACATAAAGACAGCAAAGAGCCTCCACATCATGTGTCACATACCAGTCTTCTGTTGGATCTCAGCCACAGTGCTTCAGGAAATACTAAAACAAACTGATACAGAAATCCCTAAAACTCTGACTGAGATGTACATACAGTTCCTGCACACTCAGATCAACATGAAGAATGAGAAGTATGAGGGGAAAAAGGAAAAATATCAAAAGAAACATCTGGAATCCAACAGGTCCATGATTCTGAAACTGGCTGAACTGGCTTTCAAACATCTGATGGAGGGAAACGTGATGTTCTATGAAGAAGATCTGAAAGAGTGTGGCATTGATGTCACTGAGGCCTCCGTGTACTCTGGGATCTGCACTGAGATCTTTAGGGAGGAATCTGTGCTGTACCAGAGGAAGGTCTACTGCTTTGTACATCTGAGCTTTCAGGAGTTCTTCGCTGCTCTCTATGTGTTTCACTGCTATGTGGAAAAGAACATGGAGGTACTGAAGATCTTTCTGCATGGAAGGAGCAAATCTTTTCCTGAAGTTTCCTTGGATGTTTTTCTGAAAAGTGCAGTGAATAAAGCCTTGAAGAGACCAAAAGGAGAGCTGGATCTCTTCCTCCGATTCCTTCATGGCATTTCCCTAGAATCCAATCAGAAACTCCTACACGGCCTACTAACACCCACTCAGAGCAGCCCGGAGAGTGTCAAGAAAATAATACAAAACCTCAGAAAGAGTCAGAAACAGAATGTGAGCCCTGAGAGATACATCAATCTCATTCACTGCTTGATTGAAATGAAGGACACCTCTCTACATGAAAACATCCAGAAATTCCTCAAGGAAGAGTCTTCCAGAAAGCTCACCCTGGCTCAGTGCTCAGCACTGGCCTTCCAGCTGCAGATGTCAGAGGAGGTGCTGGATGAACTGAGCTTGAAGAAATACAAAACATCTCTAAATGGGTATTGGAGACTCCTCCCAGCTGTGAGCAACTGTAGACGGGCTCTGTGAGTATTTAACCACAATCACTGTATCTTAGTTAACTGAGGTTGAATCAGATTTTCTTCCACATATGAAAACCACAGTGAAAGAGCACAGATGCAGGTGTTTGATAGACAGGAGGTGGAGTCTGATAGCAGGAGCAGCAGACTGCAGGGATGGGAGGGAGGAGTATTAGAATCATCTGGGAGGGGTATAAGAATCATCAGGGGTGGAAACAGTATATACGTGATTAAATATACTGGACAAAACCGTATATAAGTGGCGTACAAGACATACAAAAACACTGTCCAACAATCACAGACCCAGGAGATCAGAGACCAGATGTACAAAAACACTACAACAATCAAAGACGAGGAAAGCAGAGCAAAAAGTCATGATTAACAGCAGGAATTTAGAAGACTGAGTAGGCGGGTGTGTAGAGTTTATATAGGGAGGAGATTAAGGGTAGACAGGTGTGTAGAGTTTATATAGGGAGCTGGTTAAGGGTGGACAGGTGTGTAGAGTTTATATAGAGAGCTGGTTAAGGGTAGACAGGTGTGTAGAGTTTATATAGGGAGGAGATTAAGGGTAGACAGGTGTGTAGAGTTTATATAGGGTGGTAGTTAAGGGTAGACAGGTGTGTAGAGTTTATATAGGGAGGAGATTAAGGGTAGACAGGTGTGTAGAGTTTATATAGGGTGGTAGTTAAGGGTAGACAGGTGTGTAGAGTTTATATAGGGTGGTAGTTAAGGGTAGACAGGTGTGTAGAGTTTACATAGAGAGCTGGTTAAGGGTAGACGGGTGTGTAGAGTTTATATAGGGAGGAGATTAAGGGTAGACAGGTGTGTAGATTTTATATAGGGTGGTAGTTAAGGGTAGACAGGTGTGTAGAGTTTATATAGGGTGGTAGTTAAGGGTAGACAGGTGTGTAGAGTTTATATAGGGTGGTAGTTAAGGGTAGACAGGTGTGTAGAGTTTATATAGGGAGCTGGTTAAGGGTAGACAGGTGTGTAGAGTTTATATAGGGTGGTAGTTAAGGGTAGACAGGTGTGTAGAGTTTATCTAGGGAGCTGGTTAAGGGTAGACAGGTGTGTAGAGTTTATATAGAGAGCTGGTTAAGGGTAGACGGGTGTGTAGAGTGTGAACTATAAACTGTAAAGTTACTCTTATGAACTTTTCTATAAGTGTACCTGTAAGACAGGTGTACAGAATAGTGTTTCCTACCCATAAGTAAAGTATAAACTATATACAGCAAATGTACTATTATAGACACTCAGGAGGGATTTCTGTGAATTCATTCTTGAATGAAAACATTTACTGTGCATCCACAGTAGGGCAGTTTCAGGATGTTTTCTTTCTAAATATTGGGATGTATCAGATATTCAGTGAAAATTGCTACATTTTGTAAAACAGTCACATCAGCATGGAGGTGGAATGAAGTGATGGTGTGTGCAGTTTATGTCACACTGGAGGCTTAGTTCTAGTCCTGGAAAACATCACTAACCTCCCGTTCTGTAAAACCAGGACTCAAACCTCCCCTCCTCACACACACACTTTATTTACTACATAAGCACCTCTTTCAGGGAAGTTCATTATGAGTCTTGGACACTCGTATTATGATGTTTCTGACTGTAATGATCTACTCATCACATGTGCTACTGCTGTGCTGCTACTGAGATTCAGTATTTCATATACAGTTTACAGAGCTCAGTACACTCATATTTACACTGTACACATTGCAAACCAATAGATTATATATAATGTTTCCTGTATGTTGCATGATATCGTGTGTGTGTGTGTGTGTGTGTGTGTGTGTGTGTGTGTGTGTATGTATGTATGTATGTGTATATATATATATATATATATATATATATATATATATATATATATATATATATAATATATAATATGCTAAATTAGATTTTGTTCATTAAAATGGTCAAACATTGTTTCTCACCTTCTCCTGAAATTTACTCTCAGCTGTATTTCTCCCCTTTTACAGATTAGCTCACTGCAACCTCACTGCAGAGACCTGTAAAATGATCTCATCAGTTCTTCAAACAGCGAACCTCCCCCTGAGAGAATTGGACCTTAGTCTTAATGAATTACAGGATTCAGGAGTGGAGCATCTCTCAGCTGGGCTGAACAGTTCACACTGTAAACTAGAGATACTCAGGTAAGATTTCTCTGAATTCATTCTTCAGTGCAAACATTAAGCTGTGACTATACAGCAGGGCGCTTTCAATATGTCTATTTCTACATGTTCAATATGTTATTTCATAAATATTGTGATGCATCAGATTTTAAACTAAACTGCACATGTGAAAGGTGTTAAGTAATGTAATAATAATAACTGCGGTGAAGCTGTGGTAGCTGACATTGGAGTGTACCATCATCACTGTCCAGGCCCTTCTGTAAAACCAGGACTGAAACCTCCCCTCCTCACACACACACTTTATTTACTACATAAGCACCTCTTTCAGGGAAGTTCATTATGAGGCTTGGACACTCGTATTATGATGTTTCTGACTGTAATGATCTACTCATCACATGTGCTACTGCTGTGCTGCTACTGAGATTCAGTATTTCATATACAGTTTACAGAGCTCAATACACTCATATTTACACTGTACACATTGCAACGCAATGGATTATATATAATGTTTCCTGTATGTTGCATGATATCCAATCTTGTGTGTGTGTGTGTGTGTGTGTGTGTGTATATATATATATATATATATAATATGCTAAATTAGATTTTGTTCATTAAAATGCTCAAACATTGTTTCTCACCTTCTCCTGAAATTTACTCTCAGCTGTATTTCTCCCCTTTTACAGATTAGCTCACTGCAACCTCACTGCAGAGACCTGTAAAATGATCTCATCAGTTCTTCAAACAGCAAACTGCCCCCTGAGAGAACTGGACCTTAGTCGTAATGAATTGCAGGATTCAGGAGTGGAGCATCTCTCAGCTGGGCTGAACAGTTCACACTGTAAACTAGAGATACTCAGGTAAGATTTCTCTGAATTCATTCTTCAGTGCAAATATTAAGCTGTGACTATACAGCAGGGCGCTTTCAATATGTCTATTTCTACATGTTCAATATGTTATTTCATAAATATTGTGATGCATCAGATTTTAAACTGTAAACTGCACATGTGAAAGGTGTTAAGTAATGTAATAATAATAACTGCGGTGAAGCTGTGGTAGCTGACATTGGAGTGTACCATCATCACTGTCCAGGCCCTTCTGTAAAACCAGGACTCAAACCTCCCCTCCTCACACACACACTTTATTTACTACATAAGCACCTCTTTCAGGGAAGTTCATTATGAGGCTTGGACACTCGTATTATGATGTTTCTGACTGTAATGATCTACTCATCACATGTGCTACTGCTGTGCTACTACTGAGATTCAGTATTTCATATACAGTTTACAGAGCTCAATACACTCATATTTACACTGTACACATTGCAACGCAATGGATTATATATAATGTTTCCTGTATGTTGCATGATATCCAATCGTGTGTGTGTGTGTGTGTGTGTGTGTGTGTGTATGTGTGTATATATATATATATACATATATAATATGCTAAATTAGATTTTGTTCATTAAAATGGTCAAACATTGTTTCTCACCTTCTCCTGAAATTTACTCTCAGCTGTATTTCTCCCCTTTTACAGATTAGCTCACTGCAACCTCACTGCAGAGACCTGTAAAATGATCTCATCAGTTCTTCAAACAGCAAACCTCCCCCTGAGAGAATTGGACCTTAGTCATAATGAATTACAGGATTCAGGAGTGGAGCATCTCTCAGCTGGGCTGAACAGTTCACATTGTAAACTAGAGATACTCAGGTAAGATTTCTCTGAATTCATTCTTCAGTGCAAACATTAAGCTGTGAATGTACAGCAGGAAATTTTCAAGATGTCTTTATTTCTACATGCTTAATATGTTATTTAATAAATATTGTGATGCATCAGATTTTAGTGAAAATTGCTGCATTTTCTGAAATTGCCATGGCAAGATGGTAAGGAGAAGGATGGTAAGATGTTATAGAATGTGTTCAATTTTTTTCAAACTGGAGTCTTTCTGGAATTTTTTAATCCTAGCCCTGGTATAAATCAGTTACACTGCATTGTAACTCCCCATCCTGGAAACTGCCAGGACATTTATGAGTAAAACTCCATTCCATTTGCATTGGGATGTGCCATCGTCACTGTAGCAAGGGTTCAGTCCCCAGCAGGCATCATGAAGCTCCCATCACTGGCAGCTGCCAATATCAAGAGTAACCATAACAGGAGAGACTGGAGCCTGCCAGTATCAAGAGTAACCATAACAGCAGAGACTGGAGCCTGCCAGTATCAAGAGTAACCATAACAGTAGAGACTGGAGCCTGCCAGTATCAAGAGTAACCATAACAGGAGAGACTGGAGCCTGCCAGTATCAAGAGTAACCATAACAGCAGAGACTGGAGCCTGCCAGTATCAAGAGTAACCATAACAGCAGAGACTGGAGCCTGCCAGTATCAAGAATAACCATAACAGCAGAGACTGGAGCCTGCCAGTATCAAGAGTAACCATAACAGGAGAGACTGGAGCCTGCCAGTATCAAGAGTAACCATAACAGGAGAGACTGGAGCCTGCCAGTATCAAGTGTAACTATAACAGGAGAGACTGGAACCTGCCAGTATCAAGTGTAACTATAACAGGAGAGACTGGAGCCTGCCAGAATCAAGAGTAACCATAACAGGAGAGATAGGAGCCTGCCAGAATCAAGAGTAACCATAACAGGAGAGACTGGAGCCTGCCAGTATCAAGTGTAACCATAACAGGAGAGACTGGAGCCTGCCAGTATCAAGTGTAACTATAACAGGAGAGACTGGAGCCTGCCAGTATCAAGTGTAACTATAACACGAGAGACTGGAGCCTGCCAGTATCAAGTGTAACTATAACACGAGAGACTGGAGCCTGCCAGTATCAAGAGTAACCATAACAGGAGAGACTGGAGCCTGCCAGTATCAAGTGTAACTATAACACGAGAGACTGGAGCCTGCCAGTATCAAGTGTAACTATAACACGAGAGACTGGAGCCTGCCAGTATCAAGTGTAACTATAACACGAGAGACTGGAGCCTGCCAGTATCAAGTGTAACTATAACACGAGAGACTGGAGCCTGCCAGTATCAAGTGTAACTATAACACGAGAGACTGGAGCCTGCCAGTATCAAGTGTAACTATAACAGGAGAGACTGGAGCCTGCCAGTATCAAGTGTAACTATAACAGGAGAGACTGGAGCCTGCCAGTATCAAGTGTAACTATAACAGGAGAGATTGGAGCCTGCCAGTTGTGAGTAGTTAGCATATTTCCCAGCATCCATAGTCCTGAAAAATTGAGGTTCTTATGAGGTTCTTTCTGGCTGATGATTGACATTAATTTAATCTTAGACAGCCTGTGTAATGGCTTTGAAGGACAAATGAAGGACTATGGAATTTGTTGTTCTAAACAAGCATTTATATTTTTCCTTTTAATCAGTTTTTTCTTTATTTTTTGCTGAAAGACATGTTATAAGGTCATGATATACCAAAAATTTGCCATGTTATAGCATACACATGAAATTCACCGGATATTCACCAACAATATATAGTCTTCTGGGTGTATTAACAGTGAAGGTAGTACATGCTCAAATAATTCAAAAGATTTTCTAACATTGTTTATTGCACAGGAGCACATTCAGAAGGCTCACAGTAGCTCCTGTAACCTGGTAAAACAGGAAGAGTAAAGTGATCATGGTAGCTCCTGTAACCTGGTGAAGCAGGTAGAGTAAGGTGATCATGGTAGCTCCTGTAACCTGGTGAAGCAGGTAGAGTAAGGTGATCATGGTAGCTCCTGTAACCTGGTGAAGCAAGTAGAGTAAGGTGATCATGGTAGCTCCTGTAACCTGGTGAAGCATGTAGAGTAAAGTGATCATAGTAGCTCCTGTAACCTGGTGAAGCAGGTAGAGTAAAGTGATCATAGTAGCTCCTGTAACCTGGTGAAGCAGGTAGAGTAAGGTGATCATGGTAGCTCCTGTAACCTGGTGAAGCAGGTAGAGTAAAGTGATCATAGTAGCTCCTGTAACCTGGTGAAGCAGGTAGAGTAAAGTGATCATGGTAACTCCTGTAACCTGGTGAAGCAGGTAGAGTAAGGTGATCATGGTTGCTCCTGTAACTAGTAGTAGATATCATCATCACTGACTAGATATCTTCATATATAAGATATATTCTGAGTAGGCTTTATTGACAGCCATCTCTGGTTGTAGTTTATATTGTTGTAACTATATCAGACAGGTCTCTGATGGATCATTTCTGACCCAGAATCTACTCCATTTCTCTCAATGAGAAACACAGTCCTCTGCCATGCAAGTAGTGTAATAGAAAACATTCCCTCTTATTACATGTTCAGGCTGTAGTACCAAGCTACAGAAAATAACTGCATGTGAATGAATAGGCTACAGTATGTATATGGTTATATTTATAGAGAAGTGTAGGTAATGTTTATTAGTCTGTTTTATGCTGTTGTAGTCTGTCATATTATATATACTCACCATGTCAGTAGTTTATTATAAATGTACACCAGACCTCCATACGAGACCTCACCATGTCAGTAGTTTATTATAAATGTACACCAGACCTCCATACGAGACCTGACCATGTCAGTAGTTTATTATAGATATACACTAGACCTCCATACCAGTAGTTTATTATAAATGTACACCAGACCTCCATATGAGACCTCACCATGTCAGTAGTTTATTATAAATGTACACCAGACCTCCATACGAGACCTCACCATGTCAGTAGTTTATTATAAATGTACACCAGACCTCCATACGAGACCTCACCATGTCAGTAGTTTATTATAAATGTACACCAGACCTCCATACGAGACCTCACCATGTCAGTAGTTTATTATAAAGCACAGGGTGAAGCCTCCACTACAGTTCCAGCCTTTCTAGCTACCCCATGCAAGCTGGTCTGGAAATGCGTCTCACTCTCTGTCTCTCTCTGTCTGTCTCCCTCCTTTCTGCAGACTGTGTTTTTGTTTGGTCACAGAGGAAGGTTGTTCTTCTCTGGCTTCAGCTCTGAGTTCAAACCCCTCACACCTGAAAGAACTGGATCTGACGTACAACCACCCAGGAGAGTCAGGAGTGAATCTGCTCTCTGCTAGACTGGAGGATCCCCACTGCAGACTGGACACACTCAAGTATGTAAACACACTGTGTTTGGTGTGAACACACACTCCAAATTTGAGAGGCACAAATCCAAGTGAAAAATGATGAATTTGGGAAAAAATGATGAATTTGGGTAATCACCCATAACAGCAGACACAGATATGAGGTTCAGTCACTTTAATAATTTTCATGTATGTGAGAGGAACAGCCAGTCCAATCTCCTCTGACCCACTTCTAAAAAACAGACCAATTTATACTTCAGTATTACTCAAATACATACAGTGTCATACATGACACACGTGTTTTTATTCCTTAAATACATACAGTGTCATACTGTCGTACAGTGTGCTGTTATTGTGAGTGTGTGTGTGTTATAATGAGTTGTAGTACAGTGTGTGCTATTATTGTGAGCGTGTTTATAGTGAATTGTAGTAGTGATGTAAGCCATCACAATAAAGGTGTATTCAGAATTAAATTTCAAAAATATCAGAATACATATAAATGTATAACGTAATGAAAATTGATGCACAGTTCAGTCCACATAAATCACTGTAGTTCAAACTGTGTGATGGGTTGTGAAAAAGTGAATGCAGAATTGACAAATATTTGTTAACTGTAGAAATCTGTAAAGCAATCATGATGAATCGTGACAGTATGTGATCAGGTTAGTGTTAACACTGCCCTCTAGTGGTGAGGTTCGGTAACACTGCCCTCTAGTGGTGAGGTACGGTAACACTGCCCTCTAGTGGTGAGGTACGGTAACACTGCCCTCTAGTGGTGAGGTACGGTAACACTGCCCTCTAGTGGTGAGGTACGGTAACACTGCCCTCTAGTGGTGAGGTACGGTAACACTGCCCTCTAGTGGTGAGGTACGGTAACACTGCCCTCTAGTGGTGAGGTACGGTAACACTGCCCTCTAGTGGTGAGGTACGGTAACACTAGAGGGCAGTGTTACCGTATCTCAGTGGTGAGCTACTAGTGGTGAGGTACGGTAACACTGCCCTCTAGTGGTGAGGTTCGGTAACAATAGAGGGCAGTGTTACCGTATCTCAGTGGTGAGCTACTAGTGGTGAGGTTCGGTAACACTGCCCTTTAGTGGTGAGGTTCGGTAACACTGCCCTCTAGTGGTGAGGTACAGTAACTGCTGTACTGCAGTATATCATAACTTTCGGCCCCAAAAACACCTTCATCCCTTTAATTGATAGACTGGAATATTTGAACTTACAATCTATGATATAAATAAACAAACAAACAAATATACACACATACATACACACAGTGAGAGAGCGCTAATAGCTTAGAGTATTAAAACGTTTCCTTGTTTGTTTTTTACACACACAGATAATACACTATATTGCCAAAAGTATTCGCTCACCATCCAAATCATTGTATGCAGGTGTTCCAATGTCTTCCATGGTCACAGGTGTATACAGCCAAGCACCCAGACATCCACACTGCTTCTACTAACATGTGTGAAAGAATGGGCCACTCTCAGGAGCTCAGTGCATTCCAGAGTGGTACTATGATAGGATGCCACCTGTCCAAGTCCAGACATTTCAGTGTGAGAGAGAGAAACCCATTTCTGTGTGTGGGTGTGAGTGTGTATGTGAGAGAGAGAGACAGAACTATTATCTGTGTGTGAGAGAGAGAGAGAGAGACAGAACTATTATCTGTGTGAGACAGAACTATTATCTGTGTGAGAGAGAGAGAGAGACAGAACTATTATCTGTGTGACAGAGAGAGAGAGAGAGACAGAACTATTATCTGTGAGAGAGAGAGAGAGAGAGACAGAACTATTATCTGTGTGAGAGAGAGAGAGAGACAGAACTATTATCTCTGTGAGAGAGAGAGAGAGACAGAACTATTATCTGTGTGAGAGAGAGAGAGACAGAACTATTATCTGTGTGAGAGAGAGAGAGACAGAACTATTATCTGTGTGAGAGAGAGAGAGAGAAATATTATCTGTGTGAGAGAGAGAGAGACAGAACTATTATCTGTGTGAGAGAGAGAGAGAGAGAGAGAGACAGAACTATTATCTGTGAGAGAGAGAGAGAGAGACAGAACTATTATCTGTGTGAGAGAGAGAGAGAGAGACAGAACTATTATCTGTGTGAGTGAGAGAGAGAGAGACAGAACTATTATCTGTGTGAGAGAGAGAGAGAGAGAGAACTATTATCTGTGAGAGAGAGAGAGAGAACTATTATCTGTGAGAGAGAGAGAGAGAGAGAGAACTATTATCTGTGAGAGAGAGAGAGAACTATTATCTGTGAGAGAGAGAGAGAGAGAGAGAACTATTATCTGTGAGAGAGAGAGAGAGAGAACTATTATCTGTGAGAGAGAGAGAGAGAGAGAACTATTATCTGTGAGAGAGAGAGACAGAACTATTATCTGTGAGAGAGAGAGAGAGAGAAAGACAGAACTATTATTTGAGAGGGAGAGAGAGAGAGAGAGACAGAACTATTATCTGTGTGAGAGAGAGAGGGAGAGAGAGACAGAACTATTATCTGTGAGAGAGAGAGACAGAACTATTATCTGTGTGAGAGGGAGAGAGAGAGAGACAAAACTATTATCTGTGTGAGAGAGAGAGAGCATGAGAGAGAGAGAGAGAGAGAGAGGACTATTATCTGTGTGAGAGAGAGCGAGAGAGAGAGAGAGAGAGACAGAACAATTATCTGTGTGAGAGAGAGAGAGAGTGAGAGAGAGAGAGACAGAACTATTATCTGTGTGAGAGAGAGAGAGACAGAACTATTATCTATTTGTGTGTGTGAGAGAGAAAGAGAGAGACAGAACTATTATCTGTGAGAGAGAGAGAGACAGAACTATTATCTGTGAGAGAGAGAGAGAGAGACAGAACTATTATCTGTGTGTGAGAGAGAGAGACAGAACTATTATCTGTGTGAGAGAGAGACAGAACTATTATCTGTGTGAGAGGGAGAGAGCATGAGAGAGAGAGAGAGAGAGAGAGAGGACTATTATCTGTGTGAGAGAGAGTGAGTGAGA
>NC_137497.1:1940000-1942500 GCF_041902795.1 Electrophorus electricus
GAGAGAGAGAGACAGAACTATTATCTGTGTGAGAGAGAGAGACAGAACTATTATCTGTGTGAGAGAGAGAGAGACAGAACTATTATCTGTGTGAGAGAGAGAGAGAGAGACAGAACTATTATCTGTGAGAGAGAGAGAGACAGAACTATTATCTGTGTGAGAGAGAGAGAGAGACAGAACTATTATCTGTGTTTGAGAGAGAGAGAGAGAGAGAGAGACAGAACTATTATCTGTGTGAGAGAGAGAGACAGAACTATTATCTGTGTGAGAGAGAGACAGAACTATTATCTATTTGTGTGTGTGTGAGAGAGAGAGAGAGACAGAACTATTATCTGTGTGTGAGAGAGAGAGACAGAACTATTATCTGTGTGAGAGAGAGAGAGAGAACTATTATCTGTGTGTGAGAGAGAGAGAGAGAGACAGAACTATTATCTGTGTGAGAGAGAGATAGAGAGACGAACTATTATCTGTGTGAGAGAGAGATAGAGAGACGAACTATTATCTGTGTGAGAGAGAGAGAGAGACGAACTATTATCTGTGTGAGAGAGAGATAGAGACGAACTATTATCTGTGTGAGAGAGAGATAGAGAGACGAACTATTATCTGTGTGAGAGAGAGAGAGAGACAGAACTATTATCTGTGTGAGAGAGAGAGAGACAGAACTATTATCTGTGTGAGAGAGAGAGAGAGACAGAACTATTATCTGTGTGAGAGAGAGAGAGAGACAGAACTATTATCTGTGTGTGAGAGAGAGAGAGAGAGACAAAACTATTATCTGTGTGTGAGAGAGAGAGAGAGAACTATTATTTGTGTGAGAGAGAGAGAGAGAGAACTATTATTTGTGTGAGAGAGAGAGAGAACTATTATCTGTGTGAGATAGAGAGAGACAGAACTAATATCTGTGTGAGAGAGAGACAACTATTATCTGTGTGAGAGAGAGAGAGAGAGAGAGAGAGACAGAACTATTATCTGTGTGTGAGAGAGAGACAGAACTATTATCTGTGTGTGTGAGAGAGAGAGACAGAACTATTATCTTTGAGAGAGAGAGAGAGAGAACTATTATCTGTGTGTGAGAGAGAGAGAGAACTATTATCTATTTGTGTGTGAGAGAGAGAGAGAGACAGAACTATTATCTGTGTGAGAGAGAGAGAGAGACAGAACTATTATCTGTGTGAGAGAGAGAGAGAGAGAAAATATTATCTGTGAGAGGGAGAGACAGAACTATTATCTGTGTGAGAGAGAGAGAGAACTATTATCTGTGTGAGAGAGAGAGAGAACTATTATCTGTGTGAGAGAGAGAGAGAGACAGAACTATTATCTGTGTGAGAGAGAGCGAGAGAGAGACAGAACTATTATCTGTGTGAGAGCGAGAGAGAACTATTATCTGTGTGAGAGAGAGGGAGAACTATTATCTGTGTGAGAGAGAGAGAGAACTATTATCTGTGTGAGAGAGAGAGAGACAGAACTATTATCTGTGTGTGAGAGAGAGAGAGAGAGAGACAGAACTATTATCTGTGTGTGAGAGAGAGAGAGAGAGAGACAGAACTATTATCTGTGAGAGAGAGAGAGACAGAACTATTATCTGTGAGAGAGAGAGAGACAGAACTATTATCTGTGAGAGAGAGAGAGACAGAACTATTATCTGTGTGAGAGAGAGAGAGACAGAACTATTATCTGTGTGAGAGAGAGAGAGAAAGAGAGACAGAACTATTATCTGTGAGAGAGAGAAAGAGAGAGACAGAACTATTATCTGTGTGAGAGAGAGAGAGAGACAGAACTATTATCTGTGTGAGAGAGAGAGACAGAACTATTATCTGTGTGAGAGAGAGAGACAGAACTATTATCTGTGTGAGAGAGAGAGACAGAACTATTATCTGTGTGAGAGAGAGAGACAGAACTATTATCTGTGAGAGAGAGACAGAACTATTATCTGTGAGAGAGAGAGAGACAGAACTATTATCTGTGTGAGAGAGAGAGACAGAACTATTATCTGTGAGAGAGAGAGACAGAACTATTATCTGTGTGAGAGAGAGAGAGAGAGACAGAACTATTATCTGTGTGAGAGAGAGAGAGACAGAACTATTATCTGTGTGAGAGAGAGACAGAACTATTATCTGTGTGAAAGAGAGAGAGAGAGAGACAGAACTATTATCTGTGTGAGAGAGAGCGAGAGAGAGACAGAACTATTATCTGTGTGAGAGAGAGAGAGAACTATTATCTGTGTGAGAGAGAGACAGAACTATTATCTGTCTGAGAGGGAGAGAGAGAGAGAGAGAGAGAGAGAGAGAGAGAGAGAGAGAGACAGAACTATTATCTGTGTGAAAGAAAGAGAGAGAGAAAATATTATCTGTGAGAGGGAGAGACAGAACTATTATCTGTGTGAGAGAGAGAGAGAGAGAGACAGAACTATTATCTGTGTGAGAGAGAGCGAGAGAGAGACAGAACTATTATCTGTGTGAGAGAGAGCGAGAGAGAGACAGAACTATTATCTGTGTGAGAG
>NC_137497.1:1952500-1955000 GCF_041902795.1 Electrophorus electricus
TGAGAGAGAGAGAGACAGAACTATTATCTGTGTGTGAGAGAGAGAGACAGAACTATTATCTGTGTGAGAGAGAGAGAGAGAACTATTATCTGTGTGTGAGAGAGAGAGAGACAGAACTATTATCTGTGTGAGAGAGAGATAGAGAGACGAACTATTATCTGTGTGAGAGAGAGAGAGAGACGAACTATTATCTGTGTGAGAGAGAGAGAGAGACAGAACTATTATCTGTGTGAGAGAGAGAGAGACAGAACTATTATCTGTGTGAGAGAGAGAGAGAGACAGAACTATTATCTGTGTGAGAGAGAGAGAGAGACAGAACTATTATCTGTGTGAGAGAGAGAGAGAGAGAGAGACAAAACTATTATCTGTGTGTGAGAGAGAGAGAGAGAGAGAGACAGAACTATTATCTGTGTGATAGAGAGAGACAGAACTATTATCTGTGTGTGAGAGAGAGACAGAACTATTATCTGTGTGTGAGAGAGAGAGAGAGAACTATTATTTGTGTGAGAGAGAGAGAGAGAACTATTATCTGTGTGAGAGAGAGAGAGAGAGAGAGAGAGAGACAGAACTATTATCTGTGAGAGAGAGAGAGAGACAGAACTATTATCTGTGTGTGAGAGAGAGACAGAACTATTATCTGTGTGTGAGAGAGAGAGAGACAGAACTATTATCTTTGAGAGAGAGAGAGAGAGAACTATTATCTGTGTGTGAGAGAGAGAGAGAACTATTATCTATTTGTGTGTGAGAGAGAGAGAACTATTATCTATTTGTGTGTGAGAGAGACAGAACTATTATCTGTGTGAGAGAGAGAGAGAGACAGAACTATTATCTGTGTGAGAGAGAGAGAGAACTATTATCTGTGTGAGAGAGAGAGAGAGAGAAAATATTATCTGTGAGAGGGAGAGACAGAACTATTATCTGTGTGAGAGAGAGAGACAGAACTATTATCTGTGTGAGAGAGAGACAGAACTATTATCTGTGTGAGAGAGAGCGAGAGAGAGACAGAACTATTATCTGTGTGAGAGAGAGAGAGCGAGAGAGACAGAACTATTATCTGTGTGAGAGAGAGAGAAAGAGACATAGAGCGTGAGAGAGAGAGACAGAACTATTATCTGTGTGAGAGCGAGAGAGAGAACTATTATCTGTGTGAGAGAGAGAGAACTATTATCTGTGTGAGAGAGAGAGAGACAGAACTATTATCTGTGTGTGAGAGAGAGAGAGAGAGAGACAGAACTATTATCTGTGAGAGAGAGAGAGACAGAACTATTATCTGTGAGAGAGAGAGAGACAGAACTATTATCTGTGTGAGAGAGAGAGAGACAGAACTATTATCTGTGTGAGAGAGAGAGAGAAAGAGAGAGACAGAACTATTATCTGTGTGAGAGAGAGAGACAGAACTATTATCTGTGTGAGAGAGAGAGACAGAACTATTATCTGTGTGAGAGAGAGACAGAACTATTATCTGTGAGAGAGAGACAGAACTATTATCTGTGAGAGAGAGACAGAACTATTATCTGTGTGAGAGAGAGAGACAGAACTATTATCTGTGTGAGAGAGAGAGACAGAACTATTATCTGTGTGAGAGAGAGAGACAGAACTATTATCTGTGTGAGAGAGAGAGACAGAACTATTATCTGTGTGAGAGAGAGACAGAACTATTATCTGTGTGAGAGAGAGAGAGAGAGACAGAACTATTATCTGTGTGAGAGAGAGAGAGACAGAACTATTATCTGTGTGAAAGAGAGAGAACTATTATCTGTCTGAGAGGGAGAGAGAGAGAGAGACAGAACTATTATCTGTGAGAGAGAGAGACAGAACTATTATCTGTGTGAGAGAGAGACAGAACTATTATCTGTGTGAGAGAGAGAGAGAGAGAACTATTATCTGTGTGAAAGAGAGAGAACTATTATCTGTCTGAGAGGGAGAGAGAGAGAGAGACAGAACTATTATCTGTGAGAGAGAGAGACAGAACTATTATCTGTGTGAGAGAGAGACAGAACTATTATCTGTGTGAGAGAGAGAGAGACAGAACTATTATCTGTGTGAGAGAGAGAGAACTATTATCTGTCTGAGAGGGAGAGAGAGAGAGAGACAGAACTATTATCTGTGTGAAAGAGAGAGAGAGAGAAAATATTATCTGTGAGAGAGAGAGACAGAACTATTATCTGTGTGAGAGAGAGACAACTATTATCTGTGTGAGAGAGAGAGAGAGAGAGACAGAACTATTATCTGTGTGAGAGAGAGCGAGAGAGAGACAGAACTATTATCTGTGTGAGAGAGAGAGAGAGAACTATTATCTGTGTGAGAGAGAGAGAGAGAACTATTATCTGTGTGAGAGAGAGAGAGAGAGAGAGAGAGAGAACTATTATCTGTGTGAGAGAGAGAGAGAGAACTATTATCTATTTATGTGTGAGAGAGAGAGAGTGAGAACTATTATCTGTGTGAGGGAGAGAGAGAGAGAGAGAGAGAGAGAGAGAGAGACAGAACTATTATCTGTGTG
>NC_137497.1:1960000-1972500 GCF_041902795.1 Electrophorus electricus
AGAGAGAGACAGAACTATTATCTGTGTGAGAGAGAGAGAGAGAGAGAACTATTATCTGTGTGAGAGAGAGAGAGACATAACTATTATCTGTGTGAGAGAGAGAGAGACAGAACTATTATCTGTGTGTGAGAGAGAGACAGAACTATTATCTGTGTGAGAGAGCGAGAGAGAACAATTATCTGTGTGAGAGAGAGAGAACTATTATCTGTGTGAGAGAGAGAGAGAGACAACTATTATCTCTGTGAGAGAGAGAGAGAGACAGAACTATTATCTGTGTGAGAGAGAGAGAGAACTATTATCTGTATGTGAGAGAGAGAGAGAGAACTATTATCTGTTTGAGAGAGAGAGAGAACTATTATCTGTGTGAGAGGGAGAGAGAGAGAGAGACAGAACTATTATCTGTGTGTGAGAGAGAGAGAGACAACTATTATCTGAGAGAGAGAGAGAGAGAGAGAGAGAGAGAGAACTATTATCTGAGAGAGAGAGAGAGAGAGAGAGAGAGAGAGAGAGAGAACTATTATCTGTGTGAGAGAGAGAGAGAACTATTATCGGTGTGTGAGAGAGAGAGAGAGAGAGAGAGAGACAGAACTATTATCTGTCTGTGAGAGAGAGAGAGAGAACTATTATCTGTGTGTGTGAGAGAGAGAGAACTATTATCTGTGTGTGTGAGAGAGAGAGAGAGACAGAACTATTATCTGTGTGAGAGAGAGAGACAGAACTATTATCTGTGAGAGAGAGAGACAGAACTATTATCTGTGAGAGCGAGAGAGACAGAACTATTATCTGTGAGAGCGAGAGAGAGAAACAGAACTATTATCTGTGTGTGAGAGAGAGAGAGAGAGAGAGAGACAGAACTATTATCTGTGTGTGAGAGAGAGAGAGAGAGAGACAGAACTATTATCTGTGTGTGAGAGATAGAGAGAGAACTATTATCTGTGTGTGAGAGAGAGAGAGAGAGAGAGAGACAGAACTATTATCTGTGTGTGAGAGAGAGAGAGAGACAGAACTATTATCTGTGTGTGAGAGAGAGAGAGAGAGAGAGACAGAACTATTATCTGTGTGTGAGAGAGAGAGACAGAACTATTATCTGTGTGAGAGAGAGAGAACTATTATCTGAGAGAGAGAGAGAGAGAGAGAACTATTATCTGTGTGAGAGAGAGAGAGAGAGAACTATTATCTGTGTGAGAGAGAGAGAGACAGACAGAACTATTATCTGTGTGAGAGAGAGAGAGAGACAGAACTATTATCTGTGTGAGAGAGAGAGAGAACTATTATCTGTGAGAGAGAGAGAGAGACAGAACTATTATCTGAGAGAGAGAGACAGAACTATTATCTGTGTGTGAGAGAGAGAGAGAGAGAGAGACAGAACTATTATCTGTGAGAGAGAGAGAGAGAGAGAGAGACAACTATTATCTGTGAGATGGAGAGAGAGAGAGACAACTATTATCTGTGAGAGAGAGAGAGAGAGAGAACTTATCTATGTGTGTGAGAGAGAGAGAGAGAGAGAACTATTATCTATGTGAGAGGGAGAGAGAGAGAGACAGAACTATTATCTGTGTGAGAGAGAGAGAGAACTATTATCTGTGTGTGAGAGAGAGAGAGAGAGAGAGAGAGAGAGACAGAACTATTATCTGTGTGAGAGAGAGAGAGAGAGACATAACTATTATCTGTGAGAGAGAGAGAGTGACAGAACTATTATCTGTGTGTGAGAGAGAGAGAGATACAGAACTATTATCTGTGTGAGAGGGAGAGAAAGAGAGAGAGAGACAGAACTATTATCTGTGAGAGAGAGAGAGTGACAGAACTATTATCTGTGTGAGAGGGAGAGAGAGAGAGAGAGTGACAGAACTATTATATGTGTGAGAGGGAGAGAGAGAGAGAGAGAGAGAGAGAGAGACAGAACTATTATCTGTGTGAGAGAGAGAGACAGAACTATTATCTGTGAGAGAGAGAGAGACAGAACTATTATCTGTGTGTGAGAGAGAGAGAGAGAGACAGAACTATTATCTGTGTGTGAGAGAGAGAGAGAGAGACAGAACTATTATCTGTGTGTGAGAGAGAGAGAGAGAGAGACAGAACTATTATCTGTGTGTGAGAGAGAGAGAGAGAGACAGAACTATTATCTGTGTGTGTGAGAGAGAGACAGAACTATTATCTGTGTGAGAGAGAGAGAGAGAGAACTCTTATCTGTGAGAGAGAGAGAGAGAACTATTATCTGTGTGTGTGAGAGAGAGAGAACTATTATCTGTGTGTGAGAGAGAGAGAGAGAAAATATTATCTGTGAGAGGGAGAGACAGAACTATTATCTGTCTGTGAGAGAGAGAGAGAACTATTATCTGTGTGTGAGAGAGAGAGAGATACAGAACTATTATCTGTGTGAGAGGGAGAGAAAGAGAGAGAGAGACAGAACTATTATCTGTGAGAGAGAGAGAGTGACAGAACTATTATCTGTGTGAGAGGGAGAGAGAGAGAGAGAGTGACAGAACTATTATATGTGTGAGAGGGAGAGAGAGAGAGAGAGAGAGAGAGACAGAACTATTATCTGTGTGAGAGAGAGAGACAGAACTATTATCTGTGAGAGAGAGAGAGACAGAACTATTATCTGTGTGTGAGAGAGAGACAGAACTATTATCTGTGTGTGAGAGAGAGAGAGAGAGAGAGACAGAACTATTATCTGTGTGTGAGAGAGAGAGAGAGAGACAGAACTATTATCTATGTGTGAGAGAGAGAGAGAGAGAGACAGAACTATTATCTGTGTGTGAGAGAGAGAGAGAGAGAGAGACAGAACTATTATCTGTGTGTGAGAGAGAGAGAGAGAGACAGAACTATTATCTGTGTGTGAGAGAGAGAGACAGAACTATTATCTGTGTGTGAGAGAGAGAGACAGAACTATTATCTGTGTGTGAGAGAGAGAGAGAGACAGAACTATTATCTGTGTGAGAGAGAGAGAGAGAACTATTATCTGAGAGAGAGAGAGAGAACTATTATCTGTGTGAGAGAGAGAGAGAGAGAGAACTCTTATCTGTGAGAGAGAGAGAGAGAACTATTATCTGTGTGAGAGAGCGAGAGAGAACAATTATCTGTGTGTGAGAGAGAGAGAGACAGAACTATTATCTCTGTGAGAGAGAGAGAGAGAACTATTATCTGTGTGTGTGAGAGAGAGAGAACTATTATCTGTGTGTGAGAGAGAGAGAGAGACAGAACTATTATCTGTGTGAGAGGGAGAGAAAGAGAGAGAGAGACAGAACTATTATCTGTGAGAGAGAGAGAGTGACAGAACTATTATATGTGTGAGAGGGAGAGAGAGAGAGAGAGAGAGAGAGAGAGACAGAACTATTATCTGTGTGAGAGAGAGAGACAGAACTATTATCTGTGAGAGAGAGAGACAGAACTATTATCTGGGTGCGAGAGAGAGAAACAGAACTATTATCTGTGTGTGAGAGAGAGAGAGAGAGACAGAACTATTATCTGTGTGTGAGAGAGAGAGAGAGAGAGACAGAACTATTATCTGTGTGTGAGAGAGAGAGACAGAACTATTATCTGTGTGTGAGAGAGAGAGAGAGAGAGAGAGAGAGACAGAACTATTATCTGTGTGTGAGAGAGAGAGACAGAACTATTATCTGTGTGTGAGAGAGAGAGACAGAACTATTATCTGTGTGAGAGAGAGAGAGAACTATTATCTGAGAGAGAGAGAGAGAACTATTATCTGAGAGAGAGAGAGAGAGAACTATTATCTGTGTGAGAGAGAGAGAGAGACAGAACTATTATCTGTGTGAGAGAGAGAGAGAACTATTATCTGTGAGAGAGAGAGACAGAACTATTATCTGTGTGAGAGAGAGAGAGAACTATTATCTGTGAGAGAGAGAGAGAGACAGAACTATTATCTGTGAGAGAGAGAGACAGAACTATTATCTGTGTGTGAGAGAGAGAGAGAGAGAGACAGAACTATTATCTGTGAGAGAGAGAGAGAGAGAGAGAGAGAGACAGAACTATTATCTGTGAGATGGAGAGAGAGAGAGACAGAACTATTATCTGTGAGAGAGAGAGAGAGAACTTATCTATGTGTGTGAGAGAGAGAGAGAGAGAGAGAGAGAACTATTATCTATGTGAGAGGGAGAGAGAGAGAGACAGAACTATTATCTGTGAGAGAGAGAGATACAGAACTATTATCTGTGTGAGAGAGAGAGAGAACTATTATCTGTGTGTGAGAGAGAGAGAGAGAGAGAGAGACAGAACTATTATCTGTGTGAGAGAGAGAGAGAGAGACATAACTATTATCTGTGAGAGAGAGAGAGACATAACTATTATCTGTCTGTGAGAGAGAGAGAGAACTATTATCTGTGTGAGAGGGAGAGAAAGAGAGAGAGAGACAGAACTATTATCTGTGAGAGAGAGAGAGTGACAGAACTATTATCTGTGTGAGAGGGAGAGAGAGAGAGAGAGTGACAGAACTATTATATGTGTGAGAGGGAGAGAGAGAGAGAGAGAGAGAGAGACAGAACTATTATCTGTATGAGAGAGAGAGACAGAACTATTATCTGTGAGAGAGAGACAGAACTATTATCTGTGAGAGAGAGACAACTATTATCTGTGAGAGCGAGAGAGAGAGAGAGAGACAGAACTATTATCTGTGTGTGAGAGAGAGAGAGACAGAACTATTATCTGTGTGTGAGAGAGAGAGAGAGAGACAGAACTATTATCTGTGTGTGTGAGAGAGAGAGAGACAGAACTATTATCTGTGTGTGAGAGAGAGAGACAGAACTATTATGTGTGTGTGAGAGAGAGAGAGACAGAACTATTATCTGTGTGTGAGAGAGAGAGACAGAACTATTATCTGTGTGAGAGAGAGAGAGAGAGAGAACTATTATCTGTGTGAGAGGGAGAGAACTATTATCTGTGTGAGAGGGAGAGAGAGAGAGACAGAACTATTATCTGTGTGAGAGGGAGAGAGGGAGAGACAGAACTATTATCTGTGAGATGGAGAGAGAGAGAGAGACAGAACTATTATCTGTGAGAGAGAGAGACAGAACTATTATCTGTGAGAGAGAGAGAGAGAGACAGAACTATTATCTGAGAGAGAGAGACAACTATTATCTGAGAGAGAGAGACAGAACTATTATCTGTGTGTGAGAGAGAGAGACAGAACTATTATCTGTGTGAGAGAGAGAGAGAGAGAGACAGAACTATTATCTGTGAGATGGAGAGAGAGAGACAGAACTATTATCTGTGAGAGAGAGAGAGAGAGAGACAGAACTATTATCTGTGAGAGAGAGAGACAGAACTATTATCTGTGAGAGAGAGAGAGAGAGACAGAACTATTATCTGTGTGAAAGAGAGGGAGAGAGACAGAACTATTATCTGTGTGAGAGAGAGAGAGAACTATTATCTGTGTGAGAGAGAGAGAGAGAACTATTATCTGTGTGAGAGGGAGAGAGAGAGAGAGAGAGAGAGAGACAGAACTATTATCTGTGTGAGAAGGAGAGAGAGACAGAACTATTATCTGTGTGAGAGGGAGAGAGAGACAGAACTATTATCTGTGTGAGAGGGAGAGAGAGACAGAACTATTATCTGTGTGTGTGAGAGAGAGAGAGAGAGACAGAACTATTATCTGTGTGAGAGAGAGACAGAACTATTATCTGTGTGTGTGAGAGAGAGAGAGAGAGAGAGAGAGAACTATTATCTGTGTGAGAGAGAGAGAGAGAACTATTATCTGTGTGTGAGAGAGAGAGAGAGAACTATTATCTGTGTGAGAGGGAGAGAGAGAGACAGAACTATTATCTGTGTGAGAGAGAGAGAGAGAGACAGAACTATTATCTGTGTGAGAGAGAGAGAGAGAGAGAGTGACAGAACTATTATATGTGTGAGAGGGAGAGAGAGAGAGAGAGAGAGAGAGAGAGACAGAACTATTATCTGTGTGAGAGAGAGAGACAGAACTATTATCTGTGTGAGAGAGAGAGACAGAACTATTATCTGTGAGAGAGAGAGACAGAACTATTATCTGTGTGCGAGAGAGAAACAGAACTATTATCTGTGTGTGAGAGAGAGAGAGAGACAGAACTATTATCTGTGTGTGAGAGAGAGACAGAACTATTATCTGTGTGAGAGAGAGAGAGAGACAGAACTATTATCTGTGTGTGAGAGAGAGAGAGAGAGAGAGAGAGAGACAGAACTATTATCTGTGTGTGAGAGAGAGAGAGAGAGAGAGACAGAACTATTATCTGTGTGTGAGAGAGAGACAGAACTATTATCTGTGTGTGAGAGAGAGAGACAGAACTATTATCTGTGTGAGAGAGAGAGAGAACTATTATCTGAGAGAGAGAGAGAAAACTATTATCTGTGTGTGTGTGTGAGAGAGAGAGAGAACTATTATCTGTGTGAGAGGGAGAGAGAGAGAGACAGAACTATTATCTGTGAGAGAGAGAGAGAGACAACTATTATCTGTGTGTGTGAGAGAGAGAGACAGAACTATTATCTGAGAGAGAGAGACAGAACTATTATCTGTGTGAGAGAGAGAGAGAGAGAGACAGAACTATTATCTGTGTGAGAGAGAGAGAGAACTATTATCTGTGAGAGAGAGAGACAGAACTATTATCTGTGTGAGAGAGAGAGAGAACTTATCTGAGAGAGAGAGACAGAACTATTATCTGTGTGAGAGAGAGAGAGAGAGAGACAGAACTATTATCTGTGTGAGAGAGAGAGAGAACTATTATCTGTGAGAGAGAGAGACAGAACTATTATCTGTGTGAGAGAGAGAGAGAACTATTATCTGTGAGAGAGAGAGAGAGACAGAACTATTATCTGTGAGAGAGAGAGACAGAACTATTATCTGTGTGTGAGAGAGAGAGAGAGAGAGAGAGAGACAGAACTATTATCTGTGAGAGAGAGAGAGAGAGAGAGAGAGAGAGAGAGAGAACTATTATCTGTGAGAGAGAGAGAGAGAGAACTATTATCTATGTGAGAGGGAGAGAGAGAGAGACAGAACTATTATCTGTGAGAGAGAGAGATACAGAACTATTATCTGTGTGAGAGAGAGAGAGAACTATTATCTGTGTGTGAGAGAGAGAGAGAGAGAGAGAGAGAGACAGAACTATTATCTGTGTGAGAGAGAGAGAGAGAGACATAACTATTATCTGTGAGAGAGAGAGAGACATAACTATTATCTGTCTGTGAGAGAGAGAGAGAACTATTATCTGTGTGAGAGGGAGAGAGAGAGAGAGAGTGACAGAACTATTATATGTGTGAGAGGGAGAGAGAGAGAGAGAGAGAGAGAGACAGAACTATTATCTGTGAGAGAGAGACAACTATTATCTGTGAGAGCGAGAGAGAGAAACAGAACTATTATCTGTGTGTGAGAGAGAGAGAGAGACAGAACTATTATCTGTGTGTGAGAGAGAGAGAGAGAGAGAGAGACAGAACTATTATCTGTGTGTGAGAGAGAGAGAGAGAGACAGAACTATTATCTGTGTGTGAGAGAGAGAGAGAGACAGAACTATTATCTGTGAGAGAGAGAGAGACAGAACTATTATCTGTGTGTGAGAGAGAGAGAGACAGAACTATTATCTGTGTGTGAGAGAGAGACAGAACTATTATCTGTGTGAGAGAGAGAGAGAGAACTATTATCTGAGAGAGAGAGAGAGAGAGAGAGAGAACTATTATCTGTGTGAGAGGGAGAGAGGGAGAGACAGAACTATTATCTGTGAGATGGAGAGAGAGAGAGACAGAACTATTATCTGTGAGAGAGAGAGAGAGAGAGACAGAACTATTATCTGTGAGAGAGAGAGACAGAACTATTATCTGAGAGAGAGAGAGAGAGACAGAACTATTATCTGAGAGAGAGAGACAACTATTATCTGAGAGAGAGAGACAGAACTATTATCTGTGTGAGAGAGAGAGAGACAGAACTATTATCTGTGTGAGAGAGAGAGAGAGAGAGACAGAACTATTATCTGTGAGATGGAGAGAGAGAGAGACAGAACTATTATCTGTGAGAGAGAGAGAGAGAGAGACAGAACTATTATCTGTGTGAAAGAGAGGGAGAGAGACAGAACTATTATCTGTGTGAGAGAGAGAGAGAGAACTATTATCTGTGTGAGAGAGAGAGAGAGAACTATTATCTGTGTGAGAGAGAGAGAGAGAACTATTATCTGTGTGAGAGAGAGAGAGAGAACTATTATCTGTGTGAGAGGGAGAGAGGGAGAGAGAGACAGAACTATTATCTGTGTGAGAGGGAGAGAGAGACAGAACTATTATCTGTGTGAGAGAGAGAGAGAGAGAGACAGAACTATTATCTGTGTGAGAGAGAGAGAGAGAGAGACAGAACTATTATCTGTGTGTGTGAGAGAGAGAGACAGAACTATTATCTGTGTGAGAGAGAGAGAGAGAGAGACAGAACTATTATCTGTGTGAGAGAGAGAGAGAGAGAGAGAGAGAGACAGAACTATTATCTGTGTGAGAGAGAGACAGAACTATTATCTGTGAGAGAGAGAGAGAGAGAGAGAGAGAGAGAACTATTATCTGTGTGTGAGAGAGAGAGACAGAACTATTATGTGTGAGGGAGAGAGAGACAGAACTATTATCTGTGTGAGAGAGAGAGAGACAGAACTATTATCTGTGTGAGAGAGAGAGAGACAGAACTATTATCTGTGTGAGAGAGAGAGACAGAACTATTATCTGTGTGAGAGAGAGAGAGAGAGAGAGAGAGAACTATTATCTGTGAGAGAGAGAGACAGAACTATTATCTGTGTGAAAGAGAGAGACAGAACTATTATCTGTGTGTGAGAGAGAGAGAGAAAGAGAGAGAGACAGAACTATTACCTGTGAGAGAGAGAGAGACAGAACTATTATCTGTGTGAGAGAGAGAGAGAGAGAGAGACAGAACTATTATCTGTGAGATGGAGAGAGAGAGACAGAACTATTATCTGTGAGAGAGAGAGAGAGAGAGAGAACTTATCTATGTGTGAGAGAGAGAGAGAGACAGAACTATTATCTATGTGAGAGGGAGAGAGTTCTGTCTCTCTCTCTCTCTCCCTCTCACATAGATAATAGTTCTGTCTCTCTCTATTATCTATGTGAGAGGGAGAGAGAGAGAGACAGAACTATTATCTGTGTGAGAGAGAGATACAGAACTATTATCTGTGTGAGAGAGAGAGAGAGAACTATTATCTGTGTGAGAGAGAGAGAGAGACAGAACTATTATCTGTGTGAAATAGAGAGACAGAACTATTATCTGTGTGTGAGAGAGAGAGAGAGAAAGAGAGAGAGAGACAGAACTATTATCTGTGTGAGAGAGAGAGAGACAGAACTATTATCTGTGTGAGAGAGAGATCTATTATCTGTGTGAGAGAGAGAGAGAGAGAGAGACAGAACTATTATCTGTGAGATGGAGAGAGAGAGAGACAGAACTATTATCTGTGAGAGAGGGAGAGAGAGAGAGACAGAACTATTATCTGTGTGAGAGGGAGAGAGAGAGAGACAGAACTATTATCTTTGTGAGAGAGAGAGAGAGACAGAACTATTATCTGTGAGATGGAGAGAGAGAGAGACAGAACTATTATCTGTGTGTGAGAGAGAGAGAGAGACAGAACTATTATCTGTGTGAGAGAGAGAGAGAACTATTATCTGTGTGAGAGAGAGAGAGAGAGAGAGAGAGAACTATTATCTGTGAGAGGGAGAGAGAGAGAGAGAGAGAGAGACAGAACTATTATCTGTGTGAGAGAGAGAGAGAGAGAGAGAGAGAGACAGAACTATTATCTGTGAGAGAGAGAGAGACAGAACTATTATCTGTGTGAGAGGGAGAGAAAGAGAGAGAGAGACAGAACTATTATCTGTGTGAGAGGGAGAGAGAGAGAGAGACAGAACTATTATCTGTGTGAGAGAGAGAGAGAGAGACAGAACTATTATCTGTGTGAGAGAGAGAGAGAGAGAGACAGAACTATTATCTTTGTGAGAGAGAGAGAGAGACAGAACTATTATCTGTGTGAGAGAGAGAGAGACAGAACTATTATCTGTGTGAGAGAGAGAGAGACAGAACTATTATCTGTGAGAGAGAGAGAGAGAGAGAGAGAGAGAGACAGAACTATTATCTGTGAGAGAGAGAGAGAGAGAGAGAGACAGAACTATTATCTGTATGACAGAGAGAGAGACAGAACTATTATCTGTGTGAGAGAGAGCGAGAGAGACAGACAGAACTATTATCTGTGTGAGAGAGAGACAGACAGAACTATTATCTGTGTGAGAGAGAGCGAGAGAGACAGACAGAACTATTATCTGTGTGAGAGAGAGACAGACAGAACTATTATCTGTGAGAGGGAGAGAGAGAGAGAGACAGAACTATTATCTGTGTGAGAGAGAGAGACAGAACTATTATGTGTGAGAGAGAGAGAGACAGAACTATTATGTGTGAGAGAGAGAGAGACAGAACTATTATCTGTGTGAGAGAGAGAGAGAGAGACAGAACTATTATCTGTGTGAGAGGGAGAGAGAGAGAGACAGAACTATTATCTGTGTGAGAGGGAGAGAGAGAGAGACATAACTATTATCTGTGTGAGAGGGAGAGAGAGAGAGAGAGAGAGAGAGAGAGAGACAGAACTATTATCTGTGTGAGAGGTAGAGAGAGAGAGAGAGAGAGAGAGAGAGAGAGAGAGACAGAACTATTATCTGTATGACAGGTGAGAGAGAGACAGAACTATTATCTGTGTGAGAGAGAGACAGAACTATTATCTGTGTGAGAGAGAGAGAGAGACAGAACTATTATCTGTGTGAGAGAGAGAGAGAGAGACAGAACTATTATCTATGTGAGAGAGAGAGAGAGAGAGACAGAACTATTATCTGTGTGTGAGAGAGAGAGAGAGAGACAGAACTATTATCTGTGAGAGAAAGAGAGACAGAACTATTATCTTTGTGAGAGAGAGAGAGAGAGACAGAACTATTATCTTTGTGAGAGAGAGAGAGAGAGACAGAACTATTATCTTTGTGAGAGAGAGAGAGAGACAGAACTATTATCTTTGTGAGAGAGAGAGAGAGAGAGACAGAACTATTATCTTTGTGAGAGAGAGAGAGAGACAGAACTATTATCTGTGTGAGAGAGAGAGAGACAGAACTATTATCTGTGTGAGAGAGAGAGAGACAGAACTATTATCTGTGAGAGAGAGAGAGAGAGAGAGAGAGAGAGAGAGACAGAACTATTATCTGTGAGAGAGAGAGAGAGAGAGACAGAACTATTATCTGTATGACAGAGAGAGAGACAGAACTATTATCTGTGTGAGAGAGAGCGAGACAGAACTATTATGTGTGTGAGAGAGAGAGAGACAGAACTATTATCTGTGTGAGAGAGAGCGAGAGAGACAGACAGAACTATTATCTGTGTGAGAGAGAGACAGACAGAACTATTATCTGTGTGAGAGAGAGTGAGAGAGACAGAACTATTATCTGTGTGAGAGAGAGCGAGAGAGACAGACAGAACTATTATCTGTGTGAGAGAGAGACAGACAGAACTATTATCTGTGAGAGGGAGAGAGAGAGAGAGACAGAACTATTATCTGTGTGAGAGAGAGAGACAGAACTATTATGTGTGAGAGAGAGAGAGACAGAACTATTATGTGTGTGAGAGAGAGAGACAGAACTATTATCTGTGTGAGAGAGAGAGAGACAGAACTATTATCTGTGAGAGAGAGAGAGAGAGAGACAGAACTATTATCTGTGTGAGAGAGAGAGAGACAGAACTATTATCTGTGTGAGAGAGAGAGAGAGAGACAGACAGAACTATTATCTGTGAGAGGGAGAGAGAGAGAGACAGAACTATTATCTGTGTGAGAGAGAGAGAGAGAGAGAGAGAGAGACAGACAGAACTATTATCTGTGAGAGGGAGAGAGAGAGAGACAGAACTATTATCTGTGTGAGAGATTGAGAGAGTGACAGAACTATTATCTGTGTGAGAGAGAGAGAGAGAGACAGAACTATTATCTGTGTGAGAGAGAGAGAGAGACAGAACCATTATCTGTGTGAGAGAGAGGGAGAGACAGAACTATTATCTGTGAGAGAGAGAGAGAGAGACAGAACTATTATCTGTGAGAGAGAGAGAGAGAGACAGAACTATTATCTGTGAGAGAGAGAGAGAGACAGAACTATTATCTGTGTGTGAGAGAGAGAGACAGAACTATTATCTGTGAGAGAGAGAGAGACAGAACTATTATCTGTGTGAGAGAGAGAGACAGAACTATTATCTGTGAGAGAGAGAGAGAGAGAGAGACAGAACTATTATCTGTGTGAGAGAGAGAGAGAGAGACAGAACTATTATCTGTGTGAGAGAGAGAGACAGAACTATTATCTGTGTGTGTGTGTGTGTGTGTGTGTGTGTGTGTGTGTGTGTTTCTTTAGGTTGGAGTATGGAGGGGAGATCAGAATCAAACCAGGACTAAGAAAATGTAAGAAGCAAATGTTCACACACACACTCACACACACACTCACACACACACTCACACACACACTCACACACACACTCA
>NC_137497.1:1977500-2095000 GCF_041902795.1 Electrophorus electricus
GTGTTTGTGTGTTTTGCACATGCCTGTCTGTTATATTGTGTGTGTGTTTTGCGTGTGCCTGTCTGTTGTGTGTGTGTGTGTGTTTTGCACGTGCCTGTCTGTTGTATTGTGTGTGTTTTGCACGTGCCTGTCTGTTGTATTGTGTGTGTTTTGCGTGTGCCTGTCTGTTGTGTGTGTGTGTTTTGCGTGTGCCTGTCTGTTGTATTGTGTGTGTTTTGCGTGTGCCTGTCTGTTGTGTGTGTGTGTGTGTGTGTGTGTGTGTTTGTGTGTGTTTTGCATGCGCCTGTTTGTTTTGTGTGTGTGTCTGTGTGTGTTTAGCGCGTGGCTGTTTCTTGTATTGTGTGCATGTGTTTTGTGTGCCTGTTTGTTGTGTGTGTGTGTGTGTGTTTTGCACGTGCTTGTCTGTTTTATCTGTGTGTGCTCTGCACGTGTCTGTCTGTTGGATGTGTGTGTTTTGAATGTGCCTGTCTGTTGTATTGCGTGTTTGTTTTGTGTGTCTTTCTGTTGTATTGTTTGTGTGTTTGGCACGTGTCTGCCTGTATGTGTGTGTTTTGCACATGTCAGTTTGTTGTGTGTGTGTTTGTTTTACACGTGCCTGTTTGTAGTGTGTGTGTGTGTGTGTGTGTGTGTGTTTTGCGCGTGCCTGTCTGTTGTTTGTATGGGTCTGTGTGTGTTTTGTGCGTGCCTGTCTGTTGTGTGTGTGTGTGTGTGTGTGTGTTTGTGTGTGTTTTGCATGTGCCTGTTTGTTGTGTGTGTTTCAAGTTTCGAGTTTGGTTTATTTGTCTTATACATAGTCATACACAGTATAACTCGTATTGAAATGGTTGTGTGTGTAAGTGTGTGTGTGTGTGTGTTTTGCGCGTGCCTGTCTGTTGTTTGTATGGGTCTGTGTGTGTTTTGCGCGTTCCTGCCTGTTGTGTGTGTTTGTTTTGCATGTATCTGTCTGTTTGTGTGTGTGTTTGTGTGTGTGTGTTTTGCATGTGCTTGTCTCTTTTATCTGTGTGTGTTCTGCACGTGTCTGTCTGTTGTGTGTGTGTGTGTGTGTGTGTGTGTGTGTGGTTTGCGCGTGCCTGTCTGTTAGATGTGTGTGCTGTGCACATGCCTGTCTGTTGTGTGTGTGTGTGTGTGTGTGTGTGTTTGTTTTGCATGTATCTGTCTGTTTGTGTGTGTGTTTGTGTGTGTGTGTTTTGCATGTGCTTGTCTTTTTTATCTGTGTGTGTTCTGCACGTGTCTGTCTGTTGTGTGTGTGTGTGTGGTTTGTGCGTGCCTGTCTGTTAGATGTGTGTGCTTTGCACATGCCTGTCTGTTGGATGTGTGTTTTGCACATGCCTGTCTGTTATAGTATGTGTGTGTGTGTTGCACGTGCCTGTTTGTTGTGTGTGTGTGTGTGTTTGTGTGTGTGTGTGTTTTGCATGTGCCTGTTTGTTGCGTGTGTGTGTGTTTTGCGCGTGCCTGTTTGTTGTGTGTGTGTGTGTGTGTGTGTGTCTGTGTGTGTTTTGCACGTGGCTGTTTCTTGTATTGTGTGCCTGTCTGTTGTGTGTGTGTCTGTTTTATCTATGTGTGTTCTGCACGTGTGTGTCTGTGTGTTTTGAATGTGCCTGTCTGTTGTATTGCGTGTTTGTTTTGTGTGTCTTTCTGTTGTATTGTTTGTGTGTTTGGCACGTGTCAGTCTGTATGTGTGTGTTTTGCACATGTCAGTTTGTTGTGTGTGTGTTGTGTGTGTGTGTGTGTGTTTTACACGTGCCGGTTTGTAGTGTGTGTGTGTATGTGTGTGTTTTGCGCATGCCTGTCTGTTGTGTGTATGGGTCTGTGTGTGTTTTGTGCGTGCCTGTCTGTTGTGTGTGTGTGTTTTGTCTATTGTGTGTTTGTGTGTGTTTTACGAGTGCCTGCCTGTTATTTGTGTGTGTGTGTGTTTTGCACATGCCTGTCTGTTGGATGTGTGTTTTTCACATGCCTGTCTGTTATATTATGTGTGTGTGTGTTGCACGTGCCTGTCTGTTTGTGTGTGTCTGTCTGTCTGTATGTTTGTGTTTTGCACGTCAGTTTGTTGTGTGTGTGTGTTTTACACATGCTTGTTTGTAGTGTGTGTGCGTCTGTGTGTGTTTTGCACGTGCTTGTCTGTTGTGTGTGTGTGTGTGTGTGATTTGCACGTGCCTGTCTGTTGTATGATTGTGTGTTTTGCGCGTGCCTGTCTGTTGTTTGTGCGTGTGTGTGTGTGTGTGATTTGCACGTGCCTGTCTGTTGTATGATTGTGTGTTTTGCGCGTGCCTGTCTGTTGTTTGTGCGTGTGTGTGTGTTTTGCATGTACCTGTCTATTGTGTGTGTGTTTTGTGCGTCCCTGTCTGTTGTTTGTGTGTTTGTGTGTGTTTTGCACTTGCCTGTTTGTTTTGTGTGTGTGTTTGTTTGTGTGTTTTGCACATGCCTGTCTGTTATATTGTGTGTGTGTGTGTTGCACATTCCTGTTTGTAGTGTGTGTGTGTGTGTGTGTGTGTTTTGCGCGTGCCTGTTTGTTGTGTGTGTGTGTGTGTTGCACATTCCTGTTTGTAGTGTGTGTGTGTGTGTGTGTGTTTTGCACGTGACTGTTTGTTTTGTGTGTGTCTGTGTGTATTTTGCGCGTGGCTGTCTCTTCTATTGTGTGTGTGTGTTTTGCACATGCCTGTCTGTTGGATATGTGTGTCTATCTGTTGAATGTTTTGTGTGTGTCTGTTGCATGTGAGTGTTTTGCACATGCCTGTCTGTTGTGTGTGTGTGTATGTGTTTTTTGCGTGTGCCTGTCTGTTATATTGTGTGTGTTTTGCGTGTGCCTGTCTGTTGTGTGTGTGTGTGTGTGTCTGTGTGTGTTTTGCACGTGCCTGTCTGTTGGATGCGTGTGTCTATCTGTTGAATGTGCTTGTTTTGTGTGTGTCTGTTGCATGTGGGTGTTTTGCACATGTCTGTTTGTTGGATGTGTGTGTGTGTGTGTTTTGCGTGTGCCTGTATGTTATATTGTGTGTGTTTTGCGTGTGCCTGTCTGTTATATTGTGTGTGTTTTGCGTGTGCCTGTCTGTTGTGTTTGTTTTTGTGTGTGTATGTTTTGCACGTGCTTGTCTGTTTTATATGTATGTGTTTTGCATGTTCCTATCTGTTGGATGTGTGTGTATGTGTGTGTAAGTTTTGCACATGCCTATCTGTTGTATTGTGTGTGTTTTGCACGTGTCTGTCTGTTGTGTGTGTTTGTGTGTGTTTTGCACGTGCCTGTCTGTTATATTGTGTGTGTGTGTGTGTGTGTGGTTTGCGCGTGCTTGTTTGTTGTGTGTGTGTGTGTGTGTGTTGCACGTTCCTGTTTGTTGTGTGTGTGTGTGTGTGTGTGTGTTTTGCACGTGGCTGTCTCTTCTATTGTGTGTGTGTGTTTTGCGCGTGCCTGTCTGTTGGATGTGTGTGTCTATCTGTTGAATGTGCATGTTTTGTGTGTGTCTGTTGCATGTAGGTGTTTTGCACATGCCTGTCTGTTGGATGTGTGTGTTGTGCACATGCCTGTCTGTTGTGTGTGTTTTGCGTGTGCCTGTCTGTTATATTGTGTGTGTTTTGCGTGTGCTTGTCTGTTGTGTTTGTGTGTGTGTGTTTTGCACGTGCTTGTCTCTTTTATCTGTATGTGTTTTGCATGTGCCTGTCTGTTGGATGTGTGTGTATGTGTGTGTGTTTTGCACGTACCTGTCTGTTGGATGTCTCTGTTTTGAATGTGCCTGTCTGTTGTATTGCATGTTTGTTTTGTGTGTCTGTCTGTTGTATTGTTTGTGTGTTTGGCATGTGTCTGTCTGTATGTGTGTGTTTTGCACATGTCTGTCTGTTGTGTGTGTGTGTGTGTTTGTGTGTGTGTGTGTGTGTGTGTTTGTGTGTTTTGCATATGTCGGTTTGTTGTGTGTGTGTGTGTGTGTGTGTGTGTGTGTTTTATGCGTGCCTGTCTGTTGGATGTGTGTGTTTTGTGTGTCTCTCTGTTGTATTGTGTGTGTGTGTTTGGCACGTGTTTGTCTGTATGTGCATGTTTTGCAAGTGTCTGTCTGTTGTTTGTGTGTGTGTGTGTGTGTTTTGCACGTGCCTGTTTGTAGTGTGTGTGTGTATGTGTGTGTTTTGCGCGTGCTTGTCTGTTGTCTGTTTGTGTGTGTTTTGCGAGTGCCTGCCTGTTGTATGATTGTGTGTTTTGCGCGTGCCTGTTTGTTGTATTGTGTTTGTGTGTTTTGTGTGTGTGTGTCTGTTGGATGTGTTTGTTTTGAATGTGCCTGCCAGTTTTGTTTGTGTGTGTGTTTTGCACATGTCGGTCAGTTGTATGTGTGTGTGTGTGTGTGTGTGTGTGTGTGTGTGTGTGTGTGTGTGTGTGTGTGTCTGTGTTTTATGCGTGCCTGTCTGTTGGATGTGTGTGTTTTGTGTGTCTGTCTGTTGTATTGTGTGTGTTTGTTTTGCACGTGTCTGTCTGTTGTTTGTGCGTGTGTGTTTTGCGTTTACCTTTCTGTTGGATGTGCGTGTTCTGTGTGTGTCTGTTGGATTTGTGTGTGTTTTGCAAATGCCTGTTTGTAGTGTGCCTGTCTGTTGTGTGTGTGTGTGTGTGTGTCTGTTTTGCACTTGCCTGTTTGTTGTGTGTGTTTCAAGTTTCAAGTTTGGTTTATTTGTCACATAAATAGTCATACACAGTATAACTCGTAGTGAAATGGTTGTGTGTGAGTGTTTGTTTTGTACATGTCAGTTTGTTGTGTGTGTGTTTTACACATGCCTGTCTGTTGTGTGTATGGGTCTGTGTGTGTTTTGCACGTACCTCTCTGTTGTGTGTGTGTTTTGGGCATGCCTATCTTTTGTATTGTGTATGTTCTGCACGTGTCTGTCTGTTGGATGTCTGTTTTGAATGTGCCTGTCTGTTGTATTGCATGTTTGTTTTGTGTGTCTGTCTGTTGTATTGTTTGTGTGTTAGGCACGTGTCTGTTGTGTGTTTGTGTTTTGCACATGCCTGTCTGTTGTGTGTGTGTGTGTGTATGTTTGTGTGTTTTGCATATGTCGGTTTGTTGTGTGTGTGTGTGTGTTTTATGCGTGCCTGTCTGTTGGATGTGTGTGTTTTGTGTGTCTGTCTGTTGTATTGTGTGTGTGTGTTTGGCACGTGTTTGTCTGTATGTGCATGTTTTGCAAGTGTCTGTCTGTTGTTTGTGTGTGTGTGTGTGTGTTTTGCACGTGCCTGTTTGTAGTGTGTCTGTGTATGTGTGTGTTTTGCGGGTGCTTGTCTGTTCTGTGTGTGTGTTTTGCGCGTGCTTGTCTGTTGTCTGTTTGTGTGTGTTTTTCGAGTGCCTGCCTGTTATGTGTGTGTGTGTGTGATTTGCACGTGCCTGTCTGTTGTATGATTGTGTGTTTTGCGTGAGCCTGTTTGTTGTATTGTGTGTGTGTTTTGTGTGTGTTTGTCTGTTGGATGTGTTTGTTTTGAATGTGCCTGCCAGTTTTGTTTGTGTATGTGTTTTGCACATGTCGGTCAGTTGTATGTGTGTGTGTGTGTGTGTGTCTGTGTTTTATGCGTGCCTGTCTGTTGGATGTGTGTGTTTTGTGTGTCTGTCTGTTGTATTGTGTGTGTTTGTTTGGCACGTGTCTGTCTGTATGTGCGTGTTTTGCACGTGTCTGTCTGTTGTTTGTGTGTGTGTGTGTTTTGTGTTTACCTTTTTGTTGGATGTGCGTGTTCTGTGTGTGTCTGTTGGATGTGTGTGTGTTTTGCAAATGCCTGTCTGTTATATTGTGTGTATGTGTGTGTTTTGCACGTGCCTGTTTGTAGTGTGCCTGTCTGTTGTGTGTGTGTGTGTGTGTGTGTGTGTGTTTGTTTTGCACTTGCCTGTTTGTTGTGTGTGTTTCAAGTTTCAAGTTTGGTTTATTTGTCACATAAATAGTCATACACAGTATAACTCGTAGTGAAATGGTTGTGTGTGTAAGTGTGTGTGAGTGTGTGTTTTGTACATGTCAGTTTGTTGTGTGTGTGTTTTACACATGCCTGTCTGTTGTGTGTATGGGTCTGTGTGTGTTTTGTGCGTGCCTGTCTGTTGTGTGTGTGTGTTTTGCGCGTGCCTGTCTGTTGTGTGTATGGGTCTGTGTGTGTTTTGCACGTGCCTGTTTGTAGTGCGTGTGTGTATGTGTGTGTTTTGCGGGTGCTTGTCTGTTCTGTGTGTGTGTTTTGCACGTGCTTGTCTGTTGTCTGTTTGTGTCTGTTTTTCGAGTGCCTGCCTGTTATGTGTGTGTGTGTGTGATTTGCACTTGCCTGTCTGTTGTATGATTGTGTGTTTTGCGCGAGCCTGTTTGTTGTATTGTGTGTGTGTTTTGTGTGTGTGTCTGTTGGATGTGTTTGTTTTGAATGTGCCTTCCAGTTTTGTTTGTGTGTATGTTTTGCACATATCGGTCAGTTGTGTTGTGTGTGTGTGTGTGTGTGTGTGTGTGTGTGTGTGTGTTTTATGCGTGTCTGTCTGTTGGATGTGTGTGTTTTGTGCTTGTCTGTCTGTTGCATTGTGTGTGTGTTTTGTGTGCCTGTCTGTTGTGTGTGTGTGTTTTGCGCGTGCCTGTCTCCTGTACGTGGACCGTGACCGCTGGTCCAGCGTGGGCAAGAGCAAGACAGCGGCCTGTTCCACGAGTGGACCAGCTGGTCGTCAGGCTGGATGTGTATGTTTTGCACGTCTGTCTGTTGTATTGTGTGTGTGTGTGTGTGTGTTCGTGTGTGTTTTGAATGTGCCTGTCTGTTGTATTGCATGTTTGTTTTGTGTGTCTGTCTGTTGTATTGTGTGTGTGTTTTGCACGTGTCTGTCTGTTGTATTGTGTGTGTTTTGCATGTGCCTGTCTGTAGTGTGTGTGTGTGTGTGTGTGTGTGTGTGTTTTGCAAGTGCCTGTCTGTTGTGTGTGTGTGTCTTGCGCGTGCCTGTTTGTTGTGTGTGTGTCTGTGTGTTTTGCGCGTGCCTGTCTGTTCGATGTGTGTGTCTATCTGTTGAATGTGCATGTTTTGTGTGTCTGTTGCATGTGTGTGTTTTGCACATGTCTGTTTGTTGGATGTGTGTGTGTGTGTGTGTGTGTGTGTGTGTGTGTGTGTGTTTGTGTGTGTTTTGCATGCGCCTGTTTGTTGTGTGTGTGTCTGTGTGTGTGTGTTTGTGTGTTTTGCACGTGCCTGTTTGTTGTGTGTGTGTATTGAAATGGTTGTGTGTGTAAGTGTGTGTGAGTGTGTGCCTGCCTGTTGTGTGTGTGTGTGTTTGTTTGTTTTGCATGTATCTGTCTGTTTGTGTGTGTGTTTGTGTGTGTGTGTTTTGCATGTGCTTGTCTGTTTTATCTGTGTGTGTTCTGCACGTGTCTGTCGGTTGTGTGTGTGTGTGTGTTTGTGTTTTGCCCGTGCCTTTCTGTTAGATGTGTGTGCTGTGCACATGCCTGTCTGTTGTGTGTGTGTGTGTGTGTTTGTGTGTTTTGCACATGCCTGTCTGTTATATTGTGTGTGTGTTGCACATTCCTGTTTGAACTGTGTTTGTGTGGGTTTTGCACGTGCCTGTCTGTTGGATGTGTGTGCTGTGCACATGCCTGTCTGTTGTGTGTGTGTGTGTGTGTTTGTGTGTTTTGCACATGCCTGTCTGTTATATTATGTGTGTGTGTTGCACATTCCTGTTTGAACTGTGTTTGTGTGTGTTTTGCATGCACCTGTTTGTTGTGTGTGTTTGTGTGTCTGTGTGTGTGTGTTTGTGTGTTTTGCACGTGCCTGTTTGTTGTGTGTGTGTATTGAAATGGTTGTGTGTGTGTGTGTGTGTAAGTGTGTGTGAGTGTGTGCCTGCCTGTTGTGTGTGTGTGTGTGTGTGTGTGTGTTTGTTTGTTTTGCATGTATCTGTCTGTTTGTGTGTGTGTCTGTGTGTGTGTGTTTGTGTGTTTTGCACGTGCCTGTTTGTTGTGTGTGTGTGTGTTTTGCACATGCTTGTCTGTTTTATCTGTGTGTGTTCTGCACGTGTCTGTCTGTTGGATGTCTGTGTTTTGAATGTGCCTGTCTGTTGTATTGCATGTTTGTTTTGTGTGTCTGTGTGTTGTATTGTTTGTGTGTTTGGCACGTGTCAGTCTGTGTGTGTGTTTTGCACGTGTGTGTTGTGTGTTTGTGTGTTTTGCACATGCCTGTCTGTTGTGTGTGTGTTTGTGTGTTTTCCACATGTCGGTTTGTTGTGTGTGTGTGTGTGTGTGTGTGTGTGTGTGTGTGTGTGTGTGTTTTGCGCATGCCTGTCTGTTATATTATGTGTGTGTGTTGCACATTCCTGTTTGAACTGTGTTTGTGTGTGTTTTGCATGCGCCTGTTTGTTGTGTGTGTTTGTGTGTCTGTGTGTGTGTGTTTGTGTGTTTTGCACGTGCCTGTTTGTTGTGTGTGTGTATTGAAATGGTTGTGTGTGTGTGTGTGTGTGAGTGTGTGTGTAAGTGTGTGTGAGTGTGTGCCTGCCTGTTGTGTGTGTGTGTGTGTTTGTTTGTTTTGCACGTGCCTGTTTGTTGTGTGTGTGTGTGTTTTGCACGTGCTTGTCTGTTTTATCTGTGTGTGTTCTGCACGTGTCTGTCTGTTGGATGTCTGTGTTTTGAATGTGCCTGTCTGTTGTATTGCATGTTTGTTTTGTGTGTCTGTGTGTTGTATTGTTTGTGTGTTTGGCACGTGTCAGTCTGTGTGTGTGTTTTGCACGTGTGTGTTGTGTGTTTGTGTGTTTTGCACATGCCTGTCTGTTGTGTGTGTGTTTGTGTGTTTTCCACATGTCGGTTTGTTGTGTGTGTGTGTGTGTGTGTGTGTGTGTTTTGCACATGCCTGTCTGTTGGATGTGTGGGTTTTGCGTGTGCCTGTCTGTTTTGTGTGTGTGTGTGTTTTACACGTGCTTGTCTGTTGTGTTTGTGTGTGTGTGTGTTTGTGTGTTTTACACGTGCTTGTCTTTTGTGTTTGTGTGTGTGTGTGTGTTTGTGTGTTTTGCACGTGCCTGTCTGTTATATTGTGTGTGTTTTGCGTGTGCCTGTCTGTTGTGTGTGTGTGTGTGTTTTGCGTGTGCCTGTCTGTTGTGTGTGTGTGTGTTTTGCGTGTGCTTGTCTGTAGTGTGTGTGTGTGTGTGTGTTCTGCGCATGCCTGTCTGTTGTGTGTGTGTGTGTGTGTGTGTTTTGCACATGCCTGTCTGTCATATTGTGTGTGTGTGTGTGTGTGTGTGTGTGTTGCACGTTCCTGTTTGTAGTGTGTGTGTGTGTGTGTGATTTGCGCGTGCCTGTCTGTTGTATGATTGTGTATTTTGCGCGTGCCTGTTTGTTGTATTGTATGTGTGTTTTGTGTGTGTGTCTGTTGGATGTGTTTGTTTTGAATGTGCCTGCCAGTTTTGTTTGTGTGTATGTTTTGCACATGTCGGTCAGTTGTATGTGTGTGTGTGTGTGTGTGTGTGTGTGTGTGTTTTATGCGTGCCTGTTTGTTGGATGTGTGTGTTTTGTGCTTGTCTGTCTGTTGCATTGTGTGTGTGTTTTGTGTGCCTGTCTTTTATGTGTGTGTGTGTGTGTGTGTGTGTGTGTTTTGTGTGCCTGTCTTTTGTGTGTGTGTGTGTGTGTGTGTTTTGCACATGCCTGTCTGTTGGATGTGTGTGTTGTGCACATGCCTGTCTGTTGTGTGTGTGTGTGTGTTTGTGTGTTTTGCACGTGCCTGTCTGTTGTGTGTGTGTGTGTGTGTGTGTGTGTTTGTGTGTTTTGCACGTGCTTGTCTGTTGGATGTGTGTGTGTTCTGCACGTGTGTTGGATGTCTGTGTTTTGAATGTGCCTGTCTGTTGTATTGCGTGTTTGTTTTGTGTGTCTGTCTGTTGTATTGTTTGTGTGTTAGTCACGTGTCTGTCTGTTGGATGTGTGTGTGTTTTGCGCGTGCCTGTCTCCTGTACGTGGACTGTGACCGCTGGTCCAGCGTGGGCAAGATCAAGGCAGCGGCCTGTTCCACGAATGGATCAGCTGGTCGCAGGCTGGACGTGTGGCACTTCATGAGAGAGTTCGCGGCAGGTGTCACCATGGACAGTCACCAGCTGTAGGGCCTTTTCATGTAGGGCTACCATCACGTAGTCAACCTGCCAACAGTCTGGTGGAGCTGCGTCACCAGGCCTTTGTGACACAGCAGAGGGTGGACAGAAAAACTGCCCGAGTGACGAGGGCGGTGTTGTTTACCTGCCACATCACAGGTTTACAAGCAGCCACTCTAAGACCTCTGGTGTTGCTGGAACACAGTCTCACAGTGGTGGTAAGTCTCAGTAATCCAATGTTTCCTTTTAGCCCTATAGTTTGACTTGTAGCTGCGTCATGAACTGATGCTGTCTGCCTCTGTCCTTTTGTATCTTCACAGCTGCTTCCTTGGACAAGACAGTGGTTCTGTTCAGTAGCCCAGCATCAGCCGCCTTGTCGAGGCCGTTCGCCTGGTGCTTTGTCGGTTTCACCCGGCCAGTCAGACCATCGCTGGCATCAGGGTGAACATGTGGGCTGCCATCATGAGGGACTACAGTGTCATCAGGGGTGTAGTCCTGGGCAGCCTTGGTCTCATGGCCCAGACCCGTATTCAGCTTTTGTAGAATTAGTAGACACTGACCCAGTGGTGAGTTTACCGGATCTTATTGACACTGTGATACAGGCTAACAGGCGGTGCTGCATTTTGTAAGTAAGCCCCCGGAGCATCCGACTCACAGGCACCCTGCCTTTGATTTGAACATCCAGCCAGATGCGTCTGGGCAGCTTCTCGGCGTGTCCGAGGCCAGCCTCTTCCTCCCGGTGAGACCGTGGCGAGCCCTGGTCCAGAAGACCAAGTGCCCTGTAGTGAATACAAGAAAGGCAGAGGCTGAGGTGACCACCACCACCACTGCTGATGGACAGGCCGTCCCTGCTAAGTGGTGCAAGCATGAGCACCATGACTGCCAACAGTGTGGCCAGCCCAAGACCAAGGAGTTTGACCACAGCAGTGGGGAAGACCGTGGAGCAGTGGATGGAGGAGATGAAGAGAGGAGATGCTGGACAGGGTCAGTGATCTGCTGACCACCCCACTCACCTCATGGTATATAGTTTCATATTTATTCCTGTAAGTATTTGTTCTGTGTTGTGAATGAGCTCTGATTAATACTGAATTATACATCACAATGTGAACGAGCTGTTTAATACTGTATTATACTTCACAAAGTGAATGAGCTGTTTAATACTATATTATACTTCACAATGTGAATGAGCTGTTTAATAATAAATTATACTTCACAAAGTGAATGAGCTGTTTAATACTATATTATACTTCACAAAGTGAATGAGCTGTTTAATACTATATTATACTTCACAAAGTGAATGAGCTGATTAATACTATATTATACTTCACAATGTGAATGAGCTGATTAATACTATATTATACTTCACAATGTGAATGAGCTGTTTAATACTATATTATACTTCATAATGTGAATGAGCTGTTTAATACTATATTATACTTCACAAAGTGAATGAGCTCTGATTTATACAGTATTTTACATCTCATTTATTCTGCTTTGTACTTCCCAAAGTGAATGAGCTGTTTAATACTATATTATACTTCACAAAGTGAATGAGCTGTTTAATACTATATTATACTTCACAAAGTGAATGAGCTGTTTAATACTATATTATACTTCACAAAGTGAATGAGCTGTTTAATAATAAATTATACTTCACAAAGTGAATGAGCTGTTTAATACTATATTATACTTAAAGTGAATGAGCTGTTTAATACTATATTATACTTCACAATGTGAATGAGCTGTTTAATACTATATTATACTTCACAATGTGAATGAGCTGTTTAATACTATATTATACTTCACAAAGTGAATGAGCTGTTTAATACTATATTATACTTCACAAAGTGAATGAGCTGTTTAATACTATATTATACTTCACAAAGTGAATGAGCTGTTTAATACTATATTATACTTCACAAAGTGAATGAGCTGTTTAATACTATATTATACTTCACAAAGTGAATGAGCTGTTTAATACTATATTATACTTCACAAAGTGAATGAGCTGTTTAATACTATATTATACTTCACAAAGTGAATGAGCTGTTTAATACTATATTATACTTCACAAAGTGAATGAGCTGTTTAATATTATATTATACTTCACTATGTGAATGAGCTGTTTAATACTGTATTATACTTCACAAAGTGAATGAGCTGTTTAATACTATATTATACTTCACAAAGTGAATGAGCTGTTTAATACTATATTATACTTCACAAAGTGAATGAGCTCTGATTTATACAGTATTTTACATCTCATTTATTCTGCTTTGTACTTCCCAAAGTGAATGAGCTGTTTAATACTATATTATACTTCACAAAGTGAATGAGCTGTTTAATACTATATTATACTTCACAAAGTGAATGAGCTGTTTAATACTATATTATACTTAAAGTGAATGAGCTGTTTAATACTATATTATACTTCACAATGTGAATGAGCTGTTTAATACTATATTATACTTCACAATGTGAATGAGCTGTTTAATACTATATTATACTTCACAAAGTGAATGAGCTGTTTAATACTATATTATACTTCACAAAGTGAATGAGCTGTTTAATACTATATTATACTTCACAAAGTGAATGAGCTGTTTAATACTATATTATACTTCACAAAGTGAATGAGCTGTTTAATACTATATTATACTTCACAAAGTGAATGAGCTGTTTAATACTATATTATACTTCACAAAGTGAATGAGCTGTTTAATACTATATTATACTTCACAAAGTGAATGAGCTGTTTAATACTATATTATACTTCACAAAGTGAATGAGCTGTTTAATACTGTATTATACTTCACAAAGTGAATGAGCTGTTTAATACTATATTATACTTCACTATGTGAATGAGCTGTTTAATACTGTATTATACTTCACAAAGTGAATGAGCTGTTTAATACTATATTATACTTCACAAAGTGAATGAGCTGTTTAATACTATATTATACTTCACAAAGTGAATGAGCTGTTTAATACTATATTATACTTCACAAAGTGAATGAGCTGTTTAATACTATATTATACTTCACAATGTGAATGAGCTGTTTAATACTGTATTATACTTCACAAAGTGAATGAGCTGTTTAATATTATATTATACTTCACAAAGTGAATGAGCTGTTTAATACTATATTATACTTCACAATGTGAATGAGCTGATTAATACTATATTATACTTCACAAAGTGAATGAGCTGTTTAATACTATATTATACTTCACAAAGTGAATGAGCTGTTTAATACTATATTATACTTCACAATGTGAATGAGCTGTTTAATACTATATTATACTTCACAAAGTGAATGAGCTGTTTAATACTATATTATACTTCACAAAGTGAATGAGCTGTTTAATACTATATTATACTTAAAGTGAATGAGCTGTTTAATACTATATTATACTTCACAATGTGAATGAGCTGATTAATACTATATTATACTTAAAGTGAATGAGCTGTTTAATACTATATTATACTTCACAATGTGAATGAGCTGTTTAATACTGTATTATACTTCACAATGTGAATGAGCTGTTTAATACTATATTATACTTCACAAAGTGAATGAGTACTGTTTAATACTATATTATACTTCACAATGTGAATGAGCTGTTTAATACTCTTATACTTCACAAAGTGAATGAGCTGATTAATACTATATTATACTTCACAAAGTGAATGAGCTGTTTAATACTATATTATACTTCACAAAGTGAATGAGCTGTTTAATACTATATTATACTTCACAAAGTGAATGAGCTGTTTAATACTATATTATACTTCACAAAGTGAATGAGCTGTTTAATACTATATTATACTTCACAAAGTGAATGAGTACTGTTTAATACTATATTATACTTCACAAAGTGAATGAGCTGTTTAATACTATATTATACTTCACAAAGTGAATGAGCTGTTTAATACTGTATTATACTTCACAAAGTGAATGAGCTGTTTAATACTATATTATACTTCACAAAGTGAATGAGCTCTGATTAATACTATTATACTTCACAAAGTGAATGAGCTGTTTAATACTATATTATACTTCACAAAGTGAATGAGCTCTGATTAATACTGTATTATACTTCACAAAGTGAATGAGCTGTTTAATACTATATTATACTTCACAAAGTGAATGAGCTGTTTAATACTATATTATACTTCACAAAGTGAATGAGCTGTTTAATACTATATTATACTTCACAAAGTGAATGAGCTGTTTAATACTATATTATACTTCACAAAGTGAATGAGCTCTGATTTCTACAGTATTTTACATCTCATTTATTCTGCTTTGTACTTCACAAAGTGAATGGCAGCAGTTTATTTTGCATTCTGTTGCACAAAGTGAATGGACACCTATTTAAACTGCTTTGTTCTTTAATAAAGTGAATGAGCATGTTTGCGACTTGCTGGTAATTAGACACATGCTTACAAAAGATGCACTTGTTACTTTGATTGTTATTATTTATTTGATGAACAATAAATGTCGTCCACCTGTTCTGTATTATGTGTGATCGTCTTGTTTGTGTATGTGTCTCTTGTGTTGTAGTACATGTTGGTGTTTGAAAGGTGTTGTGTGGTGTTAGATGTGTCATCACTGTATGTTCATTAAATCTTATGTTTTCTCGTGCCCCTTCTCCACATCCTATTTGCTCCTTGCAGCAGCCGTTTTGGAGTGGGCAGCGGCACCATTGGGGGCAGCTGGCGGGCGATGGTGCTGTGGTCAGTGCCCGGGGCCAGAAGCTTCTTGAGCACGGAGAGGTACTCAGAGGCCTGGGCCAGCCACTGCTGTCTGTGCCTGACGCACAGAAGCCTGTACAACCCTCCGGACGGTCTTGTACAGCCCACAGGCCGTCAACTTACGGCCCAGCCGACGGCACTCGGGCTACGCACACAGCAGCTTGAATGGACACATGCGGTATGGCATCCACAGGAACAGTCCGCTGTGGAAGAAAGCGTCGGGCGAAGACGGAGGTTGCAGGTAAACCAGCCGGGGTCCGGGAGGAGACCACCACAGACGCAGATTCTTGGTCAGTGCCGGCCTCCCAGACTGCACTCTGGTGAAGAGCGCCCGGCTAACCCACTGGTGCTGCTCTCTGGGCAGCGTCTGCTTCCAGCCCTCAGGCAGAAGCATCTTAAACGAACAAACAGATGCATCGTGAATATGGGCTTGGTGTTTTCCTCAACCTACCACAAAAGCACCAGAGGGGGGTGGTGCTGCTCATCTCAGCAGTGGGCACTGGCTGCGTTTGCGAAGGCTGCTTTTCTGGTTCAGCCGTCGGCAGGGAGTGCTGGGGTGGGGCAGGGACCTCCGGAGCAGAGGAAGAGGAAGCTGGAACAACACACATTAATGAGCTTAGAAAAGGGCAAAAGATGTCACTTAACGTCACAACAAGGGTGTACATCAGCCTTTGGGGACGACTGACACAGCCAAGAAGCTGAAAGTATCTAAAGCTACTGAAGCCTAAAAGCATCGAGTGCTACTGAAGCGCGATTCACTCCAACCCACCCCTCCATGACAACAGCAGAGTCAAGCAAATCTATGTCATTATGTGCAGCTATGTTAATGAAATAAGCAGATGAAATGAAGATGAGTTTTAGCCAGCAAACAGAACAGCACCACTAAACATGCATTTAGTGATTTAATGATTAAGTGCAGAATGAATTAATGACCGTGCAGGGTGAAATAAAGTTATAGCTGTGTTACAATGCATCACAACAAAACAGACCTTCTATTTTATACTTGTGTAGTTCACTCAGTCCATTCAGCAGGACAACTCACCTTCAGTGTCCGGTTCCATGGACACAGCCAGCAGCTCGGCATCGGAAGGCTCCTGTGTGTGCCTGCTGGCGGTGGAACTCCAATGGCTGGAGACACCTGCGTATGGAAACAAGGAGCAACTTCAGACACCAGAAAGGAGTCACATTCAAAGGCACTCAATGACTCGGTCATCCACCCACACCCGCCCGCATGCACGCCCCTGGAAGATGGGCTGCTGGTGCCGGAGCAGGCACAGATGGGGAGGTGGTCGCCACGGTTGCGGAGCACGTCTGTGTCCGGCCGCTCTCCTTCCCGTCTCTGCCCTGGATGTACTTTTGCAGCGCCTCCATCTTGCTCCCAGGCCTCACCGTCTGCCGCCGGATCCGCTGGACGTGGCTGGATTAACAAAACCTCACACGTAACCGCAAAACGTTCCACGTTCCAACGCTGCTGTGTTTGTCATGCGTGAATTCAGCACCTGCCTCCTCTTCTCCCTGTGTTACCCTCATACAGGTCCCTGTACGAGACACTCTGGTGTTCCCCGAAGCCGACGAGACGCTGTTTCTCCCGCCCAGGAGAGGAGGACCCGTCCCTGGTCCGGCGCTCCCCGACGGCTCTCATTACGTCGGGAAAGAGGCTCGCGTCCTGGACCAGGGCATCCTTGTTGACCATAGCAGGCAACATCAAAGTCTCTTCACCCTCGTGCTCCCATTGAAGGGCCGCCAACACCATAAAGGCGTATCCCATGTCGTGGGTCAGCAGCCATTTAAATGTTTGACCCCGGTACTGCCCGCACTGGACTGTGTTCTCGCTCAGCACCAGCCAGGCGTTCCTGGGGTCGTCCCCTGCTCTCCATCACATGGTCCTTGGCCTCCTCCCTCATCCTCTCGGTGCTCCAAGCCCAAGACGGAGCCGGCCGCCGCTTGTAGGCGTTGGACTGCTCCACGGCCTCGGGCGAAGGCTGGAGGGTGAGCTCGCCGGAGGTCTCTCGATTAAATGCAGGCTTGTAATCCATTCTGTCCAAAAGGAAACAAGAGAGGAAGAGACATAAACATCGTGTGCACGCACGTCTGCGGAGACAAAAGACGACATGCGCACACATAAAACTTTGACAGGCTGCTTACTTGAATTGTTGGTCAATACCCAAACTGTAGAAAGACGAACACACACAGCAGTGCCACATACAGAACAGTACCGACACGGTCGTGGTTTGCTTAGTGAACTTACAATGAACGCAGTAGACCGCTGCGTATCTACAATACAGACAACAGACAACACACACATACATCAATACGGTCAACCTCGAGTTGTAAAGCACCACTCCAGACGTGCATACAAGCTAGCTGGGCGCATTTAATCATCCATGTTAATGTCATCTAGTCAGACACTGTGTTTTACACAGAAATGACCGAGACGAGCGAGCGATTTAGCGAGCTAGCTCGGTCGCTCGGGTGTGGCTGCTAATTTCGCCCCTTAAATCTCACTTTTACATTCTTGACGTACGTAGACGGGGAATAAAAGCCAGATAAAGACCTACAGCAAACGAATCGAAGAGCTAAACTTCAAGCAACAGGAGAAAGCGGCTGTGCTGATCTGCACTGTAATCCGCAGACAGTCAGCTGGTGCTCGGCAGCTTTTCCAGTCGCGCTAGTTCACTAGCTAGTTGGCTAACGTGCGACAGCTTTCTTTCAGTCGTCTAACAAAGCGGATGTGTTCAGATTCCGCTCATACTGAATAAAATGCACTAAAGCTCATAAAGACGGTGAAGCACCATGGCGTTGTTCAAGCATAACCCACTAATGTTAGTGTCCAAGAAAGCTACTGAAACACATCTGCTAGTGTTGGTTTGTAGCTAACGCTGGTTTACACTGCAGCTACAGTACAGCACAGCATCGACCTGTTCCAGCCTCTCCAGCTTTATTCCTCTCCAGTGGCTTGGCTGTTTTGTTTTGTGATGATGGTGTTTGCCCTGGTTTTCTCTCTGAACTGTGAACTCTCTTCTTCTTTGTGTATTGAGGACGAGTGTGAGGTGCTGTGCTGATCTCCACTGTCATCCGACTCCAACACACCTGAACCGGCGTCTCCTCATTAGATGCGCACACCTGAATGAACTCCAACGTCCACGAACGCTCCACCTTTACTGCTGATGGGTTATATTCACAAAGAGCTGTTTGTCCAGAAAATATGAATGTGTCTGCTGACTATAAGCATGCACGATATATAAACATATTTATATGCATTACTCATTGTATTGTTAAGTTTAAAGGCTTGTTCACTCGATGATAATCTGGAATGCCATCAATTCCAGTATAACAAATGTGAAGGGGACGCATCCGGTTTTATTGGGCCAAAATGTAGAAGAAACTGAGGAAGTTGATGGAGGGCAAGAAATCAAAAAGAAAACATTTAAAATTAATAAAGTGGTTGTAAAATAAGAAAGTACTACAAAGAAAGATGAAATGCGATCTGTCACCACAAAATGAAACTACACAACAGCGACTGCTGGGACTGCTATGAATGGTAGGCTGGTAGGTAGAATGGTAGGGGAAGGCAGACGAGGAGGTCAGTCAGACACAACTCTGTGTTTAGTGTTTAAAGTGTCTCTCTTCAGATGGATGACATCTGTGTACAGGTGGGAGCAGCAAACACACAAGCTTATATGTCTTACTTTATACAAGTGTGAACTGAGTGGCCATTTGAACTGTGATCAAACAGATTTTTGTTCAGCACATCTAGACACTTTCTGCAGTGTAAAAACTTATTTAATGGTGCAACCTCAAAAATCCATGTGTAACAAGCAGGTTAATTGGTTTTATTCAAATCAAGTAAATTGTTTGATTATAAGAAGTAAAATAACCAGAACAGTTCACATGACCAAATTAACTTAATTAACAAATAAACTTTACAATTTTACTGAGTGCATTCAATATCTTAGTAAGGAAGTTTTAAATACATTTATTAAATAATTTATTCAATTTAGCGCTATTATGTCCCTTCAGGTTTTCTCAAGTTTCTTGTCAGAATTGTCTAAGAAAGTGAGAGAGGCTTGTGTGGTGGTAATGGAAAAGCTCAGAAGAAGGAACGGAGGACGCAGACAGTTCATTGTCATAGATGAGATTTTAATCTTTTCTTTTGAAAAAGTGGATAAAACTGTTTGCTAATAAAAGAACGTCTAATGATGCAAAGAGAAAAGCTATTAATCAGTCTGGAGGTTTCCTCTTACCCTTGCTTAGCGTAGCCGTACCCTTTATAAGCAGTTTGATAGCATCACACAAAGATTCTGCTATTCCCTGAACAAAACTAATGTTTATTTTGTTCATCAGCTCATCACGTAGAACACCATACAATGTTATCAGCAACTTTAGATAACGTCTCATTACAATTTTCAAGTAATGTTTTGATGAAAAAAGATTTTCCGCTATTGCTAGGACCACAAACGATACATGAAAATGGTATTTGCATTCTAGCATCTAAACATTGAGTTACAGACATTTTACAATAATGCTAAAAAAATACAAATCCTATATGCAATCAGATTCTTAATACCCGTACGCAGAATCCTGAAATCGGGCAACAAAACAAGTTTGTCCTAAACAATCCTGAATCTTTTAATTCGAGATTTGTGTTTGAAGAGAAAGCCCTTTTTATCTCTCACAATTTGATTGTGGGTGGTCGTAAGTACTCTAGTCTGTTCACCATTTTTCACACATTCGTCAACCGGTTCTGTCAAGAGATTTCAGGTTTACGAGTTTAGCATTTGAATAGTTTTAAAGTGATACCCTTGGCTTTCATTGTTGTTTTACCTTTGGGAGTCCGATACCCATATGTTTTAGGTCCCGAGCTGACAAATTCTAGAATCTCATCACCACAGTCCAACTCATTTGTAAGACCCCCCCAGGTAATCACCCAAAGGTGGTATCCAATCACCTTGACGACTTTTGAAGATGATGCTGTCTGTGTACAAGCAACGGTCTTGTAAACAATCTATCAAATTGTACAGCTCGTACATATTTTCCATGTGCATGCTCTAAAAGATGTGATTGTCACAATCACAAACTTAGATTCTATAAGATAATGATGATGAATTCATGGGTAGAGATATTTCATGGAATGATACATAATCAGATAGCAAAATATTCACACAACAAATTTGTCCAATAAAATATTCAATATAGCAGTTTATTTCATAGTTTGTGTTAAACAACATATTAATTCATACATTTTCCCTACAACTGTCACGGTCATTTAACCTGGAGTTGAAAGACAACATTGAGGACACTGAGGACTGTTTCTATGAATGTATATTACCAATAACAGTTGGGAGGGATACTAGTGGTTACTTCTCTGCCTTGGTTGTTGTGCTGAATTGCGTGTCTGTGTGTTTGTATGTGGAGGTGACGTAAAACGTATTGAAGTGGAGCTACTGTTTGTCAACTATGTTTTTAATTTTATCCATGTGATTTATGTGTTGTCTACAGACTTGTTATGCTGGGACTATTTGCAATTCTTCCTTTAGCTTTTTGTTCTAAGGGCAGGGCTTAAAAGGGAGGCTCTTCATTTTTCAGCAGATTTGTTAAATGAGCCGTTTCCATGGAAGCAGCCTTGACTCTCAACCACTGTCCAACCAGACCACTACATAAGCCAGATCTACTCTAATCTACAAACAAAAAGCTTCAATGGTCAGAGCTTTCATTTTCTTAACTGTTCTGAACCAAATCGACACCATTGTGTTAAACAGCAAATCCCCTGGTATCTCAGACGTCTCTGTCAAACTGCTTTCTGAACAGCAAGAAATAGTGCTAGAACATGAGCTCTCTGCCCTCCACCAATTTCACCAGAAACTGCAGGATCCACCAGAACTAACTACATCATATGTAAAACAGCTAACTCAAAAGGCTGCAAAACAACTTTCCTTCAAATTTGAGTAGTGTGCAGAATATGCACATTCTAGAGTCTCTTTCTCTGGAACAGTTGGCATTGGCACTGAATATCAATTCAGCCTCTATTTTTAACGGAAACTTCTCTCAGACCTTACTTGTGTGGTTACATATTTTGTTTCAGTGCACAGTAACAACCACCTAACACTTTACTCTGTAACATTGAAATCATAATTATGCAAATGTATGCATAAAATTATTGAGTATATGTGTATAGTAGAGAGTGTGTATGCTGTATATGAGCTTTGCTCACCAAAGCTGGGAAATGCCTTACGTGTAGAGCTTGGTCCGGAATTTCTCACCATTGTCCTGAATATTACAAACACAGTCTTGAATAATATTTAAACCCTACAAATCCTTCTTATCAAGTAAAATGGTTCAATTTTATTTCATTCCAACCAGGAAAAAATATAAATATTATTCAAGGTAATAATTTAACCACAAAGCTCTTGTGGGTTGTTTTTGTATGTTTGTCCTTCAGAATTTACCTTTATAGCAGCATTTAACTGACACTTTTTGTCCAAAGTTACTTACAACTACGACTGAGTACAACTTGGGCAATTGAGGCTCAGGGGCCCAACAGTAGGAACTTAGCAGTGGTGGAGCTTGAATCAGCAACCTTCTGATCACAAATCAAGCACCTTCACCACTGAGCTACCACTTCGGTTCCGATGCTGTTCCAATCTGTTCCAAATGGTTCTAAAAGGCCCGCGTCCTCTCATTGGCCTGTTCCAGTAGGATTCGCGAGTTTTCATTGGCTCTCCCGTTGCTATCCCGTTGCTGGCTCGTCACACTGTCACACTTCTCACGGCGTGCGGTAAGTATCGACGGCTAAGGAAGTTTCCCTTCCGTTCGTTTTTCAGACGTTTTACGCTCTTTTTCTTTACCTGGCTTTTATTCCCCGTCTACCTACCTCGGGAATGTACTGTAAACGTGACATTTCATGGGCCCGATTAGCGGCTCGCTCGGCCGGTGGTTTATGTGCGAAATAGCGGGTGTCCGACCATCTGTCTGGCTAGATGGCATTAAAATGACTGATGAAATGTGAGCAGGTGGTTTGCGTGCTCGTCTGCAGTGGCTCGTCTGGAGTGCTGCTTTACAACTCCAGATCGACCGTGTGTGTTGCTGTATTGTATTGCGGACGTGCGGCGTAGTACCGCGTTCATTGTAAGTGTTCTCTGTATGTGACACTGATGTGTGTGTGTGTGTGTGTGTGTGTGTGTGTGTGTGAGAGAGAGAGAGAGAGAGAGAGAGAGAGAGAGAGAGAGAGAGAGAGAGAGAGAGAGAGAGAGAGAGAGAGAATGAATAATAATGTGTGACCTGCTGGTTGATCTGTGATTGTGTTGGCGTTCTTTAGGCTGTCCTGCGATAAGGAGGTCGTTTGCCTGATGCGGGGTCGCACTCTGGGGAACAGTGTGACCTCGCTGTACAGGCACAGACAGCAGTGGCTAGCCAAGTCCTCCGAGTACCTCTCCGTGCTCAGGAAGTTTCTGACCCCAGCACCATCACCGGACAACCTGCACGCACGCGCGCCGCTGAACGGTAACCTCTACGATATGCTTGATTGTCACGTGTGCGACGTGCGTCGTGTGCCTTTTGTTCCTTCAGGTGACCGAGAAGCTTGCCGACGCCGCTGCCAGCACGGCGGCATGGGCTACAAATTTGGGGAACGAGTTTGGGCAGGTCCTCATCAGCATCCTCACGGCGGCATGGGCTACAAACGTGGGGAACGAGTTTGGGCAGGTCCTCATCAGCATCCTCACGGCGGCATGGGCTACAAACGTGGGGAACGAGTTTGGGCAGGTCCTCATCAGCATCCTCACGGCGGCGGAGGGCGAGGGCCTGCTGCCCATGTGCGTCAAGCTGATGGAGCGGTACCGGCGAGCCCGCGAGGCCCCTCCCCAGCTCCTCTACGTGGACCGTGACTGCTGTTCCAGCGTGGGGAAGAGCAAGACAGCTGCCTCTTCCACGAGTGGACCAGCTGGTCGTCAGGCTGGACGTGTGGCACTTCATGAGAGGGTTCGCAGCAGGTGTCATCACGGACAGTCACCAGCTGTACGGCGTCTTTGTGGGCCGCCTCTCCTCCTGCGTCTTTGGCCCGTCTGCAGGAGGCCAGGCAGTCGGAGCTCGGGGAGGCACCGCAGTCCAGAGGCCGTCTGACTGACGCCGGGTCTTCCGGCAGACCCACGGCTGGAGCTGGCTCGGCACTGTCGGCGCCGCACGCACGGGGCCCAGGAGACCGAGCTGCTGGTCCAGGAGCTGCTGGAAGACTACATGGATGTGACGGACACCATGGGCGTCAGGCTTCTGGACTGCAAGAAGATGGAGGACATCTGGCAGACCCAGAGGTGCCACCTCCACTGCATTCAGGACCCTCCTGGTGTTCAGCTGTACAGGAGGGTGGGGCAGGTGACCAGGGGAGGGGTCATCCTGCCCATGTATCGCTGCGCACGCGGTTCCACGTCCCTGGAGTCGTTCCACCTGCACCTGAACCGCTTCGTACCTGGTGAGTGCCTCTCTCGCACTCGCTCTCTGTATGCATGTCAGCACTGTTTACTAAAAGCCTCCTTTCCTCGACTGCTGCAGGTACAAGTGTGAGTGCCCTGCACTTCCAGGCGTACCTGCTGGAAGGGTTGGTGAGGTGGAACGAGGACCGCGCGGCAGCGGCAGTGGAGGGAAGCTACTCGGGTCTGCTACAGCGGCCAGCTGCAGCACTACGCCAACCAGCTGAGCCAGCAACTCCTTGGGCTCCAGCTGGCTGAGGATTACACTATTCCTGGAGAGTATACAGGTAATCCCCCCCCCACCTCTCATATTCTCTCACACACACACACACACACATACGCGCACACACACACACACACGCACACACATACGCGCACACACGCACACACACACACACACGCACGCGCACACACACACACACACACACACACACACACACACACACACACGCACACTTAACCATTTTTTCCCTGTGATGTATTAAACACTTGTATAGTTGAGCTCATCAGGGAGGAGTATCTCTACTCTCAGACTGGCGTAGTGCTGCAGGAGGACCTCGGCAGGGATCCAGACGCTCCAGATGGGATCAGCGATGAGGACCTTCCAGAGCTGGAGGACGAGGGCTTCGAGGACGTGGATGTGGGATTCGATGAGTTTGTGGACCCCACGTGCTCTGAGCACAGTCTCGAACCACTGCCGCCTCTCCATCACGCAGCGGTGGGACCTCGTTCTCCGGCTGCCTCGTCGCGGACCCGGTCGGACCCGGCCGAGTCCTCGGCGTCTGGGATGACCAAGGAGACCGTTCCTGACTGCCAGGTTGCTACCCAGACTCAGGCTTTGTGTGGGGATGAGGAGGATGTAAGTACACTGTAGTTCTTTCTGTTCACTTTGTATTTACATGTACAGCGCAACACGAGTCCTAAGCACTCCAAAAAAAGGTGTTCAACCATATGAGAGCAGTAAACATTTGTGTGCTTCAGTCCAAAAGTGTATGTTTCTTTCTTTTATTTCTAGGAGAGCCTGGGACCTAATGGTGTTCCAGGCTACCATCATGTAGTAAACCTGGCCGACAGTCTGGTGGACCTGCGTCACCAAGCCTTTGTGATACAGCAGAGGGTAGACAGCATCGTTGCTCTCTGGGACAAACTGCCAGAGAGTGACACGGGCAGCGTTGCCTAGCTACCGTATCACAGAGACTGACTTATTAAGGGACGGTTTAAAAGCAGCCACTCTAAGACCTCTGTTGTAGCTGGAACGGAGAGTCTGAAGCAGTAAGCTCACTCTCAATAATCCAATGAGTTTCCTTGAGTTTGACTTGTAGCTGTGTGAATAATTGATTCTGTCTGTCTGTCTGTGTGTGCTTTTGTATCACAGCTGCTTCCTTGGACAAGGCAGCGGGCCTGCTCAGTGGCCCAGCGTCAGCCGCCTGGTGGAGGCCGTGTGCCTGGCGCTTTGTCGGCTTCACCCGGCCAGTCAGACCGTCGCCAGCGTCAGGGTGAACAGGTTGGCTGCCGTCATGAGGGACTACAGCGTCATCAGTGACGTAGTCCTCGGCAGCCCCGGCCTCGTGACCCGGACCCGTATTCAACTTTTTGAGTTGAATCAGCAGACACCTGACCCAGTGGTGAGTTTAGGGGGTTTTATATTGACCTTATTGGCACTGTGGACTATACAGGCTGAGTACTAATAGGCTGTGCTGCTGTTTTTGTTACACGTACAACGCCAGGAAGAAAAAGCAGGAACAGGATGTTCTGCACCTGAGCGTTGGCCAGTCCAGCACTCCCATGGTGGCCCCAGAACCCCTCCCTCCCACGCTGAGTAAGCTCCCGGAGCGTCCGACTCACGGGCACCCTGCCTTTGACTTTAACATCCAGCAGGATGCGTCCGGGCAGGCTTCTCAGCGCGTCCGAGGCCAACCTCCTCTTCCTCTCGGGGAGACCCCGACGAGCTCCGGTCCGGAAGGCGACGCGGCTTCTGCCACCGTCGCCACTCCTGCTGCCCCTGCCGCGCCGGCCGGGCCCAAAGTGCCCCGGACCACGGCGTGGCGTTGGAAGAAAAAGGCAGAGGCCGAGGCCGCTGCTGCCGCCGCCGCCGCTGCGGATGGACAGGCCGTCCCCACGAAGCGACGCGAGCATGAGCACTACGCCTGCAAGCAGTGTGGCCAACCTAAAACTAAAGAGTTTGGCCACAGCAGGTTTCACGGGCTGCACTTCTGCACGGCGGCAGGTGGGAAGACCGTGGAGCAGTGGATGGAAGAGATGAAGAGAGGAGATGCTGGACAGGGTCAGTGATCTGCTGACCACCCCACTCACCCCATTGTTCATACTTGTACATAGTTTTATATGTATTCCTGCTTTTAATTATTTATTCTGTGTATATTTATTTCTATTTTAATTATTTATTCTGTGTGTTCTTCATAATCATTTGTACTTTCAAAAGTGAAGCAGCACTGTTTAATACTGTTATACTTCACAAAGTGAAGCAGCACTGTTTAATACTGTTATACCTCACAAAGTGAAGCAGCACCGTTTAATACTGTGATACTTCACAAAGTGAAGCAGCACCGTTTAATACTGTTATACTTCACAAAGTGAAGCAGCACTGTTTAATACTGTGTTATACTTCACAAAGTGAAGCAGCACTGTTTAATACTGTTATACTTCACAAAGTGAAGCAGCACTGTTTAATATTGTTATACTTCACAAAGTGAAGCAGCACCGTTTAATACTGTTATACTTCACAAAGTGAAGCGGCACTGTTTAATACTGTTATACTTCACAAAGTGAAGCGGCACCGTGTAATACTGTTATACTTCACAAAGTGAAGCGGCACTGTTTAATACTGTTATACTTCACAAAGTGAAGCGGCACCGTGTAATACTGTTATACTTCACAAAGTGAAGCAGTACCGTGTAATACTGTTATACCTCACAAAGTGAAGCAGCACTGTTTAATACTGTTATACTTCACAAAGTGAAGCAGCACCGTTTAATACTGTTATACTTCACAAAGTGAAGCAGCACTGTTTAATACTGTTATACTTCACAAAGTGAAGCAGCACTGTTTAATACTGTTATACTTCACAAAGTGAAGCAGCACTGTTTAATACATTTTAATACTGTTATACTTCACAAAGTGAAGCGGCACCGTGTAATACTGTTATACCTCACAAAGTGAAGCAGCACTGTTTAATACTGTTATACCTCACAAAGTGAAGCAGCACCGTTTAATACTGTGATACTTCACAAAGTGAAGCAGCACCGTTTAATACTGTTATACTTCACAAAGTGAAGCAGCACTGTTTAATACTGTTATACTTCACAAAGTGAAGCAGCACCGTTTAATACTGTTATACTTCACAAAGTGAAGCAGCACTGTTTAATACATTTTAATACTGTTATACTTCACAAAGTGAAGCGGCACTGTTTAATACTGTTATACTTCACAAAGTGAAGCAGCACCGTGTAATACTGTTATACCTCACAAAGTGAAGCAGCACTGTTTAATACTGTTATACTTCACAAAGTGAAGCAGCACCGTTTAATACTGTTATACTTCACAAAGTGAAGCAGCACTGTTTAATACTGTTATACTTCACAAAGTGAAGCAGCACCGTTTAATACTGTTATACTTCACAAAGTGAAGCAGCACCGTTTAATACTGTTATACCTCACAAAGTGAAGCAGCACCGTTTAATACTGTTATACTTCACAAAGTGAAGCAGCACTGACTTATTCTGCTTTGTACTTCACAGCGTGAATGAGCAATGACTTGCACTCTATTTTAAGTCTCAGTTATTCTGCTTTGTACTTCAAAAAATGAACGAGCATTGATTTCTTGTGCTTTGTACTTCACAAAGTGAATGAGCACAGATTTATTGTGCATTCTGTTGCACGAAGTGAATGGGCACCGAATTAAACTACTTTAAGAAAGTGAATAAATAACTTTGTGTCTCATTACCAAAATCTCACAAATGATGCACTTATTTTGATTGATATTATTTATTTCATGAACAATAAACAACTATTCAAACAGTTCAGTTTCCTGTGTAGGAAATAACATTCAATTAAGTCAGCTTTAATCTTATTTTTAAATGAACATGCAATTTTAACTATATATATTAGTGGGAGATATTTTTTTTAAAATGCGGAAAACCATTAGAAATGCGGAAGCCAATGAAACTGACATTCTGTGAAATGTCTGGATTTTTAATCTTAATCTTCAAATTTTTAATCTTAAGTGAATATAATTACACACAGATAGAAGATATTGAAAAGCCAGTCTAACAGCATGAAACACAGCTACTTGACATGCATGCTCAACTGCACATGGCTACTTAATATGCGAAACAACAGCCGACCCTCTATCGCCATAGTCCCGCCTCCTTGCCAGAGAGGTCACAGAGGTCACCAGGCCAGGAATTTGGGCAGATTCTGGGTTCTGGGTGAACCGTGCGTCCGGGAAGGCCGGGGACGGCGCGGATGGGCTCGGGCGCCTCCAGAAAGGCCAAGGGGAGGCCGAAGTGGCTCCGGAGGGGCCCCGGGGCCCTGGACTGGCCACAGAGAAGATTGGCCCCCAACCATTGCGCACACAGTTTACTGATATTCTATGCTAGTATCATGAGGGACGGACTTTTCAGAGTACCTGGAAGTAGGCTGCATGAGCACTGTACCAGTATCTGAAGGTGTGCGGGTCTGGTGAGGCGGTGTTACAGTCTGACACAGTATAAGACATATAAATTAGTCATTGACTACAGCAAGAATCAGCTGGCTTAGGACCTCTCAAGACAAAGGTTCCTTTACACTCCACATCAAGCAGCTATGTAACTAATTGAGAGTGATTCAAGAATTATTTGCAATACCAACTTTATGAAGCAATGCTAAACATTACATTCACACTTAAACAGATTACATTTATAGTGTTTGGCAGACACTCTTTACCAGAGTTTCATACATATATTACTTAGCTAAGAAAATAAGATATGAAAATAAATACATAAATGAAAAAATACACACCACCAAGTCTCTCCAGTTCATTGATCCCCTTAAATCAGCCTCCCAGTCGGACAGACGCAACTCCTGATCCCCGCCTTCCAAGTCATCTTAGAAAAAATGTATCCAATTATTCTAGTATGAATGTGATTAAGTTCTTTGCATCTGAAATAGTATCATTGAGTTTTAAATCAATACTTGGAGCAAAATTACACTTTTATCTAGTTGGTCCTTTAACATAAATCCACTGATCAAAATGTTTTTTTCTTTTAGTGTGTTGTTTTTACTTGCTAATATTTGTTAAGAAATAACATCTATTTTACAGGTATCATTTCCATAGACACCCCCAAATGATCAAACACTTCAAATGCCTCAATCATCATTAATCAAAGTATTCATTTTGAGTCTGTTGTTGCAATAAGTTTGTGTTCAAACTTATTAGCAGTAATGCTATGTTAACATTTACTTATTCAAAATATCAAAAATATCAAATCAGACTGTAATCAGCAGTTTCAAAGGGGAAAACTGGAGATAAACAGACCATAGATGTAGTTAAAAGATTATATTTTGGTAACAATGCATCAGGTATCCAAATACAGTAATACATTTAAACAAAAGAAGTACCATAAAATCTGATTTCTTCTTGTATTTAAAAATAAACAGCATTACATTATATGTCTGAGATTAAAAAATAAATAAATAAAACACATGGCCGGTTTTTACCCATAAGGCACTGCAAGGAAAGAGGTTGGCTTTACAGAGGCACAGCGCATAAATACCTCATTAATATTCATGAGCAAAGTTTAAAACATCTTTGGCTCAGAGTAGTGCTGACAGAAGAACAAAAAATAAAATTTGTAATTTTTAAAGATAAACATTAAGCAACTCCTGGCAGAAAATTGCATTTTGTACTGATGACATTTTATCTCCCTGAACTTGAAGGCTACAGCCACCAGGCTTGGCAAAGAGACCCATCAGTGGACCTCAAGCTCCAAACTGCATATTACACCAACAGCACTCGTCTGTGAACTCCTTCTCCTTCTCTCCTCTCCTTTCATTAATCCCTCCATCCTCCCATTGGAACCATTTATTTTGATACTGAGCCTTGAAACTTTAATAAAAAATGTTGATAATTGGCAACGAAAATGTAAAGATGCTACAAGCAAAACTGCCTGTTTTTCCTTGACTTTTGTGTAAAGTATTTACATGTGCATTAAATTACATCACAGGCTCTCATAGTAATATTTACATAAACATCTTTCCATTACATTTACAGTACTGGGCAGATGGTCTTATAGCGACTGATACATATTCATCAGTATGACATTATGTGTGCTCTCTGAGGATCAGACCACGATTCTGGAGATGTATCTTACCGTACCTGCTCTACCAGGTGAGTTCAGGAGTGCTAATGTGATAAATGTGATGGTTTAGTCCAGTCATTTTAATTCCTCTGTTGTCATGGTTACGGTCTCCATTCACTGCTGATTTTTGTCCTCAGCTGCACAATCACCAGACCTGCTGCCACAAGCTCCACCCCCATCTGAGCCAGGAGCACCAACAACACCGTCACTGTGGAGCTCTGATACAGCTGGACTTCTGCAACACACACACACGGAAAAAACAGTCAGAAACCCCCTTCATGACGCAATAAAGTTTATCCATACGTGAGTTTACTGATTGTTTTTTTTTAAATAAATTAAGAGTTTGTTAAGATGACAAGATGCCATTCTTCAACAGTCTGGAGTTATAATTCAGTTATTGAGAACTACATGAACTACATTATCACGACTCCTCTCCTTGTTTCCCTCTAAAAACAGGATTATAATGGATTATGGGATTATATTTATGATGGCGTATGGGGTGCCTTGCCCTTCCCTGTGTTATCACCTGGTCTGGGCTTCAGGTGCTACAGCACTGAGATACCTGAACAGTGATACTGAGGGTGAAGTGTTTGTTGATTTATTGAGGGTCGTATGTAGAGGGATTGAGCTTCAGGAGCAGACAAGGCCAAACTAAAAACACACATCAGCCACACTAGAAATAAAATTATTATTAGTCGGCTACATTTATTTAGCACCTTTCGCAAACTCAAGGACACTTTACAGACAGAAATCAGCTTTTGCACTCAAATCACACACAGACTGATGAGAAGCATCAGCGAATTTACAGTGTTCTCTCTATCAGAAACCACAGCCCCCTGGGGGAGTGCACCAGTGCAGAGGAAGGGGAGGAGGTTAAGACCAGGACAGAGCACCAACCATTGCTGGACATACACACACCGTAACGATTGGCCACCCTCCTGACATCCCTGTTTCCATACATTCATAAATACAGACACTTGAATTCTCACTCATCACTCAATCACTCATAATTGTTTTGGTATCAGTAAGCAGGCATCACACAAAGTGCCGTAAAACATCAATGGCTGGATCTAAGAGTGTCCATCTGAGAATCCACCTCAAAGAGTCCAGTGAACATCACATGCTTTAGTGGGGATATGCTTCAATAAACAGCACCTCAATTAAGACCAAGACCTCAAACTATTACACTCAGTCCACACTGTTCACATGATCCCGGCATTTATAGTCAAACTAATACTGAACCACAGATGTGCATGAAAAGTTACTGACACTACTCACACCCTCCTTCCCAACATAAAGTAATTCTAGATAACATTAAAATCACAATAACTACACTTACCTTCCACAGTAACTGTTTATGTTTGAATAATCTCTTCATTCTTAGTGTCTCTGATGATGTAAATGATCCACTATCAGATGGTGCGGTTCCTCTCAGCTCAACAGCAGAGATGAGCGACGCTCTCTGAGTGTATTCAGGTTCACACTTCAGTGAGTGTCCAGCCACTGTGCAGATTTGTCCACTAGAGGGAGCAGCTGCACCTGTGCTGTTATAAATAATCTCCACTGACTCTGATATGGACAAATCCAGCACCAGATTTTCAATGGGCTTGATCTGAACTGAAGAACTCAATGCTGAAAAGAAAAACCATCAGTAACTTTAAAGGGGCTCAAATGTAATACATACTATTAAAACTAAATGATTAAGGGTTCGTTAGCAAAGACTGAGAGAACAAACCCTTACCCTCTATCCATAGACCCATATCACAGATGTCTACACCATCACACTCACAGGTGTACCAGTTCCTCTTAGTGTAATCAACATCAGTGATGCTGAGGAGCTTCCTTCAGGTACTGATCATATGACATGTAAAATCCCTCCTTTGACTGACAGAATGTCTGGTTACACTGATCCAGAATGTCAAGTTGTTTATCAAACACAGTCCATGTGACCAGACCAGAACACATCTGAGTGCAGGGGAGAGTAGCATCGTCATGAAGATTCCCCTTTACTGAAGAGAAGGTCGATACAGGAACTGAAAAAGATTAAGAAAGTGGAGTTTAAAAAGGCATTCAATAAATCAGACATCAGTGTTCAGAGTAGCCCGTAGGTTAGCTAGCGTTAGCTGACCAAATCCCAAGCCAATGTTTCATTCGTAAACATATTAGCTACTCACCACTCTGTTGGGTTTATTTATTTGTAAACATATCAGCTACCTACCACTTTGGTGGGTTTATTTATTTGTAAACATATTAACTAGCTACCCACCACTTTGGTGGGTTTATTTATTTGTAAACATATCAGCTAGTCAACACTCTGGTGTCAAACAGCTCTCTGTGTAAGGAAATCTATAGAGTGACATTACTGTCTTAGATACAAGACAACAAACCCCCTGTGGAACTGAGCAGAAAAGCAGAAACGGAAACCACAAGTCACAAGTTTCAGCAGGTTTCCGGTGAGTCTGCACTGAAGGCTTGGCACGAACCTCCATCTTGTCATCATCCGTAGAGGAAGTTTCTCGCTCCTTTAGTTCACACAATGAAAATCTAAAATAAACATGTTCTTCAGCTTATTTAAACATATCTTGGGTCTAATGCACCTAAAGAAAGTGTGTGTTAAAGCATATGTAGAAGAGAAAAGTCTTATTTTTTGGAAATTCAAACCTTCCATTTTTTCTGTTAAATCCACTACATTTATAAAGATCACTTTCTTAGGAAGGTGGATAAAATATTGAGCAATATTGTGCAAATAGCTGATCAGTTCACTATAGTATCTTTTTAAAATGGCATAAAAAACACAAAGCAAATGATCAATTCACTCTGTGATATTCTTGGAAAACACTTTGCAACATATTCAAAATATGACATTGCAGTGTTTTTACTGCAGGAATGTGGAGTATTGGGATGGCAAGCTTGTGTAAAATGCACATATTGCACATATTGAATCTTTATAAAATAAACAGCTCAAATGATCAAATAATCCACTAAATATCCACAGATACACCCACACATCAGAACAAAGGACATAAGTCAGAGATCAAGGTTGTGGAGCTGTCTGGTTTACAACAGCAGCGACGTCAGTCTTCATAAAACTGTTACAAATTCATATCAAAACACATCACATACTCCAAATAAAACACATTCAGGACAAAGAGAAAGGAAGAAGAAATGGACCAACTAATGTACACAGGAACCAAAATGATGACTAGCCAATCACAACACACAAATGATCACACAGACCAATGAGGTTAAGGCTGGCTTTAATTTTTCACCTTTTTTCCAGACTAACATTTTCATCACTGATAAAATGCAAGCATAAAACTTCTGTACAGTATGGAATCAGACACGGCCTGTAGGTGTGTATGTAATAAAACAGCTTTTTGCTAACTGCACCATCACGGTGCATTTACTTACACACAGCCAATCACATCCTCTCACACACACCTACCCATACACTTTCCCCTATGCCATAAACTTCCACTGGACAGGTGTGTGTGTGTGTGAGTGAGAGAGAGAGTGTGAGTATGCGTATGTGTGTATGTATGAGTGAAGGGTGTGACGTGGGCGGCACAGAGGGAGTGAAAGGTGAGGTTGTGAGGAAGTGCTCTTTAGCGTACATAGAAAGTAAAGACCCAAAGCACTATCAAAACAACAACCACAACAACAACAACAACAACAACAACAACAAGTCTAGCTCTCTCTAGGAAATGTTGCGTCTTGTAGAGACTCATAACTCTGTAGTCTGCTAATGTGCAGTGCTGTCTTGGGTTTAAATAGGGGGTGAAGGGAAATAAGGATCAGGTGAACACAATTAATAGGTGATTTAGAGCAGGGCCGTTGTGTGATCCCTAGCAGGAGTGGGCGTGTCCCTCCTACTGGATGACCAACCGTGACAAGGGAGAGGTAGTTAAAAAGGGATTTATTATTATTATTATTATTATTATTATTATTATTATTGTTAACTATATCACTAGAGGTGTTGAAGGATTAAAAACTGAAGCTGTGTTCCTCTCTGTTGCATTACTTTAGTTAATCTGTTGTTAATATTATCAATCACCCCCGACATGACAGACACCATGAAAATGTCACACGAGAAATGCTAAACAAGATTTAGTTAATGCAGTGTGGCCGTCGGGTCAGGTAAGAAAGCCTTCAGTACCTCAAGTGCACTTATTTGCACTCCAAAAGTCAATATCTGCTTGTTCACTATTTTCTTGTATTATAGCGACGTCGGTCCAGCACGGGTCAGTGGCTACAATATGTGAGATGAAGGTGTCAGTACAGTCCGATGGCCACTCTGTGGCCTCACTGTCCCCTGTTTTGTTTCTAGTTTGTCTCAGTTGTCCATGTGACAGTGTTAGGAGAATCTGAACTGCAGCTCTGTCTCAGGATCTTGTCATGGAATGAACAGTCTGGTCTCCATGAACAACAATAGTAGATCAGACCCAGGAATGACATCATGCCCCTCTTTGTGGCTGGTACTTTGAATGCCTTGACAGCCTGTATGAGGTTCTGTATGCAGTCCTGTATGAGGTTCTGTATGCAGTCCTGTATGTGGTCTGGTATGCAGTCCAGTATGCAGTCCTGTATGCGGTCCTGTATATGCGGTCCTGTATGTGGTCCTGTATGTGGTCCTGTATGCGGTCCTGTATATGCGGTCCTGTATACGGTCCTGTATGCGGTCCTGTATACGGTCCTGTATGTGATTCTTGCGACTTCCTTGAGACAGAATAAACAATAAAAATTAGACCTTGTTTGACAGTATTGCAGTTTATCAAGCGCAGCCTTGAAGCTGCATCAGCCAGATGTGTCAGCAGCCTTGTTGAACCTCTCTGAGAGGTTCAACGTGTGCTCATTTTCAGCAGTCAGTATAATGTCATCTGTGTACTGTAGCACCGTACAGCCTTCAGGTAGCATCAGTGAGGATGGGGAGTCTCGCACAGCGGCGGCAAAGACAGCAGGAGGATCCAGAAAACCCTGCGGCAACCGAGTCCAGGAATATTGTTTTCCTTTAAAAGTGAAAGCAAAAATAGGCTGTGTTCTTATGCACAGGGATGCAGAAAAAGGCTGAACGTAAATCACCAACAATAAAAGGGTTGTGAGTGGCAGGAGATTAACAAGTGTAATCACACCTTGCTGTTTCAGTGAATTCATAACAGCCACAATGTCTGCTTCCTTTTCACGAGAAAGAGGACATTGCTTGAAGCACACTAGCTACTGTTAGTAATTTAGCCTGATATGGTTCAGTTTATAAAGCTCACTTGGTCCTTGTGTTCAGCCCACAACCTTTTTGGAACGACTCTCAGGTAGTCAGGGATCTGTACTTGAGGGTCGCTATCTGTAGAATCAAAAAATGAATAGCCACACTTCACAGGCACTGACAGTTTTCCCTTTTCAAAAGAAATTGACAAATTTAATTTTGTCATAATATCATGACCGAGTAGTTATTTATATATACTGTTATTTATTCTTACTGTTGTCTTGTATCTTTATCTCCTCTGCAGGGCATTTAAAGCAACGCAAATACAGATTTACTGCTGTTCTACTACTGTTAGGCTGTGATCTATGTGTTCTGTGTTCTATGTGTTCTATGTTTTCTGTGTTCTATGTGTTCTATGTTTTCTGTGTTCTATGTGTTCTATGTTTTCTGTGTTCTATGTGTTCTATGTTTTCTGTGTTCTATGTGTTATGTGTTCTGTTCTATGTGTTCTGTGTTCTATGTGTTCTATGTTTTCTGTGTTCTATGTGTTCTATGTTTTCTGTGTTCTATGTGTTATGTGTTCTGTTCTATGTGTTCTGTGTTCTATGTTCTATGTCTACAAAATAATCTGCTTATTTAGAACTCCTATATTTGTCTTATATTGCGGAGTATTCTGTATTAATGTTATATGGAGGTAACTAATGCGACATAGTGGAGATTTACTCTCAGCGCTGCCGCAAAACAAGTCATTGGCTGCAGAAAAATGACGGACAGTTAACTTTGGCTGCTGATTGGCTTAATAAAAATGACTGACATCATAAATCGGTTGTGTAATTGGCTTCAGTTGAAAGTGATTGACATGTGCTCCGCCCTCTACTTACCCGCTGGAGTTCCTGTAGTCTCACCCTTTTCTAGGAAACGAAAGTATTTTCTGAACTGTCGCCATTAGTTGGGCGGATTGGAGATACGCGCGTTTAAAATATTTCACGGTAAGTTCATTCTGTTTGATAAAATGCGATGTCGGTGCACTTTAAACAACGTGTTTTGTAAGTACGTAGTTCTGTGTTTAAATCGTAGGTTCACCTAAAAGTGGATTAAATGTAAAGATTAAAGTCCTGGGGAAGTTAACGCTACGCATCTGCAATGGCGAACGCGCAGCACGATTGCGCAGTTATATTTAAAATAACTTAACGGGGTCAGATATATGTGGTCAGTTATTGTAAATCTGGATTTTAAGTCGTAGTTAGTCAGTGATCTTTCCAAATGGTCCCAGTTAAAACTCCTCTGGTCTAAACGTAAAGTTGCTGCTGTGATGTTTGTTTTTTACAGTTAGTTTCTGTTCAGTTTCAGCCATTTTGTAGTGTTGTCCACATTCTCCGTGGGCAGTTCAGATTCTCTGTATAGTTCATTAGCTGTAGTGTTACCTGTAGTTAGGATGGGACGGTCGACACGGACGTTTCTACGCTTGTTTCGAGATTTTGAAGCGCAGCGTTTTTGAAACGCTGATCCGAAGTGTGGCTCAAAACGGCCATGTCACGTGACCACAGGTGAACTAAGCTTGTGTTTCTACAGGTGTTATACAGTACCTGCTGCTCCTGGCTTTGACTGACAGTGTCTGAAACACACCTGATCACACATCTGTCTCAGTCACACACTCTATGAACGCTTAGAAGTCAAGAAAACACATACAAGTTTCAAGTTTGGTTTATTTGTCACATACATAGTCATACACAGTACAACACGCAGTGAAATGGTGGAGAGTGCTCTGTCCAAACTGAGGAAGAGAACCAGGGGTGCATAGAGAAAAAAATATATATACAGATAAATATATATTCTATGTATGTACAAAAATATATTAACAATGTATGTACAATATATGTATATTATGATTATATACACAATGTACAATGTATATGGTTGAGTATATATGTACACAATCTACAGAATGTACAGATCCATTGTATAGTACCATATCTACAGTTGTTGTAACAGGTTAATTGAGTATAAATCTAAATCTATATATACAGATGTACAGATATACAGTCATGTTACGTGGTGGTACAGATATACAGATATACAGTCATGTTACGTAACAGTCATGTTACGTGGTGGTGGTGGTGGTCCCCACAGTTTATCAGTTTCCCTGATTCAGGGCCCGAATGGCCTGTGGGAAGAAGCTCCTCTTCAGCCTCTCTGTCTTGGCCTTCAGGGAGCGGAAGCGCCTCCCTGACCTCAACAGAGAGAACAGTCTATTGTTGGGATGGGTGGGGTCCTTCACAATTTTCCTGGCCTTGGTTTGGCACCGCTTGTAGTAGGTGGTCTGCAGGTCAGGAAGTTCCGAGTGAGTGATGCGCTCTGCTGAACGCACTACCCTTTGGAGTGCTTGTCTGTCCTGCTTGGTGCTATTTCCAAACCAGACTGTGATGTTCCCCGTGAGGATGCTCTCGATAGTGCAGGTGTAGAAGTTCCGCAGTACCTTGGAGGGCAGTCTGAAGTCCCTTAGGCGTCTGAGGTGATAAAGACGCTGACGAGCCTTCTTTGCCAGGGAGCTGGTATGGCGGGACCAGGACAGGTCCTGCGAGATGTGAACACCAAGGTACCTGAAACTATCTACTCTCTCCACCATGGTTCCACTGATCCTCACAGGTTGGTAGTGCCGCTCCTGCTTCTTGCTGCAATCCACGATCAGCTCCTTTGTCTTACTGACGTTTAGGAGGAGATTATTTTCCTGGCACCAGTTTTCCAGGTGTTTAATCTCCTCCAGGTAGGCCCTCTCGTCGTTGTCCGAGATCAGACCCACGACAACGGTGTCATCAGCAAACTTGACAATGGTGTTAGAGCTGGAAGTGGCTGTGCAGTCGTAGGTGTACAGTGAGTAGAGCAGGGGGCTTAGGACACAACCCTGAGGAGCTCCAGTGCTGAGGGTGAGGGTGGATGAGGCGCAGTTGCCCACCCGTACTGATTGTGGTCTGTCTGTTAGGAAGTTGGAGATCCAGTCGCACAGGGATGTATGCAGTCCTAGATCTCCCAACTTAGTAGTGAGTAGGGAGGGAATGATAGTGTTAAATGCTGAACTGTAGTCGACAAATAGCATTTTAACATAATTTCCCCTCCCTTCGTCCAGGTGAGTCAGTGTAGTGTGGAGCAGATGTGCAATCGCATCGTCAGTGGAGCGGTTGTGGCGGTATGCAAACTGCAGTGGGTCCATGGAGGCTGGCAGTGAAGATGTGATGAAGTCTCTGACTAGCTTTTCAAAACACTTCATCACGACTGATGTGAGGGCGACAGGGCGGTAGTCATTGAGGTCGGAGGGTCGAGGTTTCTTCGGGACGGGGACGATGGTGGACCGCTTGAAGCTGGACGGGACAATACCGAGCGTCAGGGAGAGATTGAAGATGTCGGTGAATACCGGGGCTAGCTGATCTGCGCAGGCTTTGAGGACCCTCCCGCAGATACCGTCTGGTCCCATCGCCTTCCTGGTATTCACCCTTTTAAACACTCTCCTCACGTCACTCTCCGTAATGATGAGAGGGCGCTGTTCTATGGTGGGCCCCGCGCATGTGCCACTGGCTGCGCCGATAGTGCCATTTGGACTAGCGCTGTTAGCATTGGCGCTGTTAGCACTAGCGCTGTTAGCATTAGTGCTGTTAGCACTAGCGCTGTTAGCATTAGTGCTGTTAGCATTAGCGCTGTTAGCATTAGCGCTGTTAGCATTAGCGCTGTTAGCATTAGCGCTGTTAGCATTGGCGCTGTTAGCATTAGTGCTGTTAGCACTAGCGCCGTTAGCATTGGCGCTGTTAGCATTAGTGCTGTTAGCACTAGCGCTGTTAGCATTAGTGCTGTTAGCATTAGCGCTGTTAGCATTAGTGCTGTTAGCATTAGCGCTGTTAGCATTAGCGCTGTTAGCATTGGCGCTGTTAGCATTAGCGCTGTTAGCATTAGTGCTGTTAGCATTAGTGCTGTTAGCATTAGTGCTGTTAGCATTAGTGCTGTTAGCATTAGTGCTGTTAGCATTAGCGCTGTTAGCATTAGTGCTGTTAGCATTAGCGCTGTTAGCATTAGTGCTGTTAGCATTGGCGCTGTTAGCATTAGCGCTGTTAGCATTAGCGCTGTTAGCATTAGTGCCGTTAGCACTAGCGCCGTTAGCATTGGCGCTGTTAGCATTAGTGCTGTTAGCATTAGTGCTGTTAGCACTAGCGCTGTTAGCACTAGCGCCGTTAGCATTAGTGCTGTTAGCATTAGTGCTGTTAGCATTAGCGCCGTTAGCATTAGCGCCGTTAGCGTTAGTGCTGTTAGCACTAGCGCCGTTAGCATTAGTGCTGTTAGCACTAGCGCCGTTAGCATTAGTGCTGTTAGCACTAGCGCCGTTAGCATTAGTGCTGTTAGCACTAGCGCCGTTAGCATTGGCGCTGTTAGCATTAGCGCTGCTAGATGTAGCCTCGAAGCGAGCAAAGTCCGGAGGGTGGGCTCCTGTAGTCCGTGATCATCCGTAGTCCCTGCCACAGGGATCTAGAGCCACTCTGCTGGAACTGTGTCTCTAGTTTCTTCCCGTAGCGCCGCTTCGCCTCCCTCACCGCCCTGCGCACTCCGTATGCTGCAGACTTGTACTCGTCCATGTTCCCGCTGATGATCCCCGCATTGTAGGCAGCAGTGCGAGAGTTCAGAGCCTCGCGGATGGTTCTGTCCACCCAGGGCTTCTGGTTGGAAAACTTCTTGATGGTGGTTCTTGGGATCGTGTCGTCCACCAGTTTCCCAATAAATCCTACTACTGCCTCCGTAAACTCGCTGACATCATCAGTGCTGCGCCGGAACATGTTCCAGTCCGCGTCATCCAGAGCGTCCTGCAGAGCGGCCACCGATTGGTCTGTCCAGCGCGCGACCTCCCTCTGAACCGGAGCTTCCAGTTTCAGCCTTTGTTTATATTTTGGTAGGAGGAAGATGGCGGTGTGGTCCGACTTACCAAACGGTGGATGAGCTAGTGCCTTGTAGCTGTCCTTGTATGGGGTGTAGCAGTGGTCTAGTGTCCTGTTTCCCCTGGTGGGGAAGGTTACGTGCTGGTAAAGGTTGGGCACCGCACGCTTGAGGTTAGCGCTGTTGAAATCCCCAACCACAATAAGTGCAGCGTCCCGGTGCTGTGCCTGAAACTGTGTGAGAGCCTCATGAAGTTCCCACAGTGCAGTGTCCATGTTAGCCTGAGGTGGGATGTACACAGTGTTGATGATGACCGAAGTGAACTCTCGAGGAAGGTAGAAAGGACCTCCCGAGGAAAGGTAGAAAGGAAGGTAGAAAGTGTGTGTGTGTGTGTGTGTTTTGCGTGTGCCTGTCTGTTGTGTGTGTGTGTGTGTTTTGCATGTGCCTGTCTGTTGGATGCGTGTGTCTATCTGTTGAATGTGCATGTTTTGTGTGTGTCTGTTGCATGTGGGTGTTTTGCACATGCCTGTCTGTTGGATGTGTGTGTTGTGCACATGCCTGTCTGTTGTGTGTGTGTGTGTGTGTGTGTTTTGCACGTGCTTGTCTGTTTTATCTGTATGTGTTTTACATGTGCCTGTCTGTTGGATGTGTGTATGTGTGTGTGTGTGTGTTTTGCACGTACCTGTCTGTTGTGTGTGTGTTTTGCGCATGCTTATCTGTTGTATTGTGCGTGTTCTGCACGTGTCTGTTGGATGTCTCTGTTTTGAATGTACCTGTCTGTTGTATTGCATGTTTGTTTTGTAATTGTGTGTGAGTGTGTGTTTTGCACATGTCAGTTTGTTGTGTGTGTGTGTGTGTGTGTGTATTTTATGCGTGCCTGTCTGTTGGATGTGTCTGTTTTATCTGTATGTGTTTTGCATGTGCCTGTCTGTTGGATGTGTGTGTGTGTTTTGCACGTGTCTGTCTGTTGTGTGTGTGTGTTTTGCGCATGCCTATCTGTTGTATTGTGCGTGTTCTGCACGTGTCTGTCTGTTGGATGTCTCTGTTTTGAATGTGCCTGTCTGTTGTATTGCATGTTTGTTTTGTGTGTCTGTCTGTTGTATCGTTTGTGTGTTAGGCACGTGTCTGTCTGTATGTGTGTGTTTTGCACATGCCTGTCTGTGTGTGTGTGTGTGTGTGTGTGTGTTTTATGCGTGCCTGTCTGTTGGATTTGTGTGTCTGTCTGTTGTGTGTGTGTGTGTGTGTGTGTTTGGCACGTGTTTGTCTGTTTTGTGCGTGTGTGTTTTGCATTTACCTTTCTGTTGGATGTACGTGTTCTGTGTGTGTCTGTTGGATGTGTGTGTGTTTTGCAAATGCCTGTCTGTTATATTGTGTGTATGTGTGTTTTGCACATGCCTGTTTGTAGTGTGCCTGTCTGTTGTGTGTGTGTGTGTGTGTGTGTGTGTGTGTGTGTGTGTGTGTTTTGCACTTGCCTGTTTGTTGTGTGTGTTTCAAGTTTCAAATTTGGTTTATTTGTCACATAAATAGTCATACACAGTATAACTCGTAGTGAAATGGTTGTGTGTAAGTGTGTGTGAGTGTGTGTTTGTACATGTCAGTTTGTTGTGTGTGTGTTTTACACATGCCTGTCTGTGGTGTGTATGGGTCTGTGTGTGTTTTGTGCGTGCCTGTCTGTTGTGTGTGTGTGTGTTTGGCACGTGTTTGTCTGTATGTGCATGTTTTGCACGTGTCTGTCTGTTGTTTGTGTGTGTGTGTTTTGCACGTGCATGTTTGTAGTGTGTGTGTGTATGTGTGTTTTGTGGGTGCCTGTCTGTTCTGTGTGTGTGTGTTTTGCGCGTGCCTGTCTGTTGTGTGTATGGGTCTGTGTGTGTTTTGCGCGTGCTTGTTTGTTGTCTGTTTGTGTGTGTTTTTCGATTGCCTGCCTGTTGTGTGTGTGTGTGTGTGTGTGTGTGTGTGTGATTTGCACGTGCCTGTCTGTTTTATCTGTGTGTGTTCTGCACGTGTCTGTCTGTTGGATGTGTGTGTGTGTGTGTGTGTTTTGCACGTGTTTGTCTGTTGTATTGTTTGTGTGTTTGGCATGTGTCTGTCTGTTGTATTGTTTGTGTGTTTGGCACATGTCTGTCTGTTGGATGTGTGTGTTTTGCGCGTGCCTGTCTCCTGTACATGGACCATGACTGCTGGTCCAGCGTGGGCAAGATCAAGGCAGCGGCCTGTTCCATGAGTGGACCAGCTGGTCGCAGGCTGGACGTGTGGCACTTCATGAGAGAGTTCATGAAACTAAAGAGTTTGGCCACGGCAGGTTTACATAGTTTTATATGTATTCCTGCTTTAATTATTTATTCTGTGTGTATATTTATTCCTATTTTAATTATTTATTCTGGGTCTTGTTCATAATCATTTGTACTTTCAAAAGTGAAGCAGCACTGTTTAATACTGTTATACTTCACAAAGTGAAGCGGCACTGTTTAATACTGTTATACTTCACAAAGTGAAGCGGCACTGTTTAATACTGTTATACTTCACAAAGTGAAGCGGCACTGTTTAATACTGTTATACTTCACAAAGTGAAGCGGCACTGTTTAATATTGTTATACTTCACAAAGTGAAGCGGCACTGTTTAATACTGTTATACCTCACAAAGTGAAGCAGCACAGATTTATTGTGCATTCTGTTGCACGAAGTGATGTCTGGATTTTTAATCTTAATCTTCAAATTTTTAATCTTAATCTTAAATGAATATAATTACACACAGATAGAAGATATTGGAAAGCCAGTCTAACAGCATGAAACAAAGCTACTTGACATGCATGCTCAACTGCACATGGCTACTTAATATGCGAAACAACAGCGGACCCTCTATCGCCATAGTCCCGCCTCCTTGCCAGAGAGGTCACAGAGGTCACCAGGCCAGGAATTTGGGCAGATTCTGGGTTCTGGGTGAACCGTGCATCCGGGAAGGCCGGGGACGGCGCGGATGGGCTCGGGCGCCTCCGGAAGGGCCAAGGGGGGGGGCCGAAGCAGCTCCGGAGGGGCCCCGGGGCCCCAGACTGGCCACAGAGAAGATTGGCCCCCAACCATTGCGCACGCAGTTTACTGATATTCTATGCTAGTATCATGAGGGACGGACTTTTCAGAGTACCTGGAAGTAGGCTACATGAGCACTGTACCAGTATGTGAAGGTGTGCAGGTCTGGTGAGGCGGTGTTACAGTCTGACACAGTAGAAGACATAGAAATTAGTCATTGACTACAGCAAGAATCAGCTGGCTTAGGACCTCTCAAGACAAAGGTTCCTTTACACTCCACATCAAGCAGCTATGTAACTAATTGAGAGTGATTCAAGAATTATTTGCAATACCAACTTTATGAAGCAATGCTAAACATTACATTCACACTTATACAGATTACATTTATAGTGTTTGGCAGACACTCTTTACCAGAGTTTCATACATATATTACTTAGCTAAGAAAATAAGATATGAAAATAAATACATAAATGAAAAAATACACACCACCAAGTCTCTCCAGTTCATTGATCCCCTTAAATCAGCCTCCCAGTCGGACAGACTCAACTCCTGATCCTCGCCTTCCAAGTCATCTTAGAAAAAATGTATCCAATTATTCTAGTATGAATGTGATTAAGTTCTTTGCATCTGAAATAGTATCATTGAGTTTTAAATCCATACTTGGAGCAAAATTACACTTTTATCTAGTTGGTCCTTTAACATAAATCCACTGATCAAAATGTCTTTTTCTTTTAGTGTGTTGTTTTTACTTGCTAATATTTGTTAAGAAATAACATCTATTTTACAGGTATCATTTCCATAGACACCCCCAAATGATCAAACACTTCAAATGCCTCAATCATCATTAATCAAAGTATTCATTTTGTTCAAACTTATTAGCAGTAATGCTATGTTAACATTTACTTATTCAAAATATCAAAAATATCAAATCAGACTGTAATCAGCAGTTTCAAAGGGGAAAATTAGAGATAAACAGACCATAGATGTATTTAAAAGATTATATTTTGGTAACAATGCTTCAGGTATCAAAATACAGTAATACATTTAAACAAAAGAAGTGGCATAAAATATGATTTCTTCTTGTATGTAAAAATAAACAGCATTACATTATATGTCTGAGATTAAAAAATAAATAAATAAAACACATGGCCGGTTTTTACCCATAAGGCACTGCAAGGAAAGAGGTTGGCTTTACAGAGGCACAGAGCATAAATACCTCATTAATATTCATGAAAGTTTAAAACATCTTTGGCTCAGAGTAGTGCTGACAGAAGAACAAAAAATAAAATTTGTCATTTTTAAAGATAAACATTAAGCAACTCCTGGCAGAAAATTGCATTTTGTACTGATGACATTTTATCTCCCTGAACTTGAAGGCTACAGCCACCAGGCTTGGCAAAGACCATCAATGGACCTCAAGCTCCAAACTGCATATTACACCAACAGCACTCGTCTGTGAACTCCTTCTCCTTCTCTCCTCTCCTTTCATTAATCCCTCCATCCTCCCATTGGAACCATTTATTTTGATACTGGTCCTTGAAACTTTAATAAAAAATGTTGATAATTGGCAACGAAAATGTAAAGATGCTACAAGCAAAACTGCCTGTTTTTCCTTGACTTTTGTGTAAAGTATTTACATGTGCATTAAATTACATCACAGGATCTCATAGTAATATTTACATAAACATCTTTATATTACATTTACAGTACTGGGCAGATGGTCTTATAGCGACTGATACATATTCATCAGTATGACATTATGTGTGCTCTCTGAGGATCAGACCACGATTCTGGAGATGTATGTTACTGTACCTGCTCTACCAGGTGAGTTCAGGAGTGCTAATGTGATAAAACTCTGATCAGGTATGACTGAACATACACTGATCTCTGACCCCTGAATGGTACACAGAAAGGCAGTGTGGGTACATACGTGTGTGTGTGTGTGTGTATACAAGAGAGCCAAATCATTTATCATCTCTCAGAGTTCCTCATGGTTATTATTGGGAGATCCCCTCTGCTCTTCATCTGAGTGGTTTAGTCCAGTCATTTTAATTCCTCTGTTGTCATGGTTACGGTCTCCATTCACTGCTGATTTTTGTCCTCAGCTGCACAATCACCAGACCTGCTGCCACAAGCTCCGCCCCCATCTGAGCCAGGAGCACCAACAACACCGTCACTGTGGAGCTCTGATACAGCTGGACTTCTGCAACACACACACACGGAAAACCCCCTTCATGACACAATAAAGTTTATCCATACGTGAGTTTACTGATTGTTTTTTTTTTAAATAAATTACACTACCAGAGTTAGTTAAGATGACAAGATGCCATTCTTCAACAGTCTGGAGTTATAATTCAGTTATTGAGAACTACATGAACTACATTATCACAACTCCTCCTTGTTTCCCTCTAAAAACAGGATTATAATGGATTATGGGATTATATTTATGATGGCGTATGGGGTGTCTTGCCCTTCCCTGTGTTATCACCTGGTCTGGGCTTCAGGTGCTACAGCACTGAGATACTTGAACAGTGATACTGAGGGTGAAGTGTTTGTTGATTTATTGAGGGTCGTATGTAGAGGGATTGAGCTTCAGGCAGACAAGGCCAAACTAAAAAAACACATAAGCCACACTAGAAATAAAATTATTATTATTAGTCGGCTACATTTATTTAGCACCTTTCTCAAACTCAAGAACACTTTACAGACAGAAATCAGCTTTTGCACTCAAATCACACACAGACTGATGAGAAGCATCAGCGAATTTACAGTGTTCTCGCTATCAGAAACCACAGCCCCCTGGGGGAGTGCACCAGTGCAGAGGAAGGGGAGGAGGTTAAGACCAGGAAAGAGCACCAACCATTGCTGGACATACACACACTGTAACGATTGGCCACCCTCCTGACATCCCTGTTTCCATACATTCATAAATACAGACACTTGAATTCTCACTCATCACTCAATCACTCATAATTGTTTTGGTATCAGTAAGCAGGCATCACACAAAGTGCTGTAAAACATCAATGGCTGGATCTAAGAGTGTCCATCTGAGAATCCACCTCAAAGAGTCCAGTGAACATCACATGCTTTAGTGGGGATATGCTTCGATAAACAGCACCTCAATTAAGACCAAGACCTCAAACTATTACACTCAGTCCACACTGTTCACATGATCCCGGCATTTATAGTCAAACTAATACTGAACCACAGATGTGCATGAAAAGTTACTGACACTACTCACACCCTCCTTCCCAACATAAAGTAATTCTAGATAACATTAAAATCACAATAACTACACTTACCTTCCACAGTAACTGTTTATGTTTGAATAATCTCTTCATTCTTAGTGTCTCTGATTATGTAAATGATCCACTATCAGATGGTGCGGTTCCTCTCAGCTCAACAGCAGAGATGAGCGACGCTCTCTGAGTGTATTCAGGTTCACACTTCAGTGAGTGTCCAGCCACTGTGCAGATTTGTCCACTAGAGGGAGCAGCTGCACCTGTGCTGTTATAAATAATCTCCACTGACTCTGATATGGACAAATCCAGCACCAGATTTTCAATGGGCTTGATCTGAACTGAAGAACTCAATGCTGAAAAGAAAAACCATCAGTAACTTTAAAGGGGCTCAAATGTAATACATACTATTAAAACTAAATGATTAAGGGTTCGTTAGCAAAGACTGAGAGAACAAACCCTTACCCTCTATCCATAGACCCATATCACAGATGTCTACACCATCACACTCACAGGTGTACCAGTTCCTCTTAGTGTAATCAACATCAGTGATGCTGAGGAGCTTCCTTCAGGTACTGATCATATGACATGTAAAATCCCTCCTTTGACTGACAGAATGTCTGGTTACACTGATCCAGAATGTCAAGTTGTTTATCAAACACAGTCCATGTGACCAGACCAGAACACATCTGAGTGCAGGGGAGAGTAGCATCGTCATGAAGATTCCCCTTTACTGAAGAGAAGGTCGATACAGGAACTGAAAAAGATTAAGAAAGTGGAGTTTAAAAAGGCATTCAATAAATCAGACATCAGTGTTCAGAGTAGCCCGTAGGTTAGCTAGCGTTAGCTGACCAAATCCCAAGCCAATGTTTCATTCGTAAACATATTAGCTACTCACCACTCTGTTGGGTTTATTTATTTGTAAACATATCAGCTACCTACCACTTTGGTGGGTTTATTTATTTGTAAACATATTAACTAGCTACCCACCACTTTGGTGGGTTTATTTATTTGTAAACATATCAGCTAGTCAACACTCTGGTGTCAAACAGCTCTCTGTGTAAGGAAATCTATAGAGTGACATTACTGTCTTAGATACAAGACAACAAACCCCCTGTGGAACTGAGCAGAAAAGCAGAAACGGAAACCACAAGTCACAAGTTTCAGCAGGTTTCCGGTGAGTCTGCACTGAAGGCTTGGCACGAACCTCCATCTTGTCATCATCCGTAGAGGAAGTTTCTCGCTCCTTTAGTTCACACAATGAAAATCTAAAATAAACATGTTATTCAGCTTATTTAAACATATCTTGGGTCTAATGCACCTAAAGAAAGTATGTGTTAAAGCATATGTAGAAGAGAAAAGTCTTATTTTTTGGAAATTCAAACCTTCCATTTTTTCTGTTAAATCCACTACATTTATAAAGATCACTTTCTTAGGAAGGTGGATAAAATATTGAGCAATATTGTGCAAATAGCTGATCAGTTCACTATAGTATCTTTTTAAAATGGCATAAAAAACACAAAGCAAATGATCAATTCACTCTGTGATATTCTTGGAAAACACTTTGCAACATATTCAAAATATGACATTGCAGTGTTTTTACGGCAGGAATGTGGAGTATTGGGATGGCAAGCTTGTGTAAAATGCACATATTGCACATATTGAATCTTTATAAAATAAACAGCTCAAATGATCAAATAATCCACTAAATATCCACGGATACACCCACACATCAGAACAAAGGACATAAGTCAGAGATCAAGGTTGTGGAGCTGTCTGGTTTACAACAGCAGCGACGTCAGTCTTCATAAAACTGTTACAAATTCATATCAAAACACATCACATACTCCAAATAAAACACATTCAGGACAAAGAGAAAGGAAGAAGAAATGGACCAACTAATGTACACAGGAACCAAAATGATGACTAGCCAATCACAACACACAAATGATCACACAGACCAATGAGGTTAAGGCTGGCTTTAATTTTTCACCTTTTTTCCAGACTAACATTTTCATCACTGATAAAATGCAAGCATAAAACTTCTGTACAGTATGGAATCAGACACAGCCTGTAGGTGTGTATGTAATAAAACAGCTTTTTGCTAACTGCACCATCACGGTGCATTTACTTACACACAGCCAATCACATCCTCTCACACACACCTACCCATACACTTTCCCCTATGCCATAAACTTCCACTGGACAGGTGTGTGTGTGAGTGAGAGAGAGAGTGTGAGTATGCGTATGTGTGTATGTATGAATGAAGGGTGTGACGTGGGCGGCACAGAGGGAGTGAAAGGTGAGGTTGTGAGGAAGTGCTCTTTAGCGTACATAGAAAGTAAAGACCCAAAGCACTATCAAAACAACAACAACAACAACAACAACAAGTCTAGCTCTCTCTAGGAAATGTTGCGTCTTGTAGAGACTCATAACTCTGTAGTCTGCTAATGTGCAGTGCTGTCTTGGGTTTAAATAGGGGGTGAAGGGAAATAAGGATCAGGTGAACACAATTAATAGGTGATTTAGAGCAGGGCCGTTGTGTGATCCCTAGCAGGAGTGGGCGTGTCCCTCCTACTGGATGACCAACCGTGACAAGGGAGAGGTAGTTAAAAAGGGATTTATTATTATTATTATTATTATTATTATTATTATTATTATTGTTAACTATATCACTAGAGGTGTTGAAGGATTAAAAACTGAAGCTGTGTTCCTCTCTGTTGCATTACTTTAGTTAATCTGTTGTTAATATTATCAATCACCCCCGACATGACAGACACCATGAAAATGTCACACGAGAAATGCTAAACAAGATTTAGTTAATGCAGTGTGGCCGTCGGGTCAGGTAAGAAAGCCTTCAGTACCTCAAGTGCACTTATTTGCACTCCAAAAGTCAATATCTGCTTGTTCACTATTTTCTTGTATTATAGCGACGTCGGTCCAGCACGGGTCAGTGGCTACAATATGTGAGATGAAGGTGTCAGTACAGTCCGATGGCCACTCTGTGGCCTCACTGTCCCCTGTTTTGTTTCTAGTTTGTCTCAGTTGTCCATGTGACAGTGTTAGGAGAATCTGAACTGCAGCTCTGTCTCAGGATCTTGTCATGGAATGAACAGTCTGGTCTCCATGAACAACAATAGTAGATCAGACCCAGGAATGACATCATGCCCCTCTTTGTGGCTGGTACTTTGAATGCCTTGACAGCCTGTATGAGGTTCTGTATGCAGTCCTGTATGAGGTTCTGTATGCAGTCCTGTATGTGGTCTGGTATGCAGTCCAGTATGCAGTCCTGTATGCGGTCCTGTATATGCGGTCCTGTATGTGGTCCTGTATGTGGTCCTGTATGCGGTCCTGTATATGCGGTCCTGTATACGGTCCTGTATGCGGTCCTGTATACGGTCCTGTATGTGATTCTTGCGACTTCCTTGAGACAGAATAAACAATAAAAATTAGACCTTGTTTGACAGTATTGCAGTTTATCAAGCGCAGCCTTGAAGCTGCATCAGCCAGATGTGTCAGCAGCCTTGTTGAACCTCTCTGCACGTGTGCTCATTTTCAGCAGTCAGTATAATGTCATCTGTGTACTGTAGCACCGTACAGCCTTCAGGTAGCATCAGTGAGGATGGGGAGTCTCGCACAGCGGCGGCAAAGACAGCAGGAGGATCCAGAAAACCCTGCGGCAACCGAGTCCAGGAATATTGTTTTCCTTTAAAAGTGAAAGCAAAAATAGGCTGTGTTCTTATGCACAGGGATGCAGAAAAAGGCTGAACGTAAATCACCAACAATAAAAGGGTTGTGAGTGGCAGGAGATTAACAAGTGTAATCACACCTTGCTGTTTCAGTGAATTCATAACAGCCACAATGTCTGCTTCCTTTTCACGAGAAAGAGGACATTGCTTGAAGCACACTAGCTACTGTTAGTAATTTAGCCTGATATGGTTCAGTTTATAAAGCTCACTTGGTCCTTGTGTTCAGCCCACAACCTTTTTGGAACGACTCTCAGGTAGTCAGGGATCTGTACTTGAGGGTCGCTATCTGTAGAATCAAAAAATGAATAGCCACACTTCACAGGCACTGACAGTTTTCCCTTTTCAAAAGAAATTGACAAATTTAATTTTGTCATAATATCATGACCGAGTAGTTATTTATATATACTGTTATTTATTCTTACTGTTGTCTTGTATCTTTATCTCCTCTGCAGGGCATTTAAAGCAACGCAAATACAGATTTACTGCTGTTCTACTACTGTTAGGCTGTGATCTATGTGTTCTGTGTTCTATGTGTTCTATGTTTTCTGTGTTCTATGTGTTATGTGTTCTGTTCTATGTGTTCTGTGTTCTATGTTCTATGTCTACAAAATAATCTGCTTATTTAGAACTCCTATATTTGTCTTATATTGCGGAGTATTCTGTATTAATGTTATATGGAGGTAACTAATGCGACATAGTGGAGATTTACTCTCAGCGCTGCCGCAAAACAAGTCATTGGCTGCAGAAAAATGACGGACAGTTAACTTTGGCTGCTGATTGGCTTAATAAAAATGACTGACATCATAAATCGGTTGTGTAATTGGCTTCAGTTGAAAGTGATTGACATGTGCTCCGCCCTTTACTTACCCGCTGGAGTTCCTGTAGTCTCTCCCTTCTCTAGAAAACGAAAGTATTTTCTGAAATGTCACCATTAGTTGGGCGGATTGGAGATACGCGCGTTTAAAATATTTCACGGTAAGTTCATTCTGTTTGATAAAATGCGATGTCGGTGCACTTTAAACAACGTGTTTTGTAAGTACGTAGTTCTGTGTTTAAATCGTAGGTTCACCTAAAAGTGGATTAAATGTAAAGTTTAAAATCCTGGGGAAGTTAACGCTACGCATCTGCAATGGCGAACGCGCAGCACGATTGCGCAGTTATATTAAAAATAACTTAACGGGGTCAGATATATGTGGTCAGTTATTGTAAATCTGGATTTTAAGTCGTAGTTAGTCAGTGATCTTTCCAAATCGTCCCAGTTAAAACTCTTCTGGACTAAAGTCGCTGTAAAGCCGTAACGTTGCTGCTGTGATGTGTGTTTTTTACAGTTAGTTTCTGTTCAGTTTCAGCCATTTTGTAGTGTTGTCCACATTCTCAGTGGACAGTTCAGATTCTCTGTATAGTTCATTAGCTGTAGTGTTACCTGTAGTTAGGATGGGACGGTCGACACGGACGTTTCTACGCTTGTTTCGAGTTCCTGAAGCGCAGCGTTTTTGAAACGCTGATCCGAAGTGTGGCTCAAAACGGCCATGTCACGTGACCACAGGTGAACTAAGCTTGTGTTTCTACAGGTGTTATACAGTAGCTGCTGCTCCTGGCTTTGACTGACAGTGTCTGAAACAACCCTGATCACAGATCTGTCTCAGTCACACACTCTATGAATGCTTAGAAGTCAAGAAAACACACCCCAACTTTGAGGGGTTTTGTGAGAATAGAGAATTGAGAGACCGAGAGATTTAGTGTTGTCTAGATAGAAGGTTATTGAGAGGACATATTGACTAATAGGCTAGTGAGAGACATCCAGTGAGCAGTAGTTATAGATACAGTGACATTAATATATAGAAAGTATGTAGAGAGAGATCCTCTGGTTTACTGACAGGAGTGATGTGCTGTATATCCACACATTTATATAATGGTAAAAACACCTGTGTATGCCAGCAACAAGTGTTCACTGTGAATGAATCTTTTCCAAGACTGAGGAGGTAATTTGGGAAGAAAACAAGCCGACTCAGACCCAAAACAGCAGAACAACTAACATTTTAAAATATAAATATTATAATAAATGAGATGTTCCTTTATTTTACTTTATTGAACTTCATTATCCATAATCATAATTATCTATATTCACAACACTTCCTTCTGCCATAGATGAAATATGGTCCACACAGAAAGTTAATTAAATAGATACCAAGAATTTTAAAAGCCTTACAGAACACAACAGAAAACAAGCATCCTTTGTTGTGGTTGTATGGTAATTTCTCTGAAATATTTATTGATCATATGTATCGATAGCCTGGCATAACCGACCAGAATAATATCTAGGCAGAGTAGGTTACTCTTTGTTTTTTACAGAAAAAAATTATCAAGATGTTGGCAGAAGTGGCCACTGTGGAGATCATGTCAGATTGTATCTGTTCAACAGGCCCAGACGTGATGGACGAATTATGATGAATATTATTTAATTTTGTTTTTCTTTATATTATATTTGTTCAGTATTGTGTCATTGGCTAAAGATATTAGTGGATTATGCAGTTAAACTCTGTGTCATTGGTTAAAGATGTCGGTTGTACGGTTGCGTGCGTTTAGACGTCATTTCTTGCAGTGCTGAGTGTTACCCACACAGTAAAACTCTGTTTGTGTTAAACCCAGAGACTCTGTGTTACTGATAAAATGTAAGTCAGGCATCTTCTTTTTATGGTGGTGTTTTGTTAGGAAAAGGCAGTGTTAGTTGATGTTTAGAGTTATCATTAAAGAGCAGACACGTTACTCCATGAGCTCTCTGTGTAGGTTTAGTTTCATATTTTAGCATTTACCACATCTCTCCTCTGGTAATACTTTGTTTCATATCAGCTGGGAGATGTACTTCCTTTGTGTATCAGTCCTTGAGTTTAGGAGGTTTAATCAGTAGTTTAAATGTTAGTTGTGTCACTGCATTTCTTGGTTTATCAAGTCACTGAGTCAGTTCTAGAGATTTGCCGCTAGATGGCACCCAAGCACCAGTTACTGTATATTCAGCTCACTATAGACATTACAATCGACTGTAAAAGGCTTTTCTGTGTATTGTGCAGGTTGTCATTTACAAGCAACATTGACATTTAAAGTAATATCTGTATGTGCTTGATCTCTTAGCATTATTATCCTATTCTCTACTTCAGTTCTGTAACATCAAAGCCCATAACTGTTATTACACCTTTGAACTCAGTATGGCTTTAAGTGTTCTGGCCAACAGACCAGGTTGAACACAGTTATAAAGCCAACCAGTGCCATTCATCCCAGTCCCCTACAGTAGTCTTTACTACACTTTTGAGACCTTGAAACTATTTTCAACACAACTGCTTCGAACATCTCAATGTTTCACAAAGCCTCACTTTTCCCACCATCACCTATAGTGTACTGTAAATGTAGTGAACTACTGATGTATACTGATTAAGGACAAAGATACCACCACCTATAGTGTACTGTAAATGTAGTGAACTGATGTACACTGATTAAGGACAAAGATACCACCACCTATAGTGTACTGTAAATGTAGTGAACAACTGATGTACACTGATTAAGGGCATATAACAGACATGTTGTCAGGTTCAGTATCACTATTTTGGCTGAACCCAAAAGTAACAGTGACAGAATGTTAATGCAACAAGAAACAGAATAAACAAATCTTGTGCTGAAGAAATAAGCATTACAGAATTTCACTCTGTAGTTTTTGATTGACATAATGGGAACATGGACATAGCTATAGAGTTGTGTATTATTAAAGTCACAGCATAACACAACTGAAACTATAAATCATCACTATAGTGTCTTACTTCAATGCAGCTGCACCACTTTGTTCCAGATAGTTTCCATGATGAAATGTCACAATGATCTATTTCACAGACTAGCATTGATAGATTCTGTCTGTCATCTCACTAATGTGTACCCTGTGTAGTGTTCTATATAGACCCGTCTGTGTGGGGGAATGTGAGTGAGTAGAACATTACATTTATGGCATTTACCTGACACTTTTACAATTCTGACTGAGTACAACTCAAGCAATTGAGGATTAAGGGTCTTGCTGAGGGACCCAACAGTGGCAACTTGGCAGTGGTGGGGCTTGAACCACCAACCTTGCAATTACAAGTCAAGTACCTTAACCACTGAGCTTGGTGCACAAGCTCATGCACAGATTAACACACCGTATGCATCACTAGTATAAATACATGTGTTCTCGATAGATTAATGTGCCGTATGCAGTGAAAAGCTTTGAATCAAGTAAATTTAAATTGAGAATTCAGTGTAAATATAATGAAATTACACTTGAATTTATTTGTCATTGGGTGTGTTACATACTGGTTAAGCTGGTTGCTAAATGGTGTTATTTGGTGCTTTGGCAGTTGACGGCTAGTGTGCACATATTTGGGCCATTACGCGTCAGAATAACGCGCCAACATAATATGCACATATATACGGTCTGTTACGGTATCTGAGTGCTCAGAGTATCACTTCAACATAATGTGACCATATATACGGTCTGTTACGGTATCTGAGTGCTCAGAGTATCACTCCAACATAAAGTGCACATGTATACGGTCTGTTACGGTATCTGAGTGCTCAGAGTATCACTCCAACATAATGTGCACATATATACGGTCTGTTACGGTATCTGAGTGCTCAGAGAATCACTCCAACATAATGTGCACATATATACGGTCTGTTACGGTATCTGAGTGCTCAGAGTATCACTCCAACATAAAGTGCACATATATACGGTCTGTTACGGTATCTGAGTGCTCAGAGTATCACTCCAACATAATGTGCACATATATACGGTCTGTTACGGTATCTGAGTGCTCAGAGTATCACTCCAACATAATATGCACATATATACGGTATGTTACGGTATTTGAGTGCTCAGAGCATCACTCCAACATAATGTGCACATATATACGGTCTGTTACGGTATCTGAGTGCTCAGAGTATCACTCCAGGGCCTGAGGGAACTTTGACGCATATATGAGAGCTTTATGTTCTCATCCACATGTATGTTTCATACAACTTTTTTATGTGTCTGTATTTTTATATGTTCTTATTCTTCCACTTTGTATCTATTTTATGTAGTCTGTTTCACATGGCAACAGACAGTCCTACAATATTTCACTACATGTAGTACTGTGTGTAACTTTTGTGACGAGTGAGACGCACAGACTCCCTCCACTTTGTGAAACATTTAGTGACATTAAACATTTAAGACAAGGGCGGCACTCACACGTTACATTAACAGGGAACAAAAACACTCTTAACCACAACACTGGCTGCACAAACATGGATACGAACATGCCGCTAACAACGACCAACACTGAGATGCGCACTGGCGGGTTAAAGAGACGGACAAACTCAACGCTGAACCCGGGGAGGTGCGCGTCATCACGGGGGCGTGGCCCCTGCACCACGTGACTTACGGGGGCGGAGCAGTCCGTGAGAACAAATATCACAGACACAGTGAAGGTCTCCACAGGGCTTTGGGAATTATGAACCAGCACTGAAAATCTTTACAAAATCGCTCACCAAATGGGAACTGTATAATATTAATTCATTAATACATTTGAAAGCATCCAGACTTCAGTTCCCACTGTGTGGAAACATTACATCTCCTGTGGGAAGCATTCTGGGAAAGTTGATTACTTATTATGGGGATTTGCTATTTAATTTCTTTAAAATAGAAAAACATACAAGTGATGGTGCACAGCTTTTGTGTGTTTAAAGGGAATTTTAAATATATTCAGTATAACATTATTTATGTATTTAGTGGAATATGTAACTGAATCCAGTAGTGTGTTCAGTGTTCTGCTGTCATCACTATTTCAGTTGTCCACCTGCCTTGTTAATATCAGTGTGTACTTCATTTTTAATATGTTGATGTCAATTTTGTCAGGAATTTATTCAGTGTGATTCACTCTGTGTGTATGAACTGTTGACAGGAAGCAGAGAGCAGCATCTCCAGTGTCCAGCTGTGTGTGTGTGAAGAGGAACAACTCCATGATGGAGCCTCATAATTCCAGCAGTGGAGGAGGAACCTCTGACCCAAAGTGAGGAGCTTTCCATCAGCACTTAATCTGAGGAAACAGGAAGAGGGAATATTCAGGATAAATGAGATGTAGTGAAGTATGTAATTACTCAACACTTTCCTCATTTTCATCAGGATAAAGAGAGCAGAGTCTCCAGCACCCAGCTGTGTGTCTCTGAAGAGTGATTGGTCCATGGGTCGTCCTCCTGCATTCAGCAATGGACCTGTGCCCTCTGACCCAAAGTGAGTGACGCATTACACACTCGTATTCTTTCAGATTCTGCTCGTGTGTATCTGTAGTATAGCATCCACACACTGCTCCTTTGTTTGTGTGTGTGTGTGTGTGTTATAGTACCCACACACGGATCCTTTTTGTGTGCTTGTGTGTGTGTGTATCTGTGGTATAGCATCCACACACTGCTCCTTTGTTTGTGTGTGTGTGTGTTATAGTACCCACACACGGATCCTTTTTGTGTGCTTGTGTGTGTGTTTGCTATAGCACCCACACACTACTCCTTTTTGTGTGTGTGTGTGTGTGGGTGGGTGTGTGTGTGTAGTTTAGCACCCACACACTCCTCGTTTATGTCTGTGTGTAGACCCGCACCCACACAATGCTCCTTTTTGTTTGTGTTTGTATCTGTCGGATAGCACCCTCAGACTGCTTGTGTGTGTGTGTGTGTGTGTGTGTGTGTGTGTGTGTGTGTGTGTGTGTGTGTGTGTGTAGGCCCACCCACACACTGCTTGTGTGTGTGTGTGTCTGTGTGTGTGTGTGTGTGTGTAGTTTAGCACCCACACCCTGCTTGTGTGTGTATCTGTAGTATTGCATCCACACACTGCTCCTTTGTGTGTGTGTGTGTGGGGGTATAGCACCCACACACTGCTCCTTTGTCTGTGTGTGTGTGTCTGTCTGTGTGTGTGTGTGTTATAGTACCCACACATGGCTTCTTTTTGTGTGTGTATGTATCTGTAGGATAGCACCCAAACACTGCTCGTGTGTGTGTAGGCCTCCACCTACACACTGCTTGTGTGTGTGTGTATATGTATATGAACCGGGTATATGTATATATCTAACAGTGCACACTAACACTAACATGTATATGTATATGAACCGGGTATATGTATATAACTAACAGTGCACACTAACACTAACATGTATATGTATATGAACCGGGTATATGTATATATCTAACAGTGCACACTAACACTAACATGTATATGTATATGAACCGGGTATATGTATATAACTAACAGTGCACACTAACACTAACATGTATATGTATATGAACCGGGTATATGTATATATCTAACAGTGCACACTAACACTAACATGTATATGTATATGAACATGTATATGTATATATCTAACAGTGCACACTAACACTAACATGTATATGTATGTATATATCTAACATGAATAATGATGTACAATGAAGTTCACACCAACAGGGTTTACCTACATACATAACTGGCACAATGAACCAGTGCAGGTGTGTGCTAAGAAGGGGGCGTGGTTACAAACACCATGAACAGTCAGTAGTGAACAGTCAGTAGTGAACAGTCAGTAGTGCACGTGGTGGGCCGTACCATGACAGGAACTGAATCCATTACAGTGTGTTCAGTATTCTGCCATCACGACTGTTTCAGGTGTGGTGAAGGAAACACATGCAGCACACACTCCTGACACACAGCTGTAGTATAACACCCACACACTGCCCTTATGTATGTGTGTAGTATAGCATCCACACACTGCTCTTTTGTGTGTGTGCATCTGAAGTATATCATCCACACACTGCTCCTTTGTGTGTGTGTGTGTGTGTGTGTGTGTGTGTGTGTGTGTGTGTGTTATAGTACCCACACACGACTCCTTTTTGTGTGCTTGTGTGCGTGTTTGCTATAGCACCCACACACTGCTGCTTTGTGTGTGTGTGTGTGTGTGTGTGTGTATCTGTAGTATAACCATTTTTATTGTTCTCCCACCCTGTTAATATCAGTGTTTACATATATTTTATATTCGACATCATGTAACAGATGGATTGTGTTTTAAATTTTGTAATCATATATTGATGTGAGTTCCTCATCTTCATCAGGTTAAAGAGAGCAGAGTCTCCAACACCCAGCTGTGTGTCTATGAAGAGTGATTGGTCCATGGGTCGTCCTCCTGCATTCAGCAATGGACCTGTGCCCTCTGACCCAAAGTGAGTGACGCATTACACACTCGTATTCTTTCAGATTCTGCTCGTGTGTATCTGTAGTATAGCATCCACACACTGCTCCTTTGTTTGTGTGTGTGTGTGTTATAGTACCCACACACGGCTCCTTTTTGTGTGCTTGTATGTGTGTGTGTGTGTGTGTGTGTGTTTGTTTGCTATAGCACCCACAAACTGCTCCTTTGTATGTGTCTGTGTGTGTGTGTGTAGTTTAGCACCCATACACTGCTCGTGTGTGTATCTGTAGTGTAGCACCCACACACGGCTCCTTTTTGTGTGTGTATTTGTAGTATAGCATCCACACACTGCTCCTTTGTGTGTGTATCTGTTGTATATCATCCACACACTGCTCCTTTGTGTGTGTGTGTGTGTGTATGTAGTATAGTACCCACACACTCCTCGTTTATGTCTGGGTGTAGACCTGCACCCACACACTGCTTCTTTGTGTGTGTGTGTGGGGGGGGGGTATAGCACCCACACACGGCTCCTTTTTGTGTGTGTATGTATCTGTAGGATAGCACCCACAGACTGCTTGTGTGTGTGTGAGTGTGTGTGTGTGTGTGTGTTTGCTATAGCATCCACACACTGCTCCTTTGTTTGTGTGTGTGTGTGTTATAGTACCCACACACGGATCCTTTTTGTGTGCTTGTGTGTGTGTTTGCTATAGCATCCACACACTACTCCTTTTTGTGTGTGTGTGTGTGTCTAGTATAGCACCCACACACTCCTCGTTTATGTCTGTGTGTAGACCCGCACCCACACACTGCTCCTTTGTGTGTGTGGGGGGGGTATAGCACCCACACACAGCTCCTTTTTGTGTGTGTTTGTATCTGTAGGATAGCACCCACAGACTGCTTGTGTGTGTGTGGGTGTGTGTGTGTGTGTGTAGGCCCACCCACACACTGCTTGTGTGTGTGTGTGTGTGTAGTTTAGCACCCACACCCTGCTCGTGTGTGTATCTGTAGTATTGCATCCACACACTGCTCCTTTGTGTGTGTGTATCTGTAGTATATCATCCACACACTGCTCCTTTGTCTGTGTGTGTGTGTGTGTGTGTGTGTGTGTGTGTGTGTGTGTTATAGTAGCCACACACGGCTCCTTTTTGTGTGTGTATTTATCTGTAGGATAGCACCCACAGACTGCTTGTGTGTGTGTGTGTGTGTAGGCCCACCCACACACTGCTTGTGTGTGTGTAGTTTAGCACCCACACACTGCTCGTGTGTGTATCTGTAGTATTGCATCCACACACTGCTCCTTTGTGTGTGTGTATCTGTAGTATATCATCCACACTGTGCTCCTTTGTCTGTGTGTGTGTGTGTGTGTGTTATAGTAGCCACACACGGCTCCTTTTTGTGTGTATTTATCTGTAGGATAGCACCCAAAGCACCCAAACACTGCTTGTGTGTTTGTGTGTGTGTGTGTGTAGGCCTCCACCCACACACTGCTTGTGTGTGTGTGTGTGTGTGTGTGTGTGTGTGTGTAGTTTAGCACCCACACACTGCTCTTATGTGTATCTGTAGTATAGCGTCCACACACTGATCCTTTGTGCGTGTGTGTATCTGTAGTATATCATCCACACACTGATCCTTTGTGTTGTGTGTGTGTGTGTGTGTGTGTGTATCTGTAGTATAACCATTTGTATTGTTCTCCCACCCTGTTAATATCAGTGTTTACATATGTTTTATATTCGACATCATGTAACAGATGGATTGTGTTTTAAATATTTTAATCATATATTGATGTGAGTTCCTCATCTTCATCAGGGTAAAGAGAGCAGAGTCTCCAGCACCCAGCTGTGTGTCTCTGAAGAGTGATTGGTCCATGGGTCGTCCTCCTGCATTCAGCAATGGACCTGTGCCCTCTGACCCAAAGTGAGTGACACATCACACACTCATGTTCTTTCATTATTGTAGGTGTGGAAGGGTGGAGGGTACTGTTCTGTCAGTAATGTAAGGTCTACTCCATCTTTACTGTTTTAAGATCATTTGTAAGGTGTGTTAATGATGATTACTGAGTGAGGATGACAGTCAACAATTCCAGTTATACAGCTCCTCCTGTTAATGACAACATGTATGACATAGTGGGAAAATAAGAGTTGAGTTCTCATTAAGTGATGTGTGTACTTTAAATACCTTAACTAATAGGGACACAGGACACAGTGAGGTGTTATTAAACACTCAGCTGGGGTTGTGTAACCTGCACTCTACTGTACACACCAGAGGAGCCTCATGAGATTTTATTGGCATGGAGACCTGCATAAACTTTACAACAGTTCTGTTAGTAAAATACATATAAATGTACAGATGGAAAATGGTTTACAAGGGTACATCACCTAGAGATGAGTGATGAGTAGTACAGGTAGTCTCTCTCTGTCTGATCTCTTAGTGTCTGGTGTGTAGCAAGGACAACATCTGTGTACTGCTAAAATGAACAAGAACAGTTAAGGTTATAAATAAGTTAATGTTGTATTATAGTTCAATAATAAGAAAAATGCAGACGAACTAGTGTACATTTCAGGATCAAGTGAGTGAGGCAGTCATACTGAGCACAGATGAACTCAGTGTGTGTGGAGGGGGGGATTGTGTGCATTTGTTTGTGCACATTTGTGTGTGCACATGCGTGTGTGTGTGTGGGTTTGTGCATGTGCTGAGGGTGAGTAGAGTAAAGCTGAGAACCAAGCAGGTGATGATCAAGACAGTAAACACCATCTAACTAAGAGAGACACTGACTGACTGTTATACCTTCCCAGAGTTACATGTCTCCTACTGTTATACCTTCCCAGAGTTACATGTCTCCTACTGTTAATACCTCTATCACCACTAAATGTCATCTCAAAGTTCAGAGAGGTTTTATTGGTCACTTCAGCTATATACAAGTACACAACAAAAATGAGACAATGTTCCTCCAGGACCATGGTGCAACACAAAACAACAGTGCAACAGACAACATGCTACACAAGTGCAAACAGTCCAATATAGTGCAAAAATGTCATTAAATAAACAAACAATAATAAATACAGAACAGGACAAATACAAAATGAGCAGACAGTGCAATTATTTAGTGCAATACTGGGAATATGTAAAGTGAGTTGTACATAGGAGTCAGTGACATGCTACACTGAACATAGCAGTCACCGGTAGCAGCCAGAACAGTTCAGAGTACAGTGCTGGTTTGGTACAGTACTCTAGCAGCAAGTAGGATAATGTGCAAGACTGCAACAGGAGTGCATAGTTTATTTGTGTGAGGCTTGACTTCAGCACTAGTCCGATGCAAAACAATGCGTGTGTATGTGTAAAAGTGCCGATTTTGGAATCTGAATTGGAATTGGAGTTAACCAGAGTTCAGGAGTCTAATGGCTTCTGGGAAGAAGCTGTTGCACAGTCTGGAGGTGCGGGTCTGGATGCTGCAGTACCTTCTTACAGATGGCCTAAGGGTGAACAGTTCATGTGAGGGGTGTGTGGGGTCTTTCACAATGTTGGTGGCTTTCCGGATGCAGCGTGTTATGTAGATGTTCGTGATGGAGGGAAGAGAGACCCCAATGATCTTCTCAGCTGTTCTCACTATTCTTTTGGTCTTGCGGTCAAAGACGGTGCATTTCCCAAACCAGGTAATGATGCAGCTGCTCAGGATGCTTTCTACAGTACCTCTGTAGAAGGTAGTGAGGATGGGTGACGGGCTTCCCTCAGCTTCCGAAGGAAGTAAAGATGTTGCTGGGCTCTCTTGGTGATGGAACTGGGGTTCAGGATCCAGGTGAGGTTCTCCGCTATGTGAACACCAAGGAACTTGATGTTCTTGACGATCTCCACTGAGGAGCTGTTGATGGCAAGCGGGGAGTGATCTCGCCTTGCTCTCCTGAAGTCAACAACCATTTATTTTGTCTTGTCAACATTCAGATACAGGTTGTTGACCTTACACCAGCTCACCAGTTCTCGCACCTCCTCTCTGTATGGTGACTCATTGTCTTTGTTGATGAGACCCACCACGGTCGTGTCATCGGCGAACTTGATGGGATTCGAACTGTGCGTCGCTGCACAGTCATGAGTCAGCAGTGTGAACAGTAGAGGGCTGAGTACGCTGCCCTGGGGAGCACCAGTACTCAGTGTGGTGGTGTTGGAAGTGCTGCTCCCAATCCGGACTGATTGAGGTCTACCAGTCAAGAAATCCAGGATCCAGTTGCAGAGGGAGGTGTTCAAGCCCAGTAAGCTCAACTTTCCAATCAGATGCTAAGGAACAATGGTGTTGATTGCTGAACTGAAGTCTATGAACAGCATTCTTACGTAGGTGCCCTTTTTATCCAGATGTGTGAGTGCCAGATGAAGTGTGGTAGAGATGGCATCATCTGTAGAGCGGTTGGAACGGTACGCGAACTGCAGGGGGTCCAGAGAAGGGGGAAGCTGGGTCTTGATGTGTCTCATGACGAGTCTCTCGAAGCACTTCATGATGATGGATGTGAGTGCAATGGGACGGTAGTCGTTGAGACACGACACCGTGGGCTTCTTGGGCACGGGGACGATGGTGGTGGTTTTGAAGCATGTTGGGACCACGGCGCAGCTCAGAGAGATATTGAAGATGTCTGTCAGGACATCTGCAAGCTGGTCAGCACATTCTCTGAGCACACGACCCAGGATGTTGTCTGGTCCAGCAGCTTTCCGTGGGTTAACTCCACACAGAGTACGCCTCACATCAGCCACCGTCAGGCACAGCACCTGGTCACTTTGCGGAGGGATGGACTTTTCTGCTGCAACAACTTTGCAGCAGAAGGTGATGTTTTCCTGTAGTTAGTAATGGCCTGAATGCCCTCCCACATGCGCCGTGTGTCACCAGTGTCTTTGAAGTGTCCATGGATCCTCTGTGCGTGTGCACGCTTTGCTTCCCTGATCGCACGTGAGTTTGGCTCTTGTTTTCCTGAGAGCCTCTCTCTCACCTGTTCTGAAGGCTGAGTCACGGGTCCTCAGTAGCATGCGCACCTCAGCAGTCATCCATGGCTTCTGGTTGGGGCGTGTGGTGATGGTCTTGGAGACAGTAACATCAATGCACTTGCTGATGTAGCCAGTCACTGATGCTGTATATATACTCTTCCAGGTTAACATTGCCACCGTCAGTAGCAGCCTCCTTGAACGTGATCCAAGTCGTCTGCTCAAAACAGTCCTGAAGAGCAGAGATGGCTCCTGCTGGCCAGGTTCTCACCTGCTTCAGAAGCGGTTTCGAGCGTCTGACGATCGGTCTATATGCAGGGATCAACATTACAGACGTGATCAGAGTATCCGAGGTGGGCGCGGGGCTCCGCCCGGTACGCACCGGAAATGTTTGTGTAAACGAGATCCAGCGCGTTTGCTCCTCTTGTTGCAAAGTTCACATGTTGATGGAATTTAGGCAGTGCTGACTTCAGATTTGTGTGGTTGAAATCTCCGGCGACAATAAACAGTCCGTCTGGATGAACGTTCTGCAGTTCACTAATCGCTCCATACAGCTCCTGGAGAGCCTCTCGTGTGTTCGCGCTGGGTGGAATGTGCAGCGCGATTATAAACACGGCGGTGAATTCCCGCGGTAAATAAAAAGGTCTGCATCTGACAATAGCAAACTCCACCAGCAGTGAGCAGTACGTAACTACAAGCACAGAGTTTTTACACCAGGATTCACTGATATAAATGCATACACTTCCGCCGCGTGTTTTGCCGGAGAGCGCGTTGTCTCCATCGGCACGGATTGAGACTAATCCATCCAGATGAATGGCGGCGTCTGGAATACTGTCGCTGAGCCACGTTTCAGTAAAGATGAAAACACAGCAGTCTCTGAACTCTCGCTGTGTAGTCTGCTGGAGTTTGATGCAGTCCAGTTTATTATCCAAGGAGCAGACATTAGAGAGGAATAGAGATGGTAGAGCTGGTCTGCTAGGATTAGCTTTTAGCCTAGCACGGACCCCAGCTCGCTTCCCCCGCTTCTGCTTCCTTGCACACCGCTTGCGGTGTCTCCCCTTCGGTATCCGGACTCAGGCGACGCCGTGGTCTGCAGGCCTGGTACGCATAGCAACCCGAGCTCACAGAGCGTCTGAAGCACGCCGTCGTCCAGGTAGGTTTGTACATTATGTCTTAAGTGTAGCAGGCTATGGAGGTTGGTTGTTTCCATGTATGTGTGGTTTAAGTTGCTGGAAAAAAGTAGTACAGACGCCAGATAGTAGCACAATAGCACCATTATCGGACCCGGAGTGGCGCTGCGTGCTACTGCGCCACCTTGATAGCTGTCAGGGAGCGCGCGCCTCCCGCAGGTCACGTGGTTTGGTCACGTGTGCAGTGGGAGGGTCTTGTTTGTTTATCGTGTTTGTAACCGCGCCTGCGCACACCTGCACCTGCTTTAGTCTCGTTATGTCTGTGTATTTAAACCCAGGCTGGTGTGTGCGGGATTATCAGTCATTGTTCAGGTTTGCCTTTGTTCATGGTCGTGGTGTTTAAGTACTTATTCACCGCGTTAACGTTAAACGTGTTCATGTCCGTTTTCACTATGTTCGTGTTTATCGAGTACGTTAAATGTGAGTGCTGTTGTCTTCGTCTTTATCAATAAATGTCGGTCTACGTCGGCGGAGTCTGTGTGTCCTGCGACATTCGGATCGTTACAATAGCATAACGCAGACTGGCTTCTCTAGGCTGTCTGTCCCTGGACTACTTTCCTAAGAGAGGATAAAAATGGATGTATTTTCTGATCAAATTCTAATACTAAATCATACTGTAACGTTGCTGCTGGCCCGAGTGCTGATGGGCGTGGAGCAGGACGCACAGACTCCCTCGACAGAGTGAAACATTTATTAACATAAAACACGAACAACAATGGTGGTACTCACACATAACATTAGCGACAGACATAACGGTGCATTTAACTAGACACGGGTTACACAACATTGAACAATGGACATACACACGTTTAAACAGACTTCCGCAAATAATGACCAACACAATACACACTAGCAGAGGTTTAAATAGACACATGAGGGTAACCCGTGCAGGTGCGTGCAGTCAAGAAACATCCCGTGACATACACATTACTTGATCAGTCCATAAATATAAAATTATATATTCTAATTTTTTCTGGAAGAGCTTGAAGCAGTGTGAAAAGTCTAACACTGTATACAACCAACCAGGAGGCCTGGATGTGTTTTAATGTTCCTTGTATGTGCGTAAAATGAGTTAAACTCACATGCAGGGAGCATAACATGCACTGTTATCCTGAACTACTCTCAGAAACCAGCAGTGCATCTGTTAAGCTATCAAGAGGTTTGGTATTTCACCAGGTTGATTGTTCCTGCAAACCTGCCAAATAGCATTAATCTCATACGCAGATATAGTGCTACTAGTCTCTGACTGACCCCAGGTGAGACAGTGCTGTAGATGTAGTGCTACTAGACTCTGACTGACCCCAGGTGAGACAGTGCTGTAGATGTAGTGCTACTAGACTCTGACTGACCCCAGGTGAGACAGTGTAGTAGATGTAGCGCTACTAGACTGACTGACCCCAGGTGAGACAGTGTAGTAGATGTAGCGCTACTAGACTGACTGACCCCAGGTGAGACAGTGTAGTAGATGTAGTGCTAACAGACTCTGACCCCAGGTGAGACAGTGCAGTAGATGTAGTGCTACTAGACTCTGAGTGACCCCAGGTGAGAGTGCTGTAGATGTAGTGCTGCTAGACTCTGACTGACCCCAGGTGAGACAGTGCTGTAGATGTAGTGCTACTAGATTCTGACTGACCTCAGGTGAGACTGTGCTGTAGATGTAGTGCTATTAGACTCTGACTGACCCCAGGTGAGAGAGTGCTGTAGATGTAGTGCTACTAGAGTCTGACTGACCTCAGGTGAGACAGTGCTGTAGATGTAGTGCTATTAGACTCTGACTGACCCCAGGTGAGACAGTGCTGTAGATGTAGAGCTACTAGACTCTGACTGACCTCAGGTGAGACAGTGCTGTAGATGTAGTGCTAACAGATTCTGTCATTCACAGCATTCTGTGAATGCTGTTTAGCAATAGTTTTGGGGTTTCTAGTGACATGCTCACTTTTACTTTTGCCCTTAAATATGTCCCTCTAAAGAATTTTTGAGGTCATTAGTAAACTGACCTCATATCTGTATGTGTGTATATATAGTCTCCTCATTGACGTCATGTAGGTATCTGTATAGTGACTCATCTCTGATGTGTGTGTGTGTGTGTGTGTGTGTGTGTGTGTGTGTGTGTGGTCTCATTACATGTCTGTATATATAGAGTTTCATTACTGATTGTGTGTATAGTATCATTAATTTGCATGTTTGCATATGTATAGTATTGTTACTCTCCTATCTATCTATCTATCTATCTATCTATCTATCTATCTATCTATCTATCTATCTATCTATCTATCTATCTATCTATCTGTACATTTCAGACTCTTGCTAATGTTCTCTAGTGATTGTTAACATTGTTCCATCATTTCTGACTGTTTCTTCTTGTTTTGCTTGTTCTAACAGTGTTTGTTTTTGCCATATGACGCCGTGTGTATTATGACCCATTTTTCCTGTTATTAGGAATCGTCCTTATAATGTCAGTTACATCCTACTAACCTATAGCCCCGCCCACCTCTAGCCCCACCCACCTCTGACTCCTGAGTGTTACTGTACAGTGTAAATCTCACGGTGTGTCTCCCACTCTGCTGTGTATCAGTCTGTTCCTCATTAATGCCCAGTTCTCCATCACTATCCAAGTTCATTTATTTCAGCACACAAGTCTGTTAATGTTTTCATTAGTACTTTATTATACAGTAGTTTCATTACTGACATTTTGGCTGTATGTGTCTACAGAAGAACTCATCCTGTTCTACATCCACACAAAGACAAGGAAGAGTCCATACAGCAGGACTCTCGCACACAAGTGGATAATGTCCTACACAGAGACTTACACACACACAAAACCAGCATGAAGAACAAGTATGAGAGTTTATTTGAGGGAATCAAATCACAAGAGAATAAAACCCTCCTGAACAGGGTTTACACACAACTCTACATCATAGAGGGAGAGAGTGAAGGAGTAAATGAAGAACATGAGGTTTTACAGATGGAGAAAACACTCAGGAAACAGCTGGTACAAGACGCTCCAATCTACTGCTCAGACATCTTTAAACCTGTACAAGGTCCTGAAGGAGACATGAAGGAAGAGAAGATCGGAGCTGTGATGGCTGAAAGTGTCAGACACACAGAACCAAAAGAAGATAAAGGCCCAGAAGTGCCAAAGCTCAGAACTGTTCTGACCAAAGGCATTGCAGGCATTGGGAAAACTGTCTCAGTGCAGAAGTTCATTCTGGACTGGGCCGAGGGAAAAGGCAATCAGGATGTAGATTTCATGTTTGTGCTTCCATTCCGGGAGCTGAACCTGGTTAAAGATGACCAGTACAGTCTGCATAGACTCCTGTGTGACTTCCACCCTGAGATCAAAGACCTGGACCCAAAAATATATGATGTGCGCAAAGTTGTGTTCATCTTTGATGGCCTGGATGAAAGCAGAATTCAACTGAACTTTTCCCAGTGTCATAAAGTATCTGACATAAGCATGACATCATCAGTGGGTGTGCTGATGTCAAACCTCATCAAAGGAGAGCTGCTTCCCTCTGCTCTCATCTGGATAACCTCCCGACCAGCAGCAGCCAATCAACTCCCTTCTCAGTACATCAACCGTGTGACAGAAATTCAGGGATTCACGGACCCACAGAAGGAGGAGTACTTCAGGAAGAGAGTCAGTGACCAAGACCAAGCTGAGAAAATCATCTCACACATAAAGACAGCAAAGAGCCTCCACATCATGTGTCACATACCAGTCTTCTGTTGGATCTCAGCCACTGTGCTTCAGGAAATGCTAAAACAAACTGATACAGAAATCCCTAAAACTCTGACTGAGATGTACATACAGTTCCTACACACTCAGATCAACATGAAGAATGAGAAGTATGAGGGGAAAAAGAAAAGAGATCAAAAGAAACATCTGAAATCCAACAGGTCCATGATTCTGAAACTGGCTGAACTGGCTTTCAAACATCTGATGGAGGGAAACGTGATGTTCTATGAAGAAGACCTGAGAGAGTGTGGCCTTGATGTCACTGAGGCCTCTGTGTACTCTGGGATCTGCACTGAGATCTTTAGGGAGGAATCTGTGCTGTACCAGAGGAAGATCTACTGCTTTGTACATCTGAGCTTTCAGGAGTTCCTGGCTGCTCTCTATGTGTTTCACTGCTTTATCAGCAATAACATGATGGCTCTACAGGCTTTACAGTTACAGTCCATTCAGTATGTTTCTCTCCATGACCTGCTGAAGGCAGCAGTGTGTAAAGCCTTAGAGAGTCAGAATGGATACCTGGACCTTTTCCTCCGTTTCTTGCTGGGCATCTCACTGGAGTCCAATCAGAGTCTCCTACAAGGCCTACTGACACACACACACAGCAGCCCAGAGAGCATCATGGACACAGTCCAGTACATCAAAGACGAAATACAAAAAGGGCACCTCCCCACTGAGAGATCCATCAACCTGTTCCTCTGTCTGTCTGAAATGAAGGACCAGTCTCTCACCAGAGAGATTCAGGAGTATCTACGATCAGAGAAACACTCAGGACAGGAGCTCTCTCCTGGACAGTGTTCAGCACTAGCCTGCATGCTTCTGACCTCAGAGGAGGTGCTGGAGGAGTTGGACTTGGAGAAATACAACACATCACAGGAGGGTTACAGGAGGCTGATCCCAGCTGCTGCAAACTGCAGGAAGGCTCTGTGAGTGTTTAACTATTATTTATTCAATAATTTATATTAGTAACTGAGTACTGATGGCTAAATGTTTCATTCACCCTCACAAGGAAGATGCCACGCAGCTTTAGAGTTGATACACTGGATCATTTATTTGGTCCCTCCATATTGTCCAGTATTCCCTCAACTCACACACACCACAACACACCACTAGGTGGTGTAGAACCAGCAAAAACATTTAATATATTTCAATATGAAAATACCTCTTAATTTTTGTTTCAAAACAGAATTTACATAAAACCTTGACCTTAACATATTTTTGTCTGCTCCTAGTCCTAATGAGTGTTAATGGGGGTATGTGACTGTGAATAAAACTAGTCCTAATGAGTGTTAATGGGATATGTGACTAACTGAATCATAACCCTGACTGTATATTCAGAGTTCACTTTGCTAGGATTACTGACTTCAGTTTATCACACCAAACTTTAGCCACTTTAACATTAATATTAAGTGGAGTCTTTAATGAAGCTAATTACACCCACTGTAATCTACCACTACAAAAGTTAAAGGAAGTTCTCTCTCTGCTCTTTCTACAATACCTGCCTTACCCCGTGTATGTACGTGGATGACACAGTGTATTGTAGTTAAAGATATAGAAGTCGTACACATGGAAAGGGAGTTCACAAGGTTTCCAGAGAAACCAGATTTAGGTCAGAGGTCCTTCATCAGCTGTGCAAGCAAATAGCCTGTTTACACCTTAAATTAAGGTGTTTCATTTCCAGATTGTACCGGAATTCGCTTTGGCTGGATTCTGTTTACACTTTTAACTAAAATGTGTCCTCAGAGTGAACATATGTGCCTCGATCTTATTTTAACATTTTAAAAGCACACCAGTCCACACATCATTTCTGTTTTGCTTCCTGAAACCTACATGGTAAACAAGATTCCTTGCAGACTATTACCAGTGTATTATACACTCTCAGATATGGGCAGAAACTGTCTACAACTGGCAACGAGGTGTCCAGCTGTAGCCCTACAGACAGATCAGACCCCTGAGAGGATCAGCCCTGTGATGGGCAGAAGTGTTTACTAAGAAACGTTCATGAAAAAGCATGTTTATCTAAAAAAAACATTAAGCGGCTGACTTTTGTGTTAATACTACTAAACCACATAAACTGACTTATGAGAATGACCTAACTAGCTGCTGATGTTACCACTGACTGAAACAGGATGTTGTGATTAATGTTCACCATTAGCTAGGCTAGATAATTTACTACTTGGTGAACTGTCAATTAAGTGATTCAGTCCCATCTGCCTCAGCGCAGGAGAAGCTTTGACTGGCAGCAGATGTCATTTCTGCAGTCAGCCAGCAGACGGGTTTCCACTTGTGTAGTTGTACGCAGATACAGAGACTTTCACTTGTATCAAATGTGATCAACATCCGTCTCTGACCACTTCTGACTGTGGTTTCAATGATCAGATTACAGTGTGTCTTGGTTGTTTATGACTTGCATTTCATGTGGTAGAGTGAAATCTGAATGTGATCTGATCACTAAATTCTGTCCCTATATCTTAGTTATCTCATAATTTTAGCTGTTACTTCATTTTTAATTCCTTGTAAGGAGTCACATCACTGTTCTAATCTTGTGTTGTGTAGTAATACTTTAATGACTTGCCCAAGGTTTGTTGATTCATTAATTAATATTACAGCTCTAATTATTGTAAATCCTGAGTCTCTAACACACCTGCTCCAGACTCTTTCAGACATTGATTAGTTCTGTCTAGTTCTAGTTCTCTGTAGCTGTCTTATACTGATTGTATTTATATAACATAAAGTGAATAGCAGGTAATAACAGGCATTAGATATTAATGTTGTAAATGTTCATTAACTGCAAGTCTTTTTATTCAGTATCTGCCACTAGTTTGGTTAGACTGACTTGCTTGTTTTCTTGTTTTCTTTCTCAAGCTGTTCAAACCATTTCTGTGCAGTTTGATGTCTCACTCTGTTTTAAATGTGCTTTGTTTCCTCTGTATTTGCAGACTAGGTAACTGTAGTCTGGACACAGATTTGTGTAAAACTGTATGTTCCACTTTGGCATCATCAAACTCCCCCCTGAGAGAACTGAGTATCAATATCAGCACCCTGGAAGATGAAGGAGTGAAGCTGCTTTCTGATGGGCTGAAGAGTTCACACTGTAAACTGGAGACGCTCAGGTGAGACACTGTAAACTGGAGGCGCTCAGGTGAGACGCTCTAGACTGGAGACGCTCAGGTGAGACGCTGTAAACTGGAGACGCTCAGGTGAGCACATGTATTTTGTCACGGAACGTTTGCCTCCCACAATTCACGGGGTTTGGCCCACCATGTGACTTGGGAGGATGTTTGTGGCCACGCCTGCACACACCTGCACCTTGTTTTGTCTGTGTATTTAAACCCTTGTTAGTGTGTGCAGTATCGTTGGTCATTGTTAATGTAGCATATTAATGTTAAATATTAGTGTTGTTATGTTTTCCCGTTTATCGTGTCCGTTTTTTGTTAACAGTTTCATGTTCCTTGTTTGTAATACGTGTGAGTGCCATTGTGTATGTTTCAATTAAATGTTCGTCCTTGTCGAGGAAGTCTGTGCGTCCTCCTCCACGCCTTATATCCTGAAGTGATGTATTCACAGTAAAACAGTTATATCTTTATGAAGTGACGTGTTCACAGTAAAACAGTTATATCTTTGTGAAGTGACGTGTTCACAGAAACAGTTATATCTTTGTGAAGTGACTTATTCACAGTAAAACAGTTATATCTTTGTGAAGTGACGTGTTCATAGTAAAACAGTTATATCTTTGTGAAGTGACGTATACACAGTAAAACAGTTATATCTTTGTGAAGTGACGTATTCCCAGTAAAACAGTTATATCTTTGTGAAGTGACGTATTCCCAGTAAAACAGTTATATCTTTGTGAAGTGACGTATTCCCAGTAAAACAGTTATATCTTTGTGAAGTGACGTGTTCATAGTAAAACAGTTATATCTTTGTGAAGTGACGTGTTCATAGTAAAACAGTTATATCTTTGTGAAGTGACGTGTTCATAGTAAAACAGTTATATCTTTATGAAGTGACGTGTTCACAGTAAAACAGTTATATCTTTATGAAGTGACGTATTCCCAGTAAAACAGTTATATCTTTATGAAGTGACGTATTCCCAGTAAAACAGTTATATCTTTATGAAGTGACGTATTCCCAGTAAAACAGTTATCTTTATGAAGTGATGTATTCCCAGTAAAACAGTTATATCTTTATGAAGTGACGTGTTCACAGTAAAACAGTTATATCTTTATGAAGTGACGTGTTCACAGTAAAACAGTTATATCTTTATGAAGTGACGTGTTCACAGTAAAACAGTTATATCTTTATGAAGTGACGTATTCCCAGTAAAACAGTTATATCTTTATGAAGTGACGTGTTCACAGTAAAACAGTTATATCTTTATGAAGTGACGTATTCACAGTAAAACAGTTATATCTTTATGAAGTGACGTGTTCACAGTAAAATCTTTGTGAAGTGACTTATTCACAGTAAAACAGTTATATCTTTATGAAGTGACGTATTCACAGTAAAACAGTTATCTTTATGAAGTGATGTATTTAGGTGATTGGGGCTTTTGGATCTTTTTCTTGTGTTCAAGTGAGAATCCCCTCCCCTCCTTCATGAATTAATGTGCTACAGCTGCTCTGACACATTTCAATTTCACCAGATTCTGACAGCTTTTTCATAATTGTTTTCATAATAATTTATTTTTATCACTTTATTGTTTAGTCTCCAGATATGTTAATTCATGTAAAAATAGCAATTAATGAATAATTATTGTTAACAGAATGTTGTTTGTTATTTCTGTGAGCCTTGATTTCATGCTGTTTTAACACCGGGCTTTATTTTCTGTGTCTTTGCAGTCTTACAGGCTGTAATCTCCCAACAGACAGCAGTACTAACCCCTAAACCCCTAACCCCTACCCCTCTGATTAAGTTACTAACCCCTACCCCTCTGATTAAGTTCCTAACCCCTACCCCTCTGATTAAGTTACTAACCCCTACCCCTCTGATTAAGTTACTAACCCCTAACCCCCTAACCCCTACCCCTCTGATTAAGTTACTAACCCCCTACTCCTCTGATTAAGTTACTAACCCCCTACCCCTCTGATTAAGTTACTAACCCCTAACCCCCTAACCCCTACCCCTCTGATTGTTACTAACCCCTACCCCTCTGATTAAGTTACTAACCCCTAACCCCCTACCCCTCTGATTAAGTTACTAACCCCTAACCCCTCTGATTAAGTTACTAACCCCTACCCCTCTGATTAAGTTACTAACCCCTACCCCTCTGATTAAGTTACTAACCCCTAAACCCCTAACCCCTACCCCTCTGATTAAGTTACTAACCCCTACCCCTCTGATTAAGTTACTAACCCCTAACCCCCTACCCCTCTGATTAAGTTACTAACCCCTAACCCCTACCCCTCTGATTAAGTTACTAACCCCTAAACCCCTACCCCTCTGATTAAGTTACTAACCCCTACCCCTCTGATTAAGTTACTAACCCCCTACCCCTCTGATTGTTACTAACCCCTACCCCTCTGATTAAGTTACTAACCCCTAACCCCTACCCCTCTGATTGTTACTAACCCCTATCCCCTACCCCTCTGATTGTTACTAAACCCTAACCCCTACTCCTCTGATTGTTACTAACCCCTCACCCCTACCCGTCTGATTAAGTTACTAACCCCTAACCCCCACCCCTCTGATTGTTACTAACCCCTATCCCCTACCCCTCTGATTGTTACTAAACCCTAACCCCTACTCCTCTGATTGTTACTAACCCCTCACCCCTACCCGTCTGATTAAGTTACTAACCCCTAACCCCCTAACCCCTACCCCTCTGATTGTTACTAACCCCTATCCCCTACCCCTCTGATTGTTACTAAACCCTAACCCCTACTCCTCTGATTGTTACTAACCCCTCACCCCTACCCGTCTGATTAAGTTACTAACCCCTATCCCCTACCCCTCTGATTAAGTTACTAACCCCTAACCCCTACCCCTCTGATTAAGTTACTAACCCCTAACCCCTACCCCTCTGATTTTTACTAACCCCTAACCCCTACCCCTCTGATTTTTACTAACCCCTAACCCCTACCCCTCTGATTTTTACTAACCCCTAACCCCTACCCCTCTGATTTTTACTAACCCCTAACCCCTACCCCTCTGATTAAGTTAATAACCCCTACCCCTCTGAATAAGTCATTAAAAAAGATTGACTCTAACTAACCCCTAAACCCCTACCTCTGATTGTTACTAACCACTAACCCCTACTCCTTTGATTGTGTTGGTAAAAAAAATTATTGACTCTAACCAGTATTATGAAAACGTTTTTAAGATCAACACAATGTACAGCAGGAATCCAATAATTGCACAGCAAACTACACTCATTTCATCTTCTTTAAAAACCCACATAACTTTAGTTTTTCAGGCATCATGATCTAAATGCATTTTGGTCTTAATGCATTCAAAGATTCCTCACTGAATGTAAAATCTTTGTCATTGCAGACTGCCATTGTGTAATCTTGGAGAGCAGACATGTGCAATTTTGGGTGCAGCTCTTCAACTCACAAACAACCGCCTGAGAGAAATCGACCTGTCTAACAATGATCTGCAGGATTCAGGTGTGAAGTGGCTCTCTGCAGGACTGAAGAGTTCACACTGTAAACTGGAGATTATCAGGTGAACTTTCTGTGAATTCATTGTTGAAATGCAAAGTTTATGCTGTGATCTTCTGTGATGCATATTTTGAAAAGTCCAAATATAGATGTACCAGTCTTTTATATAAGATTTCAGAAAAAGGGCTTAGTTGAAGAAAATCTAGTTTAGTTAAACAGAACTTATTTAGGGCAGAGGTATTATTCGTTTATTTTATTCATATCTGACATATGCTACAGGTAGAGTTTGTGATAATACCTCAGAAGAATAGATTTTATCTAATTGCCACAAGTCATCAATGTTTACATCATTCTACATTGGAGAAGGAGGGTAGACCAATCTTTCATTGCACTGTACAAATGGGATGAAGTCCACAGTTTAAGTTTGTGCTGTAAGAGCCTTTTTATATTGTTAACAACAAATATATTCCCAGATCAACACAGCGTTTATAAACATCTAAAGACAGCTGTACAAATACTAATGGATCTTAAGGGTTTGGGGACGGTGTAGTGAGCTGTACAAATACTAATGGATCTTAAGGGTTTGGGGACGGTGTAGTAAGCTGTACAAATACTAATGGTTCTTAAGGGTTTGGGGACGGTGTAGTGAGCTGTACAAATACTAATGGTTCTTAAGGGTTTGGGGACAGTGTAGTGAGCTGTACAAATACTAATGGTTCTTAAGGGTTTGGGGACAGTGTAGTGAGCTGTACAAATACTAATGGTTCTTAAGGGTTTGGGGACAGTGTAGTGAGCTGTACAAAGACTAATGGATCTTAAGGGTTTGGGGACAGTGTAGTGAGCTGTACAAATACTAATGGACCTTAAGGGTTTGGGGACAGTGTAGTGAGCTGTACAAATACTAATGGATCTTAAGGGTTTGGGGACAGTGTAGTGAGCTGTACAAAGACTAATGGATCTTAAGGGTTTGGGGACAGTGTAGTGAGCTGTACAAATACTAATGGTTCTTAAGGGTTTGGGGACAGTGTAGTGAGCTGTACAAATACTAATGGATCTTAAGGGTTTGGGGACAGTGTAGTGAGCTGTACAAATACTAATGGATCTTAAGGGTTTGGGGACAGTGTAGTGAGCTGTACAAATACTAATGGTTCTTAAGGTTTGGGGACAGTGTAGTGAGCTGTCATTTTACAAAGTGGTATGTGAGATACACGATGAAACTGAAGATTACAGTACTAGTCTTTTTTCAACATGTAAGTAACCTCTGAATAGCAGGAACAAGCTTAGGAGGTTCACCATTTACAGAAACCTGCTGGGTTATTCCACGTTAACCAGTGACTGAAAACTCAGTTAAAAACAGTGACTAACTCATAAGAAACAAGACTGGAGAATCAGGCCAGTGGGGACCAAAGAGCAAAGTGGGAAAGTTTATATCACATCAAAAGCCATTTTCTTAATCGTTTAAGGGTAGAATTGACTGCAGTTCTCCTTTCTAATTATAAATTAAAATAATATAAATATAACAAATAGCGATGTTGAAAATGAACCATAAAGTACAAAACATTCTTTAGACTTTCATCTGCTACTATGGAAACAAAAATACTACCAATGATTATTACAAATTTTTAATAACATTGGGAATAATTACATCAAGAAGACAATAGGCATGTGTTATCATAAAAAAGTTAAGAATATTTAAAAAATGTTAAAAACTTCCAGATAAAAAGGTTACTGTGTCATGGTTTGTAATTCCTAATTTTTCTTTATAGTAAAGTCTGCTACGTGCAAACACATTTTCCACTTTCTCCCTCCTATATGCAGACTGTCTGGTTGTTTGGTCACAGAGGAAGGTTGTTCTTCTCTGGCTTCAGCTCTGAGCTCAAACCCCTCCCACCTCAAAGAACTGGATCTGACCTACAACCACCCAGGAGAGTCAGGAGTGAAGCTGCTCTCTGCTAGACTGGAGGATCCCCACTGCAGTCTGGACACTCTCAGGTATGTAGAAATCCCCTGTCCTTGATCTGATCTGATACTCAACTGTGTTCTCAAATACAACCTGCTCTCATAAACAGTGAAGCAGGAACATTAGTGGATAGTGTGTGTGTGTGTGTGTGTGTGTGTGTGGGTGAGAGAGAGAGAGAGAGAGAGAGAGAGAGAGAGAGAGAGAGAGAGAGAGAGAGAGAGAGAGAACTATTATCTGTGTGAGAGAGAGACAGAAATTTAATCTGTGTGAGAAAGAGAGACAGAACTAATATGTGTGAGAGAGAGAGAGAGACAGAAATATTCTGTGAGAGACAGAGAGAGAGACAGAACTATTATCTGTGTGTGAGAGAGAGAGAGAGAAATTTAATCTGTGTGAGAGGAATATTGTGTGAGAGAGAGAGAGAGACAGAACTATTATCTCTGTGTGTGTGAGAGAGAGAGACAGAAATATTCTGTGAGAGAGAGAGAGAGAGACAGAACTATTATCGGTGTGCGAGAGAGAGAGAGAGACAGAACTATTCTGTGTTACAGAGAGCGAGAGAGAGAGAGAGACAGAACTATTATCTTTGTGAGAGAGAGAGACAGAACTATTATCTGTGTGTGAGAGAGAGAGGTGGAGAGAGAGGGAGAGAGAGAGAGAGACAGAGAGAGAGAGAACTATTATCTGTGTGTGTGAGAGAGAGAGAACTATTATCTGTGAGAGAGAGAGGGAGGGAGGGAGAGAGAGAGAGACAGAACTATAATCTGTGTGAGAGAGAGAGAGAAAGAGAGGGAGAGAGAGAGAGAACTATTATCTGTGTGAGAGAGAGAGACAGAACTATTATCTGTGTGAGAGAGACAGAACTATTATCTGTGAGAGAGAGAGACAGAACTATTATCTGTGAGAGAGAGAGAGAGACAGAACTATTCTGTGTGAGAGAGAGAGAGACAGAACTATTCTGTGTGAGAGAGAGAGAGAGACAGAACTATTCTGTGAGAGAGAGAGAGAGAGAGACAGAACTATTATCTGTGTGTGAGAGAGAGAGAGACAGAACTATTATCTGTGTGAGAGAGAGAGACAGAACTATTATCTGTGCGAGAGAGAGAGACAGAACTATTATCTGTGTGTGCGAGAGAGAGAGACAGAACTATTATCTGTGTGAGAGAGAGAGAGACAGAACTATTATCTGTGTGAGAGAGAGAGAGAGACAGAACTATTATGTGTGAGAGAGAGAGAGAGAGACAGAACTATTATCTGTGTGAGAGAGAGAGAGAGAGAGACAGAACTATTATCTGTGTGAGAGAGAGAGAGACAGAACTATTATCTGTGTGCGAGAGAGAGAGAGACAGAACTATTATCTGTGTGCGAGAGAGAGAAAGACAGAACTATTATCTGTGAGAGAGAGGGAGAGACAGAACTATTATCTGTGTGAGAGAGAGATAGAGAGACAGAACTATTATCTGTGTGAGAGAGAGACAGAACTATTATCTGTGTGAGAGAGAGAGAACTATTATCTGTGTGAGAGAGAGAGAGAACTATTATCTGTGTGAGAGAGAGAGAGAGAGAACTATTATCTGTGTGAGAGAGAGAGAGAGAGAACTATTATCTGTGTGAGAGAGAGAGACAGAACTATTATCTGTGTGAGAGAGAGAGACAGAACTATTATCTGTGTGAGAGAGAGAGAGACAGAACTATTATCTGTGTGAGAGAGAGAGAGACAGAACTATTATCTGTGTGAGAGAGAGAGAGACAGAACTATTATCTGTGTGAGAGAGAGAGACAGAACTATTATCTGTGTGAGAGAGAGAGAGAGAGACAGAACTATTATCTGTGTGAGAGAGAGAGAGAGAGAGCTATTATCTGTGTGAGAGAGAGAGAGAGAGACAGAACTATTATCTGTGTGAGAGAGAGAGAGACAGAACTATTATCTGTGAGAGAGAGAGAGAGACAGAACTATTATCTGTGTGAGAGAGAGAGAGAGAGAGACAGAACTATTATCTGTGAGAGAGAGAGAGAGAGAGAGACAGAACTATTATCTGTGAGAGAGAGAGAGAGAGAGAGAGACAGAACTATTATCTGTGTGAGAGAGAGAGAGAGAGAGACAGAACTATTATCTGTGAGAGAGAGAGAGAGACAGAACTATTATCTGTGAGAGAGAGAGAGAGACAGAACTATTATCTGTGTGCGAGAGAGAGAGAGAGAGACAGAACTATTATCTGTGTGCGAGAGAGAGAGAGAGAGACAGAACTATTCTGTGAGAGAGAGAGAGAGAGAGACAGAACTATTATCTGTGTGTGAGAGAGAGAGAGACAGAACTATTATCTGTGTGAGAGAGAGAGACAGAACTATTATCTGTGCGAGAGAGAGAGACAGAACTATTATCTGTGTGTGCGAGAGAGAGAGACAGAACTATTATCTGTGTGAGAGAGAGAGAGACAGAACTATTATCTGTGTGAGAGAGAGAGAGAGACAGAACTATTATGTGTGAGAGAGAGAGAGAGAGAGACAGAACTATTATCTGTGTGAGAGAGAGAGAGACAGAACTATTATCTGTGTGCGAGAGAGAGAGAGACAGAACTATTATCTGTGTGCGAGAGAGAGAAAGACAGAACTATTATCTGTGAGAGAGAGGGAGAGACAGAACTATTATCTGTGTGAGAGAGAGATAGAGAGACAGAACTATTATCTGTGTGAGAGAGAGACAGAACTATTATCTGTGTGAGAGAGAGAGAACTATTATCTGTGTGAGAGAGAGAGAGAACTATTATCTGTGTGAGAGAGAGAGAGAGAGAACTATTATCTGTGTGAGAGAGAGAGAGAGAGAACTATTATCTGTGTGAGAGAGAGAGACAGAACTATTATCTGTGTGAGAGAGAGAGACAGAACTATTATCTGTGTGAGAGAGAGAGAGACAGAACTATTATCTGTGTGAGAGAGAGAGAGACAGAACTATTATCTGTGTGAGAGAGAGAGAGACAGAACTATTATCTGTGTGAGAGAGAGAGACAGAACTATTATCTGTGTGAGAGAGAGAGAGAGAGACAGAACTATTATCTGTGTGAGAGAGAGAGAGAGAGAGCTATTATCTGTGTGAGAGAGAGAGAGAGAGACAGAACTATTATCTGTGTGAGAGAGAGAGAGACAGAACTATTATCTGTGAGAGAGAGAGAGAGACAGAACTATTATCTGTGTGAGAGAGAGAGAGAGAGAGACAGAACTATTATCTGTGAGAGAGAGAGAGAGAGAGAGACAGAACTATTATCTGTGAGAGAGAGAGAGAGAGAGAGAGACAGAACTATTATCTGTGTGAGAGAGAGAGAGAGAGAGAGACAGAACTATTATCTGTGAGAGAGAGAGAGAGACAGAACTATTATCTGTGAGAGAGAGAGAGAGACAGAACTATTATCTGTGAGAGAGAGAGAGACAGAACTATTATCTGTGTGCGAGAGAGAGAGAGAGAGACAGAACTATTATCTGTGTGCGAGAGAGAGAGAGAGACAGAACTATTATCTGTGTGCGAGAGAGAGAGAGTGACAGAACTATTATCTGTGTGAGAGAGAGAGAGTGACAGAACTATTATCTGTGTGCGAGAGAGAGAGAGTGACAGAACTATTATCTGTGTGTGAGAGAGAGAGAGACAGATCTATTATCTGTGTGTGAGAGAGAGAGTGACAGAACTATTATCTGTGTGAGAGAGAGAGAGAGAGAGAGAGAGACAGAACTATTATCTGTGTGCGAGAGAGAGAGAGTGACAGAACTATTATCTGTGTGCGAGAGAGAGAGAGAGAGACAGAACTATTATCTGTGTGAGAGAGAGAGAGAGAGACAGAACTATTATCTGTGTGAGAGAGAGAGAGAGAGAGAGACAGAACTATTATCTGTGTGAGAGAGAGAGAGAGAGAGAGACAGAACTATTATCTGTGTGAGAGAGAGAGAGACAGAACTATTATCTGTGTGAGAGAGAGAGAGACAGAACTATTATCTGTGTGAGAGAGAGAGACAGAACTATTATCTGTGTGAGAGAGAGAGAGTGAGACAGAACTATTATCTGTGAGAGAGAGAGAGAGAGACAGAACTATTATCTGTGAGAGAGAGAGAGAGACAGAACTATTATCTGTGCGAGAGAGAGAGAGACAGAACTATTATCTGTGTGCGAGAGAGAGAGAGAGAGAGAGAGAGACAGAACTATTATCTGTGTGAGAGAGAGAGAGAGACAGAACTATTATCTGTGTGAGAGAGAGAGAGAGAGACAGAACTATTATCTGTGTGAGAGAGAGAGAGAGAGACAGAACTATTATCTGTGTGAGAGAGAGAGAGAGAGACAGAACTATTATCTGTGTGAGAGAGAGAGAGAGAGACAGAACTATTATCTGTGTGAGAGAGAGAGACAGAACTATTATCTGTGTGAGAGAGAGAGACAGAACTATTATCTGTGTGAGAGAGAGAGAGACAGAACTGTTATCTGTGTGAGAGAGAGAGAGAGACAGAACTGTTATCTGTGTGAGAGAGAGAGAGAGACAGAACTGTTATCTGTGTGAGAGAGAGAGAGAGAGACAGAACTATTATCTGTGTGTGTGAGAGAGAGAGAGAGAGAGAGAGAGAGACAGAACTATTATCTGTGTGAGAGAGAGAGAGAGACAGAACTATTATCTGTGTGAGAGAGAGAGAGAGACAGAACTATTATCTGTGTGAGAGAGAGAGAGACAGAACTATTATCTGTGTGAGAGAGAGAGAGACAGAACTATTATCTTTGTGAGAGAGAGAGACAGAACTATTATCTTTGTGAGAGAGAGAGACAGAACTATTATCTGTGTGAGAGAGAGACAGAACTATTATCTGTGTGAGAGAGAGAGAGACAGAACTATTATCTGTGAGAGAGAGAGAGAGACAGAACTATTATCTGTGAGAGAGAGAGAGAGAGAGACAGAACTATTATCTGTGAGAGAGAGAGAGAGAGAGGCAGAACTATTATCTGTGAGAGAGAGAGAGAGAGGCAGAACTATTATCTGTGAGAGAGAGAGAGAGAGAGAGAGAGACAGAACTATTATCTGTGTGAGAGAGAGAGAGAGTGACAGAACTATTATCTGTGTGAGAGAGAGAGAGAGAGAGACAGAACTATTATCTGTGTGAGAGAGAGAGAGACAGAACTATTATCTGTGTGAGAGAGAGAGAGACAACTATTATCTGTGTGAGAGAGAGAGAGAGAGACAGAACTATTATCTGTGTGAGAGAGAGAGAGACAGAACTATTATCTGTGTGAGAGAGAGACAGAACTATTATCTGTGTGTGAGAGAGAGAGAGAGAGACAGAACTATTATCTGTGAGAGAGAGAGAGAGTGAGACAGAACTATTATCTGTGAGAGAGAGAGAGAGAACTATTATCTGTGTGAGGGAGAGAGAGAGAGAGACAGAACTATTATCTGTGTGAGAGAGAGAGAGAGACAGAACTATTATCTGTGTGAGAGAGAGAGAGAGACAGAACTATTATCTGTGTGAGAGAGAGAGGAAGAATTATTATCTGTGTGAGAGAGAGAGAGAGAGAGAGACAGAACTATTATCTGTGTGTGAGAGAGAGAGAGAGAGAGAGACAGAACTATTATCTGTGTGAGAGAGAGAGGAAGAATTATTATCTGTGTGAGAGGGAGAGAGAGAGAGAGTGACAGAACTATTATCTGTGTGAGAGAGAGAGAGACAGAACTATTATCTGTGAGAGAGAGAGAGAGAGACAGAACTATTATCTGTGTGAGAGAGAGACAGAACTATTATCTGTGTGCGAGAGAGAGAGACAGAACTATTATCTGTGTGCGAGAGAGAGAGAGAGAGACAGAACTATTATCTGTGTGAGAGAGAGAGAGAGACAGAACTATTATCTGTGAGAGAGAGAGGAAGAATTATTATCTGTGTGAGAGAGAGAGAGAGAGAGAGACAGAACTATTATCTGTGTGAGAGGGAGAGAGAGAGAGAGAGAGACAGAACTATTATCTGTGAGAGAGAGAGAGAAAGACAGAACTATTATCTGTGTGAAAGAGAGGGAGAGAAACAGAACTATTATCTGTGTGAGAGATAGAGAGAGAGAACTATTATCTGTGAGAGAGAGAGAGAGAGAGAGAGAGAGACAGAACTATTATCTGTGTGAGAGAGAGAGAGAGAGACAGAACTATTATCTGTGTGAGAGAGAGAGTGACAAAACTATTATCTGTGTGCGAGAGAGAGAGAGACAGAACTATTATCTGTGTGAGAGAGAGAGAGAGACAGAACTATTATCTGTGTGCGCGAGAGAGAGAGACAGATCTATTATCTGTGTGAGAGAGAGAGAGAGAGAGAGAGAGACAGAACTATTATCTGTGTGAGAGAGAGAGAGAGACAGAACTATTATCTGTGTGAGAGAAAGAGAGAGACAGAACTATTATCTGTGTGCGCGAGAGAGAGAGAGAGAGACAGAACTATTATCTGTGTGAGAGAGAGAGAGAGACAGAACTATTATCTGTGTGAGAGAGAGAGACAGAACTATTATCTGTGTGTGAGAGAGAGAGACAACTATTATCTTTGTGCGAGAGAGAGAGAGAGAGAGACAACTATTATCTTTGTGCGAGAGAGAGAGAGAGAGAGAGACAGAACTATTATCTGTGTGAGAGAGAGAGAGAGAGAGAGACAGAACTATTATCTGTGTGAGAGAGAGAGAGAGAGACAGAACTATTATCTGTGTGAGAGAGAGAGAGACAGAACTATTATCTGTGTGAGAGAGAGAGAGAGACAGAACTATTATCTGTGTGAGAGGGAGAGAGAGACAGAACTATTATCTGTGTGAGAGGGAGAGAGAGAGAGAGAGTGACAGAACTATTATGTGTGAGAGAGAGAGAGACAGAACTATTATCTGTGAGAGAGAGAGAGAGAAAGAGAAAGACAGAACTATTATCTGTGAGAGAGAGAACTATTATCTGTGTGAAAGAGAGGGAGAGAGACAGAACTATTATCTGTGTGAGAGAGAGAGAGAACTATTATCTGTGAGAGAGAGAGAGAGAGAGAGAGAGACAGAACTATTATCTGTGTGAGAGAGAGAGAGAGAGAGACAGAGCTATTATCTGTGTGAGAGAGAGAGAGAGACAGAACTATTGTGTGTGAGAGAGAGAGAGAGACAACTATTATCTGTGTGTGAGAGAGAGAGAGAGAGACAGAACTATTATCTGTGTGAGAGAGAGAGAGAGAGAGAGAGACAGAACTATTATCTGTGTGAGAGAGAGAGAGAGAGAGACAGAACTATTATCTGTGAGAGAGAGAGAGAGACAGAACTATTATCTGTGTGTGAGAGAGAGAGAGACAGAACTATTATCTGTGTGAGAGGGAGAGAGAGAGAGAGAGAGAGAGAGAGAGAGACAACTATTATCTGTGAGAGAGAGAGACAGAACTATTATCTGTGTGAGAGAGAGAGAGAGAGAGAGAGAGAGAGAGAGAGAGAGAGACAGAACTATTATCTGTGTGTGAGAGAGAGGCAGAACTATTATCTGTGTGAGAGAGAGAGAGAGTGACAGAACTATTATCTGTGTGTGAGAGAGAGAGAGACAGAACTATTATCTGTGTGCGCGAGAGAGAGAGACAGATCTATTATCTGTGTGAGAGAGAGAGAGAGAGAGAGAGACAGAACTATTATCTGTGTGAGAGAGAGAGAGAGACAGAACTATTATCTGTGTGAGAGAGAGAGAGACAGAACTATTATCTGTGTGAGAGAGAGAGAGACAGAACTATTATCTGTGTGAGAGAGAGAGAGAGAGAGAGACAGAACTATTATCTGTGTGAGAGAGAGAGAGACAGAACTATTATCTGTGTGAGAGAGAGAGAGACAGAACTATTATCTGTGTGAGAGAGAGAGACAGAACTATTATCTGTGTGAGAGAGAGAGAGAGACAGAACTATTATCTGTGTGAGAGAGGAAGAATTATTATCTGTGTGAGAGGGAGAGAGAGAGAGAGAGAGTGACAGAACTATTATCTGTGAGAGAGAGAGAAAGACAGAACTATTATCTGTGAGAGAGAGGGAGAGAGACAGAACTATTATCTGTGTGAGAGAGAGATAGAGAGAGAGAACTATTATCTGTGTGTGAGAGAGAGAGAACTATTATCTGTGTGAGAGAGAGAGAGAGACAGAACTATTATCTGTGTGTGAGAGAGAGAGAGAGAGACAACTATTATCTGTGAGAGAGAGAGAGAGACAGAACTATTATCTGTGTGAGAGAGAGAGAGAGAGAGACAGAACTATTTTCTGTGTGAGAGAGAGAGAGAGAGAGAGACAGAACTATTATCTGTGAGAGAGAGAGAGAGAGACAGAACTATTATCTGTGTGAGAGAGAGAGAGAACTATTATCTGTGTGTTAGAGAGAGAGACAGAACTATTATCTGTGTGAGAGAGAGAGAGAGACAGACAGAACTATTATCTGTGAGAGGGAGAGAGAGAGAGAGAGAGACAGAACTATTATCTGTGTGAGAGAGAGAGAGAGAGACAGAACTATTATCTCTGAGAGAGAGAGAGAGAGAGAGAGACAGAACTATTATCTGGTTGAGAGAGAGAGGCAGAACTATTATCTGTGTGAGAGGGAGAGAGAGAGAGAGAGAGAGACAGAACTATTATCTGTGTGAGAGAGAGAGAGAGACAGAACTATTATCTGTGTGAGAGAGAGAGAGGGAGAGAGAGAGACAGAACTATTATCTGTGTGTGAGAGAGAGAGAGAGAACTATTATCTGTGAGAGGGAGAGAGAGAGAGACAGAACTATTATCTGTGAGAGAGAGAGACAGAACTATTATCTGTGAGAGAGAGAGACAGAACTATTATCTGTGTGAGAGAGAGAGAGAGACAGACAGAACTATTATCTGTGAGAGGGAGAGAGAGAGAGAGAGAGACAGAACTATTATCTGTGTGAGAGAGAGAGAGAGAGACAGAACTATTATCTCTGAGAGAGAGAGAGAGAGAGAGACAGAACTATTATCTGGTTGAGAGAGAGAGGCAGAACTATTATCTGTGTGAGAGGGAGAGAGAGAGAGAGAGAGACAGAACTATTATCTGTGTGAGAGAGAGAGAGAGACAGAACTATTATCTGTGTGAGAGAGAGAGAGGGAGAGAGAGAGACAGAACTATTATCTGTGTGTGAGAGAGAGAGAGAGAACTATTATCTGTGAGAGGGAGAGAGAGAGAGACAGAACTATTATCTGTGAGAGAGAGAGACAGAACTATTATCTGTGAGAGAGAGAGACAGAACTATTATCTGTGAGAGAGAGAGAGAGAGAGAGAGAGAAACAGAACTATTATCTGTGTGTGAGAGAGAGAGAGACATAACTATTATCTGTTTGTGAGAGAGAGAGAGACCGACAGAACTATTATCTGAGAGGGAGAGAGACAGAACTATTATCTGTGTGAGAGAGAGAGAGACAGAACTATTATCTGTGTGAGAGAGAGAGAGACAGAACTATTATCTGTGTGAGAGAGAGAGACAGAACTATTATCTGTGTGAGAGAGAGAGACAGAACTATTATCTGTGTGACAGAGAGAGACAGAACTATTATCTGTGTGAGAGAGAGAGACAGAACTATTATCTGTGTGAGAGAGAGAGAGAGAGAGAGAGAGAGAGAGAGACAGAACTATTATCTGTGTGAGAGAGAGAGACAGAACTATTATCTGTGTGAGAGAGAGAGACAGAACTATTATCTGTGTGAGAGAGAGAGACAGAACTATTATCTGTGTGAGAGGGAGAGAGAGAGAGAGTGACAGAACTATTATCTGTGTGTGAGAGAGAGAGAGAGAGAGAACTATTATCTGTGTGAGAGAGAGACAGAACTATTATCTGTGAGAGAGAGAGAGAGAGAGAGAGAGACAGAACTATTATCTGTGTGAGAGAGAGAGAGAGACAGAACTATTATCTGTGTGAGAGAGAGAGAGGGAGAGAGAGAGACAGAACTATTATCTGTGTGTGAGAGAGAGAGAGAGAACTATTATCTGTGTGAGAGAGAGAGACAGACAGAACTATTATCTGTGAGAGGGCGAGAGAGAGAGAGAGACAGAACTATTATCTGAGAGAGAGAGAGAGAGAGACAGAACTATTATCTGTGAGAGAGAGAGACAGAACTATTATCTGTGAGAGAGAGAGACAGAACTATTATCTGTGTGAGAGAGAGAGAGAGAGATATAGAACTATTATCTGTGTGAGAGAGAGAGAGAGAGAGAGAGAGAGAGAGAGAGTGACAGAACTATTATCTGTGTGTGAGAGAGAGAGACAGAACTATTATCTGTGTGAGAGAGAGAGAGAGAGACAGAACTATTATCTGTGTGAGAGAGAGACAGAACTATTATCTGTGTGAGAGAGAGAGAGAGACAGAACTATTATCTGTGAGAGAGAGAGAGAGAGACAGAACTATTATCTGTGTGAAAGAGAGGGAGAGACAGAACTATTATCTGTGTGAGAGAGAGAGAGATTGAGAGTGACAGAACTATTATCTGTGTGTGAGAGAGAGCGAGAGACAGAACTATTATCTGTTTGAGAGAGAGAGAGAGACAGAACTATTATCTGTGTGAGAGAGAGAGAGAGACATAACTATTATCTGTTTGTGAGAGAGAGAGAGAGAGAGAGAGAGAGAAAGAACTATTATCTGTGTGAGAGAGAGAGAGAAAGAGACAGAACTATTATGTGTGAGAGAGAGAGAGAGAGAGACAGAACTATTATCTGTGTGTGTGAGAGAGAGAGAGAGAACTATTTGTGTGAGAGAGAGAGAGAGAGAGAACTATTATCTGTGTGTGAGAGAGAGAGACAGAACTATTATCTGTGTGAGAGAGAGAGAGAGACAGACAGAACTATTATCTGTGAGAGGGAGAGAGAGAGAGAGAGAGAGAGAGACAGAACTATTATCTGTGTGAGAGAGAGAGAGAGAGACAGAACTATTATCTCTGAGAGAGAGAGAGAGAGAGAGACAGAACTATTATCTGGTTGAGAGAGAGAGGCAGAACTATTATCTGTGTGAGAGGGAGAGAGAGAGAGAGAGAGACAGAACTATTATCTGTGTGAGAGAGAGAGAGAGACAGAACTATTATCTGTGTGAGAGAGAGAGAGGGAGAGAGAGAGACAGAACTATTATCTGTGTGTGAGAGAGAGAGAGAGAACTATTATCTGTGAGAGGGAGAGAGAGAGAGACAGAACTATTATCTGTGAGAGAGAGAGACAGAACTATTATCTGTGTGAGAGAGAGAGAGACAGAACTATTATCTGTGTGAGAGAGAGAGAGACAGAACTATTATCTGTGAGAGAGAGAGAGAGAGAGAGAGAGAAACAGAACTATTATCTGTGTGTGAGAGAGAGAGAGACATAACTATTATCTGTTTGTGAGAGAGAGAGAGACCGACAGAACTATTATCTGAGAGGGAGAGAGAGAGAGAGAGAGAGAGACAGAACTATTATCTGTGAGAGAGAGAGACAGAACTATTATCTGTGTGAGAGAGAGAGAGACAGAACTATTATCTGTGTGAGAGAGAGAGAGACAGAACTATTATCTGTGTGAGAGAGAGAGACAGAACTATTATCAGTGTGAGAGAGAGAGACAGAACTATTATCTGTGTGAGAGAGAGAGACAGAACTATTATCTGTGTGAGAGAGAGAGAGAGAGAGAGAGAGAGAGACAGAACTATTATCTGTGTGAGAGAGAGAGACAGAACTATTATCTGTGTGAGAGAGAGAGACAGAACTATTATCTGTGTGAGAGGGAGAGAGAGAGAGAGTGACAGAACTATTATCTGTGTGTGAGAGAGAGAGAGAGAGAGAACTATTATCTGTGTGAGAGAGAGACAGAACTATTATCTGTGAGAGAGAGAGAGAGAGAGAGAGAGAGAGAACTATTATCTGTGTGAGAGAGAGAGACAGACAGAACTATTATCTGTGAGAGGGCGAGAGAGAGAGAGAGACAGAACTATTATCTGAGAGAGAGAGAGAGAGAGACAGAACTATTATCTGTGAGAGAGAGAGACAGAACTATTATCTGTGAGAGAGAGAGACAGAACTATTATCTGTGTGAGAGAGAGAGAGAGAGAGATATAGAACTATTATCTGTGTGAGAGAGAGAGAGAGAGACAGAACTATTATCTGTGTGTGAGAGAGAGAGACAGAACTATTATCTGTGTGAGAGAGAGAGAGAGAGACAGAACTATTATCTGTGTGAGAGAGAGACAGAACTATTATCTGTGTGAGAGAGAGAGAGAGACAGAACTATTATCTGTGAGAGAGAGAGAGAGAGACAGAACTATTATCTGTGTGAAAGAGAGGGAGAGACAGAACTATTATCTGTGTGAGAGAGAGAGAGAGAGATTGAGAGTGACAGAACTATTATCTGTGTGTGAGAGAGAGCGAGAGACAGAACTATTATCTGTGTGAGAGAGAGAGAGAGACAGAACTATTATCTCTGAGAGAGAGAGAGAGAGAGACAGAACTATTATCTATGTGAGAGACAGAGAGACAGAACTATTATCTGTGTGAGAGAGAGAGAGAGAGACAGACAGAACTATTATCTGTGAGAGGGAGAGAGAGAGAGACAGAACTATTATCTGTGTGAGAGAGAGAGACAGAACTATTATCTGTGTGAGAGAGAGAGACAGAACTATTATCTGTGAGAGAGAGAGACAGAACTATTATCTGTGAGAGAGAGAGACAGAACTATTATCTGTGTGAGAGAGAGAGAGAGAGAGAGAGAGAGAGAGAGAGAGACAGACAGAACTATTATCTGTGAGAGGGCGAGAGAGAGAGAAAGAGACAGAACTATTATCTGTGAGAGAGAGAGAGAGACAGACAGAACTATTATCAGAGAGAGAGAGACAGAACTATTATCTGTGAGAGAGAGAGAGAGACAGAACTATTATCTGTGAGAGAGAGAGAGAGAGACAGAACTATTATCTGTGAGAGAGGGAGAGACATAACTATTATCTGTGTGAGAGAGAGAGAGAGACAGAACTATTATGTGTGTGAGAGAGAGACAGAACTATTATCTGTGTGAGAGAGAGAGACAGAACTATTATCTGTGAGAGAGAGAGAGACAGAAATATTATCTGTGTGAGAGAGAGAGACAGAACTATTATCTGTGAGAGAGAGAGAGACAGAACTATTATTTGTGTGAGAGAGAGAGAGAGAGAGAGAGAGAGACAGTACTATTATCTGTGTGAGAGAGAGAGAGAGAGAGAGAGAGAGAGAGAGACAGAACTATTATCTGTGTGAGAGAGAGAGAGAGACAGAACTATTATCTGTGTGAGAGGGAGAGAGAGAGAGAGAGAGAGAGAGAGAGAGAGAGAGACAGTACTATTATCTGTGAGAGAGAGAGAGAGAGAGAGAGACAGAACTATTATCTGTGTGAGAGAGAGAGACAGAACTATTATCTGTGTGAGAGAGAGAGACAGAACTATTATCTGTGTGAGAGAGAGAGAGAGAGAGAGACAGAACTATTATCTGTGTGAGAGAGAGAGAGAGAGACAGAACTATTATCTCTGAGAGAGAGAGAGAGAGACAGAACTATTATCTGGTTGAGAGAGAGAGGCAGAACTATTATCTGTGTGAGAGGGAGAGAGAGAGAGAGAGAGAGAGACAGAACTATTATCTGTGTGAGAGAGAGAGAGAGACAGAACTATTATCTGTGTGAGAGAGAGAGAGGGAGAGAGAGAGACAGAACTATTATCTGTGTGTGAGAGAGAGAGACAGAACTATTATCTGTGAGAGAGAGAGAGAGAGACAGAACTATTATCTGTGAGAGGGAGAGAGAGAGAGACAGAACTATTATCTGTGAGAGAGAGAGACAGAACTATTATCTGTGTGAGAGAGAGAGACAGAACTATTATCTGTGAGAGAGAGAGAGAGAGAGAGAGAGAGAAACAGAACTATTATCTGTGTGTGAGAGAGAGAGAACCAGAACTATTATCTGTGTGTGAGAGAGAGAGAGACATAACTATTATCTGTTTGTGAGAGAGAGAGAGACCGACAGAACTATTATCTGAGAGGGAGAGAGAGAGAGAGAGAGTCAGAACTATTATCTGTGAGAGAGAGAGACAGAACTATTATCTGTGAGAGAGAGAGAGACAGAACTATTATCTGTGTGAGAGAGAGAGAGACAGAACTATTATCTGTGTGAGAGAGAGAGACAGAACTATTATCTGTGTGAGAGGGAGAGAGAGAGAGAGTGACAGAACTATTATCTGTGTGTGAGAGAGAGAGAGAGAGAGAACTATTATCTGTGTGAGAGAGAGACAGAACTATTATCTGTGAGAGAGAGAGAGAGAGAGAGAGACAGAGCTATTATCTGAGAGAGAGAGAGAGAGAGAGAGAGAGAGACAGAACTATTATCTGTGAGAGAGAGAGACAGAACTATTATCTGTGAGAGAGAGAGACAGAACTATTATCTGTGTGAGAGAGAGAGAGAGAGAGAGAGAGAGAGAGAGTGACAGAACTATTATCTGTGTGTGAGAGAGAGAGACAGAACTATTATCTGTGTGAGAGAGAGAGAGAGAGACAGAACTATTATCTGTGTGAGAGAGAGACAGAACTATTATCTGTGTGAGAGAGAGAGAGAGACAGAACTATTATCTGTGAGAGAGAGAGAGAGAGACAGAACTATTATCTGTGTGAAAGAGAGGGAGAGACAGAACTATTATCTGTGTGAAAGAGAGGGAGAGACAGAACTATTATCTGTGTGAGAGAGAGAGAGAGAGAGAGTGACAGAACTATTATCTGTGTGTGAGAGAGAGAGAGACAGAACTATTATCTCTGAGAGAGAGAGAGAGAGAGACAGAACTATTATCTATGTGAGAGAGAGAGAGACAGAACTATTATCTGTGTGAGAGAGAGAGAGAGAGACAGACAGAACTATTATCTGTGAGAGGGAGAGAGAGACAGAACTATTATCTGTGTGAGAGAGAGACAGAACTATTATCTGTGTGTGAGAGAGAGAGAGAGAGACAGAACTATTATCTGTGTGAGAGAGAGACAGAACTATTATCTGTGTGTGAGAGAGAGAGAGAGAGAGAGAGACAGACAGAACTATTATCTGTGAGAGGGCGAGAGAGAGAGAGACAACTATTATCTGTGAGAGGGCGAGAGAGAGAGAAAGAGACAGAACTATTATCTGTGAGAGAGAGAGAGAGACAGACAGAACTATTATCTGAGAGAGAGAGAGAGAGACAGAACTATTATCTGTGAGAGAGAGAGAGAGAGAGACAGAACTATTATCTGTGAGAGAGAGAGAGAGACAGAACTATTATCTGTGAGAGAGAGAGAGACAGAACTATTATCTGTGAGAGAGGGAGAGACAGTACTATTATCTGTGAGAGAGAGAGAGAGAGAGACAGAACTATTATCTGTGTGAGAGAGAGAGACAGAACTATTATCTGTGTGAGAGAGAGAGACAGAACTATTATCTGTGTGAGAGAGAGAGAGAGAGACAGAACTATTATCTGTGTGAGAGAGAGAGAGAGAGACAGAACTATTATCTGTGTGAGAGAGAGAGAGAGACAGAACTATTATCTGTGTGAGAGAGAGAGAGAGACAGAACTATTATCTGTGTGAGAGAGAGAGAGAGACAGAATTATTATCTGTGTGAGAGAGAGAGAGAGAGAGACAGAACTATTATCTGTGTGAGAGGGAGAGAGAGAGAGAGAGAGTGACAGAACTATTATCTGTGTGAGAGAGAGAGAGAGACAGAACTATTATGTGTGTGAGAGAGAGACAGAACTATTATCTGTGTGAGAGAGAGAGACAGAACTATTATCTGTGAGAGAGAGAGACAGAACTATTATCTGTGTGAAAGAGAGGGAGAGACAGAACTATTATCTGTGTGTGTGAGAGAGAGAGAGAGAGACAGAATTATTATCTGTGTGAGAGAGAGAGAGAGAGAGACAGAACTATTATCTGTGTGAGAGGGAGAGAGAGAGAGAGAGAGTGACAGAACTATTATCTGTGTGAGAGAGAGAGAGAGACAGAACTATTATGTGTGTGAGAGAGAGACAGAACTATTATCTGTGTGAGAGAGAGAGACAGAACTATTATCTGTGAGAGAGAGAGGGAGAGACAGAACTATTATCTGTGTGTGTGAGAGAGAGAGAGAGAGACAGAACTATTATCTGTGTGAGAGAGAGAGACAGAAATATTATCTGTGTGAGAGAGAGAGACAGAACTATTATCTGTGAGAGAGAGAGAGACAGAACTATTATCTGTGTGAAAGAGGGAGAGAGACAGAACTATTATCTGTGTGTGAGAGAGAGAGACAGAACTATTATTTGTGTGAGAGAGAGAGAGAGAGAGAGAGAGAGACAGTACTATTATCTGTGTGAGAGAGAGAGAGAGAGAGAGAGAGAGAGAGAGAGAGAGAGACAGAACTATTATCTGTGTGAGAGAGAGAGAGACAGAACTATTATCTGTGTGAGAGGGAGAGAGAGAGAGAGAGAGAGAGAGATAGAGAGAGAGAGAGACAGTACTATTATCTGTGAGAGAGAGAGAGAGAGAGAGAGAGACAGAACTATTATCTGTGTGAGAGAGAGAGACAGAACTATTATCTGTGTGAGAGAGAGAGAGAGACAGAACTATTATCTGTGTGAGAGAGAGACAGAACTATTATCTGTGAGAGAGAGAGACAGAACTATTATCTGTGAGAGAGAGAGACAGAACTATTATCTGTGTGAGAGAGAGAGAGAGAGAGAGAGAGAGAGAGAGACAGAACTATTATCTGTGTGTGAGAGAGAGAGACAGAACTATTATCTGTGTGAGAGAGAGAGAGAGAGACAGAACTATTATCTGTGTGAGAGAGAGACAGAACTATTATCTGTGTGAGAGAGAGAGAGAGACAGAACTATTATCTGTGAGAGAGAGAGAGAGAGACAGAACTATTATCTGTGTGAAAGAGAGGGAGAGACAGAACTATTATCTGTGTGAAAGAGAGGGAGAGACAGAACTATTATCTGTGTGAGAGAGAGAGAGAGAGAGAGTGACAGAACTATTATCTGTGTGTGAGAGAGAGAGAGACAGAACTATTATCTCTGAGAGAGAGAGAGAGAGAGACAGAACTATTATCTATGTGAGAGAGAGAGAGACAGAACTATTATCTGTGTGAGAGAGAGAGAGAGAGACAGACAGAACTATTATCTGTGAGAGGGAGAGAGAGACAGAACTATTATCTGTGTGAGAGAGAGAGACAGAACTATTATCTGTGAGAGAGAGAGACAGAACTATTATCTGTGAGAGAGAGAGACAGAACTATTATCTGTGTGTGAGAGAGAGAGAGAGAGAGAGAGAGAGAGACAGACAGAACTATTATCTGTGAGAGGGCGAGAGAGAGAGAGACAACTATTATCTGTGAGAGGGCGAGAGAGAGAGAAAGAGACAGAACTATTATCTGTGAGAGAGAGAGAGAGACAGACAGAACTATTATCTGAGAGAGAGAGAGACAGAACTATTATCTGTGAGAGAGAGAGAGAGAGAGACAGAACTATTATCTGTGAGAGAGAGAGAGCGACAGAACTATTATCTGTGAGAGAGAGAGAGAGAGAGAGACAGAACTATTATCTGTGAGAGAGAGAGAGACAGAACTATTATCTGTGAGAGAGGGAGAGACAGTACTATTATCTGTGAGAGAGAGAGAGAGAGACAGAACTATTATCTGTGTGAGAGAGAGAGACAGAACTATTATCTGTGTGAGAGAGAGAGACAGAACTATTATCTGTGTGAGAGAGAGAGAGAGAGACAGAACTATTATCTGTGTGTGAGAGAGAGAGAGACAGAACTATTATCTGTGTGAGAGAGAGAGAGACAGAACTATTATCTGTGTGAGAGAGAGAGAGAGACAGAATTATTATCTGTGTGAGAGAGAGAGAGAGAGAGACAGAACTATTATCTGTGTGAGAGGGAGAGAGAGAGAGAGAGAGTGACAGAACTATTATCTGTGTGAGAGAGAGAGAGAGAGAGACAGAACTATTATGTGTGTGAGAGAGAGACAGAACTATTATCTGTGTGAGAGAGAGAGACAGAACTATTATCTGTGAGAGAGAGAGACAGAACTATTATCTGTGTGAAAGAGAGGGAGAGACAGAACTATTATCTGTGTGTGTGAGAGAGAGAGAGAGACAGAACTATTATCTGTGTGAGAGAGAGAGACAGAAATATTATCTGTGTGAGAGAGAGAGACAGAACTATTATCTGTGAGAGAGAGAGAGACAGAACTATTATCTGTGTGAAAGAGGGAGAGAGACAGAACTATTATCTGTGTGTGAGAGAGAGAGACAGAGAGAGAGAGAGACAGTACTATTATCTGTGTGTGAGAGAGAGAGAGAGAGAGAGAGAGAGAGAGAGAGAGAGACAGAACTATTATCTGTGTGAGAGAGAGAGAGAGACAGAACTATTATCTGTGTGAGAGGGAGAGAGAGAGAGAGAGAGAGAGAGAGAGAGAGAGAGAGAGAGACAGTACTATTATCTGTGAGAGAGAGAGAGAGAGAGAGACAGAACTATTATCTGTGTGAGAGAGAGAGACAGAACTATTATCTGTGTGAGAGAGAGAGAGAGACAGAACTATTATCTGTGTGAGAGAGAGAGAGAGACAGAACTATTATCTGTGTGAGAGAGAGAGAGAGAGACAGAATTATTATCTGTGTGAGAGAGAGAGAGAGAGACAGAACTATTATCTGTGTGAGAGGGAGAGAGAGAGAGAGAGTGACAGAACTATTATCTGTGTGAGAGAGAGAGAGAGACAGAACTATTATCTGTGTGAGAGGGAGAGAGAGAGAGACAGAACTATTATCTGTGTGAGAGGGAGAGAGAGAGAGAGAGAAACAGAACTATTATCTGTGTGAGAGAGAGAGAGACAGAACTATTATCTGTGTGAGAGAGAGAGACAGAACTATTATCTGTGTGTGAGAGAGAGAGAGAGAGAACTATTACCTGTGTGAGAGAGAGAGAGAGACAGAACTATTATCTGTGTGAGAGAGAGTGAGAGACAGAACTATTATGTGTGAGAGAGAGTGAGAGAGAGAGACAGAACTATTATCTGTGAGAGAGAGAGACAGAACTATTATCTGTGTGAGAGAGAGAGAGAGAGACAGAACTATTATCTGTGTGAGAGAGAGAGAGACAGAACTATTATCTGTGAGAGGGAGCGAGAGAGAGAGAGACAGAACTATTATCTGTGTGAGAGAGAGAGAGAGAGAGAGAGAGACAGAACTATTACCTGTGTGAGAGAGAGAGAGAGAGAGACAGAACTATTATCTGTGTGAGAGAGAGAGAGAGAGAGACAGAACTATTATCTGTGTGAGAGAGAGAGAGAGAGAGACAGAACTATTATCTGTGTGAGAGAGAGAGAGAGAGACAGAACTATTATCTGTGTGAGAGAGAGAGAGAGAGAGAGACAGAACTATTATCTGTGTGAGAGAGAGTGAGAGAGAGAGACAGAACTATTATCTGTGTGAGAGAGAGAGAGACAGAACTATTATCTGTGTGAGAGAGAGAGAGACAGAACTATTATCTGTGTGAGAGAGAGAGAGAGACAGAACTATTATCTGTGTGAGAGAGAGAGAGAGACAGAACTATTATCTGTGTGAGAGGGAGAGAGAGAGAGAGAGAGAGAGAGAGAGAGAGAGAGAGAGAGAGAGACAGTACTATTATCTGTGAGAGAGAGAGAGAGAGAGAGAGAGAGAGAGACAGAACTATTATCTGTGTGAGAGGGAGAGAGAGAGAGACAGAACTATTATCTGTGTGAGAGAGAGAGAGACAGAACTATTATCTGTGTGTGAGAGAGAGAGACAGAACTATTATCTGTGTGAGAGAGAGAGAGAGAGAGAACTATTACCTGTGTGAGAGAGAGAGAGAGACAGAACTATTATCTGTGTGAGAGAGAGTGAGAGACAGAACTATTATGTGTGAGAGAGAGAGACAGAACTATTATCTGTGAGAGAGAGAGACAGAACTATTATCTGTGTGAGAGAGAGAGAGAGAGACAGAACTATTATCTGTGTGAGAGAGAGAGAGACAGAACTATTATCTGTGAGAGGGAGCGAGAGAGAGAGAGACAGAACTATTATCTGTGTGAGAGAGAGCGAGAGAGAGAGAGACAGAACTATTACCTGTGTGAGAGAGAGAGAGAGAGAGAGAGAGACAGAACTATTATCTGTGTGAGAGAGAGAGAGAGAGAGAGACAGAACTATTATCTGTGTGAGAGAGAGAGAGAGAGACAGAACTATTATCTGTGTGAGAGAGAGAGAGAGAGAGACAGAACTATTATCTGTGTGAGAGAGAGTGAGAGAGAGAGACAGAACTATTATCTGTGTGAGAGAGAGAGACAGAACTATTATCTGTGTGAGAGAGAGAGACAGAACTATTATCTGTGTGAGAGGGAGAGAGAGACAGAACTATTATCTGTGTGAGAGGGAGAGAGAGACAGAACTTTTATCTGTGTGAGAGGGAGAGAGAGACAGAACTATTATCTGTGTGAGAGGGAGAGAGAGAGAGAGAGAGAGAGAGAGAGAGAGAGAGAGAGACAGTACTATTATCTGTGAGAGAGAGAGAGAGAGAGAGAGAGAGAGAGAGAGACAGAACTATTATCTGTGTGAGAGAGAGAGACAGAACTATTATCTGTGTGAGAGAGAGAGACAGAACTATTATCTGTGTGAGAGAGAGAGACAGAACTATTATCTGTGTGAGAGAGAGAGACAGAACTATTATCTGTGTGAGAGAGAGAGAGAGACAGAACTATTATCTGTGTGAGAGAGAGAGAGACAGAACTATTATCTGTGTGAGAGAGAGAGAGAGACAGAATTATTATCTGTGTGTGAGAGAGAGAGAGAGAGACAGAACTATTATCTGTGTGAGAGGGAGAGAGAGAGAGAGAGTGACAGAACTATTATCTGTGTGAGAGGGAGAGAGAGAGAGACAGAACTATTATCTGTGTGAGAGAGAGAGAGACAGAACTATTATCTGTGTGAGAGAGAGAGAGACAGAACTATTATCTGTGTGAGAGAGAGAGAGAGAGAGAGAACTATTATCTGTGTGAGAGAGAGAGAGAGAGAGAGAACTATTACCTGTGTGAGAGAGAGAGAGAGAGACAGAACTATTATCTGTGTGAGAGAGAGTGAGAGACAGAACTATTATGTGTGAGAGAGAGAGAGAGAGAGAGACAGAACTATTATCTGTGTGAGAGAGAGAGAGAGAGACAGAACTATTATCTGTGTGAGAGAGAGAGAGAGAGACAGAACTATTATCTGTGTGAGAGAGAGAGAGAGAGACAGAACTATTATCTGTGAGAGAGAGAGAGAGAGACAGAACTATTATCTGTGAGAGGGAGCGAGAGAGAGAGAGACAGAACTATTATCTGTGTGAGAGAGAGCGAGAGAGAGAGAGACAGAACTATTATCTGTGTGTGAGAGAGAGAGAGAGAGAGAGAGAGAGAGAGAGAGACAGAACTATTACCTGTGTGAGAGAGAGAGAGAGAGAGACAGAACTATTATCTGTGTGAGAGAGAGAGAGAGAGAGACAGAACTATTATCTGTGAGAGAGAGAGAGAGAGAGACAGAACTATTATCTGTGTGAGAGAGAGAGAGAGAGAGACAGAACTATTATCTGTGTGAGAGAGAGAGAGAGAGACAGAACTATTGTCTGTGTGAGAGAGAGTGAGAGAGAGAGACAGAACTATTATCTGTGTGAGAGAGAGTGAGAGAGAGAGACAGAACTATTATCTGTGTGAGAGAGAGAGAGACAGAACTATTATCTGTGTGAGAGAGAGAGAGAGAGACAGAACTATTATCTGTGTGAGAGAGAGAGAGAGAGACAGAACTATTATCTGTGTGAGAGAGAGAGAGAGAGACAGAACTATTATCTGTGTGAGAGAGAGAGAGAGAGACAGAACTATTATCTGTGTGAGAGAGAGAGAGACAGAACTATTATCTGTGTGTGAGAGAGAGAGAGACAGAACTATTATCTGTGTGTGAGAGAGAGAGAGAACTATTATCTGTGTGTGTGAGAGAGAGAGAGAGAGAGAGAGAGAACTATTATCTGTGAGAGAGAGAGAGACAGAACTATTATCTGTGTGAAAGAGAGGGAGAGAGACAGAACTATTATCTGTGTGTGAGAGAGAGACAGAACTATTATCTGTGTGAGAGAGAGAGAGACAGAACTATTATCTGTGTGAGAGAGAGAGAGAGACAGAACTATTATCTGTGTGAGAGAGAGAGAGAGACAGAACTATTATCTGTGAGAGAGAGAGAGAGAGAGACAGAACTATTATCTGTGTGAGAGAGAGAGAGAGACAGAACTATTATCTGTGTGAGAGAGAGAGAGACAGAACTATTATCTGTGTGAGAGAGAGAGAGACAGAACTATTATCTGTGTGAGAGAGAGAGACAGTACTATTATCTGTGTGAGAGAGAGAGAGAGAAACAGAACTATTATCTGTGTGAGAGAGAGAGAGAGACAGAACTATTATCTGTGTGAGAGAGAGAGACAGAACTATTATCTTTGTGAGAGAGAGAGACAGAACTATTATCTGTGTGAGAGGGAGAGAGAGAGAGAGTGACAGAACTATTATCTGTGAGAGAGAGAGAGAGAGAGAGAGACAGAACTATTATCTGTGAGAGAGAGAGAGACAGAACTAATATCTGTGTGAGAGAGAGAGAACTATTATCTGTGTGAGAGGGAAAGAGAGAACTATTATCTGTGTGAGAGGGAAAGAGAGAGAGAGAGAGAACTATTATCTGTGTGAGAGGGAGAGAGAGAGAGACAGAACTATTATCTGTGTGAGAGGGAGAGAGAGAGAGAGACAGAACTATTATCTGTGTGAGAGGGAGAGAGAGAGAGAGACAGTACTATTATCTGTGTGAGAGAGAGAGAGAGAGAGAGAGAGACAGAACTATTATCTGTGTGAGAGAGAGACAGAGACAGAACTATTATCTGTGTGAGAGGGAGAGAGAGACAGAACTATTATCTGTGAGAGAGAGAGAGAGAGACAGAACTATTATCTGTGAGAGAGAGAGAGAGAGAGACAGAACTATTATCTGTGAGAGAGAGAGAGACAGACAGAACTATTATCTGTGAGAGGGCGAGAGAGAGAGAAAGAGACAGAACTATTATCTGTGAGAGAGAGAGAGACAGACAGAACTATTATCTGAGAGGGAGAGAGAGAGAGAGACAGAACTATTATCTGTGAGAGAGAGAGAGAGACAGAACTATTATCTGTGAGAGAGAGAGAGAGAGAGAGACAGAACTATTATCTGTGAGAGAGAGAGAGACAGACAGAACTATTATCTGAGAGGGAGAGAGAGAGAGACAGAACTATTATCTGTGAGAGAGAGAGACAGAACTATTATCTGTGAGAGAGAGAGAGAGAGAGAGACAGAACTATTATCTGTGAGAGAGAGAGAGACAGAACTAATATCTGTGTGAGAGAGAGAGAACTATTATCTGTGTGAGAGGGAAAGAGAGAACTATTATCTGTGTGAGAGGGAAAGAGAGAGAGAGAGAGAACTATTATCTGTGTGAGAGGGAGAGAGACAGAACTATTATCTGTGAGAGGGAGCGAGAGAGAGAGAGACAGAACTATTATCTGTGTGAGAGAGAGCGAGAGAGAGAGAGACAGAACTATTATCTGTGTGAGAGAGAGAGAGAGAGAGAGAGAGAGAGACAGAACTATTACCTGTGTGAGAGAGAGAGAGAGAGAGAGACAGAACTATTATCTGTGTGAGAGAGAGAGAGAGAGAGACAGAACTATTATCTGTGTGAGAGAGAGAGAGAGACAGAACTATTATCTGTGTGAGAGAGAGTGAGAGAGAGAGACAGAACTATTATCTGTGTGAGAGAGAGTGAGAGAGAGAGGCAGAACTATTATCTGTGTGAGAGAGAGTGAGAGAGAGAGACAGAACTATTATCTGTGTGAGAGAGAGAGAGACAGAACTATTATCTGTGTGTGAGAGAGAGAGAGAGAGAGACAGAACTATTATCTGTGTGAGAGAGAGAGAGAGAGAGACAGAACTATTATCTGTGTGAGAGAGAGAGGGAGACAGAACTATTATCTGTGTGAGAGAGAGTGAGAGAGAGAGACAGAACTATTATCTGTGTGTGTGAGAGAGAGAGAGAGAGAGAGAGAGAGAACTATTATCTGTGAGAGAGAGAGACAGAACTATTATCTGTGTGAAAGAGAGGGAGAGAGACAGAACTATTATCTGTGTGTGAGAGAGAGACAGAACTATTATCTGTGTGAGAGAGAGAGAGAGAGACAGAACTATTATCTGTGTGAGAGAGAGAGAGAGAGACAGAACTATTATCTGTGAGAGAGAGAGAGAGACAGAACTATTATCTGTGTGAGAGAGAGAGAGAGACAGAACTATTATCTGTGTGAGAGAGAGAGAGACAGAACTATTATCTGTGTGAGAGAGAGAGACAGTACTATTATCTGTGTGAGAGAGAGAGAGAGAAACAGAACTATTATCTGTGTGAGAGAGAGAGAGAGAGACAGAACTATTATCTGTGTGAGAGAGAGAGACAGAACTATTATCTGTGTGAGAGAGAGAGACAGAACTATTATCTGTGTGTGAGGGAGAGAGAGAGAGAGTGACAGAACTATTATCTGTGTGTGAGGGAGAGAGAGAGAGAGTGACAGAACTATTATCTGTGTGTGAGGGAGAGAGAGAGAGAGTGACAGAACTATTATCTGTGTGTGAGAGAGAGAGACAGAACTATTATCTGTGAGAGGGCGAGAGAGAGAGAGGCAGAACTATTATCTGTGAGAGAGAGAGACAGAACTATTATCTGTGAGAGAGAGAGAGAGAGAGACAGAACTATTATCTGTGAGAGAGAGAGAGACAGAACTAATATCTGTGTGAGAGAGAGAGAGAACTATTATCTGTGTGAGAGGGAAAGAGAGAGAGAGAGAGAACTATTATCTGTGTGAGAGGGAGAGAGAGAGAGACAGAACTATTATCTGTGTGAGAGGGAGAGAGAGATAGACAGAACTATTATCTGTGTGAGAGGGAGAGAGAGAGAGACAGTACTATTATCTGTGTGAGAGAGAGAGAGAGAGAGAGAGAGAGACAGAACTATTATCTGTGTGAGAGAGAGACAGAGACAGAACTATTATCTGTGTGAGAGGGAGAGAGAGAGAGAGAGACAGAACTATTATCTGTGAGAGAGGGAGAGACAACTATTATCTGTGTGAGAGAGAGAGAGAGACAGAACTATTATCTGTGTGAGAGAGAGAGACAGAACTATTATCTGTGTGAGAGAGAGAGACAGAACTATTATCTGTGTGAAAGAGAGGGAGAGACAGAACTATTATCTGTGTGTGAGAGAGAGAGAGAGAGAGAGAGAGAGACAGAACTATTATCTGTGTGAGAGAGAGAGACAGAACTATTCTCTGTGTGAGAGAGAGAGACAGAACTATTATCTGTGAGAGAGAGAGAGAGACAGAACTATTATCTGTGAGAGAGAGAGAGAGACAGAACTATTATCTGTGTGAAAGAGGGAGAGAGACAGAACTATTATCTGTGTGAAAGAGGGAGAGAGACAGAACTATTATCTGTGTGTGAGAGAGAGAGACAGAACTATTATTTGTGTGAGAGAGAGAGAGAGAGAGAGAGAGAGAGACAGAACTATTATCTGTGTGAGAGAGAGAGAGACAGACAGAACTATTATCTGAGAGGGAGAGAGAGAGAGAGACAGAACTATTATCTGTGAGAGAGAGAGAGAGACAGAACTATTATCTGTGAGAGAGAGAGAGAGAGAGACAGAACTATTATCTGTGAGAGAGAGAGAGACAGACAGAACTATTATCTGTGAGAGGGCGAGAGAGAGAGAAAGAGACAGAACTATTATCTGTGAGAGAGAGAGAGAGACAGACAGAACTATTATCTGAGAGGGAGAGAGAGAGAGAGACAGAACTATTATCTGTGAGAGAGAGAGAGAGAGAGACAGAACTATTATCTGTGAGAGAGAGAGAGAGAGAGAGAGAGACAGAACTATTATCTGTGAGAGAGAGAGAGACAGACAGAACTATTATCTGAGAGGGAGAGAGAGAGAGAGACAGAACTATTATCTGTGAGAGAGAGAGACAGAACTATTATCTGTGAGAGAGAGAGAGAGAGAGACAGAACTATTATCTGTGAGAGAGAGAGAGACAGAACTAATATCTGTGTGAGAGAGAGAGAGAGAGAGACAGAACTATTATCTGTGTGAGAGGGAGAGAGAGAGAGACAGAACTATTATCTGTGTGAGAGGGAGAGAGAGAGAGACAGAACTATTATCTGTGTGAGAGGGAGAGAGAGAGAGAGACAGTACTATTATCTGTGTGAGAGAGAGACAGAGAGACAGAACTATTATCTGTGTGTGAGAGAGACAGAACTATTATCTGTGTGTGAGAGAGACAGAACTATTATCTGTGTGTGAGAGAGACAGAACTATTATCTGTGAGAGGGAGCGAGCGAGAGAGAGACAGAACTATTATCTGTGTGAGAGAGAGAGAGAGACAGAACTATTATCTGTGTGAGAGAGAGAGAGAGAGACAGAACTATTATCTGTGTGAGAGAGAGAGAGAGAGAGAGAGAGAGAGAGAGAGAGAACTATTATCTGTGAGAGGGAGCGAGCGAGAGAGAGACAGAACTATTATCTGTGTGAGAGAGAGAGAGAGACAGAACTATTATCTGTGTGAGAGAGAGAGAGACAGACAGAACTATTATCTGTGTGAGAGAGAGAGAGACAGAACTATTATCTGTGTGAGAGAGAGAGAGAGAGAGAGACAGAACTATTATCTGTGAGAGGGAGCGAGCGAGAGAGAGACAGAACTATTATCTGTGTGAGAGAGAGAGAGAGAGACAGAATTATTATCTGTGTGAGAGAGAGAGAGACCGAACTATTATCTGTGTGAGAGGGAGAGAGAGAGAGAGAGAGAGTGACAGAACTATTATCTGTGTGAGAGAGAGAGAGAGAGAGACAGAACTATTATCTGTGTGTGAGTGAGACAGAACTATTATCTGTGTGAGAGAGAGATGGAGAGAGAGAACTATTATCTGTGTGTGAGGGAGAGAGAGAGAGAGAGAGAACTATTATCTGTGTGTGAGAGAGAGAGAGAGAGAGAGAGAGAGAGAGAGAGAGAGAGAGAACTATTATCTGTGTGAGAGGGAGAGAGAGAGAGACAGAACTATTATCTGTGTGAGAGGGAGAGAGAGAGAGACAGAACTATTATCTGTGTGAGAGGGAGAGAGAGAGAGAGACAGTACTATTATCTGTGTGAGAGAGAGAGAGAGAGAGAGAGACAGAACTATTATCTGTGTGAGAGAGAGAGAGAGAGAGAGAGACAGAACTATTATCTGTGTGAGAGGGAGAGAGAGAGAGAGACAGTACTATTATCTGTGTGAGAGAGAGACAGAGAGACAGAACTATTATCTGTGTGTGAGAGAGACAGAACTATTATCTGTGTGTGAGAGAGACAGAACTATTATCTGTGTGTGAGAGAGACAGAACTATTATCTGTGAGAGGGAGCGAGCGAGAGAGAGACAGAACTATTATCTGTGTGAGAGAGAGAGAGAGAGACAGAACTATTATCTGTGTGAGAGAGAGAGAGAGAGACAGAACTATTATCTGTGTGAGAGAGAGAGAGAGAGAGAGAGAGAGAGAGAACTATTATCTGTGAGAGGGAGCGAGCGAGAGAGAGACAGAACTATTATCTGTGTGAGAGAGAGAGAGAGACAGAACTATTATCTGTGTGAGAGAGAGAGAGACAGACAGAACTATTATCTGTGTGAGAGAGAGAGAGACAGAACTATTATCTGTGTGAGAGAGAGAGAGAGAGAGAGACAGAACTATTATCTGTGAGAGGGAGCGAGCGAGAGAGAGACAGAACTATTATCTGTGTGAGAGAGAGAGAGAGAGACAGAATTATTATCTGTGTGAGAGAGAGAGAGACCGAACTATTATCTGTGTGAGAGGGAGAGAGAGAGAGAGAGAGTGACAGAACTATTATCTGTGTGAGAGAGAGAGAGAGAGAGACAGAACTATTATCTGTGTGTGAGTGAGACAGAACTATTATCTGTGTGAGAGAGAGATGGAGAGAGAGAACTATTATCTGTGTGTGAGGGAGAGAGAGAGAGAGAGAGAGAACTATTATCTGTGTGTGAGAGAGAGAGAGAGAGAGAGAGAGAGAGAGAGAGAACTATTATCTGTGTGAGAGAGAGAGAGAGAGAGAGAGAACTATTATCTGTGTGAGAGAGAGAGAGAGAGAGAGAGAGAGAGACAGAACTATTATCTGTGTGAGAGAGAGAGAGAGACAGAACTATTATCTGTGTGAGAGGGAGGGAGAGAGAGAGAGAGAGTGACAGAACTATTATCTGTGTGAGAGAGAGAGAGAGAGAGAGAGAGAGAGAGAGAGACAGAACTATTATCTGTGTGAGAGAGAGAGAGAGAGAGAGAGAGACAGAACTATTATCTGTGTGAGAGAGAGAGAGAGACAGAACTATTATCTGTGTGAGAGGGAGGGAGAGAGAGAGAGAGTGACAGAACTATTATCTGTGTGAGAGGGAGAGAGAGAGAGAGAGAGAGAGAGTGACAGAACTATTATCTGTGAGAGAGAGAGAGAGAGAACTATTATCTGTGTGAGAGGGAGAGAGACAGAACTATTATCTGTGTGAGAGAGAGAGAGAGAGACAGAACTATTATCTGTGTGAGAGAGAGACAGAACTATTATCTGTGTGAGAGAGAGACAGAACTATTATCTGTGTGAGAGAGAGAGAGAGAGAGAGACAGAACTATTATCTGTGTGAGAGAGAGAGAGAGAGACAGAACTATTATCTGTGTGAGAGAGAGAGAGAGACAGAACTATTATCTGTGTGAGAGAGAGAGAGAGAGAGAGACAGAACTATTATCTGTGTGAGAGAGAGAGAGAGAGACAGAACTATTATCTGTGTGTGCGAGAGAGAGAGAGAGACAGAACTATTATCTGTGTGAGAGAGAGAGAGAGACAGAACTATTATCTGTGTGAGAGAGAGAGAGAGACAGAACTATTATCTGTGTGAGAGAGAGAGAGAGAGACAGAACTATTATCTGTGTGAGAGAGAGAGAGAGAGAGAGAGAGAGAGAGAGAACTATTATCTGTGAGAGGGAGCGAGCGAGAGAGAGACAGAACTATTATCTGTGTGAGAGAGAGAGAGAGACAGAACTATTATCTGTGTGAGAGAGAGAGAGACAGACAGAACTATTATCTGTGTGAGAGAGAGAGAGACAGAACTATTATCTGTGTGAGAGAGAGAGAGAGAGAGAGAGACAGAACTATTATCTGTGAGAGGGAGCGAGCGAGAGAGAGACAGAACTATTATCTGTGTGAGAGAGAGAGAGAGAGACAGAATTATTATCTGTGTGAGAGAGAGAGAGACCGAACTATTATCTGTGTGAGAGGGAGAGAGAGAGAGAGAGAGTGACAGAACTATTATCTGTGTGAGAGAGAGAGAGAGAGAGACAGAACTATTATCTGTGTGTGAGTGAGACAGAACTATTATCTGTGTGAGAGAGAGATGGAGAGAGAGAACTATTATCTGTGTGTGAGGGAGAGAGAGAGAGAGAGAGAGAGAGAACTATTATCTGTGTGTGAGAGAGAGAGAGAGAGAGAGAGAGAGAGAGAGAGAGAACTATTATCTGTGTGAGAGAGAGAGAGAGAGAGAGAGAACTATTATCTGTGTGAGAGAGAGAGAGAGAGAGAGAGAGAGAGACAGAACTATTATCTGTGTGAGAGAGAGAGAGAGACAGAACTATTATCTGTGTGAGAGGGAGGGAGAGAGAGAGAGAGAGTGACAGAACTATTATCTGTGTGAGAGAGAGAGAGAGAGAGAGAGAGAGAGAGAGACAGAACTATTATCTGTGTGAGAGAGAGAGAGAGAGAGAGAGAGAGAGAGACAGAACTATTATCTGTGTGAGAGAGAGAGAGAGACAGAACTATTATCTGTGTGAGAGGGAGGGAGAGAGAGAGAGAGTGACAGAACTATTATCTGTGTGAGAGGGAGAGAGAGAGAGAGAGAGAGAGAGAGAGAGAACTATTATCTGTGTGAGAGGGAGAGAGACAGAACTATTATCTGTGTGAGAGAGAGAGAGACAGAACTATTATCTGTGTGAGAGAGAGAGAGAGAGACAGAACTATTATCTGTGTGAGAGAGAGACAGAACTATTATCTGTGTGAGAGAGAGACAGAACTATTATCTGTGTGTGAGAGAGAGAGAGAGAGAGACAGAACTATTATCTGTGTGAGAGAGAGAGAGAGAGAGACAGAACTATTATCTGTGTGAGAGAGAGAGAGAGAGACAGAACTATTATCTGTGTGTGCGAGAGAGAGAGAGAGACAGAACTATTATCTGTGTGAGATAGAGAGAGAGACAGAACTATTATCTGTGAGAGAGGGAATGAGACAGAACTATTATCTGTGTGAAAGAGAGGGAGAGAGACAGAACTATTATCTGTGTGAAAGAGAGGGAGAGAGACAGAACTATTATCTGTGTGAAAGAGAGGGAGAGAGACAGAACTATTATCTGTGTGTGAGAGAGAGAGAGACAGAACTGTTATCTGTGAGAGAGAGAGAGAGATAGAGACAGAACTGTTATCTGTGTGAGAGAGAGAGAGACAGAACTATTATCTGTGTGAGAGAGAGAGAGAGACATACAACTATTATCTGTGTGTGAGAGAGAGAGAGACATACAACTATTATCTGTGTGTGAGAGAGAGAGACACATACAACTATTATCTGTGTGTGAGAGAGAGAGACAGACAACTATTATCTGTGTGTGAGAGAGAGACAGACAACTATTATCTGTGTGTGAGAGAGAGAGACAGAACTATTATCTGTGTGAGAGAGAGACAGAACTATTATCTGTGTGAGAGAGAGAGAGAGAGAGAGAGAGAGAGAGAGACAGAACTATTATCTGTGAGAGAGAGAGAGAGAGAGAGAGACAGAGAGAGACAGAACTATTATCTGTGTGAGAGAGAGAGAGAGAGAGAGACAGAACTATTATCTGTGTGAGAGAGAGAGAGAGAGAGACAGAACTATTATCTGTGTGAGAGAGAGAGACAGAACTATTATCTGAGAGAGAGAGAGGGAGACAGAACTATTATCTGTGTGAAAGAGAGGGAGAGAGACAGAACTATTATCTGTGTGTGAGAGAGAGAGAGAGACAGAACTATTATCTGTGTGAGAGAGAGAGAGAGTGACAGAACTATTATCTGTGTGAGAGAGAGAGAGAGTGACAGAACTATTATCTGTGTGTGAGAGAGAGAGAGAGAGTGACAGAGCTATTATCTGTGTGTGAGAGAGAGAGAGAGAGACAGAACTATTATCTGTGTGAGAGAGAGAGAGAGAGACAGAACTATTATCTGTGAGAGAGAGAGAAAGACAGAACTATTATCTGTGAGAGAGAGAGAAAGACAGAACTATTATCTGTGAGAGAGAGAGAGACAGAACTATTATCTGTGTGAGAGAGAGACAGAACTAGTATCTATCTGTGTGAGAGAGAGAGACAGAACTATTATCTGTGTGAGAGAGAGAGACAGAACTATTATCTGTGTGAGAGAGAGAGAGAGAGACAGAACTATTATCTGTGTGAGAGAGAGAGAGAGAGAGTGACAGAACTATTATCTGTGTGAGAGAGAGAGAGAGAGACAGAACTATTATCTGTGTGAGAGGGAGAGAGAGAGAGAGAGAGAGAGAGAACTATTATCTGTGTGAGAGAGAGAGAGAGAGAGAGACAGACAGACAGAACTATTATCTGTGAGAGGGAGAGAGAGAGAGACAGAACTATTATCTGTGTGAGAGGGAGAGGGAGAGAGAGAGAGACAGAACTATTATCTGTGTGAGAGGGAGAGAGAGAGAGAGAGAGACAGAACTATTATCTGTGTGAGAGAGAGAGACAGAACTATTATCTGTGTGAGAGAGAGAGAGAGACAGAACTATTATCTGTGTGAGAGAGAGAGAGAGACAGAACTATTATCTGTGAGAGAGAGAGAGACAGAACTATTATCTGTGAGAGAGAAAGAGACAGAACTATTATCTGTGTGAGAGGGAGAGAGAGAGAGAGAGTGACAGAACTATTATCTGTGTGAGAGAGAGAGAGAGAGAGAGAGAGAGACAGAACTATTATCTGTGTGAGGGAGAGAGAGAGAGAGAGAGAGAGAGAGACAGAACTATTATCTGTGTGAGAGAGAGAGAGAGAGAGAGAGAGAGACAGAACTATTATCTGTGTGAGGGAGAGAGAGAGAGAGAGAGAGAGAGACAGAACTATTATCTGTGTGAGAGAGAGAGAGACAGAACTATTATCTGTGTGAGAGAGAGAGACAGAACTATTATCTGTGAGAGAGAGAGAGAGAGACAGAACTATTATCTGTGAGAGAGAGAGAGAGACAGAACTATTATCTGTGAGAGAGAGAGAGACAGAACTATTATCTGTGAGGGAGAAAGAGACAGAACTATTATCTGTGTGAGAGGGAGAGAGAGAGAGAGAGTGACAGATCTATTATCTGTGTGAGAGGGAGAGAGAGAGAGAGAGAGAGAGAGAGAGAGAGAGACAGAACTATTATCTGTGTGAGAGAGAGAGAGACAGAACTATTATCTGTGTGAGAGAGAGAGACAGAACTATTATCTGTGTGAGAGAGAGAGACAGAACTATTATCTGTGTGAGAGAGAGAGACAGAACTATTATCTGTGTGTGAGAGAGAGAGACAGAACTATTATCTGTGAGAGAGAGAGAGAGAGACAGAGAGAGACAGAACTATTATCTGTGTGAGAGAGAGAGAGAGAGAACTATTATCTGTGTTTGAAAGAGAGAGAGAACTATTATCTGTGTGTGAGAGAGAGAGACAGAACTATTATCTGTGTGTGAGAGAGAGAGAGACAGAACTATTATCTGTGTGTGTGAGAGAGAGAGAGAGAGAGACAGAACTATTATCTGTGTGTGAGAGAGAGAGAGAGAGACAGAACTATTATCTGTGTGAGAGAGAGAGACAGAACTATTATCTGTGTGAGAGAGAGAGACAGAACTATTATCTGTGTGAGAGAGAGAGAGAGAGACAGAACTATTATCTGTGTGTGCGAGAGAGAGAGAGACAGAACTATTATCTGTGTGAGAGAGAGAGAGACAGAACTATTATCTGTGAGAGAGGGAGAGAGAGAACTATTATCTGTGTGAAAGAGGGAGAGAGAGAACTATTATCTGTGTGAAAGAGGGAGAGAGACAGAACTATTATCTGTGTGAAAGAGAGGGAGAGAGACAGAACTGTTATCTGTGTGTGAGAGAGAGAGAGAGACAGAACTGTTATCTGTGAGAGAGAGAGAGAGAGAGAGACAGAACTATTATCTGTGTGAGAGAGAGAGACAGAACTATTATCTGTGTGTGAGAGAGAGAGAGACAGACAACTATTATCTGTGTGTGAGAGAGAGAGAGACAGACAACTATTATCTGTGTGTGAGAGAGAGAGACAGAACTATTATCTGTGTGAGAGAGAGAGAGAGAGAGAGAGAGACAGAACTATTATCTGTGAGAGAGAGAGAGAGAGACAGAGAGAGACAGAACTATTATCTGTGTGAGAGAGAGAGAGAGAGAGACAGAACTATTATCTGTGTGAGAGAGAGAGAGAGAGAGACAGAACTATTATCTGTGTGAGAGAGAGAGAGAGACAGACAGAACTATTATCTGTGTGAGAGAGAGAGACAGAACTATTATCTGTGAGAGAGAGAGAGACAGAACTATTATCTGTGAGAGAGAGAGAGGGAGACAGAACTATTATCTGTGTGTGAGAGAGAGAGAGACAGAACTATTATCTGTGTGTGAGAGAGAGAGAGACAGAACTATTATCTGTGTGAGAGAGAGAGAGAGTGACAGAACTATTATCTGTGTGAGAGAGAGAGAGAGTGACAGAACTATTATCTGTGTGTGAGAGAGAGAGAGAGTGACAGAACTATTATCTGTGTGTGAGAGAGAGAGTGAGAGACAGAACTATTATCTGTGTGAGAGAGAGAGAGAGAGACAGAACTATTATCTGTGAGAGAGAGAGAGACAGAACTATTATCTGTGAGAGAGAGAGAGACAGAACTATTATCTGTGAGAGAGAGAGAGACAGAACTATTATCTGTGTGTGAGAGAGAGAGAGAGACAGAACTATTATCTGTGTGTGAGAGAGAGAGAGACAGAACTATTATCTGTGTGTGAGAGAGAGAGAGACAGAACTATTATCTGTGAGAGAGAGAGAGAGACAGAACTATTATCTGTGAGAGAGAGAGAGAGACAGAACTATTATCTGTGAGAGAGAGAGAGAGAGAGAGAGAGAGACAGAAAGAACTATTATCTGTGAGAGAGAGAGAGACAGAACTATTATCTGTGAGAGAGAGAGAGACAGAACTATTATCTGTGTGAGAGGGAGAGAGAGAGAGTGACAGAACTATTATCTGTGTGAGAGAGAGAGAGAGAGAGAGAGAGAGAGACAGAACTATTATCTGTGTGAGAGGGAGAGAGAGAGAGAGAGAGAGAGAGACAGAACTATTATCTGTGTGAGAGAGAGAGAGACAGAACTATTATCTGTGTGAGAGAGAGAGACAGAACTATTATCTGTGTGAGAGAGAGAGACAGAACTATTATCTGTGTGAGAGAGAGAGATAGAACTATTATCTGTGTGAGAGAGAGAGATAGAGACAGAACTATTATCTGTGTGAGAGAGAGAGAGAGAGAGAGAGACAGAACTATTATCTGTGTGAGAGAGAGAGAGAGAGAGAGACAGAACTATTATCTGTGTGTGAGAGAGAGAGAGAGAGACAGAACTATTATCTGTGTGAGAGAGATAGAGAGAGACAGAACTATTATCTGTGTTAGAGAGAGAGACAGAACTATTATCTGTGTGAGAGAGAGAGAGAGACAGAACTATTATCTGTGTGAGAGGGAGAGAGAGAAAGAGAGTGACAGAACTATTATCTGTGTGAGAGAGAGAGAGAGAGAGAGAGAGAGAGACACAGAACTATTATCTGTGTGAGAGGGAGAGAGAGAGAGACAGAACTATTATCTGTGTGAGAGGGAGAGAGAGAGAGACATAACTATTATCTGTGTGAGAGGGAGAGAGAGAGAGAGAGAGAGAGAGAGACAGAACTATTATCTGTGTGAGAGGGAGAGAGAGAGAGAGAGAGAGAGAGAGAGAGACAGAACTATTATCTGTATGACAGAGAGACAGAACTATTATCTGTGTGAGAGAGAGAGAGAGACAGAACTATTATCTGTGTGAGAGAGAGAGACAGAACTATTATCTGTGTGAGAGAGAGACAGAACTATTATCTGTGTGAGAGAGAGAGAGAGAGACAGAACTATTATCTGTGTGAGAGAGAGACAGAACTATTATCTGTGTGAGAGAGAGACAGAACTATTATCTGTGTGAGAGAGAGAGAGAGACAGAACTATTATCTGTGTGAGAGAGAGAGAGAGAGACAGAACTATTATCTATGTGAGAGAGAGAGAGAGAGAGAGAGACAGAACTATTATCTGTGTGTGAGAGAGAGAGAGAGAGAGACAGAACTATTATCTGTGAGAGAAAGAGAGACAGAACTATTATCTGTGTGAGAGAGAGAGAGACAGAACTATTATCTTTGTGAGAGAGAGAGAGAGAGAGACAGAACTATTATCTTTGTGTGAGAGAGAGAGAGACAGAACTATTATCTTTGTGAGAGAGAGAGAGAGAGAGACAGAACTATTATCTTTGTGAGAGAGAGAGAGAGACAGAACTATTATCTGTGTGAGAGAGAGAGAGACAGAACTATTATCTGTGTGAGAGAGAGAGAGACAGAACTATTATCTGTGAGAGAGAGAGAGAGAGAGAGAGAGAGACAGAACTATTATCTGTGAGAGAGAGAGAGAGAGAGACAGAACTATTATCTGTATGACAGAGAGAGAGACAGAACTATTATCTGTGTGAGAGAGAGCGAGACAGAACTATTATCTGTGTGTGAGAGAGAGAGAGACAGAACTATTATCTGTGTGAGAGAGAGCGAGAGAGACAGACAGAACTATTATCTGTGTGAGAGAGAGACAGACAGAACTATTATCTGTGTGAGAGAGAGTGAGAGAGACAGAACTATTATCTGTGTGAGAGAGAGCGAGAGAGACAGACAGAACTATTATCTGTGTGAGAGAGAGACAGACAGAACTATTATCTGTGAGAGGGAGAGAGAGAGAGAGACAGAACTATTATCTGTGTGAGAGAGAGAGACAGAACTATTATGTGTGAGAGAGAGAGAGACAGAACTATTATGTGTGTGTGAGAGAGAGACAGAACTATTATCTGTGTGAGAGAGAGACAGAACTATTATCTGTGTGAGAGAGAGAGAGAGAGACAGAACTATTATCTGTGTGAGAGGGAGAGAGAGAGAGACAGAACTATTATCTGTGTGAGAGGGAGAGAGAGAGAGACATAACTATTATCTGTGTGAGAGGGAGAGAGAGAGAGAGAGAGAGAGAGAGAGAGAGAGACAGAACTATTATCTGTGTGAGAGGTAGAGAGAGAGAGAGAGAGAGAGAGAGAGAGAGAGAGACAGAACTATTATCTGTATGACAGAGAGAGAGACAGAACTATTATCTGTGTGAGAGAGAGACAGAACTATTATCTGTGTGAGAGAGAGAGAGAGAGAGAGAGACAGAACTATTATCTGTGTGAGAGAGAGAGACAGAACTATTATCTGTGTGAGAGAGAGACAGAACTATTATCTGTGTGAGAGAGAGAGAGAGACAGAACTATTATCTGTGTGAGAGAGAGACAGAACTATTATCTGTGTGAGAGAGAGACAGAACTATTATCTGTGTGAGAGAGAGAGAGAGACAGAACTATTATCTGTGTGAGAGAGAGAGAGAGAGACAGAACTATTATCTATGTGAGAGAGAGAGAGAGAGAGAGAGAGACAGAACTATTATCTGTGTGTGAGAGAGAGAGAGAGAGACAGAACTATTATCTGTGAGAGAAAGAGAGACAGAACTATTATCTGTGTGAGAGAGAGAGAGACAGAACTATTATCTTTGTGAGAGAGAGAGAGAGAGACAGAACTATTATCTTTGTGAGAGAGAGAGAGAGACAGAACTATTATCTTTGTGAGAGAGAGAGAGAGAGAGAGACAGAACTATTATCTTTGTGAGAGAGAGAGAGAGACAGAACTATTATCTGTGTGAGAGAGAGAGAGACAGAACTATTATCTGTGTGAGAGAGAGAGAGACAGAACTATTATCTGTGAGAGAGAGAGAGAGAGAGAGAGAGAGAGAGACAGAACTATTATCTGTGAGAGAGAGAGAGAGAGACAGAACTATTATCTGTATGACAGAGAGAGAGACAGAACTATTATCTGTGTGAGAGAGAGCGAGACAGAACTATTATCTGTGTGTGAGAGAGAGAGAGACAGAACTATTATCTGTGTGAGAGAGAGCGAGAGAGACAGACAGAACTATTATCTGTGTGAGACAGAGTGAGAGAGACAGAACTATTATCTGTGTGAGAGAGAGCGAGAGAGACAGACAGAACTATTATCTGTGTGAGAGAGAGACAGACAGAACTATTATCTGTGAGAGGGAGAGAGAGAGAGAGACAGAACTATTATCTGTGTGAGAGAGAGAGACAGAACTATTATGTGTGAGAGAGAGAGAGACAGAACTATTATGTGTGAGAGAGAGAGAGACAGAACTATTATCTGTGTGAGAGAGAGACAGAACTATTATCTGTGTGAGAGAGAGAGAGAGAGACAGAACTATTATCTGTGTGAGAGAGAGACAGAACTATTATCTGTGTGAGAGGGAGAGAGAGAGAGAGAGAGAGAGACAGAACTATTATCTGTTTGAGAGATAGAGAGAGACAGAACTATTATCTGTGTGAGAGAGAGAGAGACAGAACTATTATCTGTGAGAGAGAGAGAGAGAGACAGAACTATTATCTGTGTGAGAGAGAGAGAGACAGAACTATTATCTGTGAGAGAGAGAGAGAGAGAGACAGAACTATTATCTGTGTGAGAGAGAGAGAGAGACAGAACTATTATCTGTGTGAGAGAGAGAGAGAGAGAGACAGACAGAACTATTATCTGTGAGAGGGAGAGAGAGAGAGACAGAACTATTATCTGTGTGAGAGAGAGAGAGAGAGAGAGAGAGAGACAGACAGAACTATTATCTGTGAGAGGGAGAGAGAGAGAGACAGAACTATTATCTGTGTGAGAGATTGAGAGAGTGACAGAACTATTATCTGTGTGAGAGAGAGAGAGAGAGACAGAACTATTATCTGTGTGAGAGAGAGAGAGAGAGACAGAACCATTATCTGTGTGAGAGAGAGGGAGAGACAGAACTATTATCTGTGTGAGAGAGAGAGAGAGAGAGAGACAGAACTATTATCTGTGAGAGAGAGAGAGAGAGACAGAACTATTATCTGTGAGAGAGAGAGTGAGAGACAGAACTATTATCTGTGAGAGAGAGAGAGAGACAGAACTATTATCTGTGTGTGAGAGAGAGAGACAGAACTATTATCTGTGAGAGAGAGAGAGACAGAACTATTATCTGTGTGAGAGAGAGAGACAGAACTATTATCTGTGAGAGAGAGAGAGAGAGAGAGACAGAACTATTATCTGTGTGAGAGAGAGAGAGAGAGACATAACTATTATCTGTGTGAGAGGGAGAGAGAGAGAGAGAGAGAGAGAGAGAGAGAGACAGAACTATTATCTGTGTGAGAGGTAGAGAGAGAGAGAGAGAGAGAGAGAGAGAGAGAGACAGAACTATTATCTGTATGACAGAGAGAGAGACAGAACTATTATCTGTGTGAGAGAGAGACAGAACTATTATCTGTGTGAGAGAGAGAGAGAGAGAGAGAGACAGAACTATTATCTGTGTGAGAGAGAGAGACAGAACTATTATCTGTGTGAGAGAGAGACAGAACTATTATCTGTGTGAGAGAGAGAGAGAGACAGAACTATTATCTGTGTGAGAGAGAGACAGAACTATTATCTGTGTGAGAGAGAGACAGAACTATTATCTGTGTGAGAGAGAGAGAGAGACAGAACTATTATCTGTGTGAGAGAGAGAGAGAGAGACAGAACTATTATCTATGTGAGAGAGAGAGAGAGAGAGAGAGAGACAGAACTATTATCTGTGTGTGAGAGAGAGAGAGAGAGACAGAACTATTATCTGTGAGAGAAAGAGAGACAGAACTATTATCTGTGTGAGAGAGAGAGAGACAGAACTATTATCTTTGTGAGAGAGAGAGAGAGAGACAGAACTATTATCTTTGTGAGAGAGAGAGAGAGACAGAACTATTATCTTTGTGAGAGAGAGAGAGAGAGAGAGACAGAACTATTATCTTTGTGAGAGAGAGAGAGAGACAGAACTATTATCTGTGTGAGAGAGAGAGAGACAGAACTATTATCTGTGTGAGAGAGAGAGAGACAGAACTATTATCTGTGAGAGAGAGAGAGAGAGAGAGAGAGAGAGACAGAACTATTATCTGTGAGAGAGAGAGAGAGAGACAGAACTATTATCTGTATGACAGAGAGAGAGACAGAACTATTATCTGTGTGAGAGAGAGCGAGACAGAACTATTATCTGTGTGTGAGAGAGAGAGAGACAGAACTATTATCTGTGTGAGAGAGAGCGAGAGAGACAGACAGAACTATTATCTGTGTGAGACAGAGTGAGAGAGACAGAACTATTATCTGTGTGAGAGAGAGCGAGAGAGACAGACAGAACTATTATCTGTGTGAGAGAGAGACAGACAGAACTATTATCTGTGAGAGGGAGAGAGAGAGAGAGACAGAACTATTATCTGTGTGAGAGAGAGAGACAGAACTATTATGTGTGAGAGAGAGAGAGACAGAACTATTATGTGTGAGAGAGAGAGAGACAGAACTATTATCTGTGTGAGAGAGAGACAGAACTATTATCTGTGTGAGAGAGAGAGAGAGAGACAGAACTATTATCTGTGTGAGAGAGAGACAGAACTATTATCTGTGTGAGAGGGAGAGAGAGAGAGAGAGAGAGAGACAGAACTATTATCTGTTTGAGAGATAGAGAGAGACAGAACTATTATCTGTGTGAGAGAGAGAGAGACAGAACTATTATCTGTGAGAGAGAGAGAGAGAGACAGAACTATTATCTGTGTGAGAGAGAGAGAGACAGAACTATTATCTGTGAGAGAGAGAGAGAGAGAGACAGAACTATTATCTGTGTGAGAGAGAGAGAGAGACAGAACTATTATCTGTGTGAGAGAGAGAGAGAGAGACAGACAGAACTATTATCTGTGAGAGGGAGAGAGAGAGAGACAGAACTATTATCTGTGTGAGAGAGAGAGAGAGAGAGAGAGAGACAGACAGAACTATTATCTGTGAGAGGGAGAGAGAGAGAGACAGAACTATTATCTGTGTGAGAGATTGAGAGAGTGACAGAACTATTATCTGTGTGAGAGAGAGAGAGAGAGACAGAACTATTATCTGTGTGAGAGAGAGAGAGAGAGACAGAACCATTATCTGTGTGAGAGAGAGGGAGAGACAGAACTATTATCTGTGTGAGAGAGAGAGAGAGAGAGAGACAGAACTATTATCTGTGAGAGAGAGAGAGAGAGACAGAACTATTATCTGTGAGAGAGAGAGAGAGAGACAGAACTATTATCTGTGAGAGAGAGAGAGAGACAGAACTATTATCTGTGTGTGAGAGAGAGAGACAGAACTATTATCTGTGAGAGAGAGAGAGACAGAACTATTATCTGTGTGAGAGAGAGAGACAGAACTATTATCTGTGAGAGAGAGAGAGAGAGAGAGACAGAACTATTATCTGTGTGAGAGAGAGAGAGAGAGACAGAACTATTATCTGTGTGAGAGAGAGAGACAGAACTATTATCTGTGTGTGTGTGTGTGTGTGTGTGTGTGTGTGTGTGTGTGTGTGTGTTTCTTTAGGTTGGAGTATGGAGGGGAGATCAGAATCAAACCAGGACTAAGAAAATGTAAGAAGCAAATGTTCACACACACACTCACACACACACTCACACACACACTCACACACACACTCACACACACACTCACACACACACTCACACACACACTCACACACACACACTCACACACACTCTCTCTCTCTCTCACACAGTGTGTGTG